>NC_081827.1:213237763-213841172 GCF_030867095.1 Alligator mississippiensis | reverse complement strand
ATCTATGAAACAAAATATCGACTCAATTTTTATCACAGCGTATTGATACACAGCTGATTGTTTGATGCTAAGTAACTCTTAATATTCTAAAGCAGAGGTAGGCAACCTTTTTTGGCTGGGGTGCCAAAAACCCCTGCAATGCCTACCTTGGAAGGTGCTGGAGTGCTGGCATGCCAGAAAAACAAAATGAGGGCAGGGGGTACATGGCAGGATGCCCTGCTTGTGCCCCTTCCCTCCAGTCCAGGCTCCATGACTATCAGCAGCTACCCAGTACCTGGGCCAGCTGCAAACAGCTGCTGCCTCCCTGCCCTGGCCCCAGGCTCTGGGGAGGCAGCAGGTGTTGGTGATGCTGCCCTTGCTGCTGCTTCTGCAGAGCAGTGTTGGAACTTGGTGCAGCAGGGCACAGTGGGGGATGCAGAAAGCTGCCTGCTGCTCCAAGCTCCCCGCTGCCCTGCCCACACTTCCCCTGCAGGCTGGGGCAGCAGCAAGGGGCACAACCCTGTGTGCAGCCTATGCTGCTCCTATGCACTTGGGAAGTATGACCTGGCAGCACAGAGCTTGCAGCAGCAGGCAGCTTCCCTGTGCGGCCCCTTTGTGTGCTGCTGCGGGTTGCACATGCTGCAGTCCTGGCCCTGCTGCCCTCCCTTGGGCCCTCTGGAGTGCAGCGAGTGCGACTCAGAGCGGCAGCTTGCAGAGGGGCTGCACAGGGAAGCTGTCTGCTGCTGCAAGCTCCATGCTGATGGGTCACACTTCCCCTGTGTGCATGGGAGCAGCGTGGGCAGCACGCAGGATTGTGCCCCTCATTGCTGCCCCCGCCTGCAGGTGAAGTGTGGCCGGGGCAGTGGGAAGCTCGGAGCAGCAGGCAGCTTTCTGTGCCCTCCACTGTGCTGGGTTCCAACGCGCTGCGGAAGTGGCAGCTGTGAGGGCAGCACAGCAGGGAGCATCACCAGTACCTGCTGCCTCCCTGGGGCTAAGGCGGGGAGGCAGCAGCTATTTGCAGCGGGCCCAGGTTCTGGGTTGCTGCTGATAGCCATGGAGCCTGGGCTGCTTGCAGCAGGATTTCCATCCTCCGAGCTGGCTGCTGGGAGCAGCCCGGGCTCTGTGGCTATCAGCAGCTACACAGAGCCTGGGCTGGCTGCACCTGGGAAGCTACAAACAGCTGTGGCCCTCCAGGCCCCGGCTGTTTCCGGGAAGGCAGCAGGTGCTGGCACTGCACCCGTTGGGGCTAGGGTGGGGAGGCAGCAGCTGTTTTTGTAGCCTCCCAGATGCAGCTGGCCCTCGCTCTGGGGTAGCTGCTGCCAGCAGGGCTTGTAGCCTCCCAGGCACCTGCTGGGAGCAGTCTGGGCTCCCAGCTGGCAGCAGCTAGGAGGCTGCAAACAGCTGCTGCTTCCCCATCCCGGCCCAAATGCATGCTGAGGAAAATGGCCTTGTGTGCCATGCTCGGCATGCGTGCTGGGGGCACTGACTCCTGTTCTAAAGAAACAAAATGCTGCAGGAGACTAGCTCTCCTTAGCAGTATAGGAGGTGCAAAAAGGATTAAATTGTAATGGTTCTGTTTTCCAGGGATAGCTGCTGGATTAGGAGTTGGTGACTACCTCTTCTCTTCCGCATCTCCCCCACTTTTTCTGGATAGTGGGGTCCCTGAACTTTATGCAACATTTTCCTGGTATGGGAAAGGCTGGCAGCTACTGAAAGACAGTACAAGACTCATAAAAACTCAAGTTCAAAAAAGCTCTAGGGTTGTAGTGAATTTGGCCTTTGACAATATTTCTAGATTCACCTAAGATAGTTAAGGGAAGACACCAACTTAAGGTTATGGGCAGACTTAAGATATGCTTTGTGATACAATTAAAATAGATTTCCCCTTCCTTCTCATAGCTACCTCCTTCATTTCTTGCATTTAGAAATCTCTGGAAGAAAACACTGGATACTTGCTGAAATTTTCTGGTGACCTAGATGATCAAACTTGCAGAGAAGATCTTCATGCAGTTTTTTCTGATCACGGAGAAATTAAATGGATAGACTTTGTCAGAGGAGCAAAGGAGGTCAGTAAATTGATACAGAATTGTGGTGGGCAGGAACAAGTATAATGATGGAAGCAATATTAGATTAAGTACCCAATGGCCATGTCTACATGAGATGCTTACTGCGTAGTAGCTTGCTAGTACTGCGCAGTAGCATCATAGGGCACTAACCATGACCCGATGCTACTGCACAGTCAGCATTACCCAGAAGCCAGTTACTGCACAGTCATTTAGTACTTGGCTATGCAAGTTCTAAACGGAGCAGTAACAACTGTGCAGTCAACGCCTCGTGTAGACAGCCAGTGTGTCTTGAATTCCTTATCGCCAGTGTGTTATGTTCCATCAGCAACTTATCCAGATAAACTGGTTGCTCTCAAGTACTACTGAGTTTTGTTCCATTAGTTTTGTAAATAAAGGGTTACTTCTTATTTTTTTAAGTGGGAGAAGTTCTCTCCTAATCTAAATTAATATTTTTGTAGATCCATATAGCATAGTCTGGAGGAATCCGCATAAATTAAGAGAAAGTAAAGCTCTTGTATAATTAAGAGAGGGAAAAAAGAATTCATATGTGGTATTTGGGCTGTTTCAGTCTGGTGCAGGATAAGCACAGAGTATCCTGCTTATACCTTCAGCTAGTGCTTTACTCACCAGGGGTGAAGTAGCTGTGCTGGTAGAGTAGAAACCGTGTTGCTGCGGAGGGGGTTTGAGTGTGTTCACACTAAAGGTTCACAGGTGGAACTAGAGTCCTGGCTGTGAACTCAAGCATGCAAACTCTTTCTGTTTTAGGGTATTATTCTATTTAAAGGTAATGCAAAAGAAGTCCTGGATAAAGCCACAGAAGCAAATGATGGGAACTTACAGCTGCGTAAGAAGGATGTAAAATGGCAGGTGCTAGAAGGAGATACTGAGAAAGAAGCTTTGAAAAAAATCATGGAGGGCCAGCAAGAATCACTAAACAAATGGAAAATAAAAGGTAACTTTTTTCTGCCTGATGTGGCTATGCTGTGAATTAACTTTCTTGGCAACCGTAGATTTAGGCAATGTTATTTTCTTTCTTTTTCCTTCCCCAAATGGCAAATGCACAGAAATGCATGTATTGCTACTTAGTGACTCAAATGTTCTGAACTTGTCTGTACGTTGTGACAGGTCGCAAATTTAAAGGTAAAGGAAGAGGAGGGAAGACGGCCCAAGGTGCACAGAACAAAGGGAAAGTGCAGTTCCAGGGTAAAAAGACAAAATTTGAGAGTGAGGATGAAGAGAGTGACAGTAATACAGAAACAGGTAAGATACTTCATGCCTGGGAGGAATAGCTCAAAACTTCCTACCAGGATGCAGAGCTGTATTTACAGAGAATCTGACTTTGTTCTTAGGTAATTAAAAAAAAAAGTAGTCAAGTTCTAACTAATGAAAAAAACAGACAACTGTTCACATGCTTTGGGATGTTTGTCCTGGTCATGTTTCTTACATGATACCTGTTGGAAACCAAGGATTAAACTGGTGTAGAGAATTTAGCCAGCCAAAACAGGGCTGACCATTAACAGGGCACTCCAAAGAAATTTGTACTAAGGGATACTGAAGATTGCTATCATAGGGAATAGCAAATGGTGGTGCCAAATTAGACTGACTTTTACCTAAATGAAAATTACTGGTTACATGACTGCTGCTTATACTGTCTTCTGTGCAGGTCGCCAGTTTAGATGCACTCTCTTCTAACATTTACAGCCCCCAAGCCCACTTCACACTTTCTCCCCCCCACTACACACTTTCTCTAGCTGAATAAACTCGTACCTCCCTGCATTGATTTATGCGTTCTGAGGGCTTATTTCCAAGACTAGATGTCTCAAAGACTCTAAAAGCACTGTCGTAAATGGGTCTAAAGCAGGGGTATCAAATTTGCCCCTCCTTTGTGGGCTGGATATGGGCTGCAGCTGTGATGGGGTGAGTAGCAGTGGCTGCAGGGGTTAATACTGCAGTAGTCATTCCCCCTCTCACTGCTGACATGTCTTCAGTGGGGGCTCTGTTCCATGCCAAGGATTTTGAGGGCTAGCCCTGCCCCTGAATTCCTGGTCTCTTTGAGATCCCTGAAGGCTGGATCCAGCTTGTAAGGTTTGACACCTTGTTTTAGGTAATCCTTCATTGTTAAAGCAGGTACTAGATCATCTGGAATTGTTCTAGTATCTAGTGGCAAAGCATTAACTGAAGAAAGCTTGTATTTGCAGTAGCCTGAAGGACTGTATGTCTTCAGCTGGGTAGGAATTGTGTTGAAAATATCAAACAAAGGTCTTTCTAGTTCCTTAGTGTCTGTGTATATGAACACTTACAGGGCCAGCAAGTCCCAAGAAAAGACCATTAGAAGAGACTGAAAAAGAAGAACCTCCATCTAAACAACTGAAAACAGAGAATGGAGCAGGAGAACAGTAATATAAAAAGCATTGTTTTTATTACTCCATTTTAAATAGGTTTTAAGCCATTCCTCAGTTCAGAACTTTTCAAAAGAAAATCTAACAAAATCCACTTCAATGTCAACCTGCAATGAAAGGAAAGGTTTGTGTTTGTTTGTTTGTTTGTTTGTTTTTCTTTGTTTTATATATTTTCAGACACATGCTTATTCTAACATGCCAGTCAGGATTTTTTTAAAAAATATTTTGTTTATACTGTCAGAGCCTCTCAGCATTTCTGGCACTTGATTTAAAATGTAAATGGAGGTTCTATCCTTGAACCAGACTTTGCAATTTTGAAGTTGTATTAAATAAGTCACCAATAAACTTCAGCATTTAAGATGGTACTTAACAGCTGGTGATTTTTAAACTTATGCAGATTTTTGTCCCAACTAACGTGTGATTAGAAGGCTGACCGTTTGACTTGGTGATCTGAGGATAGCTTCAACAGAATAAAACTCCAGTAGCCTCTCTACAGGGGAGAGGCTAGCTAGCTAGTTAAGAACTGATCAAACAGCCTGTTTAAGCTACAGTTGTAGCTGACTGGGCCTTTATTACTTATTCATCCAAGCCTTGTACTTTTTCTTCCTGTACAACAACTGCAAAATACCAGGCACCAACACAAGCTCCCTTAAATTAGGTCCTCATCTTGTTAATGACTAATAACCACCTATTCACCCTTTCTGGTATCCATTTTGTTCCTCTTGATTCCATTCAAAATGTTGGTCTAAGCTAGGAGTGGGCAAAATATGGCCCAGATCAGACTTGCCACAGATCAGACTTGGCTCTTATTCAGCCTGTGGTGGGTCCCTTGGTCATGCCTGGCCCAGGCATAGTGGGCAGCCCGGGCTGTGATATCTGCAGCTGGTCCCACTGCCCTGAAGTGTGCAGTGGGTTGGGGCACCACAGCAGCTGGACTTCCTGCTCCTGTGGCAGTCTCTGCTGCCATCAGGTCCAGCCCTACTGTCCAGGAGCCAGATGGAGCAGGTGGGCAGGGTCTCCATGGAGACTGGCCCAGGACCTCAGTGGGCAGGGTATGCTCAGCCAGGCAGATGGGATGGGACCGTGAGTGAACAGGGAGCAGCATCTAGAAATGGAACAGGTGACTGGGGCTGGAATCAGGATTGTGTCAGTGAGCACAATGGGTACAGGGCCTGGGGCAGAGCCATGATTTGCTGCCTGCATGTCCCTGCACTAGGTGCTGGTTTTGTGGCAGGGGCATGTGGGGAGTGGATTGCAGCTCCTGCCCCAGGCCCTGGCCCCATGCTGTCATGGCCCTGTGTTCCCAATACTGGCCCCACCTGCCCACAGCCCCATCCCATCTGCCTGTGTCCTGCTTGCATAGGCACCAGGCTGATCTCCATAGAGACCACAGGATTGTGGGGTGGTGATGGCACAGGACCTGGGACAGAGCCACAATCTGTTCTCTGCACACTCCTGCCTGTGGAGTGGGTGTCTATCACAGAGGTGTGTGGGAAGTAGACTGCAGCTCTGCTCCAAGCCCTGGCCTCACACTGTCATGGCCCTGCAATCCTGATCCTGGCCCCACCTGCCTGTCCTGTTGCTGGATGCCACACTGCACCTGCCCATGGCCTCATCCCATCCACCTGGCCGAGTGAGGGCAGAGCCACTTTCAGAGCTTTGAGCTGGGGTGAGGGGGGGAGAATCGCAACAAACTGCTGACCCAGCCTGTGACAGCTCACCAGAACTCCTTAAGTGGCCCTCTGGTGCAAATAATTGCCTACCCTTGGTCTAACCAGATCTTTGCTCCCCAGGGTCTACTTCCATACCTTTCACCATACAAAACGCAAACTTTAGTCCCTTCCTCTTTTATACATCCTTCCCATTGCTGCTTCTAGTACATCTTCTGCTTTTCCCACAAGCAGTTTTGGTTTTGTTCATCCTTGTGCTCAAGTGCAAAATACCTTCAGACTAGTCAAAGCCATTATCCTATTATCCAGCTGTAAAATCCTGCCTCATTCTGAAGTCCTCTTTAGAAATCTGAATTATTAAATAGGGCCAGATTTCAACTCAGCCTCCTGCTACAGGTTAAAAAAAAAAAATTTGGTCTTTGCCAAATTTTAACATACATCAAATACAATCAGTTAGTGAGTGATAAACATGTACCTGGCTATTTGTACCCACTTGCAGCACTGACTTCAGACTAAAGTGAGACCTCTCAAGTACTGAGTAATATTCTACAGTATTCCAAAATAATTATTGTTATTAAGTATCACCTAGGTCTTGCTGCCATAAAGCAGAATATAGCAAGCCTGATGCCAATAACTGAGTTAGCTTGGCAACAAACGTGCAGACTAAGCTGGATATAACTACAATTCACTATAGGGCAGGGGCGGGCAATTATTTTGGGTGGAGGGCTGCTTACCCAGTTTTGGCAAGCTGTCTAGGGCTGCATAGGTAGCCCCACCCCTTGGTCACCATCTTGGGACTGATGTTCCAGTGCCTTGGGACCAATGTCCCATGGCCAGCAACAGTGGGGCCTAGAGCAGGGTGTAGGCTGGCAGGGGTCTGCGGAGCTGGGTTGGGCTGCACCAGCAGGGAGGGGGGGAGCTGGCCCGGCTCAATAGAGCCCCTGCCGCCCAGGACCTTGTACCCCTGCCACCCTGCTCTGGGCCCCGCTGGTGCTGGCCCCGGGACACTGGTGTGGGCCCCACACTCCCGCTCACTCCCAGTGCCCCAAGCCCCTCAGTACAGGCAGGGGGCAGCGTGCAGCCTCAACCCCCTGCTCCGCGGCAGGTAATGAGCTGGCGCTGAGTGTGGGGAAAGGTGGCCCCTTGCTTGCCCCATGGCCGGCGCTCCCTGCTGAAGCAGGCACAGACAGCCCCAAGCGGGCTGTGAGCGGCTGCAGTGCTGGGTGCTGGCCACGGGATGGGCGAGGGGCCACTCTCCCTTGCTCAGCACCAGCTTGTAACCCACTCCAGCAGCCAACCTGGGCCCCGCCTGTTACAAGCTGGTGCTGAGCGCGGGAAAAGCGGCCCTTTGCTCACCCCATGGCCAGCGCCCCGTACTGCAGCTGTTTGCAGGCTGTGTGGGGCTGCCTGTGCCTGCTCAGGACAACCCTGTGTGGGCTGCGAATGGCTGCAGCAGGGAGCGTGGGGCAGGGGAGGAGCCGCTTTTCCCCAGGCTCCTTCCTTGCTATTCCCCCTCACACCGTGCAGTCACATGGTCCCAGGCCAGAATCCCTGCTGTTCCCGTAGCCTGCCGGGCTTCCCCTGGGTCTTATTGTCTCTGGTTTCTGACATTTTTGACAGGAATCAAGGACAGATCAATATTTTCTAAATTTTTTTTTTTTTTAGGGGCCTCGCAGGCCGAATAAATGGCCTTGTGGGCTATATTTTGCCCACCCCTGCTACAGGGCTTAACACAGTGGGACTAGAGCCTCTAGGGACTCTTGCAAAATAGAAAATATATTTTAAGGTAAAGTCTAAACTGTTGGCTACATCTAAGACTATGGATTGTATTTAAAGTGCTTGTCTAATACAGGCAAGAAGGGAAAAACACTTACCGATTTCTTCTTATGAAACTTGTATGATGCTGGTAAATCATATCTAAGTTCTGTGAATAGCAGAGAGAACAACTGTCACACCATGGCAACTTGGGTACGTTTCCTCAATGCAGATACAACTCGCTAGCTGTACTATTATCATCTATATTCCTTTACATTTAAACCACTTTACTGCTGTCAACCACTTGATTAGAACACATTGATAGGTGTACACAATGCATCTGAGTTGACTTATGACAATGGAGTATTATTATAATACACATACTGCTTTGTCTTGTTATATTTGCACCTAAGAGGAAGCTACTTACAGTTAATTAACTTGGCACTCAATTACTGCAAAAAGTACTATATCAGGGTGGGCAATTATTTCGGCTGGAGAGTTTTGGTGAGCTGTGAGGGCTACTCTTGTGGCCCTCTTGTTGCTGTCTTGGGACCAGAAGTCCCTCCCCTTGCCTCCGAGAGGAGTACTTTTGGAAAAAGAGGTTTGCCACCTTAGAACCGGGGAAAAAACCAAATCATATACTAAAAACCAAATATCTATTATAAGTTCTTATTTCAAAAAATATGTTTATCCTTATTTACGTGCATTTGCATAGTGTATATAGAGCTGATCACAAAATAGATCAAAATATAGTATATTGTGTGGGGTGTGGTTGGGTGGCTGGATGTATGTGTGGGATTTGTGAGGGTGTGATTTGTGTGTGGGGGAGGATGTGGGGGTATGGTAGGGGGTGCGTGGGACCTGCAAGCACGTGAGTGCCCTGAAGTGACAGCCTTCCCTGCATGCAGAGCAGGGCAGATGGGCCTGCTGAGCCATAGGGCTGTGGCTGCTGCTGGCAGTGGCTTGTAGCAACTGTGGCCCTAGTTACTGGAGCCACCTCTCTGCTTTCCCCTAGTAACCAGGGCCCAGGCCTGCCACATTCCTTGCTATTGCTATGGAAGCCAAGGGACTCCTTTGGTAGTGGTAGCTGCAGGGTCCAGGGTGGGGGATGCGGTATATGTGAGCTCCTGGAGCTGCTGCCTCCAAGCCCCAGGATTAGCTTGGCTTGCCATGTGAGGGAGAAGGGATGGTTGCAAAGCAGCTGGTCTAGGAGAGGCCACATGCACATAAGCAAGCCCGCCCCCTGAGCTACTCAGCACCCCTCAGCCTGTGTGTCCTGTGGTTCCTCCCTGCTACTCCCCACAGCCCCAGCCCTGGCCTGCCCTGAGCCACACCTGCTCTGGACTCACCCCAGCCAGATCAGACCAGCTGGAACCCGCGCATACAGCCCTGACCCCAGCCTGCCCAGCATCTGCTCCGCATTGCCCGCCTATGCTGAGCAGCGGCAGCAGCCAGGCAGAAGCTGTTGCTGGCACAGGGGAAAAGCAGCCACTCCCCCATCGCTGCTAGGCTGTTCATGCTGCAGCTGCCCAGAGCCCACACTTGGTCTGCCCTGCAGCTTCTCTCTGCCGCTGTCACTGCTGCCTTCAGGCTGCCCTGTGGGGCAGCAGTGCAAATCAGACTAGTAGCAAGGCAGTCTGGGCGTGGGCTCTGGGTGGCTGCAGCAAGAACTGCCCAGCCCCAGTGAGGGGGAGGAGCCCCTTTTCCTCTGAGCCAACAGCAGCTTCTGTCCAGCTGCTGCGCACAAACTGGGCTGTGCCCAGGGGTCTCTGTCAGTACCACAGGGCAGTGGCAGCCAGGAGGAGCTGCTGCCACCTGGGCTGCCTAGAAAAGCAGTACAGCTGTGGAGCCACCCCAGCCTCATTGCATGCTCAAGGTGCAGCACGATGTGCCACAGGCTGGATGGCACTTGGAGGGTCTCTGTCTTGCCCACGGTCCCGCTTGGGCCATGGGTTGGATCTGGCCTGTGGGCCGTATTTTGCCCTCCCCTGTATGATACTATATTATGCTTTTTAAGGCTTATGAATAAGATGACCATAAGGAAATATGGGACATTGCCTCCCCTGGCCCAAGTCAGCAGTGCTGCTGTAGTCCTGCTGGACTGTGCCATGCCCCCCTGCGATTCTGGGACATCTGTTTTAATTTGCACAGACAGAAGTGACAATTTTCACCTGGTCTGGTCACAGAAAGCAGTTTACAGCCATGACCAAACACAAATGCTCAGCTGCAGACAGCTTAAAAATGGCCAATCGGGTGAAAATCTTGAACTCTCATTGCGTGAGGGGTCAAATGAAGACATTTTAAAACAAAGTGTCCTTCTGTAACTGTCTGTGTTGCATGCCAGCCTCAAGCTGTTTCCAGAATGGGAGAGGGAAAAGGGGACAGAGGGAGTTTGGTTTGGAGGTTTTCAGCCCATGCTGGAGGGTGGACTGGGTGTATTAGAGTCACTCAAGATGGCTGGGTAGCTCTAGAATGAGCTCCCTCTGCTCCCTTTCCCCCCTCCCATTTTGAAACAGGGACAGGCTAGAAGAGAGGAGGGACTGTTGCTAGGGGAAACTGGCTATAGGCTCCCAGCCAGCATTCCCCTCCCCCCTGGAACCAACACTGAACTTCTGTTTGCACAGAGGGATCATTGCAACTCAGAACACTTCCTTTAAAGTGTTTTCAGTTACAGCAAGGAGCTGTGCTTCTGTCTGCGCCCCTAGTGACAGTAATCCAATGCTTCAGTTTTGCTTTAGAGGTCTGTTTCCTTCCTGGAAGAGAGAATTGCTCGTATAAAGGGAAAGACAGAATTAATACAACTCTTGAGATTTTTGTAAAGAAAATGGTGGAGACAGCTTGGTTTTGGTACAACCTTTCTATCTCACAAGTGTGCGCTGAGGACAAAGCTAAAAAAACCAAACCCAACAACCCTTTATATTTTGTTAACATCTTGCTTGATGGTGGGGAAAGTAAAATGTAATTCAAAGAATCTGTCAATTAAAAAATATATTCATCTTTAGTCTCAACATTTTAAACTTTTGAGAGGTGATCTTATGGCCACCTACAAATTCATTAGGGGGATGCAGCAAGGCATCAGAGATGCTCTGTTCATCAGGGCATCTCTTGGGGTAACAAGGAACAATGGTCACACACTGACAGAGAACAGATTTAGGCTAGATATCAGGGAAAAACTTCTTCACAGTAAGGGTGGCCAAAATTTGGAATGGGCTTCCAAGGGAGGTGGTGCTCTCCCCTACCTTGGGGGTCTTTAAGAGAAGGCTGGATAGGCATCTGGCTGGGGTCATCTGACCCCAGCACTTTTTCCTGCCCAGGCAGTGGTCAGAATCCTTGATCTGTTGAGGTCCCTTCCAACCCTAGCATCTGTGAATTATAGTTTTACACAGTGGCTCCCAACCTTTTTTTGCTGTGACCCTAAATCTGGGTTGTGACCCCTGCTCCTGCTGCTGATTTAGTCATTCCTAGTGGTGCCAGCAGAGCCTGGGCCGGGCTGAGATTGCAGGGGGCAATGGTGGCAAGAGCCACACAGACTGTGTGTTGGGAAAGTGCCGTAGGTGGGAGGGGCAGACCCCCTGCGACCCTGATTTGGGTTGTGCCTCAAGGTTGGGAGCCACTGGTTTTAACCTGTTTCTGAAGGCTATTAACCACAAACAAACTACATTTGTTAGAAGCAGAAGATAGTCTTACCAGCTAGAACTTCCATCTTCACTTTCCATTCATCTGCTTTCTTTTGAATGTGCTGCAACAAAAGTTTTGTGGACTCTTTTAGAACTGTTAATATTTTAAACTCGATGCTTGGAAAAAAAATTCACTCCTGTACCTGAGTTGAAATACCAACTCTGACAGCTGCATTGCTGTGCTTCAAGGCCAGCGTTGTTTGCAACTATAATTTATCCATTGCTATTACTCCCATTAAGAATGATGGCTTAAGTAATTTGAAGTTCTGTATTCAAAGTATGGATGGGAGATGCAACAAATCTACTCATTCAAACTATGCTGTGGTATCCATCATGGGCATACAAGTCTTTTAAGTTTGCACAGTTTTTGTAAAACTAAATGTAGATTTAAATACCACTTATGTCTAGTTTCTGCTTAACTTGCTGAAACTGGGAACTTACTTGCCGTGTTGAAGTTTTGTGTAAAGAATATACAGCTGTTCTTGCCATTTGCAAAGCTACTTTCAAAAAAACCATATCCATCCCTGCAAAAAAGGACCCAAATTACAGTTACGACTCTTTTAATAAACCTCAGTTTAACTTTGCTTTTCAAATACTCACATAGGAAATCAGTAGCTATGCTTTGTCACTTAAGTTTAGAACTGTACTTTTCTTAAGAGAGAAAAAAAAACAAAAAGCAAGGGCACTGAAACATGGAATTAGATAAAAGGTCTTTAAATGCAATGTTGAAGAGTAAGGTATTGAAGGAGGAAGGGTGGTACTTAGGTGCAAATAAGATTTAATAGTACAACTAACTATTCAAATTCAACTGTGTTAAAACAAATGCTGGACATTTGAAGAGATCTAACTTGGACAAGGAACTTTTAGTTTGGTGTTGTTACCACATCACAAAACAAAGCAAATCTTTAAAAGTATTTTCTGAAATATAAGTGTTGCCCCTTCAGGTTACCCAGCCGATGAAAATGTTTATTCAATTATAGTACATTTATCTTCAGAAATGACTGCAAATATTGTTTGTTTTCTGATCACTAACCTTTATTGTGCTTGGTTCCAAAGGGAGGATTCATAATTACTGTGTCAAATGTTTTTGACATTCTGTCAGGTAAAGAACACACGTTGCATTGAATCACATCAATATTTGTGAGCTCAAATTCTTCAGCATTTCTACTAAATATTTCCAGGGCATGTGTGTCCACATCAAACCCCACACACAACCTATAAAATGGAAAACATTAGTCAGGAACAAACAGCTACAACATTGTTCTGTCTTTGCCTTGGGAAGGGTGGGGCAGGGGGGACATTAATTTGTTTTTCTAATGTACACTGTTGTATGGTGTGGGACTTCTGTGTGTGTTTGTTTTATTTTGGCTTAAAGTCGAGTTTTGAGGGAGAGCTGTTGGGACAGAATTTGTTCTGTTAGTTTTAGTCTGAGGTGGTGAAGCAAAGGTATGTTTTAAAAGTAGATTACTAATAGAAGAAGAATATGATCAGCAAAGCTTTTTATTTTCCTAAGAATTTCCTGAAGTTTGTTAATAATAAATTTTAAGCTTGTGTTGTTTATCTTATGAGAAAACAGTTACAAAAATATGTACAAGTTTCCATTAAACAAGTATGTTTCAAATACAGTGCAACTGTTCTTATCACTTGTCATTATTTGCATGCTTGCAGGCTGGCTAGCTGTAGGAAAATGTCTGGTGATGCATCTATTTTTAGTTAAGTGCAGTCCAGTATTGTCATGTTCTAATCTTATCTTTCATTTGATTCTATACTTGGAAAGAAGCAAACCATAATTCTGAGCGTGAATCACCTACCCTGCTCCTAATGTTGCACTTCCGATGCTCAGCACGCCGCAACCACACCCTAGATCGGCAACCACTTTGTTTTCAATATCATCAAAAGTGTTGTGAATTGTGTACAGCATACATGCTGGAAAACAACAGATTAGAGGATGACAGCCAACTATTTATCTGAGTCAATACATAAACAATTCCTTCTGCCTTTCAAAAAAAACTTTGAATGCCATGTTGCTGCTTTTAGTGAATGCAATAATTGTTCACACAGGAACATGACACCTAGTGATCACACTGCTACTATCCTTTTTTTGTATATGGAAACAAAAATATGAAGATAAGGACTTCAGATCATTGCTCTAATGGGTAGTTTTCATGCACTGGTCGCAGGAGGAGTATACAGGGAATTGTGATTGAACTATCAGTATTAATACTATCTTTGACTAATTATATAAAATGCTTTTACTGAAGGACTAAGAGCTGTATTTCTACACTTTTTCTTGATGTATGCAAACATTTCTGCTACATGCAAACAATATCTTAACACTCCCTTTAGGACTGAAAAAGGACCATGCACTAATTAGATTCAATATAACCACTGTTCACTAATTACAGGCCCACCCTGATCTAAGCTTTTCCATCTCAGTAATGTTATTTTCCTTGTTACTTGGAGTTTTATACCTCTAATATGGTGATTTTCAACCAGGGTCATGTGTTACCCTAAGGTGCCTCAAGAGCCTTAGGGTAACACATGGGTGTTGCGGGGCATCACCACACAGTTAGTGCTGTTAGGTGTGCAAATGTGATTCACTAAATAAAACCAGAGATTTGCATAGGAATCCATTGTGCTAAAAACACTTTCCCCTGTTGTGGGCTTTGTGTTCTCTGCAACAGAAAAACTGCTCTACTCTTTTTCCCCAATGAAAAAATATGTGAAAACTAAGAATTTTTGAAGGGTGCCTCAAGCCTAAAAAAGTTGCAAGCTACTGCTCTATAATATGACTTAGTTCAAGACTTCTTTAGAAGTGTTACAGGGGTCCTACTCCTTCCTTTATGCTAACTATGCAGAGCATTATGAAGTAGGCAGTGGGGCCAAAGAGCCTCTATGCCCTTCAGCAGTTCACACCTGTAATCAGGGTTTGTGATAAGACAGACAGCAAAATAGTGAGTGTGCTGTCCAGTTAAATGAATTACACCTATTTATATGCAGATAGGTGAAATACACCGTTAAACTTTAAATCTTGAAGAACTGTATAACAAAATAGGTATTTTCAACAAAATCTAGTAAATGTCCAGACCATACCCCTTGCCATGCACAATCTCTGAACTGTTCCTGGCAACAATACAAAACCTTCTATGAACATTATAGCACCAAAAAATCTAGAAACAAGAAGAAACACTTAAAAAAAAAAAAAGAAAAGAAAAAAAAAGCTATAAATGATTGGAACAGAATGTGAATTAATGCCAGCATTATATATTATCTCTACCTGCAATATGTGGCCTTGTTGGATACTGTTCAAGTAGTAACTTTGGATTCTCAAAAACATCAACTTGTTGAAGACGGCTTTCCAGTTCTTTAAGCTTTAACTTCTTCATGTTTGTCTTTTCAACTAAAAAAAACAGTTTAACATTGTGAAGCTGTATCTGATTATAATGTTCTTTTATATAAAATATAAAGTTTAAAACTATCTTCAAAAATCATACTTATGCCACACCTCCTTTTCAAACTCCCCTTCTATCAGAAGCTTTTGTAGTTGACACAAGAAAGCCCACTTCAGTGAGATGCTAAGCATCCTCATTACTAATTAACTTGAAGGGGAGCTGGCTACGCATGGTGTCTTTTGGGAAAGATCCTGCAGTGGATTTTATGCTTTGAAAAAAATTATGTTCACCAGATAGAAAAAGGGAGTGACTTCCAGATCCATCACTTCATGATCCTTGAACCAAACTTCTTGGGTACTGTGAGGATTTGCTGGTAATCGCTCAGTCTGATAACATCTCTTCTGATCTTTTCATCTTAGATACAGCTGTAATGGGGAGTGCATACCTATCCTGATACCTCACATTCTGTAATGTTTTTTTTCTCTATGAAGTAGGGAAAAGCTATAATCCCTGTTTTAGAGATGGGGGAGTTAAGGCAGAAGGAGATTAAAGGTCACATCTAAAAACGATCTAAGAGAAAACACAAGAGGAATGCCAGCTTGTAACCTAGCCAACCAGGGGTTCTGCTTCCCTGGGGGATGTTGCTTACTTTTTGTCCAGTGACTGCTTAATTAAAGTGTCCTAGGAGCAGGGGCTGGAACTGATCTCGCAGCTGTGGACCCCAGCCCATAAGCTGCAACGCTGGGTTCCCTCTTGTGTTCTTTTCTGCACAGTAATATGCCCTCAGCAGGAGGGGTGGAAAATGTCCCCAGCCTCTGCAAGATGGTAACCTGGTGGCTGGGGGCCCCCTTCTCCACCTGTGCCATCTGGGTTTCAGCCTCCTCGGGCTGAGGCAAGCATAGAAAGCAAGGCTCCCACTTCCCCTGCAGTGCCAATTTGGGTCTGATCACCATCATCATCATCATCTCCCCCCAGGCATTTTAAAATAAACAAGGCGCTTCCCTTAGTTGTGGGCACTACCCCCGAGCAGAGCCCTCCCTGCAGCCTGAGTCGGTGCCTCGGCCGCGGGGAGCTGTGTTGTCAGAGCCCGGCATTGGCTGCCCTGCCCGGCCCCAGGCTGGGCGTGCAGCCGGGGGCAGGGGCCTCAGCCCTTCGCCCCCCCGGCCCAGAAGCGGCCCTACCTCGGTGCCGCAGCCTAAGCGCTCCCCTCCCCGCAGAGCAACCGCCTATCTCGTCCCCTCGCCGCCGGCAGCGGAGCCCGGCGCTGGCGGTTCCCCCGCGCCTCCCGCCCCTGCCGCGCGGGACAGGCCGAGGGGACCAGAGCCAGGGGCGCAGCGGCTCCCCTCGCCTCGCGCCTGCCCCGGGCCGCCCCCGGGTTTCCCTTTCCGCCGCCCCCCGCAGGGCCCGGCCCTTGAGACTCACTCGGGCTTCCTCCGGGCCGCACCGCCCTGCCCACACGGACCCCGCGCTGCAAACCCAGCCGCAGCAGGAGCCCCTCGGCGGGGCTCTCACACGCCCGGCGCGGCTTGCGGCAAGGGGGCTTGCACCCTTGGCCCCAAACGCAAACGGGATTTTACATTCCCAACGCCTGGCAGCGCCTCCCCGGAGCGGCCACGAGCGCCCTGCACAGGGGCAGCCCCCGGGGCGGGGCGGGGAGCGGGCGCGTGTGCGCGAGCGGAGCAGTAGTGCCGGACGCCAAGCAGTGCCGGGGGAGGGCCGGGCCGGGCCGGGTCCCCGGCTATCGCGAGAGGCGCCGCTGGGAGGGTGGGGGGTTGGGAGCCCCAGGGCGGGCGCCCGGCGCAGCCGTAGCGGCTCCTGCAGCCGGGCTGCAGCTCGCATCATGGCGGGGGCCGGGGCGAGCGAGCGAGAGAAGCGGGCGGCGGCGGCGCGGCTGAAGGCGGCCCTGAGCGGCGGCGGCGGCGAGAGCGGGGCGGCGGCGGCGGAGCTGCAGGCGCTGCTGGAGCGGGCGCTGGCCCCGACCCCGGAGGTGGCGGCGGCAGGCGGCGGGGAGGAGGCGGCGGCGGCGGCGGGCGAGGCGCTGGAGTGGTGCCGCTGCCTGCTGGCGGGCGGGGAGCCGTGGGACAGCTTCGTGCAGGCGGTGCGGGCCTACGACCCGGCCACGCTGTGCGGCCTCGTGTGGACGGCCAACTTCGTGGCCTACCGCTGCCGGACGTGCGGCATCTCGCCCTGCATGAGCCTGTGCGCCGAGTGCTTCCACCAGGGCGAGCACGGCGGCCACGACTACAACATGTTCCGGAGCCAGGCGGGGGGCGCCTGCGACTGCGGCGACAGCAACGTCATGCGCGAGGCCGGGTGAGCGCCGCCGGGCCGGGCCGGGCCGGGCCGGGAGGGCTCCGCGCGGGGCCGAGGGGGGCGGGCAGTTAGTAAACAAGTGGCGGTGCCGGGCGGGCGGGCCCTCCCGCACCAGCGCCTTGCTCGGGAGCGGGGGCGTTTCCTCCAGTGGTGGCGCCCCAGTGCGGCGGGCGCTGGGCGCGGCGCGGCTCCAGGGAGCGCGGGGACCTGCGAGGGACACGGGAGTCGCGGGGCCAAGCGGCCCTCTGCTCTGGGGCGCCGGGGGGCAGGCCTGGGGCCCGAGCGGGTGGTCCGGGGAGCAGCGCAATTGAAAACCAGCCGTGGAGAGCGCGGGCCTGGGTTTGACAGCCAGAGAATGGCGCCTGGCGCGCCCCAGTGTCCAGAGGCATCAGGTGGTGTTAGACGAGGCGCTCCCAGTCCCAGGGCCTGCGCCCTTGTAGGGGCCCAGAGCAGGGCCTTGGAAGAGGAGGCCTTTCTTTCCCTCTCGCATGTTCAGTCCTTCTGATCTGAAATATCCTTCTGTCCTGGGTTTTTCTCCTCCTCACATGTCTCTAGGGCTCTTCATGAAGCCTTCCCTATTTTTCGAAAAAAGTTTCTCTTTGTTTGAATGTTTTGTTTCTGTTGCCCACAACTAACTGTTTTATCGCCTAGTTTGGGAGGGTATTTCCTCTTCTTTCTCTCCTGAATTCCTGCTTCCCAGCCTCCCCTGTCAGTGAGATTCCTTCCTCTTCTCCAGAGGGAAACTCCCCTCCTTTTTTTTCCCTTGGTCATCATGGCACGTTACCATTGGGATTTGAGGTGCTGCTGTTTTTCTGCAGAAGTGAGCTGTGTCTGCACTATCAGTCCTGCCCCCACACCAGCTCTCTCCTAAACCTTACAGAAAAATAAATAAATAAAGTGGATTTATTTTATTTTGTTACTTTTAAATGGTTTATTTTTTTAAATAATCCTAAATGAAGTTTGAATGTAATACAAAATATGTTAAGGCCTGAATTACTTATAATATCTCAAACATTTTAAATAAAAATATATACACTGAACCCACAAACCTCTATCAGAAACTTTTAATTACAGACTGCACACTTTTTATAAAAAGAGAGAATTGGGTGGGTGGGGGGGGGGGAGAGAAGAGGATGACCTGATTTTTGAGGCCAACTTCATAAATATGGCTCAATAGATAAGTGGTTGATCCTGTTGCCGGTCCATCAGCAGTATACGATATTCACCATTTTAAACCAATTACAAATGTAGAATATTAAATTGTGTAGCTGCTTCAATAAATGCACGTGGTTACAGTATCTGTTCCTAGATGGTAAGAAGCTGTATCAAACCTACTGCAAAGGCTTTACAGAGTTGTAAATCTACATGCTTTAATAGGTATATCAACCTATAAGCAAGCATTAGTCTTTAGGAAATAACTAAAGTACAAAAAGGAAAAGTTGATTAAAACTGATGTTTTAAATCAAGGCTTTCCTCCTAGTGAGTAAAACAATTATTTAAATTAGTCCAGCTTGCCCCCTTTGTTCTGGGAGGCCAAAAGAGTTTATTGTCACTGTTGCTTACGGTTCAAGAGGAACAGACTTGGACATCATCCAGGGGCATTGTTGAATTGAGAAAATATGTATTCGAGACAGTAGTTTATGAGAAGACCTCTCATCCAGCATTTTAATAATTTTTATTGTCATAATTTTCTATTTAAAACAATTCTTTATTCTGGGGGAAGCTGGCTTTATAAAGAAAAATGAAATTAAATCCAGAGTGAACAAATTAAAAAACAAAAACAAAACCATGAAGTAGTCTCTGCTTTTTTACTTAATTATTATAAGTGTTATGTGAAAGAGCAGTTAGTTTATGTATTTAATAATACAGTTCAGATAAATGGGAAGGAAGAAGAAGGGTTGTGAGTATTTAGCTATTGCTATATTTGTTTGATTTTTTTTTTTCTTCCCCTTGGGAAATATTATTCACGTTAATAAAATTGTTCCTATAAGTCTTCAGTTAATGTTGTGAGAGGCCTGGTCTCCAAATATAAAGTTGTGCCTGTTTAAAGATTTTCTGTTAAATTGATACAGTTTAGCATATGGGGAACACCTAAGTAAAAGTTGAAAGGGGTTTAAACTCTCGTATCCTGACATACAATTTCACTAACTTCACTAAATTATTGTAACGTTGTAGTATCTTTAGTTAAACTAGTTCAATTCTGTGTGTACTGAAGCTTTTAAGTAGGTAAAATGTGCTTATGTGTTGATGTTAAGAGCAGCCATCCTGTAGATTTAGGCAACAGAAGCATTGATTTTTAGCCTGACGTAACCTTGGTCACTGCAGCCCGCCCAGGTTTCTATTAATAGTAGAGAGACTCAAGTGTGGAACTTGCTTCCAAACTTTATCTGCCATTTGCCTGGCTCAGATGAAATTTTGTCTAGTTACTATATGGAAAAGACAGAATTATTGGTATAATTTTTCTGTGACTTGATCTCCCATGTTCTGAATTTTTATTTAATAGTTGACACTGAGAAATATTTTCTAGTATAGTTTCTTAACTAAGTGTTCGGTAACTAATTTATTGGAAAGAAAATCAGTCTCACCATCTAGTGTGTACTCTTTTTCTTCAAGGAGCTAATGGGGAACCTAGCATGCTGTGATATAAAAGTATGTATCTAAATCAGTGGTTTTTGACTTTTTTAGGCTCGAGGCATCCCTCAATAGATCCAAGGCAACCCCTTGGAAAATTACAGCTCCTAGCTTTCACTTGTTTTTTTAATTGGAAATAATAGTACAGTGCTTTTGAGTACAAGAGGTCAGAATGTCTTAACAGTAAGAGTTCCTGTTTGAAACCTCTGGGTTTATTCTATAAATCATGTTTGCACACCTAACAGTGTACAATTGTGTGGTACCCTTGGAAGGCTCCTCAGGCACCCTTATCTAAATGCTTCCATAATGCTTTTACTTCAGCTTGTAACCAACTTCCTAAGATATCAGTATAGCATATACTTGCAAAGTTTATTCAGGCTTCTTTGCAACAATGCAGTATCTCTAGTATAGCATACAGCTGCTGATTATGTTTCAAATGGATTGCTGAGTTGTGAATTATGTTAGATTATATGATGTTGTACAAACAAACCTTTAAATTCTTAGGCAGTTTTCAGCATTTCTCATCTCTGCTACAACCTGTTAAGCAATATCCATTGCACATGTAATTCTGATATTACACCTTGGACTTGAGAAATTACCAACAGTATACTCCACTTACTTGCTTATCAGATAAGTGCATAATTTCCTTAACTGAATAACAACAGTGGCAGTCTCAATTTGTTGCCTAATGCTTATATCCTAACAAATTCAAGTTCCTGCACATCAGTTAAGTGCCTAAGCCACTTAAGCACAACAGGATCTCTTAGCCCCACTGTCTGTTTTGTAACTTAATTGTCCTCTGACTGCATAGTTGTTTCTAGTCTGTTTCAGCACTCAGTTTCCAGATTTCTAAAGCAGCTTTGAACTGACTAGGTCCTGTCCATTTCAAGATTCCTGAGAAAGGCATAAGGTTAGAGAAACAAGGTAACCAGTCTTAATGAAACCATGAAAAGCTTTTCCTGAAATTGGGCTTTGTTTATATTGACTCAGTGTAAGTGCATAGTCTGGGTATATGCATAGTCTTTTTCAGTCCCAAAACTATGCCCTTGAACAGTGTAGGTTGTTTGAAATTTTACTTGGACACCTGCTTTCTAGACTAGAAGACTAAAGCTGGTAATTAGAGTTGTGCTTTATTGTATGTTAAGAGCTAGTGACCTGTCTCCAGACTAAAATGTTTTGTTGCTTACAGTTAGACATCTTAGAGAAGAGCGTAAGTAAAACGTTTTAACTATACAAAAAAAAAAAAAAGAATAAGGAAGGGGGAGGGGTTTGAAGAAAAACTAAATAAAAAATAGAGTATTTAAATATCCTCACAGTTCAGTATTATAGATGAGCCCCATCTTGTTAAAAACTGGTCTACACAAAGCTGAGTTAAGGAAATACAGACTTCAGTAACTGTCAAGTTGACTGGGTGATTGTTACTTCCAGTGAAGAGATTCCTTACTTGCTGATGAAATGATCGAAAATGGCAGGAGGGCTTTCAAGGCTTCTGAAATTAAATGGAGTTTTTTCTCTTTGGGAAGAGAGCAAGGAATTAATTAATTTTTGCTTATAGTAAGCCTTTTTTTCCCCATTGGCTTAGTCAATATTGCTTGAATGAAAAGGTAGTTTCTTTTTTTTCTTTTTCTGTGAGTCGTCAGAAAAATAGTTCCACGATTCTTTTTAAATTAGCAGTGGTTGTTGTGGGGGTGTGTGTGTGTGTGAACTGTGCTGGCCCATAGTTCCAACACAGGCTTGATCTATAGCACCCCATTAGTTTTGTCTTATCATTCCTAGTTGTAAGATGGAACATGACCCTACACCTTGTTCCAGGCTTCAGATTTCATTTTAGAAGTAACTTGAAATAATACTCTCACCTTATCCTCAATTCATAGAATCATAGAAGTAGGGTCGGAAGGGACCTTGTAGATCTTTAAGTCCGACCCCTTGCCTGGGCTGGAGGGAAATTGGGCTCAAGTGACCCCAGCCAGGTAGGCATCGACCCGCTTCTTAAAGACCCCCCCGGGTAGGAGCCAGCACCACTTCCCTTGGAAGTCGGTTCCAGATCCTAGCTGCCCTAACTGAAGTAGTTCCTACGGGTGTCTAATCTAAACCTACTCTCCAACAACTTGTGGCTGTTATTCCTTGTTATCCCGGGGGGCGCTAGGGGAAACAAGGTCTCCCCCAAACCTTTCTGGTCCCCCCTAGTGAGTTTATAGACGGTCACAAGATCCCCCCTCAGCCTTCTCTTGTGAAGGCTGAACAGGTTCAGGTCCTGTAGCCTCTCATTGTAGGGTCTGCCCTGCTGTCCCTGGATCATGTGAGTGGCCCTCCTCTGGACCATCTCAATGTTGTCCACATCCCTCTTGAAGTGGGGCACCCAGAACTGGACACAGTACTCCAGCTGTGGCCTGTCCAGTGTCGCGTAGAGGGGGAGGATCACCTCCTTGGCCCTACTCGAGATGCACCTGTGGATGCACGATAGGATCCGGTTAGCCCTGCTGACCATGACCTCGCATTGTCGGCCCATGTTCACCTTGGAGTCAGTGATGACTCCAAGATCCCTTTCTGCTTCCATGCTCTCAAGAGGGGAGTTTCCCATCTTATAAGTGTGCTGCTGGTTACTACTGCCCAAGTGCAGCACCCTGCACTTGTCAGTATTGAAACGCATCCTGTTTTTGTTAGCCCACCCTTGCAACCTATCCAGGTCTTTCTGCAGTCTTTCCCTCCCTACTAGCGTGCCCACGTCACCCCAAATTTTGGTATCATCAGCAAATTTAAACAGGTCGCTTTTCACCCCATCGTCCAAATCGCTGATAAAGAAATTGAACAGTGTGGGCCCAAGGACCGAGTCCTGGGGGACTCCGCTGCCCACTTCCCCTCAGGTCGAATATGACCCGTCCACCATCACCCTCTGAGTACGACCCTTCAGCCAATTAGCAATCCATCTGACCGTGTAGGCATCGATGCCACAGTCGCCTAGTTTTTTAATGGGCATGGGGTGGGAGACAGTGTCAAAGGCCTTGCTGAAGTCCAGAAAGACTACATCCATGGCGACACCTGCATCCAATGCTTTTGTGACTTGATCGTAAAAGGCAATCAGGTTGGTCTGACACGACCTTCCCCTAATGAAACCATGCTGGTTGCCCCTGAGCATCATCCCCAATGCTGGCCCATCACAGATGTGCTCCTTGATGATCTTCTCCAAGAGTTTCCCCAGGATTGAGGTAAGACTGACGGGCCTATATTTGCCGGGGTCCTCCCTCCTCCCTTTCTTAAAGATGGGGACCACATTGGCTATCTTCCAATCATCTGGCACCTGGCCTGAGCACCACAGGCCCTCACAAAGCTGTGCCAAGGGCCCAGCAATAACCCCTGCTAGCTCCCTCAACACCCTGGGGTGGAGAGCATCTGGACCTGCTGACTTGAACACGTCCAGCCCCTCCAGAAGCACTCTAACCCGGTCCTCCTCAACTTTAGGTCTTGAGGTGTTCCCCTTGAGTCCATCTTGAAACATGGTGGGGAAGTCCCGGTCCCTGCACAAGAAAACGGAGGTGAAGAATTTGTTAAAGGTGTCTGCCTTCTCCTCTGGCGCAACCACCACATTGTCCAGTGCATCTTGCAGGGGCCCCACATTTCCCGGTGCCGCCTTCATCCTCTCTATATATTTGAAAAAGGACTTTTTATTATCTTTGATCTTGGATGCTAGTCCTAGCTCTGTGTCCGCCTTAGCTTTCCTAACAGCCCCCCTACAGGCCCAAGCAGTGGAGGTATACTCTTCTTTGGAGATAGCCTCCCCCTTCCACCGGGTGTACGCCACCTTTTTGGCAACCAGGCATTCCTGGACTTCCCTGGTGAGCCAGGGAGGCTTTCGGGCACTCTTGACCCCCTTGCTTTTTGTTGGGATTGTCACCCCTTGGACCCCAAGTATCGTCTTCTTAAGGAGCGACCACTCATCTTGGGCACTGAGTTCCCCTGCCCTCGAGAACCCCAGTGCCTCTCCCACCAATCTCAACTCGTTGAAGTTGGCCCTCTTGAAGTCTAGGGGTACCACCTTGCTGCAGGCCCTTGACACCCTGCGCTGGATGATGAATTCCAGCAAGCGATGATCGTGATCACCCAGGTGGTCAAGGACCTGGAGCCCCCTTACCAGATCATCGCCTTTGGCCAGGACCAGGTCCAACAGGGCATTTCATCTGGTGGGACTGTACACCTCCTGTGTTAGGTGGAGGTCCTGTATCTCGGCCAGGAACCTCCTGGAATGGTCCAACCTGGCTGACTGCTCCTCCCAGCAGATGTCCGGGTAATTTGGATCACCCGTGACAAATACATCCCTTGCCTTAAGTGCCTCTGCAAGCTGGCCCGAAAATTCCTGGTCCAGCTCCTCCCCTTGGTTGGGGGGTCTGTAGTAGACCCCCACCATTAAATCCCTCTCCCCACAACCCCCTTGTATCTTGACCCAGAGCACTTCAGCTTGCCCCTCCTCTGACCCCGTTTTGCTAGCAGAAGATGTGTATTGCTCTTTGACATAGAGCGCCACACCCCCTCCCTTCCTACCTTCTCTATCCTGCCTGTAGAGCCTATAGCCCCTAATACTAACTGCCCGGTCCTGGGATGAATCCCACCATGTTTCTGTAAGCCCCACTATGTCTGGGTTTGAACTGGCTATTCTGAGGGCAAGTTCCTCCTGTTTGTTCCCCATACTCCGAGCATTGGTATTACAGGCATTTAAGGCCTTGCATAGCTGTGCTTGCCACCCCCCGATTAGGAAGACTATCCATACCCCTGTTTCTTACTTGGGCACTCCTTGCATGTGTCACCTGTCTTGCTCGGGTGGCGTCTCCTCGTCTTCCTGCAGCCCCCTCCCTCGGCGAGGCTAGTTTTCCACCGGCGAGGCTAACTAAGCCTCTGGTTTGCAAACTTATGTCCCAGGCCCCTACAACTCTTCTCTCCTTTCTAACAGAAAGAGTTCCCCATCGTCTGCTGCAGGATAAGGTGTTTGCAACTGTTACCATGGCAGACTATAAACCTTGAGGGTTTAAGATTTGCCTGACCTACATTAGACTTGTTTCCCTGTTCACGGGTATAGGCCAGTGGTTCTGAACTTTTTTAGACTGCAGACTGAAAGTCACTTTGGATCAGCATAATGCGGACCAGCAGCCAACCTTTTTTTTTATAAAGTGTTGTCTACTGGTCCGCAATATGCCGGTCACTTCCAGACTTTCAGTCCAGCAGCCAACTGGGCTGCGGCCTGAGGGTTGGGAACCTCTGGTATAGGCCATACTTTTTCTTCTGTGGGAAAGCCCTCGTCCCTAGTAAGTGTTTGCCATGTAAATTCCTCTTATCAAGGACTTGCAAGTTGGTAGGTTTATGGCTAAAAACATACCTAGGTCAAGCAGTTGATGCCTGTTGCTTCAGACCTGGAGGTTTCACCTACCTCCAAGGAACCCAAAGGGCCATCCTCAGCTTGTGTGCTGGTATCACATCCTGGAATATAACAACAGAAAGAATGTAAACAAGAAAACTTGAAAGAGATACTGGTCGCATTGTCCTGGGAGCTGCTAACATCACCAATCACTGTCTCAGTGTTGAAGCTAGGTATCATTTTGGTATCTAGTTCTCTTCTGACTCTGGCATCCTCATTGTTGGAACCAGTGCTAGTGCCCTAATACAAAGGTAGGGCTGAAAGGAACAGCTTACAAGGAAATAGGGGAAGTGACATTAGACTTGTAAGTTTAGGTGGCTAAGGGTTTGCCTACACTGGGAAATTAATACCCAGTAAGTTAGAATGTGAATTTGCACCATACTAGTTGCTCTGCACTTAACTGTTTATGTTAACACTTTTGGTTCACAAACAGTGTGAGGTTGTTTCGTTTGTTTTGTAAACCAAGTATGTAAAGTCAAGTTATCTTACATTTTAGTAACTGCTTCAGAAAAATAAGTCTCAAATCTTTTGCCAAATGAGTAGTGCTATGTAAATTGTTAGCACTGACTGCAGGGCTGCTTACAGGTCTGAAGTAAAAAAGATGGGAATGACATTGAGATGACTAGTTGCAACATGGTCAGTACTTACAGCAAAACTATGCCAACAAGACTATACTGTATCTAGTGAGAACTATCATCTCCAGCATCTTGTGCCAGATATTTTCCATTCATCTGAGGAGATTTGTAGATTCATAGAAGTAGGGTTAGAAGGGACCTTGTAGATCATCAAGTCCAACCCCCTGCCCTGGACAGGAGAGAAAACCGGGCTCAAATGACCCCAGCCAGGTAGACATCAAGCCTCCTCTTAAAGACCCCTAGGGTAGGAGCCATCACCACTTCCCTTGGAAGTTGGTTCCAGATCCTAGCCGCCCTGACTATGAAGTAGTGCCTTCGGATGTCTAGTCTAAACCTACTCTCTAACAATTTGTGGCCGTTATTCCTTGTTACCCCGGGGCGTGCTAGGGGGAACAGGGTCTCTCCCAAACCCTGCTGGTCCCCCCTGTTGAGTTTATAGACAGCCACCAGGTCCCTTGTGAAGGCTGAACAGTTTAAGGTCCTGTAGCCTCTCTTTGTAGGGTCTGCCCTGGTGTCCCCGGATCAGGCTCCCTGATGACTTTGCTACCTAGACCATCAACACTGCAGTTAGATGTCACCTGGGAGCACTGATAGAGCAATCATGACTCAGTCTTGTTGCCTGATGGGAGAGTTGCATTAACTGATGCCTTTAAAGCAGGGGTTATCAATCCCTGGGCCACAGCCCGGTGCTGGGTCGCCGCAGGTTGGCTGCTGGTCCGCAACAGGGTCGGCTGCCGGAGCGGAAGTGGCTGCAGACGGGCAAACCACAGCCCCCCGAAGCCAGGCATCTAGTTCATCTAGCAGAGAGTCTGAATATTGAAACAATTGTTTTAGAAGAGAAACCACACAAGCGTTTTGAAATTCTGACAGCACAGTTCTATAAATTAAGGGATAGTGAAAGTGGTCAAAGGGTCTAGTTTTCTTCCTTTTACCCAGGCTACATTTGGCAGGAAGAGGAGTGATATCAGGACCCTTGAAAACAACTTAGAGTCTACTTACACTTGTTCAAGGCCAGGATCGTTGGTAATGGCAATAGTGAAGAAAACACCAAAATTGACAAGAAACGTACCTGTTAAATTTTTTTCAATGATTGTCTTACCCATCTCAATGCATCTATATGTGACAAATTATCCAGCTTTATTCACCAAATACAAGTCTTTCTTCTACATCAGGAAATCACCCTTATTGTCAAAAGTGTTACATGATGCCATGGAATTAGCCCTGGAATCCCTGACTAACCACGTATATATTCTGCCATCACATTTAGGATGATAGGACTTGTTTTGTTTATCCTGTCTCTTTCGACTGAAGACTGGTTCATAATTTACCATTTACAAGTTGTTTGCTTACACTGTTGCCCTATTCCTGCCACATAAGAAGTACGTGAAATTCACAGTGGGAGCTCAACACTGTCAGTGTAAAGTCCTACCCAGTACCAAGAGTATTCACAAATTGTCTTGTGGTTGTGCTATTCCCCATAAGAGGCAGAGAATTAACATCTGGTATTTAGAGGGAGATCTCAAGATGCAGCAAAGAGCTTTAAGTACATTTTGTCCTATTTTGTAGCCTGAGCTGTGTTCCTCTCATTTTTCAGGTGATGGAACAAAGCAGTTGTGATTGGGCACATTTACCTTTTCTGATCTGGAGTCAAGGGTTCCAGTCACTACAGGCATTCTTCCTTTCAACAGACATTAACCAGACTTACCTTGTGGATTTATCTGGCAGTGTTGGGTTTTATGTCAGTATGCCTGGATATGGTGCCACTTGTGAGACTTCACCTATGTTTCTTCAAATTCTGGGCCCATGGGCAGTATTTGGCCTGCCAGGCCATTCTATCTGACTTGCAAGGCCCCTCTAAAACACTAGTACGAGTCCACAGCTACCCCTCTGAAGCTAGTGGGAGGTGTGGGCTTTCAGAGGTCGTGTACCATCAGGATGGGCTGGGACAGCTCTGTGCTTCCACTTCCATGGGGCTCCCTGCATGCTAGCCGGGAGCAGCAGGGAGCCATGTGTGACTGGACCAGCCAGGCTTTGTGCTGCTCCTGGCATTCTATCCGGGAGCTATGTGCTGGGCTGGCTCTGTGCCTCCACATGTGTCTCTCCACTGGAATGCTGAGCATCCCATATAGAGGCATGGAGCCAGCCTGGCCTGATGGTATGCAGCTCCCCACGGCTCCTGGCACTCCAGCTGGGAGCTCTGCGCCATTGGGCTGGGATGGATCTGTGCCAGCACTTGGGGCTCCCAGCACTGAAGCTGGGACAGCATACCTTTGTGCCAGGTTGGGTCAGGCTGCCTCCATGCCAGCACGTGGGGCTTCTGGTACTGCAGGTTGGATCTGTTCGCCATTGGGCCAGGCCCACTCTGCCACCATGTGTGGCTGGAGCACTGGGAGTCCATTGTGGTGGCATGGAGCCGGCCTGGCTTGAAGGCGCGTGACTCCCCACAGCACCTGGCAGTCTAGCAGGGAGTGGTGTGCCTTAGGGCTGGGCTGGCTCTGTGCCACCACATGGGGCTTCTGGCACTTCAGCTGGGAGCTGTGTGCCACTGGGCTGGGACAACTGGCTCCATGCTGCTCCATTCAGCACTGGGACTCAACCAGAGCCACTGCGGGGGGGCTTCGCCTGCTGCAGGCCATGGGAGCCTGCTGCTCCTTCTGACAGTGTGGGCTGTGTGCCATGCGGGGGAGCTTGTAGGGGGCCCACACGCACAGCACCCACCATGGCCACACCTACACTTCCCCACACCCCATCATAAACCTTATAACTCCTCCTCACACCCCAACCACACCCCACACAATCCCCCATATACTCCCCACACACAAATATACAAGATTAAGACTTCATTTTGAGCTATTATGCTATTGACTATATATATACTATGCAAACACACAAATCAGGACAATTAAAAAAAATGTTATAATGTTGGATTTTTAGTATATGATTTGCTTTTTCTGGTTCCAGGATGCCCCGGAGTATTTCAGGGGAGCAGGGGACAGATTTTTGGTGACAAAGGTCAGGGGTTGGGACTTCAGCCCCAAGATGGCAACCAGAGGGTGAGGCCACCTGTCAAGGGGTGGCAGGGCTATCCTTGTGGCCCTTGACAGCTCACCAAAAGTCATTAAGTGGACCCCCCAGCTGAAATAATTGACCACCCATGGTCTATACTCTGCCAGACATCAAATAGATAAGATTTCAGTGACCCAGCAAAGAAGATTTAATGGTGAAACTCAACAAATATACAGGAAGAGGAGTTCTTTTCAGTACCCTCCCAACAAAGAGATTGATCATAGTTGTCTAGGGTAAAGGCTGGGGAGTTCGTTGGACCACCACACATTTCAAGGGTTTGGCACCCTGGACATTGTGATGCTTCAGGAGGAATTCAGGGACATCAGACTGGTCTGAATGGTTTTGAAGGTGGGGGGGGGGGGTGATATAGTCAGTATGGATCCCATAAACCCATCTTGCTTTTTAAAGCTCTCCAGAACTTTGAATAGTGAGGGAATAAAGAAAATATCATAGCAACTCTATCCTTTATGTCAGTGGTAGTCAATCTTGTAGCACTGTGGGCCAGATTAGTGGTGCACAGCTGGCCTGCAGGCTAGACTGGGGCCCATGCTGCTTCTGTTTGGCCCTGTACAACCTTGCCCACCTGCACCAGGCCCCAGAGCCCTATTTTTCCCCCACGTGGAGGGATCAGACTCTTTTTTTGCTTTGCATGCCCAATCCAGCATGCAGGGCCATGTTGTCCAGCCCATGGTGCTCCTCACAGGTCCAGAAATTTGGCAGCAGAGGAGTAGTGGCACTATTGCCCTGCCAGCAAATTTTTGGACCCAAGGGAGCCTGATGGGCAGGATGACTTGGCAGTGGAGGCTGGATTTGGCCCATAGACCAGGTTTTGATCACCCCTGCTTTATGCTGTTGCATGGAACACCCTTCAGCTACCTTGGTTCTACAGTGACCACCAGCCTCTCACTGGATGTTTGCATTGGAAAGGCTGCCAGCTCCTTCAGCAGACTAACTAAAAGAGCATGGAACCACTCAAAGCTTACCATCAAGACCAAAATGCTAGTGTACAAGGCTTGCATACTCAGCACTCTCATGTATGGGGGGGAAATATGGGCAACTTATGCACATCAAGAGAGAGTGCAGCTTCCACCTGCACTGTTTATGCCACATAGTCAACATCAAATGGCAAGATAAAGTTACCAATGCAGAGGTTCTTCAAAGGACAAATTTGACAAGTGTGACAGCCCTACTCAAACACAGATGGCTGCATTGGCTAGGCCATTTGAGCAGATTGGAAGATGGATGCATATTCAAGGACATGCTATACGGGGAACTCTTGGAGGGAACAAGAACAATAGGATGCCCCAAGCTTCACTATGAAGACACGTGCAAGTGAGATATGAAGGCATTTGGAATCGATCCTGACCAATGGGAAATCTAGCAAGTGATCGTAACAAGTGGTGTCATCGTCTCTACCAGGGCATCAAAGTCCATGACAGAAATTGGCTTCAGCAGCTTGAAGAGAAAAGAATCTATAGGAAGCAAGCAGCTCCTGAACCACCCAACCATAACATATATTTGTAACCCCTGCCACAGATCATACAAATCTCAGATTGGACTACTTAGTCACATGAGACACTGCAAGCCATCTACGTCATAGGCTTAAATATCCACCGTCTCCTATAGACGAAAGGATGCCAAAGCATGGAACACCTTGCATCTTGCACAGTATGCCTCTTAAATGGTGCTATGTAAAAAATAAATAAATAAATAAATAAAAATAAAAAAGGGAAGAAAGAAAGAAAAGTATTTTGTGTGAGATCCATACATACTACATCTCAAACATCTCAAAGAACTACTGTAGGTAAATGAATATTTTCCCCTCAAATAAAAGGGGATAGTATTGCCTTTTACTGCTGAGAATTCCAGCTTGCTTTTGAATTCTAGTTTTTGAAAAGCCTGAGATGAAGTTCTATCCTTGAAAAATGAGAGAGACTTCATCTGTTATGGTAACAAATCCATCATGGAATATGTTGTGCTTATAAAATGGCCTGTTATAACTTCCTGAAGAATGCCCCTATCTTGGGCTACAGTGGTCTCTGAATTAGTTGCTTCAGTATGTTCCAAATGGATTATAGCTAAATTATAATTTTGGATTATTGCTTTCACTGCTTTGGCTTGACTAGCAACACATTGTACTTGATGCATACCTCAGAACTAACTCTCAGTTGTTTCAGTAAAAGCTTCAGAAAGAGCTTGAGGCTGCTTTTATCTTTTTAGATTTAATTGGTTTAAAATGAAGTACTAGATGCTTTAACTTCGAGTGTTTTTTGTGTTGATCCTTGTACAAACGTGTGTAATGTGGTTGATGCACCTTGTATTGTGCTGCATTATGTTTTGCCTGAACCTGTATGCTGTTTGAATTGTCCACACTTTCTTAATATATAGCATCTGAATTGAAGAATCTGTGTATTTCATGGCATACTGGATCTACCTGCTGCAGCAAGATCCCTAGATTCTTTGGCCTTCTAAACATCTTGTAAGCATTTCAGATGTATTCTACAAATGGGGTCTTAATTATTTTACTTCCTGTAAAATGAACCATAATATACATGGTATTTTAAATCCATAACGGGGCCTAGGTTTTTGCATTGACAACGTATAATTGTAGAATTTGGAAGGGGAAGTTGGAAAGTTTGGCATTTTGGTAAAGGATGATTGGAGGCTTTGGTACTTGGAAAAGCAGAAGGGGCTGTCAAGGATTAGGATTAGCCTGCTAACTGCATGTTTCAGATAATGCTTATAGTACAATAATGAATAAGGCTAACTTTGAAATATGTGTTTGTCTGTTTCAGAATTTACATTTCATAGAGATGAATTTCTTGATTCTCTCTGTAAGCTATTATTTCTGATTGTCAGGAAGCTTTGAAAATAAATATTGTATCAGTTTAGAATGTGGTAATCTTTTCTTGGGTCCTCCCCCGCCCCCTCTCCCCACCCCGCATCAACAAAAGGTTGGGGATTTAGCTATTTGTGAGACCTCAACGAGTACCGCTTTAAAAGAATTGCTATTCTAAGACATCTTCAGGAACGTATGAATTCTGCAACAAATTCCATAGCTGTAGAATATTCAGGGTCCTTTCAAGTTCCAGACCAGTTTTTTGATTCTTGATCTCAATAACCCTAAGTCCATTTTTCCCCTAATATCTCAAATCTTTGGCTTAATCCAAAATCAAGGCCATTCCCCCCTACAAACTGAAGAGAATTTGATTTCAATTTCAAGAAGTTTTTCTTTAAATGTGTAATGGGTTTATAAGTTCTTTTTTATGGGGCTGTCTTGTAATAGAAATATATTTATGATCAATGAAGAAAAGTATCTGCTTCTCACATACTTACTTAGAAGAGGATTGCCATTGAGATAATAGTTAAGAGATCCATATAAGTACCTAGATTGCCTTTATCAAAATGCTTTTCTTGATTTTTATATAATAATTAATCTTTCTAATATGACATCCATGGACCATTACCTTTCCAGGGCTACTGAAAATATTGAGAAGTGTATTTACGTAAAAGTTCCTTACATAATTATCATACATGCATTGTGCTTTATGCTTGCTCTGTTTGATTTGGGCTGAAGCTTTTTATTTAAGCTTCCTTATTTTCTCCAAGAAAGAGGTTGATTTGATATACTCCTCATAGATTCATAGATGTTAGGGTCGGAAGGGACCTCAATAGATCATCGAGTCTGACCCCTTGCATAGGCAGGAAAGTGCTGGGTTTAGATGACCCCACCTAGATGCCTATCTAACCTCCTCTTGAAGACCCCCAGGGTAGGGGAGAGTACCACCTCCCTTGGGAGCCCATTCCAGACCTTGGCCACTCGAACTGTGAAGAAGTTCTTCCTAATGTCTAGTCTAAATCTGCTCTCTGCTAGCTTGTGGCCATTATTTCTTGTAACCCCTGGGGGCGCCTTGGTGAATAAAACCTCACCAATTCCCTTCTGCGCCCCCGTGATTAACTTATAGGCAGCCACAAGGTCGCCTCTCAACCTTCTCTTGCGGAGGCTGAAGAGGTCCAGGTGCCCTAGTCTCTCGTGTGGTCGTATGGCTTGGCCTGCAAGCCGTTAACCATACGTGTGGCCCTTCTCTGGACCCTCTCCAGGTTATCCACATCCCTCTTGAAGTGTGGCGCCCAAAACTGCACACAGTATTCCAACTGTGGTCTGACCAGCGCTCGATAGAGGGGAAGTATCACCTCCTTGGATCTGTTCGCCATGCATCTGCTGATGCACGATAAAGTGCCATTGGCTTTTCTGATGGCTTTGTCACACTGCCGACTCATGTTCATCTTAGAGTCCACTAGGACTCCAAGATTCCTTTCCACTTCCGTGCCTCCAAGCAGGTCACTTCCTGGGCAGTAGGTATGCTGGACATTTTTCCTCCCTAGGTGCAGCACTTTGCATTTCTCCTTGTTGAACTGCATTCTGTTGTTTTCTGCCCATTTGTCCAACCTGTCCAGGTCTGCTTGTAGCTGTTCCCTGCCCTCCGGTGTGTCCACTTCTCCCCACAGTTTTGTGTCATCTGCAAACTTGGACAGAGTACATTTCACTCCCTCGTCCAAGTCGCTGATGAAGATATTGAAGAGTATCGGTCCAAGGACTGAGCCCTGCGGGACCCCACTGCCCCCACCCTTCCAGGTCGAAACCGACCCATCCACTATGACTCCTGGGTGTGACCCTCCAGCCAATTCGCCACCCATCAGACTGTGTAGTCGTCCAAGTCACAGCCTCTTAACTTGTTCACCAGTATGGTGTGTAGGCATTCTTCAAATGTGTTATGGGTGTGGGGCTGCAATGCCACCTGTTATTAAAATTACCCAGTACTAACCAAATTCTCAGTTGCTTGTAACTATTTAGGCTAAAATTATAGTATCTGTTTTCTCCCTGAAGCTGAATTTTCTTGGAAATTTTCAGCCAGAGCATCTCTGTTGTTTCCTTAGCATTGGTTTCAGAAAAAAATATTTGGTTTTGCCCAGGGTGGATTTGATTTAAATAATATCAATTTAAATCGTGATTAAAGCACGATTTAAACCAGGAAGCCTCGAATTTTGGTCAGGAAGCCTCAATTTAATTAGTTTTCTACAAAAAGTGAATTCTTATTTGGGTAGCCTTTATTCATTTAACTTTTTGAAGTGTTGCACTTTTAGAGAGAGGTGTAAAGGCTTGACTGTGTACACAAGCTTGCAGAGAGGCCAGAGGGTTTTTGGGTGGGTAATCAGCTCTGTTATCTCTTATCTCCATATACTGTTGTTAACTAGGCCTGTGCGAAGTGGCTATTATTCACTTCAGATTCAGATTTGACTGATTTGGGGGACAGTGATTTGATTCGGTGATTCAAATCACTGTCCTGAATCGATTCGACAGTTCAGCTTCTGTTGAGTCGGCTGAATCTCTGAATCACACAGGTCCCATCCGCCACCTGCTCTCAATTGCTGCCCTGTCCAGCTCAGTTTCTGGCTGTTTGGAGGAAAAAAAAGCCCACATTAACTGATTGCTGCCTGGGGGTGATCACTGCTGCCCCCCACTGCCCCATGCTGCATGGGGGCACTCTGTCTTGAGCCCTCTGACGACCCGAGGCCGCTGCAGGAGCTGGCGAGTTTGGGGTTTTTTTTGTTTTTTCTTAAAGGGCTGGGGCATATAAATAATACATTTTTATATTTTTATTTTTATTAAGATCCTTTTTAAAAAAATAAAAAAAATAAGCCTATATAAAATGAGTTTTAATTTAAGGTATGTTAAAGCTCAAAGATATAATCATGGAATAAGGATTATAATATATAATATAAAGGCTATTTTGGCTTGGATGAGAAATTCCTTGTCTTTGTGGCAAAAATAAACTGGTGATTACTCTGTAGTTGAAATGCCTAGACCTAATTTCTTTTTCTGGTCACCACAGACCTGTTATTGGAGTGCTAGTAGACATTATGTACAAGCAGAGGCTCTGTTTCATGTGTGCCTAGAAGCAGTGTCTTCCTTGGTACTGCCTATTTTCTAAGACGTTACCCTTTCCACTTTGCACTTAACTCAGTAACTCAGCTCTTTTGCATTAATTAGCCCTTCCCTCTATTCCCTTTTCTGACTGACATGCATCCTTTATTGTTGTGCCAAGCTCCTTTTCCTTTCACTCTCTACAGAGGCAGCTGAGTTGTCTCCAGTCACTCTCCCCTTTTACTGATAACTTCATATTGTTGTTTGATGTTACCCATTCTTGTGGTTGTTTAGCAAGTAGGAAAATTGATTTGAGTTGCCCATACTGCTCGTGTCTTGTCCTGGGCTTCTGGGCAACCAGATCAATGTCTTGACAGACAAATGCAAAAATACTGCTAATTCATTAGATGCCTTCTAATGACTTACCGTCTTTTTTAAATGACTGGCAAAATATTTCAGGCATTTTCTTGGTCATAAGTTTCCTATATGAAGATCCAGTCCCTTGTTCTTACTTGTCATTGCCACAGCAGCATCCAGGCAGCTTGCAGTGCACTCCTATTGAAAATTGATTTTTTTCCCCTACAATTTCCACCTAAAATATTTGATACACAAAACCAGGTTATTAATATGTTGCTGTAGTTGATTCAGGCCTTGTAATTCTGGAAAGTAAATAATATGAAGGAAATGACAAAAATTTTCTGTCATGTTACACATTTGCACCAATGTGCAGTTTGTGGAATACCAGGTACTATTCCTGAAGAGCAGTTTTGTTGATGCTGCCTGCTTAAACTATCACATCATGTTGATATAATTCTTTTCAAGCCTTTACATTTTCTTCCTCCCACAAAATTCTTCCGTTCTACCTTTTTAGTAACTTGTCTTTTTTCTGAATGTCACTGTGACTGAATGCTTTAGTCTCATAGTAACCTTTAATTAAGAACACACTATTCATTGTGGTTTTGAATCAGTCACTGTAAAATGATAAGTCATAATTTGTTGCCTATTTCTACATTTTCTTTTTTTCTGAGCTACCGATGGAACAACCAACTTCTGCCCATTTTGCAAGATCTATTTTTCTGAATTGCTGCTTGGACAGCAAAGACATAAAGACACGTGCACTGTGGTTTGCAGTGTTTGGAATTGTATCTTTCAGTTACTGCTACCGTATACGTGCCATGGGGGCTTTCTTGTGGTCTCTGTATGTAGGTGCTTGTGTTATTTATGTCACATGTGACTAATTGCGCCTCAAGACTCCTGGTCTGTTAAATATCCCAGTCCACTAACTTTTGGATCTCTAGCTGCGAATTTGCATAAGATAGAATTATAGAATTCTCCTACTCTCAGACTAGATCTAAAGTGTAGTCGTCTGATACTAATAGTGATCATCTAGGGAGATCTGTTTTTGATTAGGACCCTTCAGTTCTAAGGCTTTAACAGTGAGAAGCTGTGACCACTAAGCTTTCTTCAAGCAAAATATGATTTATTAGATTAAAAGTGTTTAATAGAGAACCTGATTTAAAACAAATAAAACCTGCTATATGTATGTCTAATTCAATAGGTGTTTAGCCATCTTCTATCTGAGGACCCTAGTAGTACTAGCTCCCTATATAGGCTCTTTCTTATGAGTTTCTTTGTCTGCTCCTGGAAGTCACTACCACTCTGTACAACACTTAGCAACATATCCACCTCATCCTTCTGCAAGGATGCTTTTTAAATTGTATTATCTTTTTTATTTCTAGCATAGCCTGGCAAGACAGCTTTGTCACTTAAGCATAAAGCCTGAATGGATGCTATCGAATTAGTTTTCTGATGTGGGAAACACAACACTCAGCCTTCTTTCCTTTGGTTCCCCCCACTCCTCCCAGCAATTATTGACCCCCATGAATAGTTCCCTTGTCTCTACTTATGCTCCATAGTTCTCTCATTTAAGAGTGTGAAAATTACATGACTCAGCCAAGAAGCCTTAATAGAACAGGTGAAGCCAGTTAGTTATGTCAATTCCACTGCTCTGCTCTTTGAGAAAGTTATGAGTAACAAACAAGAACAGGAATTGTTGTTCCTGAGACTCTGAAGTTGACATTTTTAGAAAATTAAAGTTGGAAGGGACCTCAGGAGGTCATCTAGTCCACAACCCCCTGCTCAAAGCAGGACCATCCCTAACTATATCATCCCAGGCAAGGCTTTGTCTAGCCAGGTCTTAAAAACCTCCATGGATGGAGATTTCACAACCTCTCTGGGTAGCCTGTTCCAGTGCTTCCAGTGGCCGTCTATAAACTCACCAAGGGGGGGACCAGTGGAAAATAGGTGCGGCTCTGTTCCCTCGGGCACCACCTGGAATAACAAGGAATAACGGCCACAGATTGATTGAGAGTTGGTTCAGGCTTGATATCAGGAGGCATTACGTTATTTTACAGTTAGGGTTGCCAGGCTCTGGAATGGGTTCCCAAGGGAGGTGGTGGTCTCCCCTACCTTGGAGATCTTCAAGAGGAGGTTGGATAGATATCTGGCTGGAATATTATGATCCCAGCACTCGTTCCTGCCCAGGGCAGGGGGTCAGACTTGATGATCTGTTCAGGTCCCTTCCAACCGTAGAAACTATGAAACTATTCTCCTAGTGAGAGAGTTTTTCCTAATATCTTAGTTAAGCTTCACTTGCTGCAGCTTGAGACTATTGCTTCTTGTTCTGTCATATGTCACTACTGAGAACGGTCTAGCACAGTATGGTCTGTGGGCTGGATGTGGCCCACTGAGGGATTTTGTCTAGCCTCAGTAGGTCCCTTGGTCCCTCTCATGCCATGTGTGGGGGGCAGCCCGGGCCATGGTGTATTCAGCTGGTCCCACTGCTCCTGGGAGCGCTGCAGGGCTGCAGGGTGGTGGCAGGGCAGCTGGATTCCCATTTCCCAGCAGCCCTGGTGACGGTGCTTCCTTTCAGCTGCAGCAGCCACCAGATCTGGCCCCAATGCCTGGGCACCCCAGCCTGTCTGCCCTGTACCCACCACTGGGGGCAGGACCCACATGGGCAGGGCATTCAGCTGGGTGGCTGGGTTGGGGCCGCAGCTTGAGACAGTTGCTATCTGTTGCCTACATGCCATTTCAGTGGGCGCAGGTTCTGCAGGCAGGGATGTGCGGGGAGTGTATTGCTGCTCTGCCCTGCCTTTGTGCTGTCACTGCCCCAAGATCTCAGCCCTGGACACTGCTCCGTGCCCAGCTGCGACTCCATCTTGTCTGTCTGGCTGCATGCCCTGCTTGTGCAGCTCCTGGCTGGTATGTAGACCTGGAATCATGAGGTAGTGGTAGCATGGGGCTGGGGCTGGGGCAGAGCCTTGGGTTCTGCAGGCAGGGACATGCAGGGAGTGGATCATGGCTCTGCTCTGGCCCCCATACTGTCACCGCCCTGCAACCCTGCCCCATGATCCTGCCCTTGCCTGCCCATCCTGCTCCTGAACACTGTTCTCTGCCTACCTGGGGCCCCATCCCACATAGGGAGTTTTGGTGAGCTGTTGCATTGGGGGATGGGGGGGGGGGGGGGAGTATACTGACTAAATAAGCCCAGTTCCCTTAGTCTCTCCTCAGAAGTAATGTGCCCCAGCCCCCTAACCACTTTTGTTGTCCTCCGCTGGACTGTCTCTAACATTGTATTGATTGATTTATGAAAGGTTATCTTTGCAATCTGAGAGCAAGAATTTAAGCATTTGAAAAAGTGAAAACTTAAATTCTACAGAAATGCTGGCTTGTTCTATTGTTCTCTCAAAAGATGACTACCTGTTTGCCACTGGTTAGTGAGCAAGTGGGTTTATTCAAGCCCAGCTCTATAAAGACAATAGAACCCCCCCCCCCCCAAAAAAACCCCGAAACAAAACAACCCCCCCCCCCCCCCCCGAGTTATAATGTGCTGGATTCCTTATGTGCCAGCATAACAATTTCTATTTCTGAAATAAAAAGATTAATTAAGCTTCCATAAGTTAACAGTGAAATGTAAAAATATTTTTAAAAGCTAGATAAAAATGGGTTAAATAAACTAAGGAAATGGAAAATACAGTTAACAAGAACTCTTGAGAAACTTCTGCAGGTTCTAAGAAATTCATAAAACTTTTTATTCTTTCTTTGTTTTTTTCCATGTACCTTTTTCCTATCTCATTATCTACCGCTTGTAAGACAATATTGCAGTTAGGGGAATATGTAAACTTCTTTCAAGCAAGTGTTTTAATTTTTTTTTATTTATAAGTTTAATTAGCTTCCATTCTATTTTGAATGTGTTGAGAAAATATTATTCAGCATATAATCAACAGTATGATAATTTGGGTGGAATAATATATTTGCATGTTTTTTATTCATGTTAAGTTGTTAAAAGAATGTTTAAAAGTGTACCCCCTTACATTACCAAAATCAAAATTCAAAGAAATATTTATTTTGGGCACTAGGAGAGTACAAATTGAATTTCACTAGTCAGTTGCACCAATTCTTTTATTTGATTTTCCTCACAGAATATAAGGGTAATTGTTATTTAGATTCCAGTTGTACCCATAAGTTTTGATCAGGTCAGGGGCTTGCTCATTTGCTTACTGAAAATTGTGGAGCCTGCTCTGAACAGCTTATCTAATTTAAAACAAGTGAGTTTGACAAACAGTAGGCTGGGAGGGGAGAGATGAGGGTAAAAATAACTAGCCTGTGTAACTGCATGATCTTATGTTCAATCTTGTGGAATTAAGTTAAAATGGGAGATATTGCAGGCTGTAATATAAAGAGCACTGCAAGAGCACCCATGCGCTGTAAGGTGGGCCTTGGCTGTGGTTCCCACAGCATGGCAGGGTCTCTGTTTGAGAAAATTGAGGGCTTTACAGTTTTGTTCATTCTACTGATAGAGGAGTTGGCTTTACAAGGCTTCATGGTGGGTCCTTTATCTCCTTGTCTTGCTTGTGGAGGGATCAGGCTGGGCATTCCCATAGCTGCACACCCACAGCTCCTTGCTGATGTGCTGTAGCTGTTCTGTTGCTCCTGTAAACAGAGGTGGGTGTTTGAAATGGCATGGAGGAGGCAAACAGACAGGCTTGATGGCAGTGTTCTGTTGGGATTGAATTGTGATTTGTAAAATCGTAACAGAGCAATTCAGATATTGTGCCTGATTTTTTTTTTCTGTCTTAAAATTGACAAAAAATGAGGGTATCAAATATGTGAAATCAAATATCCAAGTTACAACATTCTGAAGTTAAGATTTTTCAGGAAACAATGAAAACATGCAGAGTATCCCATGCAAGTTTGCCAGTGTAGCAAATCTGTGGCAGGGAAACCATCTATATGTTATTTCCTGATAATGTGGTGCTGTGAAAATAGGTACAGTAACACTTCTGCTGTAAATCTCTAGTTTCATTTACTTATAGCTCATTAAAGAAATTCTCTTTTGGTTGAAAATGTATGTTTGGACATGACCCCTGATAATTAAAAAAAAAAGTTTCAAGGTGGCAAATTTACAGAGAAAACAAACATAAACTTCAGTAAGTTATTCTTAAAATGGGGATAAGAACAGAGAAGGTTAATGCTTTTTCTCTCTGTCCTGAAGCTTGCATTTAAAACAAAACATTCCAAATCAAACAACTGAAATTAAAGGGCATTTGAACATTTCTGACTAATGAAACACTACCGTCTCTGAGATGCTTTCGGTCTTAAACTATGATTATCCAACAAGTATGGTAGTAAAACCACTTGAAAAGGAAAAATCCTACGTCATAAGAAAAATAAATTAAGAAAGATCTATTTATAAACTATATTGTCTGAAAAGGTCTTATTTTGTGGTATTAAAGTTTTGTAGTAGCAAAAACTAGAAATGAAAACAACTTATTGGCTATCTAGTCCATCAGCCTTCTAGCATGGAATCTTTTAAGTGTTTTCTGTTGTTTTACTCTGGAAGACAATTGTAAATAAAGGTAAGATGTCTGTAAAGAATGCATAGCATTGTATTGCTTACATTAGAGGCCATTTTTTCTGAATCCTCATTTAGAAAGCATGAGTGTAGTTTAAGTGCTACTGTCACTCTTTGTAGATGTTGGAATTATTCCACCGGTGGCCTGGTTTTCTCAGGGAGGGCCTCAGATATTGAATATACTCACTTCCTAGGTCCATCCCAATAGAGTTCTGACTGCCCTTTGGGGCATTTAACAATGTGTGTATTAGACATTTGCTTAACTGATGTCCCTGTCAATGTGTTCTTTGGTAATATATGGAAGTAATTATGGAAAAAGCTTTTCTGCCTTTTGTTCAGTGAATCAAGTGTACGTGTAAACTAGGGCTGTATATTTTACTATAGGATACTGTCTGTGCCAGCCCAGAGTTCAAATCCTTGGCTCTTTAGCTTGAACTGTGGCAGCTCATGCTTTTAGATCTAGAGGTTACTGTTTAAGTCCCTGATGTGGAGGCCAAGAGGACTATTATCGCATGCATGCACTTGGAAAAAAATGTATGGAACTGACAAGTCAGTAGAGCTGTGAAATAAGCCTGGGACAAAGATTTTAGGATTTGGAAGTAGTGCAGGATAATGGGATAGGCTCTCTAGAATTTTGATAAAAGAAGTGGCTTGCTGTCAGCCTGTGAGGTGAGTCCAGAAAGTTTTCTATCTTCCTGGTTTTAAAATAAAGCAAGATCTGCTGCAGTCATTTCATTGGCTTTATAGCGCACTCTATTTTGGATTCCTTGGCTCTGATACTTAAAGACTACAACAGTCGACTAGGTCAGAGGTAATGATGGACCTACTCTGATCTTTACTGGCTGCTGTTTTCCAGCTGCTATTTCAGGTGCGAGTCCTAACCTGTGAAGTAAGATTTTTTCAGATTTCAGCTTGAAGACTAGCTACTGCCCTCTTGTTATATTTGTTTGGCCTGCATGACATTTCAGTTGATAAAAAGAGAGATTTCTGGCCCTGATGTATGCAAAGTTAATTTTCGAAAACATGAGTGGAGGGTAATCCAGTGAGGTGTTGTCCTAAATCTACAGATGACTTACAGCTGGTACTGAGAGTATCGTTGTTTCATAGTTTCTAGGGTTGGACGGGACCTGAACAGATCATCAAGTCTGACCCCCTGCCCTGGGCAAGAACGAGTGCTGGGATCATATTACCCCAGCCAGATACCTATCCAACCTCCTCTTGAAGACCTCCAAGGTAGGGGAGACCACCACCTCCCTTGGGAGCCCATTCCAGAGCCTGGCAGCCTTAACCATAAAGTAATGCCTCCTGATATGAAGCCTGAACCAACTCTCAATCAATCTGTGGCCGTTATTCCTTGTTATTCCAGGTGGTGCCCAGGGGAACAGAGCCTTACCTATTTTCCACTGGTTCCTGCCCCGGTGAGTTTATAGATGGCCACTGGAAGCACTGGAACAGGCTACCCAGAGAGGTTGTGAAATCTCCATCCGTGGAGGTTTTTAAGACCTGGCTAGACAAAGCCTTGCCTGGGATGATATAGTTAGGGATGGTCCTGCTTTGAGCAGGGGGTTGTGGACTAGATGACCTTCTGAGGTCCCTTCCAACTTTAATTTTCTAAAAATGTCAACTTCAGAGCCTCAGGAACAACAATTCCTGTTCCTGTTTGTTACTCATAACTTTCTCAAAGAGCAGAGCAGTGGAATTGACATAACTAACTGGCTTCACCTGTTCTATTAAGGATTCTTGACTGAGTCATGTAATTTTCACACTCCTAAATGAGTGAACTATGGGACATAAGTAGAGACAAGGGAACTATTCAAGGTCTCTGCCCTATTATCATATTTTCTTAAATACCATATGCTCCTAAATAAGACATGCACCTTGTTTTTTGGATGCCAGAATGTATAAAAAATATTTTCCAGTGTTGTGGCTGAGAGCTGAATGAATACAGCAGTTTACAGAATGCATGCACATGCATACTCAGCCAAAAGCTACTGCCAGTTCTGTAGTGGCTGTGACGGGGTTAACATTGGATTCTGCCACTGCTGTTTGCTGGCTCAGAAAGCCATTTTGGCAGCCATTACAGCAGAACATCACCATGCTATTCCTCCATGCTTTCATTTGGCAAGGAAAATCAGCTTCTCCGCTTAAGACCCCTCCAGTTTTGGGGAGCTGATTTTTTGAGGAAATGTATGTGTGGTATGTGAGTAAATATGGTAGTCTTTTTAGAGCAGTAACTCTCAAGAGGCTGATGCTTTAAGTCAGAGCTTTCCAATGTCTGAGGCACTGGGGGGTCATATGCTCTGGGAGCTGCAGTAGTGGGGGCCACAAGCCGCCTCCCCTCCCCCCCCCTGCATTCCATGCAAGTACTTGGGCAAGCACGTGACCTCCCACCCTGCTCCCCCACGTTCCACTCCCACACCGTGCATCTTGCCTGTGGGACTGTGCTGCTCTGCCTGCTGGAACTGGGTCAGATAGTGAAAGCTGGGGGAGTGAGAGGGAGCCTTGAGTCCCTGGTGGGTGCTGCAGCTGTGTGGGACCCCAAGTGCCACATGTTAACCCCTCATGGGCTACCAGTCAGACAGCCCCGCTTTTAAGTGTTGATATTAACTACTTAATTACAAATGACTTAAGCAGATGGAATGAAGGAAATTGTGAGTGAAGCACAAATATGGAAGGTTTGGGGAGATGAAGCCCATGTTCAGAACTTACTTTGTTTAAGAGACTCATGAGAGATGTTCTTCTGAGATCCTTTACTATGGTTGGGATTTGCATTTTTTCCTTCATCTACATGAAGCTTTATTTTATTTAAAATGTATTCCTTTTTGAATTGTGGGGCCCAAAACTGGACGCAGTACTCTAGCTGTGGCCTCACCAAGGATGAGTACAAAGGGAGAATGATGTCTTGGGATTTGCTTGAGAAGCATCTATGGATGCAAGCCAGCGTTTTGGTCGCTTTACTAGCTGCGGCATCGCATTGCAGGCTCATGTTCATCTTGTGGTCAATGATGACCCCCAAGTCTCTTTCTTCTGTAGTATTAGCCAGTGTAGCACTGCCGAGCCTATAAGGATGCTGCAGGTTTTCCTCCCAAGGTGGAGAACCTTGCATTTTTCAGTGTTAAACACCATCAGGTTCTCATCTGCCCATTTGCTGAGCCTGTCCAGGTCAGCCTGGATCGCCCTCCTGTCTTCAGGTGTGGATGCTTTGCCCCAAAGTTTGGTGTTGTTGGCTACAAATGTCCAACTCGGGATCCTTAAAATTCTAGTTTATTAGGCAGATTGAAACACTGTAGTCATAAACCTTGGAGCTGGTCCCCACACACACACATGCACACACATACACACACACAGTAGCAGGCTACAGAGTCGGGTATACCTATCCTACAAGCGCTGGAGTCTGCCGTCGATGGCCAGTCGAGGCTTCTTTCATCGTGGTGTTATCTTCCAGAAGGGGGTCTCCGGCTGGTCCTTCTGGCTGGAGAGGTCTGGTCGAGTTGGAGATCAAGAGGGCGCCACTGAGGGTCACTTTTCACTGCCTTTTATCTGTCCTTGGCAGACTTTGGTGACTCCCCAGTTTTCAGGTTTGCCCAATCCAGGGGTCATTGACCATCGTGGGACCCCCCCCCCCCCCCCTGGTGGCTACTGGACGGCATCTGTCAGCCCCAGGGGTCGTCCGCATGTACGTGCAGGTTTGGGAGTCCGTTGATGAATTTAGAATAGGGCTCTGGGAGTGGTCGATCTGGAGATATTCAGCCCAAAAGTTGGTCCCCGGCGTTGATTAACTCAGGCCAGGGCTTCTATCTAGTCCTTGATCAGTGACGTTTAGAGTTGGCTGATCTGCAGCTTCCCAGGTGTTAATTGCTGCCTGCTGCTACAGTGTTACACATTCAATCACTGATTCACTCCCTCTTTCAGGGGCCAGCCTGATACAGAGAAGGACAGTTTGATCCCTGCCCTTGTTAACATTGTTACAATGTATAACTTACTAACACACATTCAGTTGAAAGTTGAAAGGTGAGGAGTATAAAATATAAGCTACAAATGCCATGGCACACAAATAGATAAAAATACCAAACTACAAGGGGAGATACAAAATGCACGCATACAAATTTTAAAACACAATTCCTTATCTTGAAGTGAAAGAGAGAGGAAGGAAGAAAAGGTAGAAAAAGAGAAACATATCCGAAGAGGGGAGAGCAAATGCAGGCAAGAGGAAAAGGGGGCTTTCTGCTACATTATTCCCCCCCCCCCCCCTTGACATCGGTCTTACACAAGGGTGATGTCAGTATATTGTTTGAACACCATTGTTCAGCTATATAGACAGGAGGTGTGTCATCTTCAGCTGGTTTGAAGTTTAAAACAAAACTTAGGCAGTTAAAAGATATTGAAAGAGAAAAGCCTAGGGGGGAGAGAGAAAATAATATAACAAGGTTGATTTGAACAGTTACAATGGTATAGTTATCTCTTTGCTTATTAAAATATGACTGAATGCAGTTTTTTTACACACATCTTGTTATACTGATATTCTAAATAGCATTTAAATCCTTAAGAGAAGTACAGAGAAAAAAACAAAACAAAACCCAAAAAACAAAGTACACATGACCCTTAATAAATATCCTTTTGCTAACCAAGTGGAATATAAAACCTTTTGAGAATTGCTGCCCTTGTTTCAAATGTCAGAACAACTTTCCAGTTCAACCGAACGGTTCTGGTCTGGGATCCACAGACAGGTCCAATTTTTAGAGGAGGTATTACTAATTACTCTTACTATATTTTTATGATATCATATATATTTAAATTGACAACTTAAAACAAACCAAACAAACAAACACAAAACTTATAACAAGACACCACAAACAGACAAGACAATTTTTGCCATGGCTGTGATGAGGAAGATGCTGCTGATAGTAGTGAGGCCTCGTGGTTTGTTGGTCACCTTTGACTACACTGTGGCTTCTGCAAAAGAAAACAAACATACACAAACCTGCCAAGGAAAACTCCTTGCAGTGGCTGATTATTCATATTTACAAAGTGCAGTGGTGACATGTGCAGTGGCAGTGCACACAGCATTTTCCATTCTTGGGGTGCTTTTCTTTTATACTGAAAAAGTGGAGCAATAACCTACAGGATGGTGGCCATCCTAAATTGAGGATTTTTCTGGCCTTTTCCTGCCTCAACATCGAGGTGGGCACTGATCAGCCCATCCGATGCGTATTTTCCAACGGCTCAGAGCCGTTCCTTCCTGCTAGCCAAGAAGGGTGGCCGGCAGGATTAACAGATTGGTTGCCCTGTTCCTCGAGGGTCAGGTGGTTGGTGGCTCACTTTTTTTTTTTTCTTTTCTCCAAGCTGGGTCACTGGGATGCTCTCCTCATGACACAAGGAATCCTATTAACAAGGCTAGATTCAGGGTTAGATCTATTCTGCCCCCTTAAACAGTTTATTGGGACACATGTACCCATTTTCCTGATTTAGGTCCCATTTCATCCCGAATACATTTAGTTTAGCTCCGGTGTCCAGGAGTGCACTGGTATGCCCTTGAGTTCCCACTGTAATGGGTATTTGGGGTCTCCCTCCTAGATCCCAATTGAGGGTCCCCAATTTCTCCCATGAGCCAGGGCTTTGCTCAGGGGTCCCATTACGGGGGCTTCATCACTGCTCTTCAGAGACCAGGGCTGAGGCTGCTACCCTGTTAGAAAGGAGAGGTGCTGTTCCCTCCCCAGTCAGCTCTGCCATTCTGATAAGCAGCTCGGCTAGAGGCTTTCCATGCCATCTCCCTTTCGGTTCCCCATGCTACATTAAAAACTTCCACACTGCTGACCGAATCCCATTTTCCCCCTCTTTTTCCTTTGATACCCTTGGGTTAACCCAGTGTGGGCTGGGGCGATAATTTGGGCCCCCAACCCCCTTATCAGTTTTGGGGTAGGCACTTTCATTAGAATAGGTAACCATATAATTTGGTGTGTCATTAAGCTTTTCTCTGAAGTGGGTGGCTGCAATCACCCCCCCTTGACCTTCAGTTAACCTCTCTGCATCCTGAGCCCGGGCTAGGACTTCTCCCAGCACATATCTCCCTGTCTCTCGGAGCGGCCCCATCAGTCCAATTATGGGCTGATGCATGCCCTCCTGTACCTCCTTCCAAAACCCAGGAGGGTAATCTATACTTCTTATGTCTGATGTCCTTTTGTTCTCCTTGTCTAGGGGCAGAACTGTCCCTGACAGCAATCCCAACATAACACACCGAATCACATAGTCCCTAACAGGTTCCCCAGGTGTCTGGTGGCTAGCCCCGAACTGTCCCTTAAATGTCTTTCTTCCCAAACTGATCCCCAAACCCACTACGCTCCAGAGAATATTGTCTCTCCCAAAGCTGTCCTCCTGATTCATAGCTGCCTGAATCTCTGGGGTGGCGCAAGCCCTTAGTAGGCGGTGCCATTCCCGGACACTCAGAGTTTCACACTCCACTACATTCAGGGATTTCTGCAACCACACCCAAATTCCTAATGTTAGCAGATCCCATGGTCTTGCCCAGGGCTGCTAGATCAGCTCCACTGAGGGGGACCGTTACCTGTGTGGTTTCTGTGGGTTTTCCCTGAGCATCCCGAGTGACTGAGGTCCGCATGATTGCGCTCACCTCAGGCACCAGGGTCCTTTCCTGATCTGACTTGGGGTCTTCAGGAGAGGGCTCCCCTGCATCCTCTGGGTCTCCCCATATCTCCGCACCCCAAATCTCTCCTGGATTGAAGGGGATGTCTGGATCCCTGGCTTGGTCTCCCCGGATGACAGCTGCTACTTGCAGGCTGCGCTCCTGGAGTTCCTTTTTTAAACGGTTAATGGTATTTAGACAGGGGCCATGGTTGGCCTTGGCTCCCTTCTCGGCTTGGTCTTTAGTCATTGTTTTTACCAATTTTTGCAAGGCTTCTTGGCTAGCCTTTTCTTGGTCCAATAATTCCAATTGTCGGGCATTGTCTTGATTTATTTTTCTCAATTGCTCATTTTCATTTTCCAAGTTCCGAGACAACCCCTTTAGAGTCTGATTACTGGTTTCCAATTTAATACATCTATCTTTTAGAATTTGGATTAGCTTCTCCTTTTCCTCAATTTCAGAGGCTCGCTGAGCTTTTTCCTCAACTGCTGTTTTTACAGCATGCCATAGCAGCCAGACCAAGGCACTGTGTTGCCTTTGAACCGAGGGTTTTTCACGAAGGCAAAATCTTTCAAATTGGGATTCAGTGTCCCCTGTGGAAAAGCCTGGGGTGCACACATCCTCCCTCCATGGGCTGGGTCCACCCTTCAGAATCTCCCTATGGAGAGGGGAAATTTCCTCCCTCCGTACCCACTTATCTTCTTGGCCTCCTGCTCCAACCTTAGGGTTTTTTTTCCTAAACAAAGACATTTTCCTCAACATGCCTCAAGCCTGTCAGTTTCCTTGAGCCCTCGCGCTCCCAACCGACCCTGCCCCTGCCCCTGCCCCTGCAGTTCTACAACCAAATCCCTTCCTTGGGATATGCCCACCCCCTTGGGTGACAACTAAATCCAGACCCTCCTTGAGTCTGCCCACCCCCTTGGGTGAGTCTAAATCCTACTCCACCCCCTTGGGTGACTTCTAAATCCAGACCCTTCTTGAGTCTGCCCACCCCCTTGGGTGACTATTGCCCACCCACCTCTGTGGACGTGGGTTCTATCTGGAGACACAGTCTCCCCAATTACCAATCCGCTAATAATCCTAGAATAATGCCCGCATTCTCCACCAAATAATGTTGGCTACAAATGTCCAACTCGGGATCCTTAGAATTCTAGTTTATTAGGCAGATTGAAACACTGTAGTCATAAACCTTGGAGCTGGTCCCCACACACATACACACACACACACACACACACAGTAGCAGGCTACAGAGTCGGGTATACCTATCCTACAAGCGCTGGAGTCTGCCGTCGATGGCCAGTCGAGGCTTCTTTCATCGTGGTGTTATCTTCCAGAAGGGGGTCTCCGGCTGGTCCTTCTGGCTGGAGAGGTCTGGTCGAGTTGGAGATCAAGAGGGCGCCACTGAGGGTCACTTTTCACTGCCTTTTATCTGTCCTTGGCAGACTTTGGTGACTCCCCAGTTTTCAGGTTTGCCCAATCCAGGGGTCATTGACCATCGTGGGGACCCCCCCCCCCCCGGTGGCTACTGGACGGCATCTGTCAGCCCCAGGGGTTGTCCGCATGTACGTGCAGGTTTGGGAGTCCGTTGATGAATTTAGAATAGGGCTCTGGGAGTGGTCGATCTGGAGATATTCAGCCCAAAAGTTGGTCCCCGGCGTTGATTAACTCAGGCCAGGGCTTCTATCTAGTCCTTGATCAGTGACGTTTAGAGTTGGCTGATCTGCAGCTTCCCAGGTGTTAATTGCTGCCTGCTGCTACAGTGTTACACATTCAATCACTGATTCACTCCCTCTTTCAGGGGCCAGCCTGATACAGAGAAGGACAGTTTGATCCCTGCCCTTGTTAACATTGTTACAATGTATAACTTACTAAAACACATTCAGTTGAAAGTTGAAAGGTGAGGAGTATAAAATATAAGCTACAAATGCCATGGCACACAAATAAATAAAAATACCAAAGGGGAGATACAAAATGCACGCATACAAATTTTAAAACACAATTCCTTATCTTGAAGTGAAAGAGAGAGGAAGGAAGAAAAGGTAGAAAAAGAGAAACATATCCGAAGAGGGGAGAGCAAATGCAGGCAAGAGGAAAAGGGGGCTTTCTGCTACATTATTCCCCCCCCCCCCCCTTGACATCGGTCTTACACAAGGGTAATGTCAGTATATTGTTTGAACACCATTGTTCAGCTATATAGACAGGAGGTGTGTCATCTTCAGCTGGTTTGAAGTTTAAAACAAAACTTAGGCAGTTAAAAGATATTGAAAGAGAAAAGCCTAGGGGGGAGAGAGAAAATAATATAACAAGGTTGATTTGAACAGTTACAATGGTATAGTTATCTCTCTTACAGTGTCATCGGCGAACTTGGCCAGTCCGCTTCTGACTCCAGTGTCCACATCATTAATGAAGATGTTGAACAATATGGGTCCAAGGACAGAGCCTTGGGGGACCCCACTGGTCACAGGGCACCATGATGATTGACTTCCGTTAATTACCACCCTCTGGGTCCAACCACGGAGCCAATTTCCCAGCCAGCGGATTGTGGTGGACCCAAGGCCACAATTGGCCAGTTTTGCCAAGAGGTGATCATGGGATACCAGATTGAAGGCTTTTTTTGAAGTCAAGGTATATGACATCAATCTCTTCTCCCTTGTCCAGGTGATAGGTCACCTGGTCATAAAAGGAAATGAGACTGGTCAAGCAAGACCTACCCGCAACAAACCTGTGCTGGCTATCCCTCAGGATGTTGGTGTCGGCCAGTCCATTATGGATGGCCTCTTTAATAAACTTTTCGAAGATCTTCCCCAGGATAGAAGTCAGGCTGATGGGACTGTAATTTGCCGGCTCCACTTTCCTCCCTTTCTTGAAGATAGGCACCACATTGGCCTTCTTGCAGTCTTTGGGCACTACACCAGAGTACCAGGAGTTCTCAAAGATCTGTGTCAGAGGCTGGGCTATGATGTTTGCCAGCTCCTTGAGTACCCTGGGGTGTAGATTGTCAGGGCCAGCTGACTTGAAGGTATCCAGCCTCTCAAGGTGTTCCTTCATGAGGTCTGCATTGATGGAGAGCAGGGAATCTTCCTCACCCGGACCTCCCTGTCCCGTAGCAGGCATCGGTGTCCCATGGGACTGATGAAAGACCGATGCAAAGTACCTATTTAATAGGTTGGCTTTTTCCTGGGCGTCAGTTGTTCCATCTGGTCTAGCAGGGGTCCGATGTTGCCCTTGCTTTTCCTCCAGCCCCCCACGTATCTGAAAAGGGACTTTTTATTGTCCTTGATGCTCGAAGCTAGTTGGAGTTCAGTTGCAGCCTTGGCTTTCCTGGTTTGCTCCCTGCAGGACCGGACCAGTGCAGAATATTTCTCCTTGGAGGTGAATCCTATCCTCCATCCTTTGTCGGCCTTTCTTTTTAGCCTCAGGAGGTCTGCTAGATCCCTGAAGAGCCAGGGGGGCTGCTGTGCCCTCTTGCTGCCTTTCCTCTGAGATGGAATAGAATTAGTTTGTGCGTTGAGGATCGCTCCCTTGAGGAGCAGCCACTCTTCCTGGACTCCCCTCCCCCTGGGGTCGTGGTCCCTTAGGGCCTCACTGACAAGCCTCCTGAGCTTGTCAAAGTCAGCTTTCCTGAAGTCAAGGACTTCAGTGTTGCTGACTGACTTGCCAGCTTTACAGCGGATGGTGAAGGTGATCAGCTCGTGGTTGCTGTCACCCAGCTTCCCATCAATCACTAGGTCGCCAATTAGGTCCTCCCCAGTAGCCAGTACCATGTCAAGCAGCGCTTTACCTCTTGTTGGCCCGTAGACTTCTTGAGTCAGGTAGAGGTCATCCACGCACGATAGGAAGCTTTGCAACTGCTCAGATTTTGCTGAGTGATCCTCCCACGAGATGTCTGGGTAATTGAAGTCACCCATGACAACCATGGTCCTGGAGTATGCGGCCTCAGCCAGTTCGTGGGCGAACTCCTGGTCAAGCTGTTGACTGGGTGGGAGGTCTGTAGTAGACTCCCACCATTGTGTCCCCTGTGCCGTGTTCCCCATGGATTTTAACCCAGAGGGTCTCCAGTTGTCCACTCTGGTCACCAGCATCAGCTTGCAGGGACGCGCAGCTTTCCTTAACATAGAGAGCTACACCCCTGCCCCCTTTATATACTCGATCTCTCCTGTAAAAGGTGTAGCCGTCTATACCCATGGTCCAGTCATGGGTGGAGTCCCACCAGGTCTCCGTTATCCCTATGAAGTCGTAATTATTTGCGTTAAGCAGGAGGACGAGTTCCTCCTGCTTATTCCCTAAGCTCCTGGCATTTGTGTACAGGCAGACAAGCGTCCCCTTGGGGGCTCTTGCCTTGCCCACAGATTGTACCAGGGCTGGGGCAGGGGTGGGCTGCCTTAAGTGCCTGGGCCTGCTGACTTTGCAAGGGTTGCTCAGCGGGCCAGCAGTGGCAGTAGTCCCCCCATCCCCTGGCAGGCTTAGTTTAAAGCCCGGTGGAGCAGGTCAGCCGGTCTGGCTGAGAATCGCCTCCTCCCCAGGGGAGAGAGGTGGAGGCCATCTCTTCCCAGCAGCTCGCTGCCTCTCTCTCCAAAGAGCGGGCTGTGGTCATGGAAGCCAAAGCCTTCCTGATGACACCAGTGCCGCAGTCTTTGGTAAACTACCTGGATCCTCCTCTCCCTCCTCAGCCCATACCTTGAGACTGGGAGGATCGAAGAGAACACCACCTGTTCCCCCAGACTCTTTAGCCCTGCTCCCAAATCCCTTTAGCGCCTCATGACCCGGCTGGGAGCGCTCCGAGCTGTGTCATTTGTGCCCACACGGATAAGGAGCATGGGATAGTGGTCTGTGGGCTGGAGGAGCTTAGGGATCTTCTCTGTAATGTCTCAGATGCAGGCCCTTGGAAAGCAGCAGACTTTCTGGGCTAAGGGGTCGGGGCGGCAGATTACTCCCCTCATGTCCTTTAGTTCCAGGATAGATCAGATGAGGGATAATTATTACAGGTCTAGTACTGTCAGCGGATGTCCTCTTGAAAGAGACATTCCTGGAAGAAGAGCTGCAGCTTTTGTGGAATCTCTGTTGCTGACAACCCTGTGTGATTATGATTAAAGGCTGTGCTGTATATGCATACTTGCAGGCATTTAGTGACCAGAGTCCTCTGAACACCAAGGTGGGATGATTATTTGAAAAGATGCCCATTTAGGAGCATTATAAAATTAAAGCGTGCAGGGGATTGATCAAGATGATAAGAAGTCAATTTATATTTTATTTTAACATTGTAATTTTAAGCAGGGGTTTCTTTCAAATCTTTATATAAAAATCATCAGTGTGATAGAGAATAATTGGGATACAGAAACTGAATATCTTAACATACTAATGAGTCGGCGTACTATAGTACTCACTGGGGCAAAAAAGTGGTGGTTTATGCCAGGTGAGACTTCTGTCTGCAGACAAAAGTAAACAATAGTAGAGAGTATTCCTTAGTTTCTGTTGACTTTGTCACGCACAAATGATCCTTCTAATTTTTGCTGATGATATCAAGTTGTGAGGCATTGTCATTACAGAGGAACACTGGGATTTTGTACAGAAAGAGCTGGTTGATTTTTGAAGACTGGATTAATAAAAATTAGATGAAACTGATTGGTACAAAGTGCAAGGTAAAAATTTCTGCTCTTATAAACTTTTGGCGCTTATTACTATGCAAATTAGTGAGAAGGACTAAAGTGTACTAACTGACCAGAAGGACTATAAGGGGAGAAGTGAGCACACTAGAAGAGAGGGACAGGCTACAACTAGATCTGGACAGGTTACAGAGGTGGGTGGATGAGAGTAGGATGGGTTTCAGTATGTACAAGTACACCTGAGGAGGAAAAACCAGCAGCATACCTACAGGATGGGGAACTCCCTTCTTGTCAGCACAGAGGCAGAAAAGGATCTTGGAGGCACTATTAATTCCAAGATGAACATGGGCTGCCAATGTGGGGACGCAGTCAGAAAGGCTAACCACACCTTGTTATGCATCCACAGATGCATCACGAGCAGGTCCAAGGAGGTGATCCTCCCCCTCTACGCGGCACTGGTCAGGCTGCAGTTGGAGTACTGCGTCCAGTTCTGGGCGCTGCACTTCAGGAGGGATGTGGATGGCATAGAGAGGATCCAGAGGAGGGCCACTCGTATCATCAGGGGACAGCTGGGTAGGCCCTATGAGGAGAGACTACGGGACCTTAACCTGTTCAACCTACACAAGAGAAGGTTGAGGGAGGATCTGGTAGCCACCTACAAACTTGCCAAGGGGGACCAGCAGGCAGTGGGAGAGTCCCTGTTCCCCTGAGCAGTACCGGGAGTAACAAGGAATAACCGCCATAAGCAGACTGAGAGTAGGTTCAGGCTAGACGTCAGGAGGCACTACTTCACAGTCAGGGCAGCTAGGAGCTGGAACCAGCTTCCTAGGGAAGTGGTGCTCGCCCCTATCCTGGGGATCTTCAAAAGGAGACTAGACCATCACCTAGCTGGGGTTGTTTGACCCCAGCGTTCTTTCCTGCCCATGGCAGGGGATCGGACTTGATGACCTGCTTCAAAATGATACAATTGTGACAAAAATAAATGCTATTTTACAACACATCAGAAAAGAAATTTACATTATTTATGAGACAGGAAGCATGTACTGTGATTGGCAAGACTTTATCATTCTTCAACACAGGTGATGAGAGCTGTACACGGTACACCAGATGAATTTGTGCTGGAACAGGTGCAAGGAAGGGTTACTAGGAAAATCAGAGGAATGGAGAGCCTGTCACATGAGAGAAGAATAGAAAAGCTGGCCTTACTTAACCTTGCACATTGGAAGCCTGAAAGGAGTTGTTTATAAACACATGGGGGAGAGGGGGTTAAATACCTTGGAGGGGGAAAAAAATATTTATACTAAAGAGCACAAGAGCAAAAGGGTGTAAAATGACTCTGAATAATTTAGTGTGGAAATTAAAAGAGAGTTCCTAAGCAGTAGATCAGCAGTTAGTAACGTTCTAGAGCTGTGGGTCAGAACAGCCTGTCTTGGGTCCAAGGCATGCTGGTGTTTTTTTGCTGGCTGCCTATGCCATTTTTCCCTACTGCCCCTGCTGTACCCTGTGCTATGGCGTGGATATGGATCCTTGCCTCCTGGCCCCAGCACTGCTGTGGATGAAGCCCCCTGCTGTCAAAGCCTCCCAGTTCCGCAGGCTGTACGTTGCCCATCCCTGCATTAGATTATTCAAGCTTCGGAGCAGCATTCAAGATTGGGGACAAAAAACCTAAGTGCTTTTAAGATGGGAACTTGACCTTTTACTGAAGAGAATCTGCTGTGGCATCTGTAATAGCAGGGGCAGGGCCGTTCCTGGCTGGGGGGGTGGGGGGTGTAAATTGGGGCGAGCACCCTCGGGCCTGTGCTTTGGGGAGCCCCACAGACAGTGCCATACTGGCCCCGCTGTGGCCACCAGCTCCACTACAGCTGCCATGTGCCACTGCCTCCACACTCCGGCTGCTCGCCACTAGCCCTGTCCCTGCTCACTGCCACCCCCAGGCCCCACATGGGCTGATATGCCCCAGGCCCCGCACACCCTTAGGGACGGCTCTAAGCAGGGGACTACATTTGATAATCCAAGAGGTTTACATTTCATAAATTTAATGAATGTATGGATAAATATAGAAATAATTTAATATTCAGACAACCATTTCTCTGACACTAAATCAGTTTCTAAATTTTATAGTGAGAAGTTTATAGATGATTATAACATTTAACTATACCATGAAAGCAATGTTTATGTTTTTAAATGGTTTATACTTAGAATTCTTATCCCATGTCATTAGCTCCTTTTTGGTGTAAGTAAATATCCCAGATTCATTCACGTGAGTCTGGTTCAAAGCACAGTGAAGTTGATAAAAAACTTTCTGATGGCTTTAATTGGCTTTGGGACAGGCGTCATGTCCTTAGGAATTTGCCAAACTGGTGTATTTCCATCTGTTTGGCTCTCCAACAAAGACAGCTCCTTTTCCTTTCCTTTCCTTTCCTTTCCTTTCCTTTCCTACTATGCACAGTTTTTGCAGGATCTGACTATTATCTTTAGTAAGTGTTTCTGAATTGAAATTGAAATCCCTGTCCAGTGGGGAGGTGGATGTGAAGAAATGGCTCTTTTCGTCTGGCTCCCTGCTCCAAGTCTGCCCAGCCCCTGCTTTCAAACTCTGGCTGCTGGATCCACCTGGTCAAGCTGGGTGACTAGGTGTGAAAATTCCATAGGGAGGGGGGGTTCTCTCTTCCTTTGTCCTGTTTTTTTTCCCACTGAACAACCTGGTGAACCTGGTCTCTCTACCTGAGGATTGGTCTGCATCCAATACTGCCTGTTTCGGGTTGGGACTTAATGATAAGGTCACACACGTTTGAAAAAGAGTTCACTCCATTTTGGGAGTGGTCAGACATCTTACGGGATACTGAAGCAAGCAAAAGGCCTCCAGAGCTCCATCAGTCTCTGGATGAACTTGTGAGCAGCTTAGCTGAAATTTAGCCAGTAATTTAGGATGAAGTAATCTAGACACATCAAAAGGCCAACAAGCCTATTCTGTTTGGCTCAGGCTGTTGTTTTTTTCTTTTGATTTTTCTCTGTCTTGTACCCTTTCCCCAGGTTCTCCCTGTTTGATCAATAAAGCTATCCGTTATAGCCTACCTCGCTGTGTGCTTGGGAGGGGTGAGGCAAGCCCTTTTAGCTCTCTTTTGCTTGGCTGGCTAAGGTGGGTGTGGCTTTTTACTTTCCTCCTGTACAGGAGGCTACTTATGAATGCTTCAGGCTAAAAAAAAGCGCCCCAAAATACGACGGTGGGCTAAGAACCCTCAAGGTCAACAGGGTCTGTGTATCCTGGGCTGCACAGAGCCCTAACAAAGACCAGGGCCCGGGTAGTGGCGGTGGTTACCCCAGGCTTCTTCTGGGTGTGCTCCAGGAACGGAGTTGGCCGGAGGCACCCCAGGGGAGACACCCAAAGTGTGGTTTTTGGTCGGGCGGCTTAGCACAGGAGTGCTCCCTGCTAGCCCGTCACAGTGGGCATCTGATACATTTCAGGTCATCTTTGTGTCCTTCATGTTTGGGGCCCTGCTTTAAGGTGGACAGGCGTGGCAGTCTGAGTTACATCAGCCTCCCAAAGCTTGGCTTGTAGTCTGTAACGTTTCTTGGTATCTCTGCAGTGCTTCACCCCTCTCCCTAGGAATCCTAACTATGCAAGTTCTGGCTGTTTTCCAGTTTGTCCACTGGGAAAAGCTCTTAGCTAGAGCTGGTGCTTTTAAGGTCCATGTGTGCCAGTTGAGTCCTTCTGTGAATCTTAAATGCCTCTGTGTGTTAAGGATCTCTCCTTTTATTTCACATCTGCTGAATGAGAGAAACAAACTTGTAAAATGCGGACTCTGCAAAGAACAGAAGATAAAACTACTCTTGTTCAAAAGATATTGAAAGTTACTAGGGCCCAAATTTGACCTAACTTTTGGATTTTTCTTTTTTTTTTCCTTTTGTCACCAGAATAACCCTAAAATTAAAAGGCAGAAGGCAGAATACCTCCTGATATTAAAAGGCAGCTGTGTAAGGGAAAGAAAGTAGCAGTACCTGGTGCTTGGTTTTTGTCAGGTACTTGTTTTGAAGTGTACCTAGCTAACATTTTGTTTCTTTCTGCTTTGTAGGTTTTGTAAAAGACACCGGATTAAGTCGAGTTCAAATGTTCCATGCGTCCCGAAAGACTTGTTGATGATGTCAGAACTAGTTCTTCCACAGTTTATCTTTAGTCTTATTCAGTACTTACGAGAAGGATATAATGAACCTGGTATGTTTTGAATTTGCATGTGGATGATAGAGTTTTTAATGCTATCTTTTTATTTTTTCTCTGTAAAGATGCTAACTTCAGTCTGTGTTGAATAATTCCCTTACCGCTGGCTGAGTGGGTCAGTGTTTTGTTAGATCTATTTAATTTTAGTCCCTGTCAAAAGTACTTTAGTAAGGCAAAATTAAAGTTGTTTGGTGCTGCCTCTTGTTCTTCCAGAACTCAGTGTGTGGCTCAAATTGAATCGTATATGCGTGGATTTTAAAGCACTTTGAAATTTAGAAGTGGCTTGTTTCGGAGAGACAATTTTGCATGAGTCTTGGCTAAATTGAACTAAATGTCCGTAATAAAATCTATCCTAATCCTTGCTGGGGAATAGCAGTTTTCACATGGTCATTCTGTGCTTGTGAGCTTTGGAGGTTTCTAAGAGCTGATTTTTTTTTAACTTTAACTCTCTTGTACAATACTATTTTTTAGTAATGCATGAGTAGAAGGGGGCTGCACTAAGGTTGCACGAGCATCCTGACTGTAGTTTTGATAATGTGGTCGTGTGTAATTTCATAACCTTTTATTATTAAAACCAAAAATAATAATATTTCATTGACAGGGCTGGGACCTTTATATCCTTAGTCGCATATTTCTGGTATCTGAGCAAATGTGGTAATTGATAGCAATACTAGGTTTTCATAATCCATGGGCACAATAGATATTACATTTCAATGGGAAAATTGCTGCTCTCCTGGTAGAAAATACAAGTGTGTAAGTTGTTGTCACTCGGTTTATCCCTGGGAGAAACATGCCCCTTCTGGGAGCAAGACCTTCTAGGTGTGAACCTGGAAGATCTCCTTTGAGAGAGATTTTTCTCTCACAAGAATGAATGCTGCTATACTCCCCTCCTGGTCTGGTTTGGGAGGGGAAGGGAGTGGTTCCTGCCACTTTCCAAAAATGGGGACTGCCCAGTTTGGGGAATGGGCTGAGACCTTGGCTCCACTGCTCCCTTCCCCTCCCAGCCTGGGAAGTGGGGGAGCAGCAGCCACTGCTCCCTGGCTGCCTCCCCAGACTGGAGACTGCACTTTAAGGAGCTGAAGACGTGCAGCTCTTAGGGGTCATTTCCCCAACACTGCATGTTCAAAGTTAGGACCGGGTGTTTTTTAAATCGCCACCTTGCTGCCTAGTGAGGCAGCAAGAGTGTCAATGTGTAATTCTCCTGCTGTCCCAGTCTTGGATCTTTCCTGAGGATTTGGGGTCCATATGTCTAATATTGTTGCATGTTTGGAAAATGGGCAAAAATAATCAAGGCAAAATTGATTGATATTGCTGAACACATTTATAGGAACCTAAGATACTGGTTAGGTCACCAGTAGTGTTTCATGCTGAATTGAGATAATTAAAAAACAAAACAAACCCAACCCTCCCATCTTTCTCTTCTGCTCTTAAACAGCTTTTTTTGTTGTTTTTCAGCTGCTGATCTGCCATCAGAAAAAGACCTTCTCAAAACCCTTCAGATTTTGGAGCCTCATGTTTCTTTTCTAGAAGACTTGACCAAAATGGGAGGAGCAATGCGATCAGTCCTTACTCAGGTTTTGACCAATCAACAGTTCTACAAAGATCTTAGCTCTGGTGAGTTTATTTATACAGGCAGTCCTCAGCTTATGATGGTTCAAGTTCTGACAAACCCCAGTTACGACGTTTGTAAATTGATATCTGGGTTTCAAAGTTCTGACATGGGTTTCAACTTTACAGTGCTGAATGCAGGATATGAGTCTGTTGGTGGAAGGGGAGGAGGGAAGGAAAGGGCCCTGGTGGGGCAGATCAGGGCCCCAGGGAGGGGGCTGGGGCTGGAGCTGGAACAGGGAGTGGGGCAAATGCTGCCCAGCTGGGGTTGCACCAGGCTCTGGGAGTGGGGGCTGTGGGTGGCAGGAGAAGCCACAGTTCGTCTGGCTGCACCCCCGGCTGCCCCCGCTGGGGCAAAGCAGGCAGTGCTAGGGCTGCACCAGACAACCGCAGGAGAAGCTGCAGCTCTAGCTGCTGCTCATCTGCTTGCTCCCCTGGCTGCCTCTGCTGGAGCAAGGCAGGCAGTTCCAGGGCTGAGCCGGGTGGCCACGGGAGAAGCCGTAGCTCAAGCCGCGGCTCATCTGCCTGCTCCCCTGGCTGCCCCTACTGGCGCAAGGCAGGCAGCTCTGGGGCTGAGCCAGGTGGCTGTGAGAGAAGCCGCGGCCTGTTCAGCTGCTCCTGCCGATTGTCCAGGAGGGCATGGAGTAAGGTGGGGGAGGGACATGTGACACCCCCCCCCCCCCCCAGATCTGGTCTGGTCGGGGAGGGGTGGGCTGTGCTCAGGGCAGATTCAGGGGCACACGCCCCTGCCACTGTTGCTGCCCCCCCCAGTGCACTTCTGGACACATGGGCAGAGCAGCAGTGTGTTGCTTGTCTGGGAGCCATTTGCTAGGCAGCTCCTCTAGTGTTCAGTGATCACTGCTGCTGCTACTACTACAGCATTATGGTATAGTAGTGTACTTGTACTGAATAAAGATAAGTCCCAGTACTGTACTTTACAACAAGTTCACTGCACTGCCTGTGCGCTGTTCTGTTTCCATACTTTTTCCAAACTGCTCATAATAATGGCAGAAAAACATAAATCCAGTGGAAGTGATTGTTCTTCTTCTAAGAAAGGTAGAATAATTAATTACTATGGAAACAAAAATGGAAATAATTAAGAGGTCTGAAAAAGGTGAGACTGCAACTGAAATGGGTAGAGCTTTGGATATCCCCCGAACAACTATCATGACCATCCTGAAAGACAAGGCAAGAATTCAGGAGCATGTTAAGGACTCAGCTCCTATGCACTCAACTGTGATATAACTAAGCAGTGTGTTGGACTTATTGCTCAGGTTGAGAAACTGTTAATCATTTGACTGGAGGATCAAAATAAATGCTGTGCTCCTGTGAGTTTAGGCATCATTCAGGAAATGGCTAGGAGCCTTTATGATGATCAAAAAAACCAATGGGGAGAGTTCTAATGCTGAGCCTTTTACTGCAAGTAAGGTGTGGTTTATGTGTTTTAAAGCCAGGACCAATTTTCATAACATCGAGGTCTCAGGTGAAGCTGCCAGTGTTGATGAAGAGGCAGCTCATGCTTTTCTGAGACATTGGCTGAAATTATTGAAGAGAATGGCTATTGTGCTCAGCAAGTTTTTAATGTTGATGAAACTGGACTCTTTTGGGGAAAAAAAATGCCGTCAAGAAGCTACATTGCCAAAGAGGAGAAATCCATGCCAGGGTACAAAGCTGCTAAAGATAGGCTCACTCTTTTGCTTGGTACCAATGCTGCAGGTGACTTTAAACTTAAACCTTTACTTGTATACTGTTTGGAAAACCCCAGAGCTTTGAAGGGACATTCCAAGGCATTTCTCCCAGTGTTATGGAAATACAATCCTAAGGCCTGGGTCGATAAGACCATTTTTGAGGATTGGTTTAATCATAATTTTGTGCCAAGTGTCAGGGATTAATGCAGCAAAAACAATCTTGCATTTAAAGTGTTGTTAATCCTTGACAGTGCTCCTGGTTATTCAACCATCCTTGATGACATGCACCCTGACATCAAAGTGGTGTTTCTGCCCCCCAGCACCACCTCATTGTTGCAGCCTACAGACCAGGGGGTAATTGCATCCTTTGTGGCATAGTATCTTAGGTGCACATTTGCCCAGGCCATCAGGGCAATTGAGAAGGTGGACTGACTCTGCAGAAATTCTGGAAGGGCTTCAGCATTTACCGAGCAGTTAAGAACTTTGATGAGGCATGGAATGAAGTCAAACAATCAAATTTGAATGGTATTTGGAGAAAATTGTGTCCTAAGTTTGTGTCTGACTTCCAAGGCTTTACAGACACTGTTGAAGAGTTGACCAAAAATGTTGTTGAAATGAGCAAAGAACTCAACTTAGACGTTGCACCAGAAGATGTTGATGAGTTGCTGGCATCCCGTTCTGAAGAATTAACCAATGAGGACCTCACTGAATTGGAACAGCAAAAAGTGGCAGAGGAAGAAGATGCACCCACTGTTGAAGAGACTCCTCCTTGTAAAGTCTTGACAACAAAAGTGTTGGCCTGAGGCATTTCAACATTTGGAAGCTGCCATGTCTCTGTTTGAGGAACATGACCCCAACATTGAACGCAGTGCATCAGTGAATAGGGGCATATCCAGCATATACAGCTGCTACAGAGAAATTTACGAGCAAAAGAAGAGCACGTCTGTCCAAACTGCCTTGCACACTTTCTTTAAGAAAGCAGCCAAGACTCCTGAGAAGACTCCAGCCAAGAACCCTTCAAAAAGTCCAGCAAAGTCACCTCAAAATCCTTCCAAATAAATATGATCGCTATTTACAATATAAATACATAAATTAATACATATAGACAAATAATATAGCTACATTTATTTATTTTATATAGTTGAGTGAGTACTGTACAAAATTCTGGGTCATTTTGGGTGAAAATTCGGTATCAGGTCTTGGTTCAGGAACCAATCCCCCATTTATAACATTGTTTCCTGTGGGAAAATCGGTTCTGAGTTGCAACATTTCGATTTAAGACGCGGTTTTCAGGAGCCAATTGTGTCTTGAGGACTTTCTGTATTTCTATTAATGAATTTAAAAATGATGAGAAATTATAAATGGAAGTCACACTTGTTCATTGTTATCCATATGTCCTATATTTTTCAATTTAACCTCACAAAACCCCATAAAAATATTATGTGTGTTTTAAGGATAATTATAAATTGACATCTGAATTGATGGTAGAGTTTGCTCAGCTGTATGATTCTGCTGGCATTGGTATCCAGAAGTCAGTGCTGTCCCTGTGTATGGCAGCTGCCCTGTGTGCTTGGCCATGTTGTTATACGTCTTCGTTTTCTTAGGGCACATGAAGCTGGTGGGAATTTTGCTTAATAAGATCTACAGAACAAGGTCTTTTGTCTTCAGTGGTCCAAGTAGTATTACAAGGAATATACAGTTGCAATAAGCATTTTTTTCTAAGTGTCAAGATCAGGAACAGATGATTTAATGTTAGATTTACTGACTATAAATATATTATGTGACATATACGTTGTTTCTCTCTTAAATATGGCAGCTTAAATATTACTAAATGAAAACATCAAGCTCTTTCCGTGTGGCAAAGTGTCTCATTTGTTTTAGAATCTGCTCTTGTAAAGAATACCTGTGGCCGCCTGAGCTGCGTGAGACCATAGCATGTTCTGTTCAGAGTGAAAAATGCCCTTCTGCCTAAGCCATGTGCTATTCTTTTCCCTTTCTCCTCCTCCCCTGTCCAATCAAAAACATTATGCAGTCACTACAGCCTGCAACTCTTATTTTTCAGTCCTCTAAAAATGCCCTTTATATTGCTATCAAACAATTAAGAATTATTCTGGCTTTAAGCTGTTTTTATTGTGGATGGATAATCTCTGGGACAGCATTCCTCTTTCCCTGAAAGAGAAATACTGGGGAGAACTGCTGAAAGCTTGGCTTTCTCTGTCTTCTTCCTCTCCCCCAACTTCATATCTTATAAGAATCTTTGGGGTGCCATGAATGATCCCTTTTGAATGAGAGAAGTTTAATGCTTTTTATCAGAAAGTGGACATGCTTCCTGAATACACTATGCCTAGATGGAAGAGCCTGCTTTTGAGAAGGAGGGTAATATGGAGTAGGGCAGCCTTTGTTACAACAGTGGGAAGCCCCTCTCAATACACAGCAGATTCAATGAAGGTGGAGTACCAGAAGGCCTCAAGAATTCATGTGAAGCAGCAGCTGTACTAGATAACTGTGAAAGATGTTTTCATCTTGTCTTTTTTTCTGCCCTGGTTAACACCTTGCTTAAATACCTGAAACTATTTCATTTTTCTGTTAGGGAACCATTTCTTTTCCTACCTAATTATTTATGGAGTTTTTAAACCCTGTGTATACCATTTTATTTCTTGAGAGTTAGCAACATGAATGTCAAGTAGAAGTGTCCACAGCTCTTGGGATAGTCTTGGTTAACTGCAGTGGGCACAGATCTAACTTGGTTTTATTTATTTATTTATTTATTGAGATCCAAAAGCATAATGGTTATTGCTTCCTTATTTGATGCTTTTGGACCTCTTAGGAGAGTTTCTATCAGAATTTAGAGATTATAATGTGGGGACATAATTTAGGTCTGTTCTTTTATTTTTTTTAAATTTGTTTTAACTTTACAAAACAGATAATCTGTTGAACTAAAGGACTGTTATGTTTATACAGTAGTAGCATTCCTGGTTCAATGAAAATGGGAGGTGCATTGATTTAAAGAAAAATACTACTTGATTTGGAGAAAAATAAAGATCTAAAAGGGATTCTTGTATTTTGGATTGAAACTCATTAGTCTTGCACCTAGAATCTTAGGCCCATGGCACAACTTCATTTAATGGTACAATGGGATCTGAGCCCCAATTCCAACAGTTGTGCCTCCTGCTGTGTCATACATGCATGACAGGAGGCGTGATTTTGCGACCAGGGATCAGATCCCAATCTCATCCTTTCTGCTTACCAGTGCAGGGGAAACCTGAGATCATGATCGAATTGAAAGCTGTGTGCCTGCAGGCAGATGTGATCCAGTGTGGGCACTGGGTGAGGGCTGGCAATCAGCTGATTCAGTCCCGGGGCTGATTGGAGACCCTGGGCTGTTTCAAGTCTGAGGCCAATTTTACTTCTCACAGGGAAGCTTCATGTTCTACCTAAGGAGCTGTGCAAACCAGTCATAAAAATGTTTCTCATTATATGTGGAACATTTTTATGACTAGTTTGCCATTTATGCTGTGATTAAACTGTTAATTATGGCATAAATGTAAAGTGTAGAAGGGCGCTTATAGTCATAACTTTTAAAGAAGGTTTGTGGACTACTTTTTAAATGGCTTAGTTTTATAAACTTTGGGAAGGTCTTTTGTGTTAACCTAAGTACTTGTGTGTATGTGTGTGTGTTTGATCTAATGTTGTTTTAAATATGTATTCAAGGTATTGGAGAAAATGCATGTGCAAAGAAAAGTCATGAAAAGTACCTCGTTGCTTTGAAAGGCTCTGGACTGGCATTTCCTGAGGATAAACTTGCATGTGGTATCCAGGAGCAAGCAGCTGGAACTAGCACTTTAGCAGTTCAAGGTTTGTGTAGAATAACATTTTAACAAAAGACTTGATTTTTTTTTTTAAACTGCCCTTTCTAGTTTCCTGTACAAGATTCGATGCAGTTTATGGACTTAGTCTACTTACAGGGGCCATTTCACACACCATCAAAAAGCAGAACTTGTCATAACTGCACCAGCAAAATTAAACATACTAGTTTAAGGACGAAATTAATCAAAAATCCTTCTCCAATGATATTTGTGGAATTTGAGTAGGCAAAATGTAATTACTCATAGTAGAATTTGGTGGTTGTAATTGTCTGTAAAACCAATTACAGCAACCAAAGTATTACAAAAGCCTTAGTATTATAAAAGTCTCATGTATTTTTGATGTCCAGGTCTGGTCAGGATCTCTCTTATCTCTCTTTCGAAAGAAGACACCTCCACCAGCACAGTGTATGGAAGCAGTACAGTGAGATGTATTTCCAAAACATACACTGCTTCTTAAATTACTTTGGGTATCTCTTGGAGACCTTTCCTCCAAGTAGCGTCAGACCCAATCCTGCTCACCTTATGAGAGCTCGCAAGATCTGTGTGAAGTTGTATGGATGTAGCTAAGATTATACTATTCAGTTTTCCGTAAGGTTCATTAAATCTCATAAACTGTCTGCCTTCAGTATGAGAATTGTGAAGGAAATCTCTTGAATTTTTTTTATTTCAAAAGGTTTAGCAGGTGCTACAGCGACATCAGGACAAGGAGATTCTTCAGATGAGGTGAGATTTATTTAAAGAAATAAAGTGGAAGTGTAACAATATACAAAACAGATAATACACAAGGGCAGATCTTGCAGGTTTTTACTGTTGCACTTAGGTCAGTGGAGAGCACACCTCTTAGTAGGGACACACAGGGCTAGAGTCCTTATATCTTTGGTGCACTAAGGAACTTCGGAAAAATCCCTTGCTATCAAAACTGCAGCTGAACTGGTGCAAGCGGTCTAGGGAATACTAATATATATATATATATAGCTGTACATTTTCAACACCCTGCCAATTAAACTTGATCTATGCAGGCTTGATATAAATGATGATGAAAGCAGTGTCAGCAAGTTTGGGTGCTGGAGATCCCATTGTTATTAACATGGGGGCAGCTGAACTGGTGATAGCAACAGAGGGAATTTTTTCTTATGTCAATTCCCTACTATAGACTTGATTTTGCTTACTAAGGAGTTTGGGTAGAAGGAGGAGGAGACAGCCTTCATTTAGAATTAGCCAGAGGAGGCAAGTGGTTTTAAAAGGAATAACTGAATAGTCATAGAACTATTAAGAAGTTTTATTCTTAATTTACTTGCAATATTACGGATGCACTTTCAGTTGTGAAGTCTTTAGCAGTGTTTCAGATTTGAGCTTGATCTCAGATGACAGATGTGTAGACAGTAGCCTTTTTCCATTTGTCCTCTGGTTCAGGCATTTGGGGCAGAGAGGTAGAATGAACTTTAAATGCTCTAAAACAGTCTCTTTGGCAGTGGCTGTTTGTTTATGCTGAATTCTATTTGAACAGGTGTAGAAATGAAAAATCTTTCGTTTGTTTATACCTACAACAAGTTGTATCACATGTTTGCCTCTGTCATCAACACAGAAGCATCTGTTATGCTCTCAGCAGTGCTATTTATAAGATGACATTTTTCAAATTATTGCTTGCTGTTCTTTCACCATCTTATTACTGTTTTGACACCAAGTGAAGAATATAATTCAAGTTCATCCTAATAATATCGAAGACCATCTTGAATTAAATTCAAAATGATGCTTAGACTTCCTATTTCTTAATCTCCTGTGCGGGAAGGAAACGGAAGCTGTCTTGGTAGCTTAGGGATCAGATGTGGTGTTCATTATGGGAAGAATGGGGTGTGCGGGGTGGGGGAAGCTAGAGGGGGGACTAGGAAGATGTCTGAGTACTGTGGAGAGGAAGCAGATATTGTTCCCTTAGATGAAGGATCGGTCTAATGGGGAGATTAGAGAATAGTTTATAAATTTCCAGAGAGAGCAACTACTGGAATTGCAGCGATTGCAAAGTAGCCTGGCAGGTAGCATTTTGCACTTTGTAGATAATTAATTAATTATTTCTGTTCTTCAGTATACAGAGAGAAATTGCCTGAGAAAACTTTGGCAAAGTTACTCTCTTTACCAGTGGAATTGACTTGTTTTAAACTGAAAGATTTGACCTACGTAGTCAACTATCTGGCATCTGAATTAAGATGTCAGTTATGTCATTAAAATGTAATCTCAAAGAGTATGAGTGGGCATACTCAAATTTAGTTCCAAGATTTGTATAGAAATGCCTATGGCAAAAAGAGTTCATAATGTTGGTGGTTTAGTCAGAAACACACAAACCAATATAAAATTTTGAGTACATTTAAAAAAAAACCTATTTCTGAATTTCCCATTCATATTTTTAGCTGAATTGGAGTGAGCAGTAATGGGGAGTGAGAGTAAAAATAACTTCAGAGTCCTCTTAGCAATCAAAAAAGAAGGCAAGAGTCTTTTGTAAACGTGAGACCTGAAATACACATTAATTATTATAAATCCAGTTAACTTTGTCTTGGAAAAGTCGATAAATAAAAGCTTTTAATGTTGCTCACTCACTGTAACCCTTTACTGTTGAAATCCTTCCCTAAGGAGACCAAAGCAGAACTGCTTTATCAAAAATAAATTTGCTAGAGATCATTGGATTTTATTTATTTATTTGTTTATTTATTTCAAATAAGTGATGGTTGGGAATTATTCTTTTTTTTAAATGAAGAACATAAAAAGTGCCACACTGCATCAGACCAGTGGTCTGTTTAGCCCAGTATCCTGTTTTTGACAGTGGCAGAAGTGAATGCTAGAGGGAGTGCATTGAATCGATCTGAAGTGATCTATCCCCTATTCATTAACCTCCCTGGCATCCACCATTGTTGGTTTAGAAATGCCAGAGAGAACATCTCTAACCCTTTTGCTCAACAACTATTAATAGATCTATCATCCATGAATTTGTCTAGTCCCTTTTTGAACCTGGCTATGCTATCTGCCCCTCCCACCTCCTGTAGCAATGAATTCCACATTTTAACTACACATTGCCTAAGAAAGTATTTTGTCATATTAGTTTTAAACTGTCTCCTACTGATTTCAGTGGGTGCCCCCTAGTTCTAGTATTTTTGGACTTGATGCATGACAGTTTCCTGTTCACTTGGTCCGCACCCTTCATGATTTTGTAGACCTCTATCATATCCCTCCTCAGCCTTCTTTCCATACTGAAGAGCCCTAGCCTTTTCAGTCTCTTCTGGTGTGGCAACTGCCCCATATGTCTGTTCATTTTTGTTGCCCTTCTCTACCTTTTCTAATGCTACTATATCCTTTTTGAGATGCAGACACCAGAACTGTGCATGCAGTATTCAAGATGTGGGCATGCCATAAATCTGTATAATGGCATATTCATGTTCTCTCTTTTGTTTTGTATTCACTTCTAAATAATGTCCAACATTTTATTGTCTTTTAGTTGCTGCTGCACATTGAGCTGATTTTTTTTTTTAAAGAGAACTATCTACAGTGGCTCCAAGGTCTCTTTCCTGTATCATAACAACTAGTTCAAAAGCCAGTATTGTGCATGAGGGCTGTGCGAAAATTCTCCCAGCTTTTTGTTTCGAAGCTGTTTTGAGCTTGAAACAGCGAAATCAAAATGAAGCAAAAGCCTTCGAAACAGCTTCAAAACGAAACAAGGGAACTTGAAACGTTAGGAAAGTTTTGAAATGTTTCGAGTTTCGATGCCAGGCTTACTGGCTTCAGCGCCAGTCCCAGCCAGTAACATCTACCTCCTGTCATCTGGCAGGCAGATCGGGGACTTGCCCGCAACCCTGGGAGGTGTGCGGGAGCTATTCCAGAGTCCTCCTTGGCGTGCGGGCCCCTGATCTGCCTGCCAGATGACAGACTGGCACTGGGCACAACCCGCACTCAGCTCTGGGAAGATTGGTTCTGCCACTGGCCCCAGGCAGCAGTGCCTGGCTTCTGTCAGCTAGCAGGCAGATTGGGGGCACGCACTCCTGGGAGGACTCTGGCACAGCCTCTGCAGCCTTCCCGGGGGTGCTGGCTGGCCCCTATCTGCCTGCTGGCTGACAGGAGCCGGGTGCTGCCACCTGGGGCCAGCGGGGCTGGGGCAGATCAGCTTGTGTGGGGACCCGCAGACCTGATTCTGGGGTGGGGGAAGGTCCCCACATGAGCTGATCTGCCCCGGGCTCTGCACCCTTCTTGAGCTGGCTCTGTTATGGGGCCGGGGCAGATCAGCTCATGCGATGGCCTTCCCCATACAATTCTGTGAAGTGGAAAATGGGCACAGACCTCTGTCAGCTTCCATGTTAAGTATATTTTGTGACAAAACCTATGTTTTTAAGATATTGGAGTGACCCTGGAGCCCAAGCTTCTCCCTTTTTTTGCTGCATATCTAGGGGACAGACTAGATCTTGTTTTTGAGGTGACTCCTCACCCCTAGCCACCTGTCATCTCCTTCTAGACCTTCATAGCTGCAGTAGAGGCAGCTCTGTCACTCTTTGGGATTATTATCCTGGGTTTGCAAAAAAGGGGAAGGAGACCTCTCTCCATGCTCCCCCCTTTCTTGGAAGAAGAATGCCTGAAGGATCAATTGCTTTGTGATTGCATTGGCCACAGATGATCAGTCAGTAAGGCAAACCAGGAAAAAGGTTTAATTATAAAAAAAATAAGTCACACAGGCAAAAGCAACTATAGTTTGAGTGAAAGATGAGAAAAAAATAAAAGGTTACTAAAACAATTTCTTATTGTGCTTCTCTAGCTAGAAAAAGCTATAGCAGGGGTAGGCAATGTTTTTTGGTTAGAGTGCTGAAAAACACCACAATGCCTACCTTGGAAGGTACCAGAGTGCTGGCATGCCAGAAAAACAAAATGAGGGTAGGGGGTACATGGCAGGATGCCCTGCTTGTGCCCCTTGCCCCCCACCCAAAGCCCCTGCCCCCCACCCAAAGCCCCTTGCCCTGCACCCAGAGCCCCTACCCCCCAGCCTGGGCTCTGTGGGTGTCAGCAACTACCCCAGCTCTGGGTAGCTGCTGGAGCCTGGGCTGCTCCCAGATGGGCTTGCAATGTCCCAGCTGCCTGCTGGGAGCAGCCCAAGCTTCCAGCTGGCAGCAGCTACCCAGAGCTAGGGCCAGCTGCAGCCGGGAGGCTCCAGACATCTTTGTCAGGCTCCAGAGCCCCCGCATCAGCTCCGTACTGGCACATGCACCTGCATGTCAGAGTGGGCAGTGTGGGAGGGGCCTGAGGCAGCACAACCCCGGTCTCGCCCACGCTCCTGGCACAGAAGTGATGGTGGGGCTCTGGAGCCCGGCGCAGCTGTTTGTAGCCAGCCCGGGCTCTGGGCAGCTGCAGTAAGCAGCGGGCAGGCTGCAAAGAGCTGTGCTGGGCTCCACAGCTTCGGCATCAGCTGCATGCTGGTGGCGACTGCATGAGCACCTTGGGGTGGGCTATGCAGCCCTGCTGTCTGTCCCGAGGTCCACGCGCAGTTGCCACCAGCATGGAGCTGATGCCGGGGCTCTGGAGCCTGGTGCAGCTGTTTGCAGCCTGCCTGCTGCTTACTGCAGCTGCCCAGAGCCTGGGCTGGCTACAAACAGCTCTACCGGGCTTTGCAGAAATTCTAAGGAAGCTTGAAATCCATTGATCTTGTTTTTCTAGGAGGCAGTGCAATCTTTTTCTCAGAATATTGGACTTGGACACTAAAATCCACCATCCCAATCATACTATGTGTACACATGTTCACATTGTCACAGTTTCTTAGTTAATTGAACCTCTTGACTTCTGATGCTGCTGCTTCCTGAGAGCAGCATCAGGGCATGCACTCAGGGCTAGCTTGAGGGCCTGTCATTCTGGCACGAGTGACCTTTCTCCCTCAGTTGGTACGTACTAACCAGTTCTATATCCTTTGAACGAAGCAATGCCAAAATATTCTCTTTCGCTTTGGGGGCAGAACTTAAAAAAGATGAATATTTTTATTATTTCAGCACTGGGCATTTTCATTAAATGCCTCCCATTGAGATTAGTTCCTGTAGGAAACATTTCTTATCCATTTAACCAAGGATATAGTCACTAGCAAACCGAGATAGATGAAATATTGGTACAGTAATCTTCTGATAGTTCATGTACCTGTGGTATCTCTTGTGTCTATCTATAATGGTCTTTGCATATTCCATAATTCCATTTTGATGAATCTGTTGTACATGTCACTTCCTCTGCTTGTGCCCCATCTTGACTCTTCATAAAACTCTGGTAATGATGTTTTCAAATGAAATTGGACTCGTAGGACTTGGGTTTTTCGTTTAAAAAGTGCTTTGAGAGCTTCAGATGACAAGCACTTCTATAAATATGAATTACCAGTATACTATTGGACGACTCTAATTGAAATTACCTATTTAGAACTGCTAAGAATGAATACATTACTTGATTGTAAAATGGTTGGACAGCTTCTAGTTTGTGTTTCCCTCTGATTCTTAGTCATTGTGGTGTTGGAAAAGACAGAAAAGGCTGAAAAATTCCTATAGATAGGTAATAAATCCACCTTAGTGATATGTGTAACATCTGGGTATTTTATGTAGGTTTAACTATTTCCTAGTCATTTAATTTCAATAAGAAAGTGAAGTACCCAGCACAATTAAATAGCTAAAAATGTCTCATCTCACAAACAACAATGTTGCCCTTTGGCTGAAGGGTAGAATACTTTTTTTTTTAATTGTATTTTTCTAATGAGTTGTATTGAGTCCAAGATTCTAGGAGTAGACCAAATTTTATCCTCTTCCTGAATATATTCAGGGCCTTTTGTTTTATAGCCTTATAAATAAACTAGAAGCAACTTAGAGAGCATAAAGTCTCTCTGCAGTTCCAACTATATATGCAGTTATCAATTTTTAAACTCTTCCCCCTACCTCAGGAGGACCAGGATGGTAGCCAAGGTGTGGGCAAGCGCAAGAGGGTGAAACTAAGCAGCACCACCAAAGGTATTTATAAAGTAATGATCTCAGTTTATCATTCTTGCTTTGTATTTATTTTAAAGTATCTAAGAATATTAATTCACTTTTCAAGCACTGGGGGCGCTGCATGTGACATAGACATCAAACATAAGGGAATGAGTACTGACTTGGAAGAACAGCAAGTGAATGAGTTTTTAACAGCAGCTCATGATGGAGCTAGTGCCACCAACTCAGTATTTAGGGCTTATGGATTATGTTGTGACCTTCCTTTTGCTAGGGAGCTTGTAACTAAATACTCCATTGTCACTGTGTAGGTGACACATTTTAAAAACAGAAAACATTTAAAAACAAAACTGAAGTCTTGTTTGTTCCTGACAACTTCTTCCTTCAAATGAGCGTGCAGTGTGAATGATGTTTGGGTCAGATAAGAGTGGTTCCCCTCTGATCTTCTTTGGTCTTATCTAAATGGTTACTCTACTGACATTTTAATTAAGAAAAGAGAGATCTGTAGAAGCAGGAACTCAAATGAATTCTTCTTTGAAACTCCTTACATTTATACAATAGGCTTAAATTATTCGTCTCTGTGGGGTGAATCTTGCAGTCCTCAGACTTAAGCAACATTCCCCTTGAGGTCAGTTAAAGTGCTTCAGGACTTTCTCATGTCTTTGGAGCTGGGAGAGCATCTATTTCTTACACATTTCATTGAGAAGTGATTTATGTTGAAAAGGTGCTACTGACAATGGTTAATGACTGCCATAGGGTCTGATATTCTAAGTAGCCAAATAACTCCCTTTCTTTAAAATTAGTGTGGCATGATGCATATGATTATGGGAGAATGGAAAGCTAGTGTGAAAGAGACCAGCAGTCAGTAGTCAGCAGGGTTCAAGAACAGAACACTTGTTGGAAAGCTGAAAGAAAGGCAGGAACAAGGTTCTGGAAAGAGTTGAAAGTGAGGATTTAGATTTTGAATTTGAGATGCAAAGGTACATCTTTGAAGGACTATGATGGTTGTAGGAGAGGAAGATAATTTTGAGAATTTCAGACAGTCTGGAGAGACGAGAGACTGGGAAGGCAGAGCAAAGGGATCTGGAGTTTTAGTGGTACAGTAAGGATAGAAATGCTGGAGAAAACTTAGAAATGCTGCAGAAAAACAAATGATAGTTTTCAAGGGCTTGGAGGTGTATATATATGCATTCACAAATGTAGGAAGAGACAGATAGTCATTGAGGATGACTTTAAAGTTGCTCTCCTGAGACAGAAGACTGGGTTTGTCAGTGATGATGTAGAAGCAGCACAATTTTAGAAAACAAGAGTGGGGATGGAGTTTTTGAGGAAAGGGAAAGTAAATTTTACTTATTTTGAGAAAATTGTAGGACATCTGCAAAACAAAAAAAGAAAAAAAGTAAGACAACTGACCCTAGAACGATAGCACCTTCCCTAATACCAGTGAATTGGTACAGGGCAATAGGAAACTCTGGTCCAGAAGTTGCCAGATCTCTGAATGGACATCACTAGAGGCAGAGGCATTTCAGCAAAATGATTCTTTAATTAAACCTTTCATTTCCACCCAGGATTGTAGTCTTCCCCCTCTGAGGCATCCCAACATGGACTGTGCTGATGATGTTGATAGCTCCTAATATCAGCCCCAGAGGAGGGAGTCTGCCAATGGGGGAAAGGTAAGTCTCTGTTTTTATTAAATATTAAATAGTTTTCTGAAGTTTTCAGTATTCGTATTTTATGTCCTATATGGTATAAAATAAGAGTATTAAAAGAAAATTTTAGAAAACTGAGTATTAAATAAAAACAGATTTACCTTTTCCATAAAAGCAGACTCCCTACTTTCAGCATAGATCTGGTTATTGTCTTCATGACAGTCTATGTATTGGTGATACCTTGGAGTGCTAAGATTGTTTCAGAAAAACTATTTTAAATAGCTGCTTGTTTTTATAATGATGGGGAAGATTGAAAGGTCTATTTTAAATGGACTTTTTGTATTGAAGTGTCACCCATATGGACATAGATTTGGGTACTAAGCAGCAGGTTGTAATTTTTTTCTCCCATAGTTGGTGTTTATAAAACATTTCTCCATCTAGAAGATCTAATTTCTAAGATAGTTTCAACTCTGCAGGCACTTTTTTGTTTGTCAAAAGAAATTTAACAACATATGACACTTTTCACAAGTGTAGGAGTGCTAGCCTTTATGTCCTGGACAAATTCCAAGTTGGGTAAGAGCACTCTGCCTACTTAAATTCTCCTGCAGGTATAATTGGATATGGTGTTCTTTTCTCCCTGTCCTAAAGCTGTTGGATAGAATTGTTATGTGCTGTTAAACTGTCATGTTCCACGTCAGAGGAAGCTGCATTTCAGCAGTAGATGAAGAATGTGCACCAACAGCATACATTCTTCGTGCCTATACATTGGGACATTTGGAATGTGCGTAAAACCATGATGTTCTGTGGATGGAGGATCAAGCTGGCACCTTTCATGAGCAGTAAATTCATACATACAACTTTTAAAAAGAGAAAGAAGAGAACATAAATGATTTTAGCATGTCTGATGTAGTAAGTGACTTGTAATTTTTTTTGTGGCATAATTTTAATATAGAAATATCGATGATTGAGAGAGGTAAAAAATCCTTGATCTCAACATTTCTAGAATTTGCAGTAAAACATCTTTTTTTCTTTCTTTGGATTGATAGAGAAGCTCATCTTCAAATTGACCCTCACTTTAAAGTGTTCATATTTTAACAATCCTCAAAATATCTAGTACAACTGGCTAGATTCAGGTAGTGACCTATCACAGTGGAATACTGGCCCCAGTAATTCTAGACTTATCTGGAGCTGGAGCACTGTGATGTAAAATGCATCTGCTTTAGGCCCATTAGTAAAGCAGTAAAGCCATTCAGTGCAGCCTTCAATTTTTGTAGTGGCTGGCCTTATAGGGGATGGTGCTATGCCAAAAGGTGAACTGATTCAGCATTCCTGGACAGCCTGTTTGAATGGGGGTGACCTCCAGTGGAATATTAATTCTACTTTGACTGGGATAAATCCCAAGGAGGAATGGGGAAAGGGTAGTACTGAAGCCCTCTCCCTGGCCAGTTAACTCCTGCAGGTTCAAGGCAGCAGTTTATTTGCCTAAATTCCTCTATATAGGAAGAGTAAACATGGCCTGTTTATCAGGACTGCTAAGTACCCTAGCTTTGAAGAAGACTACAGATAATATGTGGTCTAATAGAATGGGGTGGGAAAGTAAAACGAATGTGTATTCTGGTCCCTGTTCTACCATTACCTTACTGGGTTAATTCTGGGGAACTTGGTTTATTCTTTAGTTTTACCATTTATAGGATAGGGCTGAAGTAATTCCTACCACCTCACAGGATTGGTCTTAAAATTATTTAGCATATAAATTGCGACATGGAGTATTTTTATTTAAAAAGCTTCGAAGCTGGTAAATATATAAATTATTAATTTATGAAATCTATTATAAATGTAATGTCCAGTGTATAGAAGGTCAGGTTTTGCCACGCCTATGTTGAAAATGCAACCAGTAGCCTCATTGAATTCAAAAGCAAAATTCTCAATTTCATTTGAAACTAGTGGAGCTGTGATAGTTAACTACACTTGCTCTGAGCCACAAGGCCGAGTACTTACATGAAGATCAGGCCCAATGCGTGTATTTTTGAGTAAGTCATTATTTAGTGTAAGCCTGGCAAATTGGATCCTATGCAAGAGCCTGATTTTTGCAGCTGAAAGCTGTTTTTGATGACTTTGGGATTATGTACATGAACTATTATAGGCTTGGGAACTAAACAGTACTGACCATATTTATTTTTTCCCTAGGAGTTTATAAATACTATTATCAGTATCTGCAGGATGTAGCATTAAGGTATTTCTGATTCTTAGATTTTTCTAATCCAATAGGTTACAGAGGATAGGAGCATCACATTTTTTAATATTCCAGTGAAACCTAAAATCATTCTGACATTTTTACTCCCTCCCCCATCCCCTTTCTCCACATTTTTGTGCAGATCAGTCCATTATGGATGTTTTGAAGCATAAATGTTTTCTAGAGGAATTATTATTTTGGACGATAAAATATGAATTTCCACAGAAGATGGTAACTTTCTTACTCAACATGCTACCAGATCAAGATTATAAGGTATTTTTGCTCCTTTTCTCTACCAACAGCTTTCCTTTTTTCATATTTCATTTGTATTGTACCTTGTATCAGACCGCATGTGATTAATATATAACTTGTTTTCATATAAAGGCCTATATCTTGAATTGAGTAATTATACAACTGGGGCGTGCTAACACACGCATGAAGGAAAATGCAGACAAAATGGATCAGACGTAATCAAAGACCAGGCTGTGCATTTTTTTTCTTTTTTATCTCCTTTCTTGACTCTCAAACGTCCTTCAAATCAGGGGTGGCCAGCCTGCAGTATGCCTGCCACAAGTGGCCCAGGCAACCTGTATGGCAGGGGCAGGAAAATACAGCTGGCAAGCCAGATCCGGTCCACCAGGCAATTCCATCTGGTCCTCAGGGCCTCTCTGCAAGCTGGCACCTCCATGCAGGTGGTGGGGCTCTGGTTGCTAAGCATCCAAACTCCCCACCAACCTGCCCCAGCTTGGCCTGACCCACCCCAGCCCCAAGCCCGGGGGCGCTACACGCAAGACGCCTCTGCCTGGCAGAGATTGTGCCTGGCCACCCTGAGGCTGTTCCCGGCCACCCTGAGGCTGTTCCCAGCCTCCCTGCCTGTAAGCGTGGGAATGCAGGTGAGGGCCCCACTGGGCCGGGGCCAGGGACCCCTGTTGGGGGAAAGGGACTGGGAGCGTGGGGAGCTACGCGCTGTGGGGTCGGGCTGGGCTGGCCTCACATATTGCCACCATGTGCGGCTGCAGACTTGGACAGAAGCTGTGCTCTATGGGGCTGGGAGGGGGGCTGGCTGCACACCCTGCCATCAGTTGTGGCCAGGGACTTGGGTGGCTCCCAAAAGGAGTACTCCAGGGGAAGGGGAGGGACTTCCGGTGGCAAAGGTCAGGGGGTCAGGGCCAGGACTTCAGGTCCCAACATTGTGACCAGGGAGCAGGGCACCAGTCAAAGCACAGAGCTACCTTGACAGCTCACCAAAAGTCGCTAAGCGGCCCTCCAGCTGAAATAATTGACCACCCCTGCTTTATGGCATGAAGCAGACTGGGGAGGGAACAAGCGGCATAGCAGCAGATGGGGCAGGAAGCAGAAAGCAGAACAGCAGATCAGACGGCGCATAAGGTGGGAGCAGATAGCAGAGCAGTAGATCAGGCAGGGAACATAAAGCAGGAAGCAGAAAGCAAAACAACAGATTGAGCAGGGAGCATAGGGCAAAAAGTAAGAAGTAGAGCAGATCTCATGGGGCATAGAGAAGAAAGCAGTAAGCAGAACAATGGATCTGGTGGAGGAATGGAATTGGAGTGGCATTGGAAAGCATGGGGCTAATTTGCGGCTTGCCTGCCTCCAGAGGTTGGCCCAACTGCTTTAGAGGTGGTCTGCAGTAGTAGTTGGCTTTGCAAACTGGATTGCATTGATTTCTTAATAAAGATCTTCATTCACATAATGCAATTATTCTGTGACTGACTGACTTGATGATGATGGCTTTACTTGGGTTGGAAACATCAGTAATCTCCTCTTGCAGGATGTTAAATTATAGAAATGTTGCATTGGTTGTGTCTAATCTCCAGGCTATTTTGGTAGGCCTCCAGCTGCCATCCTACATTGTTTTATACCCTTCTCTGACTTGATGGACTACTTACCTATATGCCTTCTTCTATTCTTAGATCATGGTGACAGGATGTCACCTTCCTGTTCATATGTTTGTATGTAGCCAGGTTCAGTCCATTTGTGTTTGTGTTCTCCAGGAGTCAGTGCACCTACACATAGTACTTTCTTTTAGCTTTGTGCCACACTCTCCTGTTGTGCTTCCAGTTGAAGCTGTATTTAGGTTCTGAATCTCCTTGTCTAGTGAGAACCAAGGGTACAGGAAGTCTTGAAGTCAGGACCATAAAAATATGAACATTTTTGAGGGAGTTGTTAAGGGTATGATTTAATGGGAACACAACTAAGCCGCATGATGTGCTGAATTATAACAAGTAACACGAAGACAATTTGCGAGAAAGAAAAGACAAAAGGAAAGAAAAAAGAGCAGAAAAGAACCTCTGGCAGTGTCTGAGACACCTTTCTATACTCTGAGCTGGACTGGATTTTAGCACCAAACTTGTAGTCCCACACTTCATCACAGATGTGGCTGATGGACAAGAGGATGCTGAGGACTGTATGACTAAAACTCCTTGCATGAGGTTGTGTTTCATAGCATATATGACATGGAATCCTATCTGAGATCTTATAGAGATGGGCCTGGAGTCTAAGTATCATTACCATCCACCTTTTTATTTCTGAAAACACTCAAGCTGCCAACAACACTGCAGAGGAAACAGCAAGCATCATTGTGTTTGCCCTCACTGAAGTTTAGCAGTATTGCAGACTGAGAGATATAACTGACATTTATTTTTTCCTTAGAGCTTTATGCCACCATTTTGGGTTATGCTTCTCTCTGGGTGGGGAGGGGAAGGGGGAAGTAAGTGTAGCTTTTGGATAAAGCTGCTTGATAATGAAAGATTGGCTTGCAAAGCTGCAGCTGTCTGTCATCCCTGTCAAATACAAATATACCAAATGCATCAGTATAAGTCTCTTTATTTCTGACTACCAGTATTTTGGAGCAGAAAGCTGTTTCATCCATAGTAGTCTGTTAGGAGTTTTAAAATAGTGCCAGAATACTTAAAATAGTTGGGTGGATGAGCAGGTATGATAAAATATAGCTCTGAAGGGTAGGTTTCTATACAGCTTTATTAGTTACTTCTAGTCTTGGAGTTGTTTCTTCAAAACCACCCCATAATTTTATTGGGGCCTTGGCACATATTACATTTTAGATGCAATTAAGTTGTTAATTGCACCATAAAAATCTGGCCACAAGTTGAAGCCAAGTTATGGTATGATAATATAGCAAATGAGCCACGTATAACGTGTCACTTCTTTGTGGCTTGTTTGTATCATAACTTAAATGGAATGTTTGGCATGTAGGGACTGACTCGTGATAGATTTTGACACTCAGCTGAGCATAGAGATCTGGCATGGGGCAGCGACAGCTATCCTTTGCCTGATCAGTGGGATTGGTCTAGGGGGCGGCATCGGGTCCTGGACCTGGTATTCCTGTCCGATCTCTAGAGGCAGATTGGTAATGGGGATGCCACGAGCACTGCATCTGGTAGTGCCTCCTGATTTTGGGGTCAATGCATCCTTAAGTTTCCAGGGTCCCATGGGAGCAGCAGGGAGTCAGCTGGGAGCTCTGCTCCACAGGTGCGGGTGCTGCTTCATGGTGTGGGGTGGGGCATGGGGAGCTGAGAGCTCTCAGCTCCACAGCTACTTGTGCCCTGCACTTTGGATTTCTTCTCCCAGGGAGCTTTAAAGAATGCTTCCCCACTGGGACTTTAAACTCTGCACCCAGGCTGCGTGGCACAGGGGTGTGGTTCAGAGTTCCCAGTGGAAGCCCCTTGTCCTGTCCTTGTTCCCTGCTTCTGTCAGGAGCCTCTGATCTGATCGTTTCACTTGGCAGCCTGGGCAGAGCTGCCAGCCACAAGGTTTTGATAATCAGTTGACTGTAGACTTGGCCTGGACAGCCCCAGTCTCATACTGAGGCTGTCCCAGCCAGGACCAAGAATCAGCTAATTGTCAGCTCCCATATATTATTCAGCCCCAGCCCCCAGACCACAGTCTGGGACTTGAATCTGCTCTGGTGTGGTCTAGGGTTGGCCCCAACAGTCAGCTGATTGTCAGCCTGGGGCCCAGGCTGTACCAGAGCTAGTTCAAGTATGATCCTAGGCTCCCCCTGCACTGGCAAGTAGTAATGGCACAACTGGGATCTGATCCCAACAGTCGTGACTTCTGCCTTGCACATGCTTCCTGCCATTGTGGCATTAAATGAATGTGCGTCAGGGCCCTGGGTATTATAAACTTAGGATAAGGAGGAGACCTCTTTTGAGATGTCCTTGAAAATAACTATTGACTAGTATTCATATATTATTCAGCTTGATTCGAGATACAAGAGACAGTTCTTGTGGCAGGAGCTTGAGAAAGATAGTGTTAATCCAGTATATATGTAGATTTTTTTTTCAGTGATAAAAATCTAGTTTTTTTCCTAGCAAACCCCTGCTGTTAATTTAAATCCTGCCTTTCCTCATGCTCCATACTGAGGGTCTGAAGGGCAGTTTGTATTTGCTCCTCAGTTCCTCCCAAACTGCTTGGCTTGAGACAGCTTCTGCAGTCTGTTTCTAGCTATGGTCTTGGCCTACAGCCATTTTTGGAGCCAGTCTGTTCTATCCTTTTTTTTCCAACTACTTTTAGTTTTCTTTTTCTTATTTTTCTTGGTTTTTTTCTTTGTTCCAACCTGTCACTGTTCCAATCTACACTACGTGAAGTGCCATTTTTCTTCCCTTTTTTAGCGCTGGCTTAGCTTCCCTCAGGTTGCCTGGTTTTAAGATATGGCTTTGGATGAAACCATACCCTCAGTGGATGTGTATGTCCCAAGGACATATGGTGGTTTCAGGGCTTTCTCTTCCTGGGTTTTGGAGCGTAGACTCTGTTTATCTCATGGGTGAATCTTTATAATAGGCCTCAGACCACGGAGTATAGGCCTTCAGTTGGACACTAATTCTCCAGGAAGAATTGTTTTAGGAGAAGACTATCCTTGTCATTCATTCCAAAGTGGTCCTGGCAAGTGCAGGCTTTGTGACAGTTTTAGGAGGAAGACATGCATCTTGGGGCAAAGTTATTCATTGCCCTCCTACTCTAAGCCTTGATGGCAATGTGTGGATCTTGACAAGGCTCTGAAGTTCCCTGGACCTGATGACCAGTTTGGAAAATTGTTTCTTTTCTGACTAGAAAAGCATAAGGACAATTGCCTAAATGACTCCTATGATTAATAGGTGCTGGATACGAAGTATAGACCAAATGCATTTATTCCTTGCACTGAGGGTTTCAGGACTGGTGCCTATTGCTGCACTGAGACACAGAACATGGACAGGTGTTCATATCTAGCAGTGGGTGAGGGAGTCTACAGGCTTTTAGCTGCTCTCCGTGCCTAACCAGACTGAGGTGATCTTGATTTGGGGAAGCTGTAGGGAGCAGAGGGGAGTGCAGTGGTGGGGAAAGATTCCCTGTGTCTTCCCTGGACTGGGGCCTGGGGAATGGGCAGGGAGCATCCTCCTTTACTGCTGATCTCCAGGAGCTAAGCAAAGGGAGCAGTGAGGCAAAGTCTCTAGCACAGGGGCAAGCAATTATTTTGGGCAGAGGGCCGCTTATTGAGTTTTGGCAAGCCATCGAGGGCCACATGACAGGCAGCCAGGGGCAGATAAATATTAATTTTCTAAATTTTAGGGGTCCTGCGGGCCGGATAGAATGGTCTGATGGGCCACATCTGGCCTGTGGGCTGCATTTTGCCCACCCCTGCTCTAGCATGTTCCCCAAGCCAGGCAGTGCCCAGCTTGGGGAAGAGACAGGGAGCAGCTACAGCTACTCCCCTCCTCTCCCTGTTCAGTCCTGGAGCGGAGCAGTAGAACAAAGCCCTCAGACCCTTCCGCATATGGTCTGGGGGGTGGCCAAGAGCAGGGAACAGCTGCTCCTCTGTTCTGCTCCCATCTTCAACCACCACCACCCTCATTTCCTCTTGACAGCAGTGGTCTCGAGCCTCCCAAACTTGGGGGGAGGCCTGGCCTGGTGTGGCCTCTTCCACTGATGGAGTGTGCTCCTTCTCCTCTGTTGGTAGGGCTCCATATCTGTTTTCCAGCCAAACCACTGCAGGTGAGGGTGAAGACTTGTGCTTGCTGCCAGATGTCATAAGCTTCCAGCTTCTACCTTCGTGGGAGTTCATATCCACTTTCTTCTCCAGCACCTCCTCTGGTAGTCCTTCCGCAGTCCTAGAGGTCTCCTTTAGCATTGAATTGATGAACTCATGGCTGCAGATGCTTTGGAGCCTTGACATCTCCTCTTGTAGCTCTCTTACCTGCTCCCTGATGGACCATCAGGAGGCACTGCTCACATCACAGGCACTCTTCAACTTGGCTGTCACTGGGAGGAATCTGCAAACTACAGTCCCCACACCACCAAACCAGGACCTGAGTAGAAACCTTGCAAGGCTCTGGCATTGTAACATCCTGGAGCCATCTCTCTGGGTCTCTTAAATCAGCAGCCTACCTCTCTCCTGTCCCTTTCTTCCCTAGCAAACATTAATGTAAGCTGGCCTGTTCACTGCTCCTTGGTCCCAAAAGGTTCCTTTTTTCCTGGTAACCTGCTTCCTCTCACCAAGCTTACAGTGAAAGAAGATGAGAGGGAAAGCTTCTGGGCAAACTCCCTAGTGAACTTCCTACTCACTCTGGTTTCTAGTTAAACAAGGGACATAAGTATTGATCTAACTGCTGGGTTTTAGATACTTATGCTAAATATATAGATTAGTTCCTCTTAATTAAAGAAAGAACTCAAGTTAAAGGCTTCCCTTCAAAGAAGGGAGTGGCAAACTGATCTACAAACTGCTTACAAACTGCCCTGTATGCTGTTCCTGTTCGCGTGATCCCTGGTTGCTCAGGGAGTCTCCTTTTATACCCTTCTGTGCCTGGGCGTGCTTTGCTCCCTTGTTAGGGAGGGAACACAGACACAGGCAGCGACCACTCATCTTTTAGCACAGGGACAGGCAGTTATTTTGGGCGGAGGGCCGCTTATTGAGTTTTGGCAAGCCATCGAGGGCTGCATGACAGGCAGCCAGGGGTAGATAAATAGTAATTTCTAAATTTTTTAGGGATCCCATGGGCCAAATAGAATGGCCTGGCGGGCTGCATCTGACCCACGGGCCGTATTTTGCCCACCCCTGGTATAGCAGCACTCCCAGATGCTCAGAACACATGCCCAAACACACACACACTCACCAAGCCAGAGAGACAGCCTTGGCTTGCTTACCTTCCAGGACCAGGATCTACTGCCTAGTGTCTGGTGCCTGCCTCCTCCTCTTCCTCTTCCTCCCAGCAGACTGCTTGCAAACTGCCCTGTTTGTTGTTCCTGTTTGCTCAAGGGGTATGGGCCCCCATGTCCCTGGAACAAAAGGGCTGCCTAGAAACAGCCTCCAAACTGGAGGAAATTCTTCTTACCTGATGAGCACGGATCTGGGTTTTCTACTTCCCATGGAAAAACGGAGAAAACCACAGATTTCCCGGTTTAATCAGAGAAAACATGGATTTTCCCGTTTAGCAGGGAAACGTGTGGATATGCCCCTTTTGCAAAGAGCTCTGCAGGCTGGCTGAGTTCCAGCCTGCAAGAGCTGTTTGCAGAAGGGGCGGGAAACCCCCAACCCTGCCTGGAGGGGAAGGGAGAGGGGGAAAGGGCAGGACCTGATGCTCTCAGTTATCGGAGGTTGCCTTAGGATCACTCTTCCTTCTTGGAGGTAAGTGGAGCGTGGCTGAGGGGAAGCTGGCTGGGAGCTGCGGGAGTAGGAATGTTTTGGGAGAAGACATGGAGTGCCTGCCAGCCAGCGGGCATTCGTGGTGGGAATTTGCCCAACAACTTTCCCTCCCTGAACCCAGGCAGGCAGGCAGGGATGGGGGAGGGTAACAGAGTGCGCCCTGGGGCACCAATCCCCCAGCTCAGGTCACTCTGTGCCTGCTCCCAGGAGCAGGGCTGGGGGGGGGGCAAGGGCAGCGGTGTTCCTCTGCGAGCTGCATATGCCCACCCGGCTGGGAGGACGGGCAGCTGACATGCAGCAGCTGCCACCACCACTGCACTGTGTGCCATTTGCCCACGGCTGGCGGCGGGACAACTGCATGGTACGTGGTGTGGTGGCAGCCACTGCATGTCAGCCTCCCACAGCAAGGTGGGTGTGTGCAGCCTGCAGAGGGACACCACTGCTGTTGCCCCCTTCGCCCTGCTCTGGGCAAGCTGTATGGGATGTGGCAGTGGCAGTGCAGTGGTGCTGGTAGCCACTGTGTGCACGCAGAGGTACAGTGGGGGAAATCACCAGCAGTGGTGCAGTGGCAGCTGCTGTGCCCCACACCGCTTGCCCAGAGCAGGGCTGGGGGGGCAAGGGCAGTGGTGCGGTGGTGGCCACTGGATGGCACGTTTGTGGCCCTCAGAGGGGCACTGCTGCCCTCGTGCCCCACCCCCCTCCTGGGAGCAGGCACAGAGGTGCACTCCTCCCCCCATTCTTGATCTGCCTCCCCAACCCCTTCCTTCCCTCACATCTCCCCATAAACACCTACCTGCTGGGGTGTGTCCATATCTGTGCCTGCGTGTGTGGGGCTGGGGGACTGGAGGGGTGGGGTAAGGGGCACAAGCAGGACTTGGGAGGCTGTGGGGGGCGGGGAGTGAGGGGCATTAAGGGGGGGGTTAATTTTAATCACAGATCTTGGGTTTTTTTATCAGAGAATTTGTGGGGGGGGGTTTTATCAGGGAAAACCAGGATCCCAGCTGGTGAGGTAGTTGGCTGTCCTCTAGTTCAATGGTTTTCAACCTGTAGTCCGCAGACACTGAGAGGTCTGCAGAATATATTTAAGGGGTCTGCAAAATATGACTATGATTAGGGGTCTACCCAACTTGAGGAGGCAGCTGGCCAATTTCATGGGCAGATCGCAGATCATGGCTGCCATTTTCAAGTGCTTATCGTGGCCAGGACCACCCCATGCCTCTGGCCAAGGGGCCCTGGTGGCTCTGCCCCTTGCTGCTGATTGGCTGTGAAGGATGTCTATCGTACGGCCCTGCCCCTCATCACTGGTTGGTGGACAGGGGTGAGGCTGCATGACAGGCAGCCCTTTTAGCCAATCAGCTGTGAAGGGTGAGGGCAGCAGCCATCATGTGCTCCCATGTGTGCCTGCAGTCCCCCCTACCACCTTCCCCCTGCCAGTGGGCTGTGTGTCTGGGCTGCAGTGCCGTGAGGACTGCTGACTCCCTTGAGGAGCCAGCATCTTATTTTCAGTACATTGGGTTTTTTTGTTGTCCTCCCCCCCCCAGATTTCACGGACATTGCCCACTTTTGCGGGCAGTGCTGGATTCTGCGTTTTCCATGAAATCATGATTTCGGTAGAATCCTAACTATGGTCAGTCAAAAATTTGTGAATATGTAACTTACAATTCAAGGGATCTGCATCCCTAAAAAGTTTTGAGTCTGTGAATGAAACAAGGTTGAAAATTGCTTCTCTAACTATGCAGATGGTTTCCTTTTCGGGCTTCCAGGACAAACAAGGCAAATTGCTCAGGCTTTGTAAGTTTGTCTTGAGAGGTCCAAGTAAGCTAGGTTTGTTTTGCATCAGTTTGCCCTTGGAAAAGTCAGCCTTTCTGTCAATAATGGGACTTAGCGAGGATCATATGGCAGATGGTAGATATCTCAGCTCCAACCATGCAGGAGGGTGATAAGCATGATCAGATACCTTCCAGGCATGGAGGCTGCTTCTACACATATCCTGTGCCTTCTTACCTTGTCAAGCATGTGCTGACAAGAAGTCAATGCAGTTTTGTAGCACCCTGAAATATAAGGAGCCAAAAGAAGCCATATTTTCTAGGAAAAAAGTTTTTTTGCTCTGCTAGTCTACAATTTCAGGTGGCTGGCTGCCAGGTTCAGTTGGTTCAGCATGACATCAGCAGCAGGAACAGATCACTGGGGTACTTGGAGGGTGGGACTTGAGCAAGAGAGTACCCTGAGCCTGCAGAGTACCCTGAGGTACCCAGAGTACCCTGCCAGTATGCAAAACTGATGAGATGCCTCATGGCTTCCGATACCATTTGATGGTCAAGGAACATGCATGTTAAGTGCATCACAGGCAGTCACCATTGTGAAGTTACCTGATTGAGACCACTCACCAGAAGTGAGAGCAAGGAGATGGACTGAATCCTCTGCCCAACTCCTTACACACACATCCTAGACCTACAAAGACTATTGATGCTTTTGAATGTTCCCTACCCCAGCAACTGTACACTGCCTGCTAAAACCGCTGTCTAAAAATGTCTTGCCACCTTACAACTTTGTACTGATGTGGTTACCAGGCTCAGTGTTTTACCTTTTTCCTTATCATAGCATGGCATTGGAGCTTATTGACCTCTTTACTGTGGGCTAGTGTAGGCTGCATAACTAACTGCATGTTTTAGATTGCCTCAACATATATTTTCCTAAAGCTCCTCATTCATTAAGAACAAGTGGGGATCATAGTGGGGAATTGGTGAGGGTCATAGCGGCGCCTCGGCATAGCTCTGTGAGCACTCATGGGCACTGGATAGGTACCAGAGCATTGGAAGAGGGCCGATGTGGTCCACATTTAAAAGAAGGGGGGACTCTGGCAATTACAGGTCAGTCAGTCTTACCTCGGCCCTTGGGAAGACCTTTGAGAAAATTATCAAGGAGCACATCTGCAAGGGCCCAGCAGGGGAGATAATGCTCAGGGACAACCAGTATGGGTTCATTGAGGGCAGGTCCTGCCTGACTAACCTGGTTTCTTTTTATGATCAGGTCACAAAAGTCCCTGGATGAGGGTGTCGGGGTGGATGTCATCTTCCTGAACTTTAAGAAGCCCTTTGATATGGTTTCCCACCACATTCTCTTAAAAAAAAAAAAAAAAAAAAAAGGGTGACTGCATCATTGATGCCTACACAGTCAGATGGGTGGCAAACTGGCTAGATGGTTGCATCCAGAGAGTGGTGGTGGATGGATCATTTTCGACCTGGAGGGATGTGGGCAGTGGGGTCCTCCAGGGCTCGGTCCTGCAGCCTGTACTGTTCAACATCTTTATCAGCAATCTGGATGTGGGTGTGGAATGCACACTGTCCAAATTTGCTGACAACACCAAGTTGTGGGGTGAGGTGGGCACGCTGGAGGGGAGGAACAGAATCCAGCTAGATCTAGGCAAATTAAAGAGGTGGGCAGATGAGAATAGGATGGAATTCAGCACAGACAAGTACAAGGTGTTGCATCTAGGGAGAAGGAACCAGCAACACACATATAGGCTGGGGAACACCCTTGTCAACATGGTGGCAGAAAGGGATCTTGGAGCCATTGTTGACTCCAGGATAAACATGAGCCACCAATGCGAGGAAGCGATCAGTTACGCTAACTGCACCTTGTCGTGCATCTATGGATGCATCACAAGCAGGTCCAGGGAGGTGCTCCTTCCCCTGTATGTGGCATTGGTCAGGTCACAGTTGGAGTATGGCATCCAGTTCTGGGCACTGCACTTCAAGAGGGATGTGGCTAGCATTGAGAGGGTCCAGAGGAGGGCCACTCGCATGGTCAAGGGGCAGCAGGGCAGGCCCTATTAAGAGAAGCTAAAGGGCCTGAACCTATTCAGCCTCCACAAGAGAAGACTGAGAGGGGATCTGGTGGCCGTTTACAAACTCAGCAGGGGGGACCAGAGGGAATTGAGGGAGGCTCTGTTCCCCCGGGCACCACCCAGGGTTACTAGGAATAATGGCCTCAAATTGTTAGAGAGAAGGTTCAGGCTGGACATCAGGAGACATTACTTTACAGTTAGGGTTGCCAAGCTCTGAAATGGGCTCCCAAGTGAGGAGGTGCCCTCTCCTACCTTGTGGGTCTTCAAGAGGAGGCTGGACAGATATTTGGCTGGGGTCATCTGATCCCGGCACCTGTTCCTGCCCAGGGCAGGGGGTCAGACCTGATGATCTGTTTAGGTCCCTTCCGACCCTAAGTACTATGATACTGTGATTGGCAACTATGGCCTGTGAGCCAGATCTGGCTTGCAGAACCATTTGATCGGACCCATGGATATGGGACTTTGACATTTGGCGGTGGGGAATGTGTGTGCGCTCCAGTGTGGCAGTGAATTCTGGTGGAGGTGGCAGGGTCATCTGCTAGGGATGCACCGATTATATTGGTTGGCTATCAGATTAGCACCAATAAAAAAAAGTGACTATTGGCTTGTTTTGGTTGTTGTAGCCAATAATTATGGCTGTGTGCCTGAAGCACCCTGGTGTGTGTGGTCTAGTCCTCCAACCCTGCTGCCAGCCTGAGCCTGTGGCAGACTACAGGTCCTGGCGAGCAGCAGGATGGGGAGGGGCACCAGGGAGCGGTCACAGGGCATCGCACTCTACAACAAAGGGACTGTTACTAGCTCCTCGTGCTGCTGCTGTGGCAAGGCTGCTTGTGCAGCAGGGGCCTGAGTGCCGGGGCTGCTGTGGAGACAGGCTTGCGCACAGGCAGGGTAAGCTTCCATGTGAGGGACATTGTGCTCCCCTTGGCACCAGGCACCTTTGCAAAAATGACTTCTCCCCGTCAGTTGCAGAGGCTCAACTGTGTGGGGCCCGCTGGCACTGAGGCAGCAGTGTGCTCTGGGGCTCCAAATCTGCCCAGTGCCACTGTCCGCATGAGGGTCCACGCTGCCTGCCCAGGCTGCGCCGGGAGCAGGGCTGTGGGTAGGAACTATGGGCTAAGGAGCGGTGTGCGCGGGAATAAGGTGGTCACCACTTTCCTCATTAAAGGCCGGAGCAGGTATAGATTCATAGATGTTAGGGTCGGAAGGGACCTCAATAGATCATCGAGTCCGACCCCCTGCATAGGCAGGAAAGAGTGCTAGGTCTAGATGACCCCAGCTAGATGGTTATCTAACCTCCTCTTGAAGACCCCCAGGGGGTCATTATCTGCTAGCTTGTGGCCATTATTTCTTGTAACCCCCGGGGGCGCCTTGGTGAATAAATACTCACCAATTCCCTTCTGTGCCCCCGTGATGAACTTATAGGCAGCCACAAGGTCGCCTCTCAACCTTCTCTTGCGGAGGCTGAAAAGATCCAGTTTCTCTAGTCTCTCCTTGTAGGGCTTGGTCTGCAGGCCCTTAACCATATGAGTGGCCCTTCTCTGGACCCTCTCCAGGTTATCTGCATCCCTCTTGAATTGTGGCGCCCAGAATTGCACGCAGTACTCCAACTGCGGTCTGACCAGCGCCCGATAGAGGGGAAGTATCACCTCCTTGGACCTATTCATCATGCATCTGCTGATGCACGATGAAGTGCCATTGGCTTTTCTGATGGCTTCGTCACACTGCCGACTCATGTTCATCTTGGAGTCCACTAGGACTCCAAGATCCCTTTCCACTTCCGTGCCACCCAGCAGGTCATTCCCTAGGCTGTAGGTGTGCTGGACATTTTTCCTTCCTAGGTGCAGCACTTTGCATTTCTCCTTGTTGAACTGCATCCTGTTGTTTTCTGCCCACTTGTCCAACCTGTCCAGGTCTGCTTGCAGCTATTCCCTGCCCTCCGGTGTGTCCACTTCTTCCCATAGCTTTGTGTCATCCGCAAATTTGGACAGAGTACATTTCACTCCCTTGTCCAAGTCACTGATGAAGACATTAAAGAGTATCGGTCCAAGGACCGAGCCCTGCGGGACCCCACTGCCCACACCCTTCCAGGTCGAAGCCGACGCATCCACCACGACTCTCTGGGTGCGACCCTCTAGCCAATTCGCCACCCACCGGACTGTGCAGTCATCCAAGTCACAGCCTCTTAATTTGTTCACCAGTATGGGGTGGGATACCGTATCGAAGGCCTTCCTGAAGTCTAAGTATACGACATCCACCCTTCCTCCTGTGTCCAGGCATTTCGTAACCTGGTCATAAAAAGGGACTAGATTGGTCAGGCACGATCTGCCTGCCACGAACCCGTGCTGGTTTCCCCTCAGCATAATTTGTACTGCCGGGCTCTCGCAAATGTGAGCCTTGATAATTTTTTCAAAGACTTTACCAAGGATGGAGGTGAGACTGACTGGCCTATAGTTGCCTGGGTCCTCCTTCCTCCCCTTCTTGAAAATGGGGACCACGTTGGCCCTTTTCCAGTCCTCCGGGACTTGGCCCGTGCGCCACGAGCATTCGAATATTCCCGCCAGTGGCATCTGCAATGATGTCGGCCAGTGCCTTCAGCACCCTCGGATGGAGCTCATCCGGGCCTGCTGACTTAAAGGCATCCAGTTCTTCCAAGTGACTCTGCACCATCTCAGGGTCTATGCATGGAAGTCTGGCGCCTTGCTGCTGCCTCCCTACAATCCCAGTGAGAGACTTGTCATGCCCCTCACTTAGGAACACTGAGGCAAAGAACTCATTGAGGAGTTCAGCCTTGTCCCCCCTGTCCGTCACCAATTGTTTCTGCCCATTTAGCAGGGGTCCTATTCCTCCCTGGGCCTTCCTTTTACTCCCTATATATCTAAAAAACAATTTCTTGTTATCCTTTACTTGGGATGCCATCCTCAGCTCCATGGTAGCTTTGGCCCGTCTAACTGCCTCCCTGCAAGCACGAGCAGAGGAGGTATATTCGTCTTTGGTGATCTCTCCTTGTTTCCACTTTTTGTGTGCTCCCCTTTTGGCCCTTAGGCTGCCCTGGATTTCTGCGGTCAGCCAGGGAAGCCTCCTGGCCCCTTTCCCTCTTTTACCCCGCATGGGGATCATCTCGCTTTGTGCCCGAAGGATTGTTTCCTTAAGGCACAGCCACCCTTCTTGGGCTCCCATCATTTCAAAACTCCTACTCTGCAGTGCGTCCTTAACTAATCGCCTGAGTTCATTTAAATCAGCTTTCCTAAAGTCTAGTACTTTCACCCTACTAGTTACCTTACCCACTCAACGTCTTATGGTAAATTCTATTATTAGGTGATCACTGTCCCCCAGATGGCTACCAATCTGTAGGTCCCCTACCATGTCATCCCCCGTTGCCAGTACTAGATCCAGTATGGCATTCCCCCTAGTGGGACCATGTACCTCCTGTGTCAGGTGGAGGTCCTGTACACAGGTTAGAAACCTGTGTACAGGATTAGAAACACAGGTTAGAAACCTTCCGTTAGCCCTACTAAGTCGTAGGTGTTTTGTGCAAGCAGGAGCGCTAGTTCATCCTGCTTGTTTCCCATGCTCCTAGCATTAGTATATAGGCACTTGAGCCCTGCGACAGGTGCCTTTGCTGCCCCCCTGCAGGTAGGAGGCGTGTATGCGTGTTAATTGCAAAACAAGCAAAAAACGATATATTTATGTCAGTAGTTTAAAATGCTTTGCACTATTACTAAATACCATTTATTGGATTGGCATTGGCCGATATAGATAGTTAATCATTGGCTATCATTATTGGCCAAGAAAATCTTTATCCGTGCACCCCTATCATCTGCCTGTCTGCCTGCCCCCCACCTGTGGTGGGTCATTCTAACCTGCAGCTGGAAAAGACTTCCTACCCCTGTTCTAAGGTTCTTTTTGGAAGTTAATTGAAGCCTCTTTCTGTCTTGCAGCAATATTAAAGAGTCACAATATGGTGGGAAATTGATTCTGATAAATATAAGGTACTTCAGGGCTGTAATGGAAATGTATATGTATGCTGAGCCTGAAATCTGGCTAAAGTGATATAGTGATTTGTGTTCACAGCACTGAAACCACAGTTTACTTAAATATAGTTCAAAGTGTCTAAAGTATAGTCCAGAAAAACTTAACATTTCCAAAAGGGATGGTTTAGGCTAGCTGGCTAAGATTTTGAATTGAAAAATTTCTTTAATTACTGACACAGTTTGCATTAACTCATCCTTTTTGACTTGAGAGTGGTTCAGAACAGCCACAGCTTTATAAATTTGGATTTAGAAATTATTTAAAACCTAGTTAACTGACCAAAAAAAAGTAAACAGTTTTCAGTATGGTGAAAGGTTAAGATGTGCCCCAAGGAGTCATACTAGGACTTACATTGTTAGCATGTTAATTATTGATCTGAAAAAGCAATTTAATAATGAGGAGGTAAAACTTTTAGATGACATGGTAGGCGCTGAGAGATGTGGGAAAAAATGCGCTTTACTGGAAGCAGCAGCACATTACTTTGACTCGGCTCTGCAGTGTCTGTATAGATCAGGCACTCTGGTGGGGCTTTTTGTCACTTTTAAAGCTGATTCAATCAGCTATTAGACAAAAGCACCAAAAAATCCCCACTAAAGTGCCCAGTCTATACAGATGTTAGGAAACCTGGGTGCAACTAACAAGGTGCCTCTTCTGGGCATGCGCTGGGCTCGTTGTGGGAGTGCATTGAGTTTAAAGTGCTCCCCCTCCCCCCCTTTTTTTTTTATTTTCCCCACGTCTGCAAGCAGCTAGTAATGTTTAAGATGGGAAAAGCTAAAGGAAGCACTGAAAGAATCCAAGGACAACACAGTAAAAGTATGGATGGGCAGTCATCACGCCAAGTATACTTTAGTGTTATCAGATGATATGATGGAGTTCTGTGTAATCTGATATAATTTGCAGATAGTCCAGTGCAAACTTTTTTTTGTGCACAGGAGTAATCAAAAGTATGTATAATATTAGGGTGTGTAACTAATAGAATACAGTGGTATTAAACTTTTAATATTGCCATTGCATAAATCATTGGTTTGTTTATACCTTGATTGCTTTGCTCTTTCCTGATCACCAGGGATCCGGGTTTTCCGTTTCCTATGGGAAAACAGAGAAAACCACGGATTTCTCATTTTTATTAGAGAAAACACGGATTTTCCCTTTTAGAAGAGAAACCTGTGGATTTCCCCCTTTTGCAAAGAGCTCTGCAGGCGGGAGCTCTCGTAAAAGGGGCGGGAAACTCTCAACCCTGCCCAGCTGCAAACCCTGAGTCACAAACGCTCTCCGCTCTGCTGTCCTCCCCCAGGCCCTCTGGAGTGCAGTGTGCGCAACTGGCGTGGCAGGACACAGTGGGGCCATGCATGAAAGCTGCCTGCTGCTGCAAGCTCCGTGCTGCCCTGGCCACACTTCCTCTGTGTGCATGGGGGCAGTGCACACCCGCCCTGCCCCCATGCCTCACACAGATTTGGGGGGGCATGGGTCCCCCCTATCCTCCGGGACTGCACGCTGCCACTGGGAGCCGACCCCGCCCAAGCTTGCAGCGGGGGGGAGCTGGCTTGTGCTCCTGCTGTAGTAGCTGTTGCCTTCCATTGGGGGCAGGAGGCTGTGGACCTGGGTCCCTCGCCCCATAGCCCTGGCAGCTGGGGACCCCTCCAGCAGGGCTGTGGGGCACAAGCAGGGCTGGAGGGCCATGCGGGGGAAGCGAGGGACACCAGCAGCATTTAATTTTAATCACGAATTTTGGGATTTTTATCAGAGAATTCGCAATTTTTTATCAGAGAATTTGTGATTTTTTTTTTTTATCACGGAAAACAAGGATCCCTGCTGATCACCCTATTTGGGGAAGAAAAATATAGGTCCCTGGCAGACATTAATATAATGGTGTGATTTGTATTAGAAGAAATTTATGCCCCACCCCAAAAATCACAGGTCCTGACATGAAAGATATTTATAGCAAGATGTACGATTTTTAGGATGGTGCATAAAATTCCTCAGATTTCAGTTATGCTTCTGTGGAGACTGGGGCTGCCCCTATCCCGATCTCAGGGATTGGGCAAGGGGAAGCTATTTCCTGGACCTTGGGGCTGTTCTGGGCTGGTGTAGATAATCAGCTGATTGTTTTTGGTCACATTAATTGTGCCATAAATGTAATGTCTGCTGTGTCTCATAGATGAAAAAGCTGGGATCCAGAGACATGGAAAACTATTTAGAGCATGGGTTGGCAACCCCCAGCATGCATGGCATGCAAGGCCATTTTGCTTGGCATGCCACAGCTGGCCTGGGCTCCAGGCAGCTGCCACTGGCCATGGAGCCTGGGCTGCTCACAGCAGGCAGCGGAGAGGCTGCAAGCCCTGCTGCAAGCAACCCAGCCAGGTGGCCGCAAACAGCTGCACTGAGCTCTAAAGTCTTGACTAGGCTCTGTGGCATTGGCAGTTGCATGCATGCCTTAGGACACACCAGGGCTGGGGACAGTGCAACCCTGGCCCTTGCCCTGCTGTACACTCCTACCTACACGTGCCACTGCTACCACCACAGAGCCAGTGTTGGAGCTCTGGACCCCGGTGCAGCTATTTGCAACCTCCCAGCTTCCTGCCACGGTTGATTTGGGCTCTGGGCAGCTGCAGTAGGTGGTGGGCAGGCTGCAAACAGTTGCACCAGGGTCCAGAGACCCAGCACTGACTCTCTGGTGGCAGTGGCTGCATATGCACCTCAGTGCATGGTAGGGAAAGGGCTGGGGTAGTGCAACCACGGCCTTTTCCCCACCATCTCCCTGGAAGCGTGTGTGTATCTGTCACCAGCAGTGAGGATCAGGCCCCTTGTGGCTCTCTCACTGCCAAGTGAAGGTGTGGTTCAAGATTGGGGTGTTTTTGGCACTCTGGCCAAAAATGTTGCTGACCCCTGATTTAGAGGCATATAAAAACTTTTCTTATGAAGAGAAGTATCTGACTCTGGTGACTGCCAGAGACAAGGCATTAGATCAGATGGATTTGTCTTGACCACTGTGATATTTCCATCACACGTTGTACTGTTGGAAGAAATTGTGCTTCAATAAGCAGAGAATTGAACTATAGTAGGAAAATGTAACTATTGCAGGATACAACAATACTGCAGTTCTAAAGTTCTTTGTATTTCTGTGATTTGCAGATTGCTTTTACTAAAACTTTTGTTCAGCATTATGCATTTATTATGAAAACACTGAAGAAAAGCCATGAATCAGACACAATGTCAAACAGAATTGTGCATATCAGTGTTCAGTTATTCAGCAATGAAGAATTAGCACGTCAAGTGACAGAAGAATGTCAGCTGCTGGATATTATGGTCACTGTTCTTTTATACATGATGGAAAGTTGCCTTATTAAAAGCGAGTTGCAAGGTAAGTTGAAATTTTGTTTTGATGAATTTCAAATGAGTGACTTCTTATAAGAAGTTTTATTGAATTTTTAGAATTGTTCAGGAGGTAGCGTCATACTCTGGTGGCTACATCTCAGACAACTCTGAAAGTTTAAGAGTAGTTTTACCCAGCATTTTATCCTGGGGTTTTTTTATGGTACTCATACAATGTAAAACACAGGATTTCCTCTCAGAGAATCTATAGCACTTTTGATTGAGAAATACTATAGGCTAATTAAGATTTTATTTGTTAAGTAGAATATTTTTTCAGGGTCATGTAACATCACAAGCTTTCCAAATTGTTCTGCTTTCCCTTTCTTGTCGAGTGCACGCAGCACATGTACTAACATAGCTATTAACGTAATTCTCTGACTATGCTCTCAGGAAGGAGCCAGCCTGCTATAGGAGGAAACCATCTTTCTCAGTTGCTTATCATTTTGCACCCGCTTTCAGGCAGCTGTTGACATGATGGCCAAGAGCCACATTAAACTGGCAAAAAACATCACTACATGCGTCTTTGGATGCCAGTTCTTTTTCTGTCTGTTAGTATTCAACTGGAATAACAACCAGCAGAAGTTGGTGCTGGAAGTTGTTTCCCATGAACATTGCATCCTTTGTGCTTGGGGCCTATTTTGATAACAAAATAATGAAGAAATTGCTTTCCTGTTTACTAGGAGCCCTCAGAGTTGTCTCTAGAGTGCAGGGGAAGTGACTTTTATTTTTTATATTTCTATATTGAAAAGGAAAAGGTTTTTCATCTTACCTTAGACCTGGGAAGACTGACTGCCCTCTCAGATATGGATGGCAATGCTCCATTATGTCTTCTCTCTAGGCTGAAGCTGCTAATGTGCCTGTTATATATTACAGTTCAGCTGGCACATATAAAGCATCTGTGATTTACAGTAGACATAGTTGTTACTAATATGAAGTGCTATCATTTGGTCTCTTCACAGCACCAAGAATTTTCACAAGGTGCCTACTTGTGATGACAGCATATCTTAGGAGACAAGGCATTCATGTTTATCCATTTTTAGATGAGTGGCTAGTTTAAAGGCATAGCCCTGAAATGCCTTTACTATATTTAAGCATAATGAAATCATATAATTAATTTTTTGTCCCTGCAGAGGAAATAGACTTTGTAGGACACCAAACTGGTGAAAGCGTGCGTTTCTGAAGACAGACCAAACATCTCTGTTGGTTGGCATTGGAGACCCAGCTCCAGATAGCTAGGTGCTTATGCTATTAATCTCAGATGTAGGAGGCTGAGGTTGAAGTCCTTGATCTGAACCTGGATCTCCTGTAGTTTGAATGCAGAACCTGGATCTCCTGTAGTGTGTTATAGTCTTATTACCTATTTTCATTTGAAGGAGATCTGTCTCATTTTCCCTGCTGCTGTTCAGATTCAGATCTCAAGTATATGAGACTTGTGCACTTCAAGAGGGGCATTCACATAGCAGATAACCTCTTGCAGAACCTCAGTTACTATGAAGAACTGGTCTTTACTTTCATAAACTGCATACTTTAACAGTTGTTGATTCTCAATTGCCATGTCTTATACAATATTATGTGGGATTTCTTAAATCTTTTTTTAAATCTAGATGAAGAAAACAGTTTGCATGTAGTAGTCAACTGTGGGGAAGCACTACTGAAGAATAATACATACTGGCCACTTGTTAGTGATTTTATTAATATACTTTCGCACCAGAGTGTAGCTAAGAAATTCTTGGAAGATCATGGCCTGTTAGTAACGTGGATGAATTTTGTATCATTCTTTCAAGGTACGTGGCTTTTAGCTTTCTTATTTAGTGATGATAAATTGTTTTTTGGAATACATCTAATTTTAACTCTCATTTTCTGTAGTACCATCTTTGAATTTTTTGTGTAATCTTTGCTTTAGCATACATTGTTGCATATAAATATTTACTCCATTAGTATTTTCATTGTTAATCTATTGCACATTTCTGGAAATGTGGATAGAGACTTCCAAAAATTAAAATGATAGTCACTGGACATTCTTTTCCAATAGCTCTCTGGTCTATTAGGATTGGACACAAGAGAGGGTTGTACAACATACAATGATTTAGTTTCTGAACTCTCAAGAAGTTGTACTAGCAGCACAAATTTTTATTTTGATAAAATTGGTAAAATTCTAAATTTAGTTTGGTGCATTCAGGCTTTCCCTTCTGTTCACTGTGGTTTAGAACGTTTGAAAAAAAATCGTGCCTGATTTTATAGTGGCCACTGTTATGTATAGAGATCCAAAACTTTGTAGTCTTCTTTAATTGTTTGGAGTTCAGACTGAGAGAGGGCCCAGTCCTGGTCAGTGTCCATTCCCAGTGTGGGCACCAGAGTAGTTAGCAAAACATGTCCTTCAGCCATGATTCTGATTTCTTTCTAGTCAAATCTCAAGGCTTTTGCTCATTCTTCATCCTTAATCCTGTTGGTATTTAAAGGCACAGTTGATCATATCATTTGTAATTTAATGCATGGGTACTTTTTCCCTGTTTAGCAATGTGGGCATATATGAATAATTAAAAAAATACTGTTTCATTTAGCCATAGTCAAATCTGCTGTTGCATACATTTGCTTAAATCATTCAAGGTATGAATTTAAATAAACGAGAACTAAATGAGCATGTGGAGTTTGAATCACAGACCTACTATGCTGCGTTTGCTGCTGAACTGGAAGCCTGTGCCCAGCCAATGTGGGGACTCTTATCTCATTGCAAAGTTAGGGTAAGACTGATGTATTTCTTTCTTTATTGGTAAGAAAACCCCTTTTTAGCTCTCCTTTTTGTAGTCTCAGTGATTTTTACAGATACTTAGATGTGTTATCCTTCCAGCGTCATTTTCTGGAATGTTTAAAACACTGGAGTTGATTAAAATACAATGAACAGTATTTTGTTTTGTTAAAGGTAATTTTTATTTGAAGAGTATTTAAGTCCATGGAGGAGGATTATGCCTGTCTTCTCTACGTCGTTTTCTAGACAATTGCTTGCCTAGGGAAATGACTTCAGATCTTCATCTGAAAGATACTTGAACCAAATGGGCAAGGAGCGTTTGCATAATAGTGGGTTTTGGCTTTCTTTTTCCAAGGTTTTTTCAATCCAAGTTACTCAGCTGGAGCACTCACTACACATTTTTCAGTAGGCTATATCCTCCGTATCTGCAGGATTGAAATGTCTTGTCCTACCAATTTGGGATTTATTTCTAGAATACTTATTGTGTAGAATTGCTATGCAGTTAGATTTCTTTATTTTGAGCTAGTTTGAGGCTTTTTTATGTCAAGTAGCTTAAACTAAACAAAACAAATTTTCTTTGTTCCTTTGTTTGTGAACAAGACACTGAAGGGTGCCAGAGTAGTTAGATATCTAGATTATTAACAACATGAGGTGAAGGTTCTTGTTTTATGCTGTTAGTCCCCTAATTACAACACAATTGATAGGTTACTGCTTGTCAAACAATTTTGAATTGCAAAAGGTGGAAATCTTCATTTTAGAGGAATAATTGTAACATGAACATGTGTACTTTTGTCTCCTTTTTATGATGAAAAATAAAAAAAAATATTAATTTTTGGCAGTATTTAAACAAGGTATGTAGGTGCAGTGTCTTTTGGATAGTAACGTCTGAATGAAAATGTGCACTTAAAGATCTGTTATTAATAGTTTATTGCAGCAATGTTAATCAGGCAGTTGATAAAGTGATATTTCTGAAAGTTACGCTGCTTGTTTATTCTGTTCTCACATGTTACTTATTCCACTCCTTTTGAATGATAATCTTAATTTTGGTTCATTAGTTCTGAAGAAAACAATTTAACTTAAACCGTTTCAGTATGAGAGTTTGTTATACATGGAGGATTTCTACTTATGTTTATTTTCAAGCAACAAATTTACTCAAGTCTTTCCAGTTGTCATTGCGCTGATGCTGGCTGCACTGTATTTTATACACATTGAGTTTACTAAACTCTAGAGACAGTAGGAAAAAAAAGAAAAGTCTATTAGATAGTCATTCCTGTCAGGATCTGTGCATGGAAGGGTCATTAGTGTATACAGCTCCATATTTTTATGCTTAACCAAATTAATATAGTAACCAACCTTAAGTCACAAAGACCAAATTGTATCAATCCTAATAATTGCCAAGAGGCTTAAATATCTGAACTGAAATTTGTAATTCAAGATTGAGATTAGCTATTTACACTGTAAGATGATAAATGTTTACTAGACCTATATAGGAAAAAAAGAGGTGGGGAAAAAACTTTAAACGGGTCCTAGAAACTGAAGACCAGCATATCTTACTTCAGTTAGACAAATTGTTGGAAATATTAAAGTGAAAATTATAAAGCTTCAAGATCAAAGTGATAAATAAGGACATTCCAACATGGCATCTCAGAGCAGGTCTAGATAAAGCAAGAGCAAAAACATTTTGGTGTATTAATGCTAGAGCTCCCACCAGTTGGTAATCTGGAGAAAGTCTCAGTATGAAGGTACTGTAGCCACCATGAGTAAATAACTGAAGTATACTAATTTTCTAAAATGAGAAGAGAGTTTTTTAAAATACAATGAACAACATTATAGATATATTTATTAAGATTAAATATATATTATATATTTTTAAATAAGATGAATGAGATTCCATGTTTTTGTCAGGTCTTAATGTTATGAACAGAGGCTAATGCAAAAATCTGGTTAATAAACTGTCATACATTGTATTGAGCTATGTCCTGTATTGTATTAATGGCACCAATATTCAAAATTATTTTGAATTATGTGGAACAATGTGCAATGACCTCTCTTATTGCAGGAGACACAAGAATACACACGAAATGTTGTTAGGTACTGCCTTGAGGCACTCCAAGACTGGTTTGATGCCATCAACTTTGTAGATGAGGTATGTATCCTTAACAAATATATAAACATTACCATAAAAAGCCAGCAACAAAAATGAAAACCAAAAAAAAAAAAGCGAGCAACCAAACAAAGGTAGCAAAACAAAAATTTAATATGAAATATTTTATTTAAGAGAAAAAATTGTCAGTACACTAATTCATAGTTTATCTTGTTAAAAACAATACAACTCTTTTAAAAAGCATTGTAATTCATGACTATGGTGTAATATCTGATTTAAGAACTTTACCCGTTTAAATGTACTTTTACTCAAACTATGAATCCATAAAAGCTTTCCAGCGTGGTAGAGAGGCTGTAACAGTGATAATGCAAAGCACGTCTGTACTCCAGGTTTCATTTGAAATACTAGTGTGGTGGGTAGTTTTGATGCGTTGGCCCAGATTGCTTCACTTAAATTTGGGGCAGTGATTCTCATGGCACCCTGGGGTGTCTTGAGATCTTTTCAGGTGTGCAGCAGGGTGCCACACAATGTTAGTGCTGTTAGGTCTGCAAACATGATTTATAAGATAAACTGAGAAATATCAACTAGGAATTCACAGTATTAAAAAACAATTTGCTCTGTTGTGTGCTTTTTGAGTTCTTTGTAATAGAAGAATTGCTCTATTATTCTTCTGTGTTAAAAAAAATGAAAACTAAGAATTGGCATTTTCTGAGGGCTGCCATGGGTCTAACAAGCGGTGCTTCAAGTCTAAAAAGGTTGAGAACCACTTGGCTGGGGTATGACTACCATTCTGAAGGCTTACAAGGAGACGTCAACTAGAACAGTCTTGATAAGGGGAGATGAGCCTTTAGCAACAGAGTGCTGCAGTTACCTAGTGGGAAAATCCATTAATGGTGGGGATAAGCTCAAGTATAATGACGGTGACAGAGGCAGTGTGTGATGTATGCATTTTTTTTTCTAAACAATGGTCATATACATTGTGTTTTCTTTGCAGCCAGCTCCCAACCAAGTTACTTTTCATTTGCCACTACATCGTTACTTTGCAATGTTTTTGAGTAAGGTAAGCTTATGACTAATTTTTACAAGGTTTGATATTGTCTGTTTTAAAATATGAAAATGTGGGGTTTTTTTAATATTATCAGTAAAATATGTATCTATTTTGTTTGTAGGCTGTTAAATGCCAAGAATTAGATCTGGATTCTATTTTACCAGATCAGGAGATGCTGATGAAACTAATGATTCATCCACTTCAGATTCAGGTATGTTGCCAGGCTTCTGTCTTGGGTTTCATAGTTTCATAGGGTAGGGTCAGAAGGGACCTGAGCAGATCATCAAGTCCGATCCCCTGCATGGGCAGGAAAGAATGCTGGGGTCAAACGACCCCGGCTAGGTGATTATCTAGCTTCCTTTTGAAGACCCCCAGGGTAGGAGCGAGCACCAGTTCCCTTGGAAGTTGGTTCCAGATCCTAGCTGCCCTGAATGTGAAGTAGTGCTTTCTGAAGTCTAGCCTGAACCTACTCTCAGTCAACTTGTGGCTGTTATTCCTAGTTACTCCTGGTGGTACTCGGGGGAATAGGGACTCTCCTGTTCCCCGCTGGTCCCCCATGACGGCCACCAGATCCCCTCTTAGCCTGCTCTTGTGGAGGTTGAACAGGTTCAGGTCCCGTAGCCTTTCCTCGTAGGGCCTGCCCTGCTGCCCCCTGATCATGTGAGTGGCCCTCCTCTGGACTCTCCCAGTGCTGGCCACATCCCTCCTAAAGTGCGGCACCCAGAACTGGATGTAGCACTCTAACTGTGGCCTGACCAGTGCCGCATAGAGGGGGAAGATCACCTCCTTGGACCTGCTCGTAATGCATCTATGGATGCATGACAAGGTGTGGTTAACTTTACTGACTGTGTCCTCACATTGGCAGCCCATGTTCATCTTGGAATCAATAACGACTCCAAGATCCTTTTCTGCCTCTCTGCTGACAAGAAGGGAGCTCCCCAGCCTATAGTTATGCTGCTGGTTCTTCTTTCCTAGGTGTAGTACCTTGCACTTGTTAGTATTGAATCCCATCCTATTCTCATTCACCCACCTCTCTAACCTGTCCAGGTCCAGCTGTATCCTGTCCTTCCCTTCTAGCATGCCCACCTCTCCCCACATCTTAGTGTCATCTGTGAACTTGAACAAGGTGCTTTTCACCCCCTCGTCCAAGTCGCTGATGAAGGTGTTGAACATTGTGGGCCCGAGGACCGAGCCCTGGGGGACCCCACTGCCCACATCCTTCCAGGTTGAAAATGACCCGTCCACCCCCAGTCTCTGGGTGCAGCCCTCCAGCCAATTTGTGACGCATCTGACTGTGTAGGCATTGATGCCACAGTCACTTAATTTTTTAATGAGAATGGGGTGAGAGACAGTGTCGAAGGCCTTCCTAAAGTCCAGAAAGAATATGTCCACCATGACACCTGCATCTAAGGATTTTGGACCTGGTTGTGGAAGGCAACCAGGATGGTCTGACAGGACCTGCCTCTGATGAACCCATGTTGGTTGCCCCTAAGCATAATCTCCCCTGCTGGTCCCTCGCAAGTTCCCTGACTAGGTCCCCCCTGACTGTAGGCCTGGCTGTGCCTCTCCTGAATCCATCTGGAACCCCGGTGGGGGGTGATGTCCCTGTCCCTGCTCAGAAAAATGGAGGCAAAGAATTTGTTAAAGAGGTTAGCTTTGTCGTCTAGTGCAACCACCAGATTGCCAAGCATGTCCTGCAGGGGCCCCACGTTACCCCGGTGCCTTCTTTTTGCTCTGTATGTATTTAAAAAAGAACTTCTTGTTATCTTTGATCCTGGTTGCTAGTCCTAGTTCTGTCTCCACCTTAGCCTTCCTAACAGCCTCCCTACAGTCTTGAGCAATTGGAGGTATAATCCTGCTTGATGATGGCCCCTCCCTTCCGTCGGGTGTATGCCTCCTTTTTAGCTTTCAGACGTTTCTGCCTTTGGTGAGCCATGGGGGCTTTTGAGCACTCTTGCCCCCCTTTGAATCATGTTGGGACTGTCACCCTTTGGGCTCGGAGGATTGTTTCCTTAAGGAACGACCGCTCATCTTGCACTCCCAACTCCCCTACCCTCTGGGACCTCAGTGCCTCCTGGACTGATCTCCTTAACTCATTGAAATTGGCCCTCCTGAAGTCAAGGGCTGCTGCTTTGCTGCAGAACTTTGATACCCTGCGGTGGATGGTGAATTACAGTAGGCGATGATCGCTATCGCCCAGGTGGTCGAGAACCCGCAGTCCCCTCACCAGGTGGCCAGGACCAGGTCCAACAAGGCATTTCCCCTGGTGGGACTGTGCACCTCCTGGGTTAGGTGGAGGTCCTGTATCTCAGCTAGGAAGCTACGTGAGCAGTTAGACCTGGCTGACTGCTTCTCCCAGCAGATGTCCGGGTAGTTTAGGTTACTCATGTCTCTTGACTGAACTGCCTCCCTGAGCTGACCTGAGAATTCCCAGTTCAGCTCTTCCCTCTGGTTGGTTGGGTGGTTGATAGTAGACACCCACTGTTAAGTCCCTTTCTCCCCAACCCTCTTGTATTCTAACCCAGAGCACTTCAGTCTGCCCCTCCTCTGACCAAGTGCTGTTTGCTGAGGACGTGTATTACTCTTTGACGTAGAGCGCCACACCCCCACTTTTCCTCCCTGTTCTATCCTGCCTGCACAGTCTGTAGCCCTTGATGTTTACTGCCCAATTATGGTTTAGTTGCACAATATAATAAAGAGGAGAGCTAACCTGTACCTCATAATTTAAGTATAATTAAATATACAGTAAGTGGAAGACAACATCATTGTGGAATGTAAGAAGAAAATAGGTGAGAGCATAGGTTTATCACAGATCAAACAATTAGATTGTACTGATTTGACTGATATAGATTGTACTGATTTGACAGACTACATGAACCAACATTTTTCTTCAGTTACCAAGGAGTTTAATTGTGTGATACTGTCAAGATTGTAAAATAAGCCTGGATGGTTTATCTCTCTGAGAAATACACTCAGAATCAGGATCACATTTGACATTTATGCAGACTTATGCAATTGATGTTCATATGTACAAATTGACCGTGTGGAAATAATGCAAAGATCTGGCTGAGAACTTTTTATTCCTTGACTACTTATATAATCTGTATAGCAATACCAATTTGTACTGAAGTTAGAAAGGAAGAGAAAAAGTTGATTAGTCATTGACCGCTTATTTAATATGCATGCCCCATTTTTTAAGTACTTTTACAGGACATAGAATTGTGGAGTACTCTGGTCTGAAAGTATGGTATAAATGTTACAGGCCTGTGCGTGGTATTTACTTTTAGGGAAAGTAAATAACTACTTAAGTGGAACATAAGGATCTTAATTTAGGTAGGATATCTTGCTAACATGTCTTGCATAGCTTGTAAAAATACCAAAATATTGTTTTAATAATCCAAGCCTTAAATTTCATTCAGCACTATATTTTAATATGATGCTTAGTGTATACATTTATTACTGCCCTAGGAAGAAGAATGCCATATATTGGTACACACTAAATCTATTTAAGTATTTAGGTGTGGTTTTTATATGGTTTTCATCCAATATTTGATGTATTTCATCCCTACTCATATTGAGTTAAGAGGGATAACTAGTTGCTGCTGCCCTGAGACACAGCTGCCATTTGGCCAAATACATGAATTTCCTTGAACTGTTTGCTGATATTTGTTTCAGCTTTCCTTTTTATGTTATTTTATATTAGGCAAGCCTTTCTGAAATCCACAGTAACATGTGGGTAAGGAATGGTCTACAAATCAAAGGACAAGCAATGACTTATGTGCAGTCTCATTTTTGTAATTCAATGATTGATCCTGACATCTACTTATTACAGGTAAGTTATACTTTTTGTGACCCCAGGTACTCTTTACCAGAGCATGATCAACCAATTAATGTAATTAATGTATTCTCATTTTACAGGTCTGTGCTTCTCGGCTTGACCCAGATTACTTTATTTCATCAGTTTTTGAAAGGTAAGTTGAAAGACGGGATGAACACTATTGTTCGGTGCTTCACCAATTACTAACTAAAATTATATATCAGGGAAAGGTGCATACCTACTAAATACCCTCTCATGCCACAGTTTTCCTTGAATGTTCCAGGGAAGTGGCTTCATTTTTCCTCCTTTTCAATCCAGACTGGCTTTGAATTTACTCTCTAAGGTAGTGCTTCCCAAACTTTTCCTCAGTGTGGCCCCATTTATGACCCCATTTTCTCAGCATAGCTCCTCACTCCCAACCCACAGCCCCCCACAACCCCAGGTGCCCCTCACTCCCCACCCACAGCCTGTTGGTCTGCTGGTGCTCCTCACTTGCCCCCACCTCTCCCCGTCACTAGGTGCTCCAGGGCCAGGTCCCACAGCCCCCTAGTCCCTCTCTTCCCCTCCCCCTCCCCTCCAGCAGCGCCCAAGCCCTGGCTGCCACCCATGGGAGGCAGTGGCTGCTGTGGCTGGAGCAGAGTGCAGAGCCCGGCTTCCGCACCCACTTGCCCCATCCCTTCTTCTCCACTGTAGACAGCGCTGCTGGAGTGGAGCCCTTGGTGGGGGGCAGGGGGCAGATGCAGGCTGCCTGCTACAGGCTTGGGGCTTCCCACCCAGCTACCCTTCTCCCAGGGGCTCCACGGTCCAGTGGACTGGACCCAGCACAGGAGGGAGAGAGCACCATGCTGCCTTGACTGCCAAGTTGAGGTGCCCCCTACTCACCCGGCAGCAGTGTGGGCACAACTCCATGCTGGTGCCGTGCCTCACCTTGGCAGCCATGGTGATGCGGCACTCCCTCCCACAGTGGGTCCCACCCTTTGAGCCATAGAGGCAGCTCCTGGGCTGTAGAGGGAGCTGGTCCGGCCCAGCTGCTGCCTTGCACCCCATGGGGCACGGAAAATCTCAGGGGGCATGGTTATTGTGACCCACTCCACTGATGCTGCGACCCCATTTGGGGTCATGACCCACAGTTTGGGAACAGTCTCTCTATGGTGCTTATTCTCAACCGAAGTCTATGGCACCTAGGGTGTCTTGAGAAGGTTGCCCCAAGATTACATGGCGTTAATGCCGTTTGGCATACAGATGGGATTCATAAGATCAACTGAGATTTTACAAATAGGAATCCATAACATTAAAAACATTCTGATCTGTTGTTTTCTTTCTGAGTTCTTTGCAACAGAAAAAACTATTCTATTAGTTTTTTGTAGTGAAAACATGAGTGAAAAACAAGAGCTAGCATTTTGAGGGGTTCCTTGAGTCTAATGAGGGTACATCAAATCGAAAAAGGTTGAAAACCACTTCTCTCTAAGGTTTGCAGTATGCTTATGAAACTATAGAGCTGAATCTTCTGTGAATCTCTGGTGTATATTGCATGGCCCAGTGTGCAGACACTTAGGAAGAATGAATAGAGCTGCAGCATTAAGAATCACAGGAAGTCTGCTTGCTTCTGTTGAATGAAGGAAAAGTAGGATATGAAAGTACGCTGTTTGATGTTTCTTTTTTTTAAAATATTCAATTGATATAAATGCCAGGTATTTTTGTATATGGAGCGAGTTATAACTATAATCCCTTCTGGATGTAGCAAAATAAGAGTGCTTTTTCTATTAAAAAACAACTTTCATTTCATGGTTTGTATCTAATTAAATTGTATTACTTTAATTTTATTTTGTATTTCTTTAAGGCCTGATCCTGACTGCTACTTCAGTAGAAGTACGTAGTTGCATATATTCAGTGCCTCAGCATCAGGCTGTCAATATTGAAGGATCCAGTCAGTTGTTCTAACTTGGTTCCGTCTTCTCTAGATTCAAGGTGGTGGATCTGTTAACAATGGCATCACAACATCAGAATACAGTTCTTGATTCAGAGCATGAGAGATCTATGCTGGAAGGAGCCTTAACCTTTCTTGTCCTTCTTTTAAGTCTTCGCTTACATTTAGGTAAGAATCACAATTATTTAGATACATATATTACTGTAACATGGCATTTATATGCATTTGGTTTCCAGTCTTTCAGCATTTAATAGCTACCCTGTAGCAATACAGGTAGAACCTATTAATTAAATCATTTTAATTTGGTTTCAGTTTCACCAATTACTTCAACTTAAGGATAAAAATGGAATATAAATTACAATCCAGTCAGTTCTTTTCTCTGATTGAAATAAATGCTTGAATTTGTTATGCACATGCATTAGGTACAGATTAAAGCTTGGATATGCATACCAGTTGTATAAAAAAAATCAGTACTTTTTAGTTATAATGACTATTTATGACTGAACTTTTTTTCCTTTCCTAACTTCCACCTTTCTTTATTAACTACATGTATTTGTATTGTATTGTTTAATGGAAAATACTGGGTTTCTGATATTTGTATCCACTTAAGCCCAGTGCAGTTGAATGCTGAACATCTACACTCCAATCAGCCGTATGTTGCTGTATATTGTTTTTGCAGTGCCTCAAGGAGGCAGTGATGACAGCGGAGGGAGTGGCAGGGCAGCCTGGGTGTGAGCTCTGGGCAGCTGCAGCAAGAAGTGCCCAGCAGCTGTGGGGGTGGGGGGGCGGGTGGTGCTTGAGCAGCAATTTCTGCCCGTCCGCCACTGCTGCTGCCTCTGCTCAGCATGGGTGGGAGGTCTGGAGCAGGCATAGGACAGGCTGGGTTAGGGCTGTGTTCTGGTTCTAGCTGCTCCGGAGCTGGTCTGCTGTGCTAGGCTGGGCTGGAGCAGGTGCAGGGCAGGCCAGAGTTGGGGCTGTGTGTGTGGGTTCCTGCCACTACTGCGGGGCTGGGGCCAGTGGCAGTGGCAGCCAGAAGGAGCTTCTGCTGTTGCCTGAGCTGCCTAGAAAGGTGAGGCAAGCCAGGGTCTGTGTGCTGTTGGTGGTGGTGTGTGGGCTCTGGGCTGTTGTGGGGATGAGGCAGGGGGGAGTGGTGCTGTGGCAGCTCCCCAGAACTGCCTGCATGGCCCGTGAACAAAAATAATTGGCTGCTCCTGGTCTAGTTTCATCCTCTTATGAGCCCCCCTTCAGCTAGTTAAAGGCTTCTATTAAATCCCCCTCAGACATCTCTTCTCTAGATTAAATAAGCCTAGGGCCTTCAGTCTTTTCTCATAAATCATGTTCGCCAGCCCAATTACCATTTTTGTCACCTGCTGGACTCTCTCCAATTTGTCTACACCCTTTCTGCAGTGGGGGGCCCAAAACTGAACACAGTACTCCAGAAGTGGCCTCACCAGTGCTGAATAGAGGGGAATAATCACTGCCTTTGACCTACTGGCAACACACCTACTAATGCAGCCCAGTATGCTGGTAGCCTTCTTGGCAATGAGGGTACACTTTTGGCTCATATTCAGCTTCTTCTCCACTGTAACCCCCAGGTCCTTTTCTGCAGAGCTGCTGCCCAGCCAGTCAGCCCCCAGTCTGAACTGGTGCATGGGACTGTTCTGTCCTAAGTGCAGGACTCTGCACTTGTCCTTGTCAAACCTCATGAGATTCCTTTTGGCCCAATCCTCCAATTTGTCTAGGTCACTTTGAATCCTAGCCCTACCCTCCAGCGTATCTACTACTCCCCCCCGAGCTTGGTGTCATCTGCAAACTTGCTGAGGGTGCACTCTATGCTATCTTCCAGGTTGTTGATGGAGATATTGAACAAAACCAGCCCCAGGGTATTCCACTTGATACTGGCTGCCGAGTAGACATCGAGCCAATGATTACTACTCTCTAAGCCTGATGCTCCAGCCATTTTTTATCCACCTTACATTCAATTCATTCTGCCTGTACTTCCTTAGCTTACCTGTGAGAATGATATGGGAGACTATCAAAAGCCTTGCTAAAATCAAGGTACACTGCTAGGTGTGCACAGATAGAAATTTTTGGGGCTGATACTGATAGCTGATTTTTAAGGAGGCATATCAGCCGATACTGATTCGATTTCTGATTCTAGCCTGGAAGCTTGAAGAGCAGTGTCCAGGTGGTAAGTCTGTTGTGGTGGAAGGGGAGAGGGGGAAGGGAAGGGGCATGGGGAGGCAGATTGAGTCCCCTGCAGTGAGGGAGGAAGTGGGGCTGGGGCTGCGGCTGGGGCAAGTTGCGGGACAGAGCCACAAGCGGTTCATCTGGGGGGCGTGGGAAGGTGGCTTCCGCCACTGTGCGCACCCTGGGAGGACACTGGGGGCAGGGGAGCCTTGTGCAGGGCAGGGCGGCTGCCTCTGTGGGCTGGAGCCGGGGCTGTGCTGGACTCTTCCCAGCAGGGGCTGGTCTGGACTGTGCTCGGGGCGGGCAATAGCGTCACTGGGAGGGGACTGTGGAGGAGGCTTAAGTCACCCCAAAATTCGCCTTAGCCCTCCAACTCTACCCCCTCCTAGCACCACTGCTGCTTGCCCTGAGCACAGTCTGGCCCAGCCTCCACCAGGAAGAGCCTGGCACAGACCTGGCCCCAGCCTGCAGCAGCAGCACACCCCACCCTGTCCCACCCTGCGCAAATCCAGGGGGCACATGTCCCCGACGCCCTCCCGGGGTGTGTGCAGTGGTGGGAACCATCACCCGTACGAGGCACAGCTCCATCTCATGCCTGCCCTGCCTCGGCTGGGCAGCACCTGCCCTGACCCCACTCCTTCCCTCACTGCAATGGCCTTGATCTGCTCCCCCCACACTCCTTCCCTCCCCTCTCCTCTTCCACCACATTGACTTACCAGCTGTATGCAGCTTTCCAAGCTGTGCTCCTTGCCCCCTACATGCTGTGCTGCAGCACATGCACAGGGCATGTATTGGCCAAATTATTGGCCTCATCAGGCCGACTTTCGATACAGCCAATTTTCTTTATATCAGTGCTGATTTAATATTGGACTGATGTTTTGGTGCCGCTATATAGTACATCCACTCGTCTCCCCGTGTCCACAAAGCCTTCTTATTGTAGAAGGCAATCAGGTTGGTCCGGCATGACTTGCCCTTGGTGAATCCATGCTGCCTGTTCTTAATCACCTTCTCCTCCTCCAAGTACTTAGAAATGGATTCCTTGAGGATCTGCTTCATGATTTTTCCAGGGACTGAGGTGAGGCTGACTGCTCTGTAGTTCCCTGGATCCTCCTTTTTCCCTTTCTTTAATATGGGCACTACGATTGCTTTTCTCCAATCATCTGGGACCTCTCCTGATTGCCATGAGTTTTCAAAAATGATGGCCAGTGGCTCTGCAGTCTCATCAGCCAACTCCCTCAGCACCTTGGGTGCATCCCATCCAGCCCCATATGTCCATCTTTTCTAAATAGGCCCTAACCCATTTTTTCACCACTGAGGGCTGCTCACCACCTCCCCAAGCTGTGCTGCCCTGTGCAGCAGTCTGGGAACTGACCTTGCCCATGAAGACTGAGATAAAAAAGGCATTGAACACTTCAGCTTTTTCTGCATCCTCTGTCACAAGATTGTCTCCCCCATTCAGTAAGGGACCAACACTTTCCCTGATCCTCCTCTTGCTACCGACATACTTGTAGAAACTCTTCTTGTTACCCTTCACACCCCTTGCTAGCTGCAACTCCAATTGTGCTTTGACCTTCCTGACTTCCTCCTTACATGCCCGAGCAATGCTCTTATACTCTTCCCTAGTTATTTGTCCAAGCTTCCACTTCTTATAAGCTTTGTTTTTGTGCTTTAGTTTACTGAAGAGTTCCCTGCTGAGCCAAGCTGGTCTTCTACCATACTTACTAGTCTTCCTGCACGTCAGGATGTTTTTTTCCTGCACTCTCAGTAAGTCTTCTTTAAAGTAGAGGCAGCTCTCCTGGATTCTTGTTCCCCTCAGTCTGGCTTCCCGGGGATCCTGCCTATGAGTTCCCTGAGTGAGTCGAAGTCTGCTTTTCTGAAGTCCAGGGTTCTTACTCTGCTGCTCTCCATCCTTCCTTTTCTCAGGATCATGAACTCAGTTTTGTTTCTTTGTTTTTGAGATATCATCTTCTCAAACTACAAAGCATTCCACAGTTGTTAGTTCTTATATGCTGTGATTCTGTAAATATGCTTACTACTTTTGCATAAAGTTAACCATGTGCACTGGTATTTATGAGATTTGATCCTGTGATTACTAAAAATCTTGATTACTGTGATTACTGATTCGTCCTATTCTGTTTTGTTGAGCTTTGTTTGTTACCAACTTTGGAAAAGTTGCTGTGTATTACCTGTTCAGTGGGCTGTTTTCCAAACAGCACATGTATGGTGATAATTCAATGAACAGTTATTACAAAACTTTTTAGAACAATTTTTAAAGAAGTCTATTAAGTTTTAGATACCTTAGAAACAGAAAAAAACAATGAGAAGGTCTACAGTTTAAGCTTAGAAATTATTTATTTATTTACTTATTTATTTATTTGAATATCAAATTGTTGAGCCTTACATTTCGAGTTAAATTTAGTAATTTAAAACATTACCTACGTAATTAAATAAAACATTTACCTGTATCTACTTTTTTCCTCAGATATTTAATTTTATTTTTATTGTTTTAGGAATGACTGATGACGAGATCCTCAGAGCAGAGATGGTTGCCCAACTTTGTATGAATGACAGGACTCATAGTTCATTACTAGATCTCATATCCTTGGCATCTATTAACAAATTTAAACTTGATTTATGTAATTGACAATAATAGCCTTGTTTTTAGAGCTGTGCAAAGATAACATAGATTTGGTGTTCTTTTGAAACCTTGAAATTCTCTCATAGTACTGCAGTCTTCCTTGCTTGTGTGTGTGAAAATAAGTTGTGAGACTTTGCAATAATTTTTAGATGTCTTCAATATAAAATACTGCATTTATTTACACAACCCCTCTTAAAATGAAAACAAAACAGACAGAGCCTTTGGATTTGAGGCAAGGATTGTGTCAACCTATATGTTTGTTTAGAATCTAGGAAAATGGGGGCTTCTGGGTTGGAACTTCTGGCCTTGGATACACATTTATTTGTAGCACTACAAAGGTAACTTCTGTCCAGGATTTGTGAGTACTGTTGTTATGCCAAAAGATGATATGACAGTTCTCCCGCTCTTAGCTTTCGATTTAAAGATTAAAGATAGCAGACCCGAATCAAATTTTGAAATCCCAGGGACTTGAGTGGGACGTTATACATTTGGTTACATTAAAAAAAAACTACATGAAGAATGAACTCCATGCTGCATTTCTAGAATATAGTGCATTTCCTTTGTTCAGATAGCTGTAAAACAAGCAAACAATAAAAAAAAAAACCTGTTAGTTTTTGGTTGTTTTACTATTACTTTTCCAAGACCTCAGTCTACTTAATACTTTGCATGCAAGTAAGATGGATGTGTTTGCTGCGCTAAAGAGTAATGCAATCCAATTGTAGACGTTGCTTCTCTGTGCCTTAGGCCCCTTTACAGCTTACAGGTATTATGCAATTAACTGGTTAATAGCACAGTTACCTGGAGACCAGCCACATGTGCAAAGTAGCCATCACAAAATAAAAAGCTTCAACTAGCTGTAAAGTTATACCTAAAAAATATATATTATCTTTGTAGCTCTTGAGCTTTAATTTGCATGTGTAGCAGGGTTTCCCCCATTAGCTGACAGGGCCCCCAGCTCCAGGGGTACACCTTGCCCAGCAGAAAACCCCTGGCCTTTGGGATTGAGGCAGCTGCAATCCCGAGGGCTCAGGGGTGTGTGAAACCCATGGACCCCGGGGATATCTGGTCCCAAAGGTTTCCTGCACTACCAGGTTGGGGAGATCACTGCAGTGGCGATCCTCCTGCCCTGGGGGTTTCATGCATCAGGGGACTGGGATTTCCCTGCTTTGGGGTTGCTTTGATTATACTTGTGCAGCTGGGAGCACCTCAGCTGGAGTGTATGGGGCTCCCAGCTGCGGGAGCTTGCTTTTTGCCAGTGCAGGGGGAGCCTGACGTAGGGCTTTCTCTTGCATTGACAATAAGGCACGATGGGATTTAACGTGCAATCCCACATTCGCACCTCCTGCCATGCATGTGTGAATCATGCATTAGATCAAATTGCTCCTTTACCTGCATGTGTAGAGGGGGCCTTAGTTATCCTGTCTGTAAAATGGGCAGTATGCGTCTCTTTTGATACCAACCTTCCTTGTTAACAGACTTATTGTCTGCTGATAAAAGCACTTTCCTAAGAGCTAGGAATTATTTAATTATTTATTATTTTTTTAAATGGGCAAAAGTTAAAGATGGGAAGGCTTGATTGAACTTTACAACAATAAAAGATGTGTAACTAATCTGAAATGATTGAACCATTTTTAATCTAATTTTTTGTCACTCTTCCAGATTCATTTCTAGTTCTAATCTACCTCCATTGCTTTACAAACAATTTTTAAGCAAAATTCACAGGTTTCCCTTTCTGCATTTTTCTTCGGCTGTCAGGCACTCTGTTCCCCATTTTTCTTTCACATCAATTGTAAATCATCTCCTTCAACATCTTTTGAGTCCTTAGCACAAATGGGCATTTGTGTTTTATTGTATACTTAAAAGAGAACCATCAGTGGATATCTTTTTCTGTCTTTCTCTAGTTTTGCTTCATCAGCATTCCTCTCTGTGGCTTTTAGTGCCAAATTTCAATCTTCCATCCCTCCCATCCCTCTTGATTTATGGGGCAAATCAGCCATAGTTTCATAGTTGGTAGGGTCAGAATGGACCTGAGCAGATCATCAAGTCCGACCCCTTGCCATGGCAGGAAAAAGTACTGGGGTCAAACGACCCCAGCAAGGTGTTCGCCTAACCTCCTTTTAAAGACCCCCAGGGTAGGAGCCAGCACCACTTCGCTTGGAAGTTGGTTCCAGGTCCTAGCTGCCCTGACTGCGAAGTAGCACCTCCTGATGTCTAGCCTGAATCTACCCTCTGCCAGCTTGTGACTTATTTCTAGTCACTCCTGGTAGTGCTTGGGGGAAGAGGGACTCCCCCAGTGCCTGCTGGTCCCCTCTGACTAGTTAGTAAACGGCCACTAGATCCCCCTCAGCCTTCTCTTCTGGAGGCTGAACAGGTTCAGGTCCCTTAGCCTCTCCTCATAGGGCCTGCCAGGGGAGCACCCTGATCATGCGAGTGGCCCTCCTCTGGACCCTCTCAATGCTGTCCACATCCCTCCTGAAGTGCAGCGCCCAGAACTGGATGCAGTACTCCAACTGCAGCCCGACCAGTGCTGCATAGAGGGGGAGGATCACCTCCTTGGACCTGCTCGAGATGCATCTGTGGATGCATGACAAGGTGCGGTTGGCCTTCCTGACTGCGGCCGCACACTGTCGGCCCGTGTTCATTTTGGCATCAATAATGGCTCAAAGATCCTTTTCTGCCTCTGCACTTACAAGAAGGGAGTTCCCCAGCCTGTATGTATGCTGCTGGTTCTTTCTCTCCAGGTGCAGTACCTTGCACTTGTCAGTGTTGAAACTCATCCTGTTCTCATCCGCCCACCCCTGTAACCTGTCTAGGTCTGATTGCAGCCTATTCCTCCCTTATGGTGTGCCCACATCCCCCCACATCTTAGTGTCATCAGCAAATTTGAACGGTGCTTTTCACCCCCTCGTCCAAGTCGCTGATGAAGATGTTGAACAGCGTGGGTCTGAGGACCGAGCCCTGGGGGACCCCACTGCCCGCAGCCCTCCAGGTCGAAAGTGACCCACCCACCACCACACTCTGGTCGCAGCCTTCCAGCCAGTTAGCGACCCATTTGACTGTGTAGGTGCTGACGCCACAGTCCCCTAGTTTTTTTAATGAGAATGGGATGAGAAACAGTGTCGAAGGCCTTCCTGAAGTCCAGAAAGACTACGTCCACTGCTACCCCTGTGTCTAAGGATTTTGTGACCTGGTCACAGAAGGCCACCACCAGGTTGGTCTGACAGGACCTGCCTCTAATGAACCCACGCTGGTTGCCTTTAAGCATAACCTCCCCTGCTGGCCCCTCATGGACATGTGCCAGGATAATTCTCTCAAAAAACTTACCCAGGACCGAGGTAAGACTAACTATAGTTTCCTGGGTCCTCCTTGCTTCCTTTTTTGAAAATGGGAACCACTTGGTTAGTCAGCTTGAATGTCTCAGTTTTTTCTTAAATCTTATGCCTACTGCTTGATAGACCAAATAAGTGATTAGTTAAAACAGCTAAAGCAGAGCTGCCCTTATGATTTCTGGAGCTGCTGAAGAGGGTGATCAGCAAATGAGGCTTTTTTTCTCCTGGGACCAATACCAGAAAATAAGATATGGTCAATCTAGGTACAAAACTTGCAAGGAGCTTTAGAATTCAATCATCTGCTAGCTTTTCTCGTTTAGTCCTAAACACAAAATATATGGTTACTATTATTACTAGTAAAACAAAAGTGATAATCATCACCTGAACGTGTAAGAATGTATATAAAGAAATCTCCAAACTTTGTTTCTGTTTTGTATACATTTCTAATCAGTAGTGTGAGGTTGCTTGTAGTTTTCCCTTCTGAAAACTTCCTGTGACCTTAGCAGTATTAAGATAGGAAAGTTTAACAACATATTTATGACTATTTGTAGTTGCCTATATTTTTAGTATGGAACTTCTTAATAAGCACATGACAGTTGGAGCAATGTAAGTAGTTCAGTGAATTAGAATTATACCCAAAAGGTTTGATAGAGTTCAGTAAGACATGTTGTTGCTGTGGAACTGCTGTAGAATACAGACCTCTTGTGGTAGAAATGAAGAATTGCGAAAATTCAGCCTCCTAGATACAAATGTATTAAAATATTAGATAAAATGATATGCTGTGCTTCCGCTAGTAAATAGTCCTTAATAACAATTCGTTGCTTTTCTTAACCTAACAATCACATTCCAGAAAACCCAAATCCCAAAAGTGGCATTATTCCAGGAAGTTTAAGCTTTGAATCAGTGTTGTCAGCTGTGGCTGATTTTAAAGCTCCTGTTTTTGAACCTGGAGGCTCCATGCAACAAGGAATGTATACTCCTAAAGGTAAGTTGGCATTATGTAAGTGTTAAGAAATGTAGAGGTTAAGATACTTACCAGCTAAAAGAAAATGATTTACCCCCCTTTGTTTCTACTTTATCATAATTTGCTCGCAAACATTTCATGGTCAGCCTTGATGTAGGATGAGTTTTTGCTTGTTGACCAACCATAAGCCCCAATATGCCAAACATTAGCTATGTGTTATCAGAAGCCAGTGCTAAAATTAAATACAGAAAATCTTGTTAATTGCAATGTTCTGATCTGCACACTGTATGATTCAGATGCAAAAAACATTAGTCTCTTTAATGAAGATGTTAATAGCCATGTGCTCTATTGAGGTCTTATATTATCAAAATGTCATAATTTTACTTTTGTGTCTTTCAAGATAAATGAGCAAACTATGCCTGGACATGCTTTTTTGTTCTTTTAAGTTTACAATTTCCAAATTATCAAGTAAACAGTCTGCAGTGACTGTCTTGATCACTAGTGGGAGTTAATGAGATTCTATTATAGAAACTTGTTCTGGACATTAGCATTCTAATGCACTGGATTTGGAACAATAGGTAGGTTTAAAATATATATTCAAGAAGGTGAATGCAGTTTTGTTGTAATATACTGCAGTTCTATTGTTAGACCAATTATTTCTCTTCTGACACATGGTGTGCCTTTCAACTGTTTCATAGATTTCATAGAGGTTAGGGCTGGAAGGGACCTTGAAGATCATAAAGTCCAGCCCCCTGCCCCAGGAAGTCAGGTAGCTGTTTGTTTTCTCCAACATTTAACTTTACAAACATAAGAATCACCATACTGGGTCAGACCAGTGGTCTATATATCTTAGTATTCTGTCTTCAACAGTGGCAGAAATGGATGCCAGAGGGAGAACACTGACCCGGGTATCTCTAGAGTCATCTATTCCCTATTTAGTATCCTCCCTGGGATCCACCATTATTGGTTTAGGGATGCCAGAGTAAGCATCTTCAGCCATTCTGTTTAAAAGCCATTAATAGATTTATCATACATGAATTTATCCAGTTCCTTTTTGAACCTGTTATCTGCCTCCACCACCTCCTGTGGCAATGAATTCCATAAGTTTCACTATGTGTTTTGTAAAAAAGTATGGAACTTTGTTCTAGGACATACAGTGAGGACTTCTTACATAGCTGTTCTAACCACTGTTTAACCTGCCTGATACAGCAGTGGTCTAATCTAAAAATATGAGGTCAAGAAGGGGAACAGAATCAGGCTGTTTCTCAGGGGAGGATATTTTTGTCCTTAAAAGGACAGGGATATCCTCAAGGAGCAGGTAGAGGACATCTGTGATTTGAAATCCCTGGCTACTGTATGTCAGAGAGGATATTTTATACCAGTGTTATGTAAAATAGCTGGTGGCCTCACTAGTGTTGGCCCTGTTCTTCCCCAGCTGCACACTGCCTGAGTGTACCACCTCCTGTGATATGGGCCTCTGGACTGTGCATGTGAGCACACTGCTTCTCCCTCTCCTCCCTCGCAGAGTGCTGTGTGTAGGCCCCTAGCTGTGTCTCACTCCTGGGGCTGTGGGCTCCCCCACCCTGCCCTGCCTGGGTGGGTGGAGAGGGGGCAGTACAGGATGCAAAAGCTGGAGATGAGAAGGGGAGCCTGGAACCTCTGGCTGCTGCTGCAGCAGGAGTAAAGGGAGTCATGGTAGTGTCTGGGTTGGAGCCCAGGGGCCCTTGTGGGCCACGTGCAGGTCACCAGTTGGCCAGCCCTGTTTTACACAAAAGCAAATCGTACATATCCAGAAAAGTATGTACCTTAGATATTCAAAGTATGATTCCTTTCTGAGAGAGAGGAAAAGATTTATTGGGAGTGATATCTTTTGTTAGACCAAATATATAGTTGGGATAAAGGTAGTCAAGCTTTCAGGTGGTAAGAATTTGCAATTGAAAGCTTGCTAACTTTATTCTAACTATACAGTTGGTCCAGTAAAACATCACCTACAAAATATCCTTGCCTCTTGCATAATTCCTGGACCTTCATGGCCACAACATTGCTTTAACACTGTCAATTCCTTTCTAACTGATTCCAGTCAGAATGAGTTTCTTAATGCTTTCTGTTGTCTTTGTGCCTGCCTATGAGTATGAGAGTGGCAACTCCTCTAGAATAAGCTCAAAATAGATCCGCAAGCATAGAAAAAAATAAATCTCTTTAACGTGACTTAAATACCAAAACCAAAAGTTTGTTTTATTTTAACCAAGTAAGTGGCTGCTTGGAAACCTGCCTTCATTTTTGGATAGGAAAACACAGAGGATTTAAAGTCTAGAGGCTTCATAGATTCACAGATATTAGGGTTGGAAGGGACCTCAGCAGATCATCAAGTCTGACCCCCTGCCCCAGGCAGGAAAGAGTGCTGGGGTCATATGACCCCAGCCAAGTGCTTGCTCAGTCTCCTCTTAAAGACCCCCGAGGTAGGGGAGAGCACTACCTCCCTTGGAAGCCCATTCCAGATTCTGGCAATGCTTACCATAAAGAAGTTCTTCCTGATATCTAACCAGAATCTGCTCTCTGCCAGTTTGTGGCCATTATTTCTAGTTACTCCAAGGGGTGCCCTGGTAAACAGAGCATCTCCTATCCCTTGCTGCCTTCTTCCCCCCCCCCCCCCAAATGAATTTGTAGGTGGCCACAAGATCACTTCTCAGCCTTCTCTTGTGGAGGCTGAAGAGATTCAGATCCCTTAGTCTCTCCTAGTAGGGCCTTACCTGAAGGCTCCTAATGATACAAGTAGCCCTCCTCTAGACCCGCTCAAGGTTATCCACATCCATCTTGAAGTACGGCGCCCAAAACGGGATGTAGTAGGACAGCTACAGCCTCACCAGTGCCATGTGAGGGGAATTATCACCTCCCTGGACCTGTTTGTGATGCATCTGCTAATGCATGATAAAGTGCAGTTAGCTTTACTGATCACTTCATCACATTGATGACTAATGTTCATCTTGGAGCCAACTATGACTCTGAGATCCCTTTCTGCTACAGTGCTTCTGAGAAGGTCATCCTCCAGTCTGTAAGTTTGTTGGTAATTCCTTCTCCTTAGGTGCAGCACTTTGCATTTGCCCTTGTTGAATTGTATCCTATTCTGTTCTGCACACTTCTCCAACCTGTTCAGATCCGCCTGGATTCATTCCCTGCCCACTAGTGTGTTTAATTTACCCCATAATTTGGTGTCATCTGCAAATTTGGACAGAGTGCTCTTCACGCCCTCATCTAAGTCACTGATGAAGACATTGAACAGCACTGGTCCAAGGACCGAACCTTGGGGAACTCTGTTGCCCACTTCTTTCCAGGTCTATGCTGACCCATCCACCACCACTCTCTGGGTGCGTTCCATTAGCCAGTTTGCCACCCACCTGACCATGTAATCATCTATATCACAGCCGCTCAGTTTATTTACGAGACTAGGATGAACATCTGCTGTGAACCTGTGCTGGTTGCCCTTCAGCATTATTTTTCCTGCTGGACTCACACAAATGTGATCCTTAATAATTTTTTCCAAGGTTTTCCCAAGGATAAAGGTGAGGCTAACTGGCTTATAGTTATCCAGATCCTCCTTCCTCCCCTTCTTGAAAACAGGGACCACATTGGCCCTTTTCCAATCCTCTGGGACCTGACCTGAGCACCATGAGCGCTCAAACAACTGTGCCAGTGGCCAATTTCTTCAGCACCCTTGGATGAAGATCATCCGGGTCTGCTGACTTACACGCATCGAGCCCCTCCAAGTGTCCCTTCACTAAGTCGACGCTAACAGTTGGTGGGCTGGTCTCCTTCCTGTGCTCATCTATAATCCAATTGGGAGATTTGTCCTGATCTGTGTTCAGGAATACAGAAGTAAAAAACTCATTGAAGAGCTCAGCTTTGTCCCTCCTATCTGTCACATATTGCCCTGGTCTGCCCTATAGGGGTCCTATGTTACCCTGTGCCTTCTTTTTTGCTCCATATATACCTGTAGAAGGACTTTTTGTTGTCTTTAATTTTTGTTTCTAGCCTAAGTTCCATTGCAGCTTTGGCCTTTCTAACTGACTCCCTGCAAGAGCAAGCCAAGTAGGTATACTCCTCCTTGGTAGCTACCCTTCTTTTCTTGAATATATATATTCTTCATAATGAAGGAGATCTTCCTGGGCCAACCTTTTCATTCTAGCCTTCTGATTAGGGAGTTTAGTAAGAATCGGAAACAAGTTAGTGTTTGTAAAGTTCCTTTAACTTACACCTCAGAATGGAAATTGACTGTGCAAACTAGAATTGCATTGTGTTGTTTTTAGAGTAATGGTTGTAATCCAGCACAGAGTATTAATTTTTGAAGAAATACAATATGGATATCACAAAATATAACAAGCTTCCTGTCATGAGAAGATTGCAGTCTAAATTAGACTATTATAGCAGCAGTTGATGATCTCAAAGGAGATGAGTTGAGGAATGCTAGTGAATGAACATGTTTCACCAAGTTCTTCATGTTATGGAGCAGATAAGCAGCAGAGGAATCTGAAATGCTTCAAGTCAGTGACCCATACTGTAGACCAGTGCCAGTGGTGCTTAACCTTTTTGGTCAGTGGGCTGGGTGGTCAGAGCCCAGGCCATCTGTGGGCAGATCCGGTTGCTGGTCCCAATCTGGCACAGGGTGGTCCTAGTAGGGTCCCATCTGGCTGTGTGCAGGGGGGCAGGGCACATTCCGGCTCCAACGTGGCCCCGAGGGGAGGAGGGAGGGAGTGTAGGGCTGGGTGGAAACAGGTGTGACCTAGCCTCCAACCTGGATGTGGGGGCATGGCCCAGCCGTGTTGGGGGAGGGGGCATGGCCCAACCCGGTGTGGGGAAAGTGCCATGGCCTGGCTCCAACCTAGCTCCTCAGGGGAAAGGAGCTTGAGCCGGCCCCATGGGGCAAAGGGGGCGTGGCCCAGCCCCAGGAGAGGGGCATGGCTTGGTCCCATTCACCCTAGGGGGAGGGGCATGATCTGGTTCCAACCTGCTACACAGGGCTTGGGGTTTGGGAAGTTGGCAGTGGGGGATGGTGGCTATGTTTATTGCCACTGCTCCTCTTTCACCAAATTTCCTGATCTGTAGGGAGCTCCCTGGGCTGGATACCTATGGGTTTGCAGGCTGCATTTGGCCTGTGGGCTGGAGGTTGTGCATACCTTCTATAGACAGATGTAACTTTTCATCTATTTTAAAAGGGCCAAGTATAAGTTGCTGGTCAGGAGCACATATTTAATGGCTGTATCTGCATGCTTCTGTAGTGGGGTAAAGGAGCTAAATCTCTAACTTCAACCTCAATGAAACTGGATGAACCCTTAGTTTTACAAGGGTGGTTATACTTCACTGGTCTAGGAAAATACATATCTAACCATTACAGTGAAACAGTTTACACTAATGTTGAACAAAATATGGCCTGTGTGTTGGATCCGGCTGGCAGGCAATTTTATCATTCAGCCCACCAGCATCCACTAACTCAGGGGTGAGCAAAATATGGCCTGCGGGCCAGATCCAGCCCACGAGGCCATTCTATCCGGCCCACGGGGCCCCTAAAAAATGTAGAAAATTAATATTTCTCTGCCCTTGGTTCCTGTCAAAAATGTAGGAACCAAGGGCAGTAGGACCCAGGGAAGGCTGGCAGGCTCCAACAACAGCAGGCACCGCTCAGCCCTGCCACCCAGCTGGAAGCCCCAGCTGGGGTTTCTGGGCTGGGAGCATGTGGCTGCCCTGGCGCGGGAAGCTCAGGTAAGTGTGGGGGTGGGACCCCAGGCAGGGAAGGAGCGTGGGTGGGGGGAAGCGGACACTCCCCACCCCACACCCGGTGCCCCGCACTGCAGCTGCTTGCAGCCCATGTAGGGCTGCCTGTGACCGCTCCGGACAGCCCCATGCAGGCTGCGAGCACCTGCAGCATGGGGCACTGGGCATGGGAGGGGCCACTTCCCTTCTGCACTCAACTTTTCCCTGGGATCCTTCCCTGCGTGGAAAAGAGCGGCCCTTCACCCGCCCCATGTCCGGCGCCCTGTGCTGCAGGTGCTCACAGCCCATGTGGGGCTGTCTGGAGCAGGCACAGGCAGCCCCAGGTGGGCTGTGAGTGGCTGCAGTGTGGGGCGCCAGACATGGGGCAGGGAGGGACTGCTTTCTCTGCCCCCCCGCACTCAGCACCACCTTGTAACCCAGCCTCACTGTCAGGCTGGCAGTGAGGCAGGTTACAAGCTGGTGCTGAGCATGGGGAAAAGCGGCCCCTCGCCCACCCCATGGCCAGCACCCTACGCTGCATCCACCTGCAGCCTGCATGAGGCTGCCTGTGCCTGCTTCGGGCTGCGAGTGCTTGCAGCGTGGGGCGCCGGCCATGGGGCGGTTGTGGGGCTGCTTTTCCCTGTGCTCAGCACCAGCTTCTTCCCTGCTGGCGAGCAGGGGGTCGGGGCTGAGCACTGCCCCCCGCCTGTACCACAGGGCTGGGGGGCACTGGGTGTAAGCGGGCAGGGAGCCAGTGGGAGCTCAGGGCCCGCACCTGTGTTCTGGGGCCAGTGCTGGTGGGGCCCAGAGCAGGGTAGCAGCAGCGTGGGGTCCTGGCCGGCAGGGGCTCTGTGGAGCCAGGCCAGCTCTCCACTCCCAGTTGGTGCAGCCCACCCTGGCTCCACAGACCCCTGCCAGCCTATGCCCCATTCTGGGCCCCACCGGTGCTAGCGCTGGGTCATTGGTCCCAAGGCATTGGGACACTGGTCCCATGATGGTGACCAGGGGGCGGGGCTACCCATGCGGCCCTCCACAGCCTACCAAAACTGGGTAAGCGGCCCTCTGCCCAAAATAATTGCCTGCCCCTGCACTAACTAATTGTACCCCACCCAACCCACATGCCTGGCTCCTCGTGGGCAGAAGGGTCCTGCCCAGCCAGCATGCAGCTCCTGGGTAGGGCTGCTGGTGCCACTGATGCAGCTGCTGGGGGACCTGCTCAGCTTCCTCAGTGTCCTCCTTGCTCCAGGAGTGCCTAGGCTCGGATAGGAAAACCCTCTGTGTTTTCCTATCCAAGGCTAGAATAAAAAGGTTGGCCCAGGAAGATCTCCTTCATTATGAAAAAAAATAAATATTAAAGAATTGAAGCCTCCAGAGTTTAAACCCTGTTTTTTTCCTATCCAAAAAATGATAGTGGGGATTGGTGGGGTGGTGGGGGGAGCTACAGCTAGGTGGTAGTGCAGAGCATGGGGCTGTGGCTGGCAGGAGCACAGAGCCTGTGCCCGGGGGGGACAGTGGTAGTGCAGAGATCGGTGGGCAGGTTGTGAGTGAAGGAGGGTGGGGAGGTTTGAGGACCCCCCACACCATCCCTCCCCATGGCGCACAGCCCCCTGCCGCAGGCAGAAGCAGCAGCAGGTGGCAGGTGCTTGGAGTACTCATGGCCTGTGCAGGCAGTGCCACCTGGCAGTGTGTGGCTCCAGCCAGTGCTGCACATTGAGGCGAGGAGCACAGCCCAGCTGGCCCACCTCTATCATTTGGGCATTTCTGTGCCACTGGGGAAAGGCCCACACACTAGAGCTGGCTGCCTTCCCCGCCCCCTGCTATGCAGGTCTTCACCCTCTGCTTCACGGTGGAGTCCTGGAACTTACATAGCAGTGGGCAGTGAAGACAGTTGGCTCCAGTGTGTGGGGTTTCCCTGGGTGGTGTGAGAGTGCTGGCCGCTGTACATGTGCTGGGGAGCACCATGTGATAGAGGCGGGCCAGCCTGGCTGCATTCCTCGCCTCCATGTGCAGCACTGGCTGGAGCTGTGCACCACAAGCGGCAACGCCTACGCGGGCCATGAGCACCCCAAGTACCTGCCGCCTGCTGCTGCTGATGCCTGCAGTAGGGGCTATGCACCATGTTTCCCCACACCTTCCCTCACACCCCACAAATGCCCCACACTCACCTTACCCCCACAGCCCCCCCACATATACGCACCTCCCAACATACCCTATTGCTCTCCCTACACACAGCCGCACCCCCAACCACACCGCACACCCTCCACACAATATACAAGAGTAAGACTTTATTTTTGAGTTATTTTGCAATCACCTCTATACAGTACAGAAACACAAATCAGGACAAAAATATTTTTTGTAATAAAATTAAAAGATGTTATACTAGGTGTTTGACTTTTAGCATATATGATTGGGTGTTTTTTTCTCTTTCCAAGATGGCAACCCTCCCCTCTCAAAAGGAGTACTTCTGTGGGGCAAGGAGGCACCAGCAAGACTTCTGGTGGCAAAGGTCAGGGCTTAGGCGCTGGACTTCCAGCCCCAAGGTGGGAACTGGGGGGCGGTGCACCTGTCAAGGAGCGGGGCTGCCCTTGCGGCCCTCACAGCTCACTAAAACTCATTAAGCAGCCCTTCAGTCAAAATAATTGCACATCTCTTGTTTACACTGATATAATTTAATGCCAGTATAATTGTTGCCTCTGTTCACACTTGAGAGTCCTGCTGACTTGGGGAATGGTAAAGGTAGAGTTTAATGCCTCTTCTTAAAATTGCTTGTGGACTGGTCTTTTTTTAGCAGGATTTTCAGAAGGATGCAGTTCAGTATTCCCAGTCTACTGTGGAATTTAACTGGCGGGAGATTAGTGAACCCCCAAGTTATGTTACCATGTCTGTGATGCACTTTTAACAGATTCAAAGAGACTTTTTAGCTCCTGTGCATTAAGAGAGAGTCATTTAACATAAGGTTGATTAAAAATAGTCTGTCCTGGAAATCTCTGTTTGAAGAAAATAAAATCTATGCATTTATTAGTTTCTGAGTATGCTAAACAACTTTGAAATCTCATTTGTAAGGTTATTCAGGTTAGTTGTGGGACGCTGGGTGGGGGGAGTGGCAGGGCAAGGACCACTATAATTATGTTGCTGGTTATACAAAGGGTGGTTACCACCAGTATGTTTGTGTGAGTTTTTCATTTTTGGGAGATAATAAACATGTTTGCATTTAATTATTGTCATACAAAGACTAAACAATTTCACTGCTTTCTAAAATAAAGGGCCCTAATCTTGTATAGAATTTTTATTTTAGCCTGGAAACTAATAAAGCTTTAACATAGTTGCCAAACATTGGAAAAACAATTGATGAGTCACTAAACTTCTCTCACTGGTACAAATCAAATGTACCAGGCCCATCTGTGAAGTCTGAACATTCTGGTTTCCTGAGGGTACAATGTAGGCAGTTTGACAGATGACCATCTAGATATTTAATACAGCATCTCTTATGCCAAAAATGGAAGAGAGCCAACCTGTTGGGACCCATTAGACTCACTGATGTGTTCCTTGTCAGCTCTGTTGAGTACTGGACTGTTGGGAGTATTTTTGATTAAAAAAAAATGAAGAGCTTGCATATCAGCCTGACTTCTGGAACACCCAGATAGTCAACTTTCTGCAGAGCAGAAAGAGTAAAGAAGTGATGGCTGGCATAGAAAGCTTTCAATAGAAAGACTGGTGTCTTTTAGTTGCACATCATTTTCTAATTTCAGGATTCTGAAACTAAAAGTTTGTGTAGTTCTTAAATTAAATTATGCTAAATATGGAACATATAATGTCTAAATTAATATTTTTAAATATCATATTATGAATGTATCATATGTATATCCCTAAATTTAGCTTTGTTACCTATAATAAAAAAATGCAACGTAACTGTTTCCTTAATGCCACCTCCTTAACTTGATAGCTAAAGCTGCCTTGCTGCACAACTGTGAATTACAAAACATCATCTATAAAACTTCAGAAGACGCAATCAGAAACTGTTTCCGTTTCTCTGATAGACTGTTAAGCTCCCTGCCTTCAGACAATGTATATGTTTGAAGTGATAGTGCCAGCACAGTTTGGCCAGGTCCAAAGTGAGAGAGAACTGGAGTATTTATTTTTAAAATATAGATTTTCATTCCCATGCCTCAAAGAAATGATATGGCCATGGAGCAGCCGGTTTTGAATCACTCCCAAGTGAGTTTCTCTTGAGAGAGTGAATGTTCTTCTCAGAGTGGTTACAACAGAGTCTTACAGCATCCATGGGTGCTTCTTCTCTAAGAGAGTGTGTTGCTCACTGGACTCTACTACTCTAGCTAAGCAGGGAGAAGAACATGCCATTTATATAATCCTCACATTGTGCAGCAGGGAAACTGCAGGCTGACTAAGCAGCCTGGATCAGTCAAGCAGGGCTGCCCTGTGTCAGGTAGACAAAGGGAACCTGCAGTGTGTGTTGAGATGTGTGCACAAGGGCCCTCTGGCTGCTCAGCATCAGCACTGCAAGCTGCCTGCTTTTCAGGGGCTTAGCATATGAAGGTCTGTTCAGGGATCCCTGGGTAAGTTTTTCTACCAAGAGACCAAATCTGGGAGAATTTTCCCAGCTCATTTGAACATGTGTATGCAGCTGCAGTTCCCCCACCTCTTAATGACCAGACGCTATAATAGCATCTATTGTGAGTAGTTAGTTTGGAATAACTTCTTGTATCTATTTCTTATTTCAACATATATTACTTCGTAGTAATTATATCAAGTATCTGTACCTTTAATCTCTCTCTAACCCCTAAATTAAATGTAAATTTAATAATTACTCTAAACTCAAAAAAACTAGCAAGTTGGTTATGCACATCTTCTGAAGTCATTTAACATTACTTCAGATTTTTCTTAATGCTTTTTAACATTAATTAAATAGTTTAGGAGATTTCTGTCAAAACTTCAATTAAAAGGGTAAGGAAATAATTTAAAAATTTTAAAGTAAAGATATATTTTTTCCTACTTGATTGCAAGATATGTTGGAAAAAGGAGTATAGTTTGCAAGACAAGATTTTTCCCTGTTCCCATAGCAGAGAGAACATTTACTTAAAGGTACATGCAAGTTAAAAACATTGCTTGATCTTGTCTATCACAATAAATGTTATTTGTCCACCCTTTTTCAAGGTTGAATTTTGCTACAGGCATTTTTGTTAGTGACAGAATTGAGGAATGCTACAGTATGGTATACTCTTATGTTAGGCCTGTTGGTGGAGCTAAAATTCTATGCACTTGTTGTCTTCATGTTTTTCTTGCTTATTCAATGCTATGTTATGGTAATAATCACCTAAAATCTTTAATAAGATAAATAATTTAAATTAATTTTAGTTTGGAAATATGTTTCTTTCTTTCCTTAAAAACAAAAAAAAAAAGATTCACAGTTATGCTTTTTAAAAAAATCTACCTTATTTACTTTTGTTGATTTACATTGCTATTTAGACTTCTCTTGGCAGCTGCTCTTTAAATGAATACAAACAGATACCTTTAAGCTACTGAACTGGAGAGAGAGAGCTCATATTAAAAATGTTAGTGACATTTGTTTCTGCATAATTGCCATGAATTAAAAATATAGACACACTATGTATAAGCATTTTAATTGCTGTGCTTGGTACTTAAATGTTACCCAACTTTTTACTACCATACATTTATTGCCTCTGATTTCTAAACCTGTTTAGAAAATGTTTTAAAAAATTCATTTTTTGAAGATGAGAATAAAAAAGCAAAGAAATCAGGACTGTAAAACATGAGCTGAATTACAACTAAGATGATGCTGTTCTTCAGGCCTTTAAAAATGATTTTGGAGTTGTGCTCATCAAATATATATTTTTTTCTCTCTCTCTGCCTCATGTCAGTTGTCACTTAAAGGACACTGAAAATTATTTTTTTTTAACTAGAGTACTATACAAAAAGAAATGAAACTACAGTGCACTAAAAATGAGCCATTTAATTAAAGAGATCTGTTGCCTGAATAGATGGTTACTTTTCAATTTTAATTCTGGAACTGAGGGGAAATATCTTTAATGGCAAAATTAGAATACACTGATATAGAAAAAAGTAATAGGGAATTAATCTACGTTGTTTGCTGCTAAAGGCAATGTATGTAATGGAAAATGACGTAATTAAAATAAATATCCATTAAAACTAATTAACAAAGCAATCTCAAGTTTTAGCATTTAAACTTAATATTAACTTGTTCTTTATTTTAAACAACAGCTGACGTTTGGGATAAGGAGTTTGACCCAGTCATGGTAATTCTTCGAACAGTTTACCGAAGAGATGTACAGTCTGCAATGGACAGATATACAGCATTGTAAGTTGACTAAATTTAGAAGTCTAAAAATGGAACATGGTTTATTGTACAGGGATGGGTTCCCTATAGCACAGCGAATTATTTAACAATGAGAAGGATATCATTAGTGTTTTTAGGCCCCAAATATGATGTGTGTAAATTTTATTAACAGGAAGGCAGTGTCTAAATTGCACTGATCTAAATCTACCATCTCCCACAAGGTAACTTTAAAAACAAAAACAAACAAAAACAATCCAGAACAGTCCAAACCACGAGCAACAAGCAGGGCCCACTGGGTTTTAAATACTCTGATGATGAGAACTGTAACAGCTGTGGTGAAGTAGAGAGCAGATCATGATTACTCTTTATAAATAAATAATAGGTAAGGAGATGATGTGTTTAAGTTACTAGATAAAATTAAATGGATATAAAGTAGGTATGAATGCATGTAGACCACTGGAGGAGTGATGTTCTAGAATGGTTTTCTGAGCAAAATAGCTGGCAAAAGTAGCAGGGAGAAAAATTGTTTCAAGATGAAATTGGATGAATGAATGCAAGGACTAGTGTAATAGTACAAAGTTAATTTGGAGTTAGAAGTTTTTGATATGTAGCCTTGAATGTTCAGTTGGTTGATAACCCAAAAATGGGGGCTGAAAGCCTCAGTTTTTGTGTGGGCTGCTTGCACGTGAAGGAGTTCTCTGATAGTGTCTGGATTTTAGGGTGGTAGCTCTCAGTATTTCAGTATTCTTGAGGTGAGTTTGGTTTTTATTTGAAGACATGCTTTAGTTTAGAGTACAGGCAATCCCCACTTAGCACTTTAATTGGTTCCTGAAAAACCGAGTGTTAACTGAAATGAGTGTTAAGTGAAACCAGACGTATTTGATGACCCAAGATGGCGACTACAATTGTTTTTAATGACCCAAGATCATCTCCCTGGGAAGCTGGTTTCAGATTTTGGCCACCTTAACTGTAAAATATTGCCTTCTGATCTCTAACCTAAACCTATTTTCCATCAGCTTATGACCGTTGTTCCTCGTCACCCCAGGTGGTGCTGGGAAGAAAAGAGCTCTGCCTATTTGCTGTTGATCCCCCCTGATGAGCTTGTAGGCAGCCACCAGGTCCCCCCTCAGCCTCCTCTTGCTGAGGCTGAACAGGTTCAGGTCCTTCAGGCTCTCCTCACAGGGCCTGTCCTACTGCCCTCTCACCAAGCGAGTGGCCCTCCTCTGAACCCTCTCCAGGCTGGCCACATCCCTTTTGAAGTGCGGTGCCCAGTACTGGACGCAGCACTCCAACTGCGGTCTGACCAAAGTCACGTAGAGGGGGAGTATCACCTCTCTGGACCAGCTTGAGATGCACCTTTGGATGCATGACAAGGTATGGCTGGCCTTGCTGGCTGCGGTCTGGCATTTGCGGCTCATGTTCATCTTGGAGTCAATAATGACTCCAAGATCTCTTTCTGCCTCTGTGCTTTCAAGAAGGGAACTCCCCAGCCTGTATGTATGCTGTGGATTCCTTCTCCCAAGGTGCAGCACCCTGCATTTGTCTACGTTGAACCCCATCCTATTCTTGTCTGTCTAAATCTAGCTGCAGTCTCTCTCTCCCTACAAGTGTGCCCACCTCGCCCCACATCTTAGTGTCATCAGCAAACTTGGCCAGCATGCTTTCCACCCCCTCGTCCAAGTCGCTGATGAAGATGTTAAACAGTGTGGGCCTGAGGACAGAGCCCTGGGGTACCCCACTGCTCACATCTTGCCTGGTTGGGTACAACCCGTCCACCACTACTCTCTGGGTGCGCCCCATCAGCCTGTTTTTTACCCATCCAGCTGTGCGGGCATCAATGTCGCAGTCACTTAATTTATTGATGAGGATGGGGTGAGAGACAGTGTCAAAGGCCTTCTTAAAGTCTTGAAAGACTATGTCCACAGCAACACCGTCATGCAAGGATTTAGTTACTTGGTTGTAAAAGGCAATCAGGTTGGTCTGGCAGGAACTGCCTTTGGTGAAGCCATGCTGATTGCCCCTGAGCATGATCTCCCCTGGAGGCCCCCCACAGATATGCTCCTTGATGATTTTCTCCAAGAGCTTCCCAAGCACTGAGGTGAGGCTTATAGGCCTATAATTACTTGGGTCCTCCTTCCTCCCCTTCTTAAAAATAGGGACCACATTAGCCAGTTTCCAATCCCCCGGCACCTGGCCAGATGACCACAAATGCTCATACAGCCAGGCCAAAGGCTCCGTGATGAACCCTGCCAGCTTCCTCAACACCCTTGGGTGGAAGGCGTCTGGACCTGCAGATTTAAAAATGTCTAGCCCTTCCAGAAGATCCCTAACTACATCTGCACTGACTGAAGGCTTGATAGAGTTATCCACAAGATTGTCCCTACCTCTGGTAGGTGGGATATCCTGGTCCCTGTTCAGAAAAACAGAGGCAAAGAAACTGTTAAAAATATCAGCTTTCTTGTCTGGCGTGGCCACCAGATTACTGTTTGTGTCTTGCAGGGGCCCTACATTGCCTGGTGCCCTCTTCTTGCTCCCAGTGTACTTGAAAAAGGACTTTGTTGTCCTTAATCCTGGACGCTAGCCTGAGTTCCATCTCTACCTTGGCCTTCCTAATAGCCCTCCTACACTCCCAGGCCGCTGAGCTGGGGGTGGGGCTGGGGAGAGGGGCCACTCCAGTAGCCTCATGGGAAATGTGCAGGAGTGCCTCCAGTGACCAATGCAGGCAGGCTTCAAGCAAAGTTGCTGAGTGCTAAGTAAAATCAGGTATGAATTTAATATGAGTGTTAGTGAAATAGAGCTAAGAGAAACAGCATTAAGCAGGGGTTCCTGTACAGGAAATTGCAGACATACAGGCTAGGTATAGGTGTTACATGTATTGCGCTTTAAGTGTGCAGAAAGCACTCTAAAGCCATAACTGAACAGACATTCACAGCTTTTAGAGTGCTTTAAAAATGGTGGATCATGCTGTAAGTTAACCCCTGATGGATGATGTGTTAGACAAAAGCACTTTCTGTAAGAGCGCTTTATCAAACATCTGTGCCAAATCACTTTAAGGGTTAACTTAGAGGGCGGGGCAATCACTGCCATCTCAGGCAGCATTGTGCTCTAACCGTCAGGCAGAGTTCAATTGTACTGCCTGAGCGCTGGGCTGGCTCTGCCCTCTTGACTATTGCTGACCTGAGTCAGCTTTGCCTCTTCCCTCCAGTCAGCTGTCAGCCACAGATGGGAGGAGGCATGGCGGTGGGGAAGGGTGGTGTTTCTTCCTGCAGCTGCCCTGGTTCATGGCATGCAGTAACCTGGCCAGGGGACCCAGAGGAAGGGGTCCACAGTATCTCTCTCCCTATAGCTGCCTCAGCCCCATGGGATGCCTCTGCCCGGCCAGGGCTGCTGCAGAGATACAGAGCCCAGACTCCTTTCCCCTGCAGCCCCCCTAGGCTGACAGAGAGCTGTCCAGCTGGGATTGGGCCACAGGGAGCCGTGGGGGAAGGGGTCCCAGGTCTTTCTCCCTGCAGCAGCCCTGGCCCTGCAGTGTGCCATTGCCTGGCTGGGTTCTAGGTTCTGTGTCCCTGCAGAAGTGCCAGCCAGGCAGCAGTACACCCTTGGACCCCTTTCCAGAGCGCTGCCCATTCATGGGGGACTGTAGGGAAAGGGGGCTGGGGTCTCTCTCCCCTCAGCAGCTCTGGTCCTGTGGTGTGCTGCTGCCTGGCCAGAGAGGCTGTGGGGGGAAAGGGTCTGGGGTATCTCCTCCCCCAACCGCTGCTGACAGTCACCAGGTGGTGGGGCTGGGGAGAGGGGCCACTCTAGCAGCCTCGTGGGAAATGTGCAGGAGTGCCTCCAGTGACCAATGCAGGCAGGCTTCAGGCACTCTGCCCTCCCCCCTCCCCCCTGAACTGTGAACGTCTGTTCAATTCACTCATCCTCTAACTTATATCACTTTAAGTAAAGTGTGATAGAGCACTTCTGCCAGGGGCTTTTTGAATGTCTGTACTGGCTTTTTGAATGTCACAGTGTACAAGAAAGAGAGGCTAGACTGAGTAACTGTGACAGATTGCATAACCTGGTTTTGTTTTCTTCTTTGTTCATTCTCCTTCCTGTTGAGCTTTCAATATGCTTAAAGTACTTATTGTGTATGTTATAGTGTTTTTAACCAATTAATTCCAGAGTTAAGGGCTTCTGTTGAAAAAAAAATTCCCCCCCCATTGGCTGCATTAGTTGTTTTTTTTCTTCTTTTTACTTCTTCTGAAACATTGGCCCATCAGAGATGAAAGACTGGTACTGAAAGACATCTCTGGTTTCTGGCTTCTGTGCCTTGCTACTATGCTTTGTGTCAAACTGTTTATTAGATTTAGGGTTAAGGAAATTACCCAAACTTCAGATTCACAAAAACTGTTGAAGAGGATTTTCTGCCTTCCTTTGTAGGATTTGGTCAACTTTTGAGGGCTGTCTATGCCTGTCTTTCCTTAAAAAGAAACTTGTGTCATTGTAGACCAGGGACAGGCAAAATTCAGCCCATGGGCCAAATCTGGCCTGCCAAGGCATTCTGTCCAGCCCATGGGACCCCTGAAAAATTTAGAAAATTATTATCTTCGCCTGACTGCCTGTCAGATGGCAAAGTGCCAGTGGCAGCAGGACCTAGGGGGAGCTGGCGGCAGGATCCAGCGACTGAGCAGAAAGGCCTGCCTTAGTCTGCACTGTCCCCATCCCAGACCAGAAGCCTTTGCAGCTTTTGGCCTGGTAACCCTTTGGCTGTTCACCACCCTTCCTAGGTCCAAGTGGAAAGGCAGATAAGATCGGATGGAGGAAGGTGGGTAAACTGCAGTGATCTGCCCACACAGCCAGGAACTGCATGGTGCTGGTCAGGGCAGGCTGGAGCGAGAGTGGCTGATGGGGTGGGGAAGTGGCAGGAAGCAGTGGTGGACATGGGTAGCAGAGGGTGGGGGAGAAGGGGAGTGGCAGGGAGGTGAGGGGAATGGCAGCGGTGGCTTCTGGAAAGCGGTGGTGGGTGGGCATGTGGGAAGGAAAGCAGGGGAGTGGTGGCAGTGGGCAGGAGTGCAGAGCCTGTGCCAGTGCTCTGGGCCCAGCAGGAACCCAGGATGGGTGCGGCAGGAATGTGGAGCTTGGGTGCCTGGTCTGCCTGGCTGCATTGCATGAGGTTCACGCACAGTCTGTGAGAGCCGCATGTGGTGGAGCCCGTAACTCGACCCCATCTCTGTCCCAGCCCACCTACCATATCACCATACCCTCCCACTGCCCTCACCCCAGCCACATACCCCATACCCATCCACGCTCGCCCACCATACGCACACCCCACCACACAGACACCCACTCCCCAACCACATCCCCCACATACACTCTTTTATCGCCCACACACACTATACAAGACTAGGACTGTATTTTGATGTATTATGCAATTGCCTCTAGATGCACTATACAAGCACACACATCAGGACAAAAAGATTTTAAAATAAAAATTAAAATAAGGTATAGTAGATATTTTATTTTTTAGTATATGATTTGGGCGTATTTTTCAGTTTCAAGATAGCAGTACCCTCCCTCCCCAAAGGAGTACTTCTGGGGTAAGGGGAGGGACTTCTGGTGGCAAAGGTCAGGGGTTAGAGGTGGGACTTCTGGTCCCAAGATGGCAAACGGGTCAGGGCATCCGTCAAGGGGTGGGGCTACCCTCATCGCCCTTGACAGTTCACCAAAACTCTTTAAGCAGCCCTCCACCTGAAATAATTGCCTGCCCCTGTTGTAGACAATCCAGGACATTGCTGGCACCATTTTAGGTTCTGTAGTACATTGTAGTTTTTGAGGGATTTTGATTGATTGATTTATTACTAAAGATACTAGGTGAGGAGACAAAGGGTGCTTTGTGGTGGTGGTATTGGGTAGAGGCCAGAATAGATGTTTGAATTTTGAATTTTACATATTACACAGTTGCCTGTGATTGCAGGTAACAGTATGGTTCATAGGGGTCCCTTCCAGTCTTATATTTCAAAGTCAATGAAGCAAAAGCCGTTTATAGTAGCTGAGGATGTGTCTGTACAGAAGACCAAACAAAATTCATATTATGAAGGTTTTGGGCTCTTTTTCTGCAAAACTAGCTGGAGGCACAAGGTAACCAATTAACTTTTTTCCAAATTAGACTGATGTGCTCAGTGTGTTGAATAAACATTATAAGTTAGACCTGTTGAAACCAAGAAGAAAAAATTATGTAAATCAAGTTGAAAACAGACCATGTTCATAGGGAAAGAATTGTTACAAAGCATATTACAGAAAATAGAAAGTAAGGAAGGCAACAGCAATAATGAATGCCCTTTTGATAAATCACCTTTCCGTAGTTTAATACAAATAACAACTTGCATCTTTTTTTTAATCTCTTGGTCATCTTACTACCTTGAATGTCTTGGAATGTGATAGTGGCCCACTTTGTAATATAGAAAAACTCACAATGTCTTTTACAAGTATTTCTATTTAATAATATTTCAGAAGTGTCAGTTTGTGCTGAGAATGTGTTAATTGGGGTTATATTAGTGCAGTTGGCTAATATGATAAAAATGAACAGAAATTAATTTGGTGTTCTTCATACAAAATACAAAAACACTATTCTTCTCTGGTCATGACTTGTAATAATGCTGTTGCTTTCTCTGTGTTTCATGAATTTAAAGGGGATATATCATCCCCATCTCACTAAACTTGTATCAACTGGGGGGGGAGGAGGGGCTGAGAGAGGTAATATATGTAATTTTAATAACTGATAATGTAGTGATTGAGTATATTGGCTAAGGCATATGGAGAGAGAGAAAGGGGGAATAATTTTTGGAGAAAAACAGAGAGAAAAAAATGTAACTGATGAGACATGGCTTCATCTTTTCTTGCATGTTGTCTGTCTATCTAACTGAACTTATAGGCCAGTGGTTCCCAACCTTTTTTTTGCCATGACTTGCTGCTGGGAGTGGAGTGCGGTGGTGGTAGTGCAGGGGTTGGGGAGCTCCTGGCACGTGGCACAGCTTGTCTTTTGTGTGCGGCACCGCCGACATTGCCCCCATGACCCTCATTTGGGTCATGACCTGAGGTTGGGAACCGCTGTTACAGGCAAACTAATACATAAAATAAAATTCTTCGGGATAGAGCCTGCATCCCCAAATCTGTTGCTATGATGTCTAGCATAATATGATAAAAATTTGTAATTAATATCTTTTGAGCTCTATCACAATAAAATATCAATAATTTCTATAAAATGTAATAGTTGCTGCAAATGTTAATAGTGTTACTAAAGTGTTTTGAGGCCTTTGGGTAAAGGATATTAGAGCAAATTTCAGTTAGGAATGAGGAAATACTACTTGCATAAGCTGGGTACCATTACTCTTTATTAAGCACTGATCAAGAGAGTGAAATTGCCAAAATCTTGAGGATGTGTCCTAATTCCTAATTCATAGTTGTGATATTAAGCCCTCTGGCTACAACATAAATGTGAAATTGCAGCTTTTTTCCTTTGGTTAATGGATAATTGGAGTCTTGCCACGTGAAATAGTGGAATCAGTTGAAAAGCATATCAGACCTGAGGGACAAACTATAGAACTTTTTTACACCAACAGATTATGCAAAAAACTAACCTTCATTTTTGGACTTGAACTGTAAATGCATTCTTGCATCATAGCAGATACCTGTGCCTGCACTGGGTATAAGTGAAAGAATGCCTGGATTTGTGCTTGCAAATACATTTAAGAAGTTAAGGAGTATTTCTCTCAAAAACACTGACTCTTGAAATTGAATAATACTATTTTGTTCTGTTTTTCTGTTACACTTTGTGCCTGTTACCAAACAGATGCATTTAAATAGGTGCTGAAGGAGAAAATCCTTAACTTCACCTTGAGCCTGCAGTGAAGTTGTATAACTGCAGAATTTGTGACATAATTTCAGCGGCATCACACTGAATTTTTATTATGGTAGGACTATGATCTTCATGCAAGGTTACTTGTATGAGGCTAGAGAGAGAAGGGCTGAGTTTAAGATATCTTCAGTAGCATTTTGAGGTTGAAAAACATCTTTGCGTTTTTGCTTCTTCCATAAGCAGTGTCTTACAAAGAAATAGATTTTAATACTGAATTGTAATTGAAAATTCATATAATACCTAGGACAATGGTTGTGTTCCTTAGATTTTGAATGCAGTATATGTAACCATGTAATACAACTTTTTCTTCTTGTTTAAAGTAGGGCATTTTCTAAAAAGTAGAGTTTTTAAAAATCCAAAAAGTGCATTATATTTTCTCATATCTAAGATATATAGGTAGTATTTGTCTATTTATATTAAGTGGAATTCTACCAGTTAGGTGGTTGCTTCCTCTTCCTTTGACATACTAAATGTTATAACATTCCACATTTTTTCACAAATATACAGTATGGGATGACTGGGGATTTCTCTTCTGAAGGGGAGCCAGTTGCCAAATGAATGATATATTTCAGTTACCTTTTTTGTGAGTTTCTACAAAATTTTAAAATCCCTTTAAGCAAAATCACTTTGGTCTTGTTTTTCAGTAGTTTAAATTTCTGAATGATTTTAATGTAAGTGTGACCCAGAAATAAATTAAGCTTCATTTTAGTTGACTAATGTGCCCAAAGGAGGACGATAACATCTTGCTTTGTTTCTTAATCTAGAACAAACGTTCATGAATCTTCAAATTCTCTTAATCTGAGATTGAGAAATTATAAAATCTGTTGAGCTATGTTTTTAGACCAGTTGCATAATACAGTATAACCTTGTAAATCCGGATCTTGTACTTTGCAATTCTGGTAAATCTGGCACTTTTTAAGCTTCCCTCTTCCACTCCCCTGGACTCAGAGGGGGAAGCTTGCACACGGCAGCTACTGCTGCCATCCACAATCCTGAGCCACTGCTCCGCGTGTGGCCACTGCTACCCCCCCCCATGGCTTCATAATCGGCTGCTGCTCCGGTTTAAAAAAAAAATGGAATTTTCAAATTTCCAGCAGGTGCTCAGTCCCAAACATGCCAGATTTATGAGGTTATACTGTATACTTCATTTATGTGCACTCAGTGTCACTGCACAAATTGTTAGTTTTATTTCTGATTTACCCTCTGAATGTGCCAGTGTCTGATTTGCATGCACAGTTATGGTAATTGTGCACAAAAATTTAGGCAGCCAGTTGTCTGTTGAAAATCAAGCCCAGAGTTTTCATTAAATTTTGTTGCCATTCAGATTTTAGTTTACATTGGTAGTTTTTTGTTTGTTTGTTTTGAAAGTAGCAAGTTAAAATGATATTTTACCTGTAAGCTTGAACAAATACATAACCTTTTATTCTTGAACTGAGGAATGCATTTCTGGAAGCCAAAGTAAAAATGAATTACAAAAAGCAATTTTAGTTCTCCCAAGGGCAGTTTTGCAGTAGTCTGTATATTGAAATTGTCTACAGTCAGAACTTTTCCTTTTATTTCTATGGGTATGTCTTGGTATATGACCATTGATTAAAATCCATAAAAAAATAAACCATCACCTTTTTAAAACATTATTTTGAGCAAAAAGAAAATTGAGTTTTTGTTGTGATATTTTGTTGTGACTTCTCCATTTACTCTTTATATGTCTAGATATTATATTAGCATGAGAGAAGAACATGGTTTTACAGCTGGCTCTTTTGTTTAACACACAGTAAAGTAAAAATAAGCATTTTCTAGAAACCTAGAAAAATGTAAAATATAGTTGTCTGTAAATTCCTCTGAAATTTGATGTAGTTTCCAAACCTCTAATGAAAATAGCAATAATGTATTTAAGTCTATAGATATTGGTGTAGTACATGGTGCCAACTGTAATTTAAGGTTAGCTGACATTTTTTGTTTTTGGTTGCCTGTAATTTTACCAAATTTTAACTGTATGAATAGCCTGTCAAACGGTTCAGCCATTTTAGGCTGAATGAAATTAGGGGGGGGAAAAAAAAAGTTTTTATAAACAATACTAACAAATAAGAAAAATCTAAGAGTTTCCAAGTGTGAAGTGCTTGTGTTTCTACATTGTTGAGCAAGAGCTAGGTCCTGTTTTATACTGAACCATCCTGTTTTTAAACCCTTTGTCCCCTGTCTGTTCCTGAATGAGGAATGAACAGCAAAAAGTCCTGTTTTTCAGTTCCTTGGTGGAAATATATGTTGATCATTTGTCCTGGTTATTATGTTGGCTGTGCCTGGAGGTGGTGCACAGCCAGGAGGAGAAGGGTTTGGAGCCAGCCAGGGAGGGAGGCAGGTGGTGGTCCCGTCCCTTGCTGCTGATTAGCCAAGGGGCCTGGTGGCCCCAGCCTCGCTCCTGATTGCCCGAGTGGGCCCACCCCTTACCAAGGGGCTGTCCTGTGTTTTGGGGGTGTATCAGTGGCCACCCTCTGTAAGAACTTTTGCTGTTTGCCATCCTTGTGGAATATTTATCTAGGTTATACGCCCCTGAGAAACTGAAACTTATACATTCTTAGAGGTTTCATAGAGCTTGACAGCTAAATAGTTCAGAGAACCTGTCCTGGGCATTCCCCAGCCCGTGGCTGTAGCTTCTGAGCAATACTTTTCTTTTAATTGCTTCGCCTGCCTGTGGTGCTGGATACAGGAACCTTGTCAGGTGTGCACACCTAGTGATGCCTAGGAAGCAAGAAGGGGATATGCAATATGCGAAGAGTGGGGAAGCAGGGATGAATTATGGCTGTTTGTACTTCATCCGCTTCATTGTGAAATCCCATAGGATTATGCTGTAAGCCCCCTGTTCTTGACAATTTAACTTCTCTTCTTGTTGTCTTTACTTTTTAACCTTAGTTACCTCTTCTGCCCTGATATTCAGATGTATTCTTTATTCTACTCTGACTTATCTTCCTCCATTACTTTGGTATTTGCAGTCCTGTCAATGCCACATATAAAACATAGCAATGCTACTTTGATTTATTTCAGCATAAACTCTCTTCCATGATTTCATATATCACCTTCAGTATTGTAATATCTTTTTATGTGGCTTCCCTGATGTAAGTACCTACAGATATTGCTTCTGACTTTTTTTAGACCCTGTCTACATGTTGAACTTTAAATCAATATAAACCCAGTTGCATCAATGGAATGAATATGGCAGTACTTACTGTGCATTGAAGTGGGTGATTTTAAGCCCATTGGCTAGGGACAGAAATTACACATAAACTGGTATAAGTGATCAGAAAATGGTTCAAAGCTGTAATACAACAGAAGTTCAGTGTACGTAAACCACTTTCAGAATGGCCAAACCAATTTAAGATAAACCTGGATGGACGTAGATTCAGACTTCATTGATTTAAGTTAAATCGGTTTATTGAAATTCTGTCCCAGATCTTCTCCCAGTTCAAGTCAACTCACAGGCCCCAAGCATCCCAGGATGCTTTGCACCTCCCCCACAAACCCTTCCCCCCCTTGTAGGGTGGGCTGGGTAGCCTTGGCCCAAGCTGTGTGCTCCAGCCAAGCAGGGAGGCATGCTTTAGCTCCCTCTGACTTCTGACCTTGGTCACTGCAGGCATGTGGCTGCTTTTCTGAAATCAAAAGTGAATGTCTGTTCCCTTGCTTATTGGTTTAGACTAACCTGCAAAGATTGAATTGATTCAACCTTGGGCTTTTTGACTGTCTGCACTTAGCCATTAGGAGTAATTTTATATTGGAACAAGTTACATTGGAGCAGCACTTGTGTATGCAGTATTTTGGTGAATCTCCTGCTGCCTTCGATGCAACATTGTCCTCTCCTACAACTGTCTGCTCTGTTTACTGTTGTTCTGTTCTGTGACCAGATGTCACTTGTCTGTTTGGATGCTGGCATACAGGCAGATTCCACATTTTTGTGTTTATGCACTAGGTTTACACTTTACTAGCATATTCTATTGTCTGTTAGTCCATAGTCTATTTTATAATCTGTAAAGTATTGCATGTTCGTTAATGTAAATATTTTAATTTTATGGTAGTGTTTGAGTGATGTTGAAGCTGTCCTGGTCAAGGAAATATGGAGAGGCAAGGATTTTCATGGTCACTTGAAGAAGAATGAATGCACTGTATTCGGAGTGTACTTGGTAGTCATGTTGGTCTGAGACAAGAAAACATACAAAAAACTAGAACTCTTGGTTCCAAAATGATGATACCTTTTATTAGACCAACTGGAAAATCATAAGAAAATTGTCTTTCTGCAAGCTTTCCTGATGAAAGGACTTTGCTCCCAAAAGCTTGCAGAAAAGGACAGTTTCCTTGCGATTTCCCGCTTGGTCATAAAAGGTATCATTTTGGAACCAAGAGTTCTCATTTTTTGTATGTCTGCACTGTATTTGAAATTTTGTCTAAGCCTATCTCAACCATTCATGATAAAGGATATCACTCACAAAAATTCTTGCTTCTCGCTTTAATTTATGCCATTTTGTAACTTTGAAAATGCACCAATATCAAAATTAGTTGGTTCAAGTCATATCTGATTTTTCAAAAGTACTAAACACACAAATCTGAAGAGAATTCAGAATGTAAATAACAGGTGTTGCAGATGTCTAAATAAATTAGTTTCACTTTCAGATATCAAAGCTTAAGAAGTGCCTGTTTTTTGAGGCACAACTTTAAAAAAAAATTACCCATGCAAATATATATTACAATAGTGGTCAGTAGGAAATGCAAAATTTGCTTAAATGAAAAGATAATTCTGAAGTGTCTTGTTCTGTATGTTTCTTGGAAAAATGAAAAAGGTGTTCTTAAAAAACCACTGTCAGTATTTATGTTTTTATAGATTTATTCCAAAAATAATTCAGAGATGTTGAATCCTAGTACTAATACTAAGCAACCTTTGTCAATCCATAACACTCAATCCATAAACGATTGCAGTTTGCATAACCTTGTTTAACGATATGATATAGAAATAGTGAGCAAAATATAAAATATGTACCTATAAACTCATAGCTCTGAGTGCTTTATAACAGAGAGAATGTTTCAATTTTCATTACTATAGTCTTTAATATAAATATTGTTTATTTTAACAGTTTAAAACAGAGTGGAAAATTCCCTGGAAATCCTTGGCCTCCCTACAAGAAAAGAACACCATTGCATCCAGGCTATCAGGGTCTCACAAAGCTTTTGCACTGTAAAACTCTGCACATTGTATTGTTCACACTTCTTTACAAGGTACAATTAAAGTTTGGCTTATGATATCAGGACGTATTATTTATTTTCTCATCTTAAAATATTTTTAAGTATATGGATTTTTATACTTTATTTACAATATTTGGCTCATATTTGTATCAATATTGCTACTTTTGTATTTACTATATACGTGCATGGTTTGAATTTTTTTTTTAATGGTACAATGGTAGTGGTATAGAACAGCATTTCCTATGTTTTCAAATGCTCCTTTTCCTTGTTCCTTTTTAGCATCTTACAATTTTTAAATTAAGTGATTGCCTGAATTCAAAGATGTGCAGTATTTAAATGTGTTCGGTATTTATTTATAAGTGCATGTGCATGTTTTCTGATACCTGCTATGTAATTGGTACATCTATTAAGCCAGGTAATCTAATAGGCAACCTGTTCTGTTACACTCCAAGGGATTCTGCCAAAGCCATTAGGCTTGATATATGACATATTGTAGCATGATGGTTTCTGGTCGTTTTGTTTTGCTGCTTTTTTCTTTTTTTTAAGTCATGAGAAACATTGAAATATACAAAAACCCTGTTCTCCTAGATCTTCTGTGGTGATTATGTTTGACCTTTCCAGATCACTTTCCAGAGAAGCTCTGACTTTCAGCAGTGATGCAGCCATTCATTCGTCCATACTAATTGATTTGTCAGCATCAGAAGTTGTTCTCTCCTCCATCCCCCCACTCGCTTCTAAAATATGTTTCATTTTGCCTGCTTCTTTTAAGAGAGATGTACTTCTTTGGCTGAAAATATTCACCAGAAGGGGAGGCTTAAATCCATCTTTTTGCTTCTAGAAATATCTATTACTTTCAAAAAAGATTAGTAAGGAAATAAACTGCTGCTAGAGATGAAGGACTGAAATACTGGTTTGGTTTGAGCCAAGTAATTCTTTACCCTATGCAAACTTTCCTCTTTGCTTCTGCTGATATGTCCTCCTCTTCACCTCTATAGCTCTTGTGCTGTTTTGTTCCCACCTTTCTGCTAAGTAATGAATGCGGATTGTTTGGTAATTTTGTGTTATTCATAAAAAAATGCTGGTTCTTCCATAGCCTTTCTTAAAAATAAATGTTTTACCCAGTTTTTTTTCAAGTGAAGTGACCAACAGACCGTGTATCATGAGCCTGGATTTAGATATAAAGAATGGTGACTAGCTTTATCTGTTTTAGCAACATGTGCTCCACCTTCATGTTAGAATACCTTTTCTTTTTCCCCTGAAGTTCTATTCAACAAGTATTTGAATGCATTTTTTTCTTTTGCCCATATAAAATAAGTTATAATTATGGATAAAATAGAATTAAGAGAATAAATTATTGGTGAAGCCATACATCCTACCCTCAGGGGAACTGATTATAGGCAGGGCTGTTTGAACACTACTTTTTACTAAGATTGTCAGTTATACTGTATTTTCAGCTGTTGGCAGTTTTGCCAAACTTTAACCATTGGCTGAAATTTTCCCCGTTGGGGATCTGCCTCTGCCTTAGGCTGAATTCTGTCCATCTGTCTTTCAAAACACTTCCTAGAATGTCTGTAGGGAAAATACATTATGTTGTCCATGTTAAACATCCTGGCGGCCTTTTTTTTTCGGAAGAGTTCTGGAGCTCCCAGACCTTGGAGCAAGGGTTTTTATTTTGGAGGGAAGGGTAAGTTTTGTGTCAGAAGATCTGCCTATACTGTGCTTGCTTGTGACAATCTGCACACATTTGAATGATTATAAGCTTTTGAAGTATTGCCTGTTGTACAAGCTCAGGACAGATTTGCTAAACCTTTGCAGCCAAAATCTCAAGACAGTCATGCCACATTGAGCGTGCTGGAGGCCATCAGGTTGTGTAGGACTTACTCTGCAGGTGCAGCTCCTGCCTGCTCAGAAATATTTCGGGTCCTGCACCAAAATTGAGGTTGTCATTTCTATGCTGTTAGTGTCATCCCTTCCTCCTTATTTGCAGACAGTTGGGGTGCATGAAGCTGCCTGATGTGAATTAAGGATGGACAAGAGTCATATTGGTTTGTGTGGAGCAATTTGGGGCAGGTGCTTGAATGGGAGGAACATTGGAACTGGAGGTTGAAGACAGGGCTGAGTGTAAGTAGGACTATGAGATTAAAGGTAGTGGAGCTGGGATTGCCAGGATAAAGGCATTGGTATTAAAATTTAGGGACTGGGGATGAGGTGCTGAGTCATGGTGTCAGCAGACTGAGTTCAGCTCAGGACCTGGTGAAGGAGATTGGCGGTATAGATGGATGTAATGATTTTATTGATATGAAAGGATACTAGGACAAGCTATAGTAATACTAGTATAGCAAAACCACTCTAACTTTAACCCTGCTTTATTCAGGGTAAAACTTAAGGAAATATATTAAACTTTTATTGCTACAGGATCATGCAAACATAGGAGTTAGTGGAACAGCTGATGCACACTCCTGAGCAGCAGTTCCTTCTCCCTTTATGGACAAACATACATTTTAGCCCCTGGACTTATACCTGTGGACTGGAAAAAATAAAGGATTTGCATAAAGTCTAAACTCTACCTGCTGCTTTAGATTGGAAGCTTTTGGATTATGTCCTTTCAACACCTCTTTTCCCTTGACGAGCCACTTTAATAAGGCTTGGTTTGGAGTTCTTTCTTCCTATAGATTACCAGTGTTTGATGAAGTTCAGAGCCCTGCATTGATTGTCTAAAAGAATGTGTCCTCCTGCTTTGCTCACTTCTGTTGTCACTGGCAGTTTTTTATATCTTGTTACACTAAGAAGCTGCCAAAAATCTAATGAGGAATGCCTCAATATGAGTGGCTACAGACTCTCAACCTGCTTTCCTAATTAGAATATGCAAATATGCTTTTGCTATGTCAGTGGATAACAGAACACTGTACATTGTAATTGTTTCCATGGGCTGACTTAAATGGCCTTTTCTGTCCACTTTTGAAGGCTTTCTAAGCCTAAGGCAGATTTGATTCCTTTCAACCTTTGAGACCACAGAAAAAGTTAAATTTACATGATTTGTTTTAATAAGTCTGATGTATTGTGATTGGCATAAGCTCATCACTTTGTTTTTTGCATTACTAATTTTTCTGACCCCTGGTGCAGGCTGCACAGGCAGCCTGTGACCCTGCTTGCTGCACAGGTAGTGCACAGACCCCTGCCATGCAGGCTGCATAGGTGGCACACACCCTATTTTTCTCTGATTCTAAGATCCGTCTGGCCTGAGGTTAAACTGAATTGGCTGAAGGAATTTAAACAGTTCAATCCTCATTTAGCTAGCTATAAAAGACTGGATGCAAAACAATGATTATTATAAAAAGCTTAATGCTATTAGTGTTAAGGTATATAATTTGGTCTATTGGCATCTAAATTGCATTTAAAACTTGTTTTAAAATTTATTGCAACAGACTCTAAACTAAATATAGGCAGGTTCTTTGTGAAAGGAAATAAATGTGCTTGCTTTCTCTTTCTTTTCATGTAAATTAAGGTTCTCAGAACTTCATTTTAAATCAAAATATTTCCCAGAGGAAGGTCATTCTGGATTTCCTCTGAAAACTCTTCAGTCTGTGATTTTGATCAGTTCTCCCTCTCCAGGGGGCAAGACATTGTTTCTTTTTTTTTTCTTTTCTTTTTGCCTGAGTTGATGAGTGCTAAAGCTCAACTATCCTTTTTTTATGTTAGTTGCTTTCATGTTTCATTTCTGAATTCTTTTGAATTTTTTCCTCTTAAGGTGAAAACTGAAGTGGAGCTGGCATCCTTAGAAATGCCTTTAGTCTGGGTGCTTTTTTAGGGGTGTCAGTTGGATTTTCTTATTCTGTACATTTTCCTGGGCTCATAAATAACTAATTTGAAACTTTTCATGGCACTGCTTTTGAATTTGCAAACAACGAGGAAGGAGGGTATGAACTGAAACTCTCACTTGTCTTCTTGGCAGATGAAGAGACTATTTCTGATCAATAGTGTAACAATGGGTAGGTTAGCAGGGCACGAGGGAAGGTGTGCCACGATGGAGTCTGGGGAGTGCTGTACTCTCCCATCCCCCACCCCCAGTGCCCTGCATCCTGCATTTCCATGCAGCAACTTTGGCTCTGGCAGTGGAGAGGGCATAGGAGCAGTGACTGATTTGGCAGCACCTGAGTGGTAGCAGCTCATGGCGCAGCAATGGGTAGAAAGAGGGTACTGTTACGGGGAGTGTCAGAGTTCCCTTTGGGAGTGAGTAAGCCCCTTCCACCTCCTTTTTTTGCCACTGAAAATCATTGCTTAAATGGCTGCTTGGCCCACGTTTTAGCAGTAAAAAAGGTGGTATCTTCACCCTCAGCAGTTAACCTCTGGCCACTGCTCCTACACCTTGTGCTACCACTATCCAGGGCATAAAACTGGCCTCTGCTCCTGATGGTCTGGACTCTTTTTATAAGACTCTAAAGAATCCAAATCATGCAGCATGGTGACTGCTGATTATCTGAGGAGAGGCTAAGAAATTGTGTCTAAGTCTACCTTAATTTCCTTAAGTTGAAACTGAGATCCCTGAATAGATTTAGAGGTTTTGCCAGATTTAGCTGCCATTGTTCCCTTAAAACAAATGAGGACTTTATCTGGTAATAATTCTAAGACAAAGACTTGCTCTTAAGTAGTCTTACTGGAGAAAGGCTAAATCATCACTAGAGAACAATAATGTCGCAATGCCCAAAGATTGAGGTGAAATATGTAAAAGACATAATCCAGCCACCTTTCCCCACCAAGTATGTTGTGAAGTCTTGTATGGCATAGCAAAGGCTTTTTTTAGACAAAACACCAGCACCAACACATGGGATGAGAGCTGATTTTAGACAAAAGTATCTGTTTAAGAAATGTCAGGCAAAGCCTTAGATTGAGCTTGCCACTTAATAGCTTCTTGTAATGACACCCATTGCATGTCAGAGTGTCTCTGCAGATAATTAAGATCTCAATAAGCTAGTATCTAATTTTGCTAATCGCCAAAGGCAATGAACTACTTATATTAACCTATAGTTTCTACTAATGTTTATCTACTAACATTTATAGGGTTTTTTTTCTTATTGTCTAACCTAAAATTCCTTTGCTGCAAATGGAGCTATTTATTCCTGTCCTGTCCTTGGTGGACATGAAGAAAAGAACATCTGTGTCCATTAAATAATAGTTTTAAAAAAATATATATTTCAAGATTATTATGTTCTCCTTTAAAGTCATGTCTTTTTTGGACTAAACAAACCCAGTTCATTCAAATATTGCATACAGGTCATGTTTTCTAAACCACTTCTCATCTCTGGTGCTCTCTTCTGTACACTTCGAGGATTGTCTACACTTTTCTTAGTGCGATAGGCAAAATAGTACGTGATGGGTGTCTACACGAGGCTCCTTACTACGCAGCTGACTAATTGATGGCATGGTAAAGCATCGCTGTCTACATGTGCCGATCCTTTCTGCGCAGTCAATTACTCAGTTGCGGGGTTAATTTGCTACCTGCAAATGCAGGTAGCAAATTAACTGTGTGTTAATGACTGTGCAGTATCTCATGTGTAGATGGCTAACTGGGAGCATATTTGCTCCCAGCCTGCCTGGGCAGCAAGGGCTAGGAGAACAATCCTCTCCCCTAGGAGCTGCCTGCTGCCAGAGTGGGCTCAGAGGCGGGGCCGGGACACTGTTCCCCTGCCCTGGCAGCAGGCATCTCCCAGCTCCACAATTGAAGCAGGAGCTGGGGACTGAGCCCAGGCGGAGAAAAAGTTCCCCCTGCCATGGCAGCAGGCAGCTCCCAGCTCTGCGATCGTAGCTGGTAGCTGATCAGTGTGGGGACTACCCCTGGTCCTCCTGGTGCTATGGGGCTTCTGTCTTCCCACAGGAGCAGGGAGCTGAGCAGCGCCAGGACTGGGCATCTACGGGTGGGACAGCGGGAAGTGAGCTGTTGACTGGGTCGGCAATCTGCATGGTTAATTTGCAATCCCTGTGCAGCCAGGGCCTCACTGCTACCAGCCTGCCCTCCCCTACCTACTGGTGGGACAGCTTCCAGCTGCCCTCAGCTGAGTAGGGAATTCTTGCCCAGCCAGGGGCTCGCTGCCTTACTGGCACATTGGAGCAGGGAGCTGGGACTTGGCCTTCCCCCACAGCTGTTTCCTAGCCCCCTGCCCTGATCAGGTGATTGGGGTACAGTTTGGGAAGGAGGTGAGCAGCCCTCAGTGGTGAAAGAACAGGTTAGGGACTATTTAGAAAAGATGGACATATAAAAGTCCATGGGGCTGGATGGGATGCATCCAAGGGTACTGAGGGAGTTGGCTAATGAGACTGCAGAGCCACTGCCCATCATCTTTGAAAACTTACGGCAATCAGGAGAGGTCCCAGATGATTGGAAAAAGGCAGACATAGTGCCCATATTTAAGAAAGGGAAGAAGGAAGATCCAGGGAAGTACAGACCAGTCAGCCTCACCTCAGTCCTGGGAAAAATCATGGAGCAGATCCTCAAGAAACCCATTTCTAAGCACTTGGAAGAGAAGGTGGTGATTTAGGAACAGTCAACATTATGAACACCGCGTGCCCCGGAGGCTTGGGGGGCATGGCAACCGCCCGCAGATTGCAGTGAGCTCTGGCAAGCAGCCGTGGTGGTGTCGGTGGCGGAGGCAGGACAAGTGGGGGGCTCCCATAGGCGGCTGTGGCGGTGTGAGCGGGGGGGGGGTGAGTGCTGACCAGCGTATGATGAGCACCTGCAGGCACTGCCAGCGGCGATTGGGGGCCACCTGCAGATGCTGCTGGTGGTGTCAGTGGCGGGGTGGGGGTGGTGAGCAGCGACCTCTTGCAGGCACTGCCAGCAGGGTCAGCAGTGCTTTTTGCAGGGGGTGCACTGCCAATCTCGGGGTGCGTGTGCACCCACGTACACCCCCTACGTGTCACCAATGGTCAGCATGGATTCAGTAAGAGCAAGTCATGCCTGACTAACTGATTGCCGTCTATTATTAGAAGCCTGGCTCCTCGGATGTGGGCAGACCAATGGATGTGTGATATACCTTGACTTTAGCAAGGATTTTGATATGGTCTCCCACAACATTCTCTCAGGCAAGCTAAGGAAGTATAGGCTGGATGAATGGACTGTCGGGTGGATAGAAAACTGGCTGGAGCATTGGGCTCAGAGAGTAGTAATCAATGACTTGATGTCTAGTTGGCAGCCCGTATCAAGTGGAGTGCCCCAGGGGTCAGTCCTGGGGCCGGTTTTGTTCAATGCCTTTATCAGCCACCTAGAAGATGGCATAGAGTGCACCCTCAGCAAGTTTGCAGATGACACCAAGCTGGTGGGGAGTAGTAGATACGCTGGAGGATAGGGCTAGGATTCAGAGTGACTTAGACCAATTGGAGGATTGGACCAAAAGGAATCTCATGAGGTTCAACAAGGACAAGTGTAGAGTCCTGTACTTAAGATGGAACAATCCCATGCACCAGTAGTGGCTGGGTAGCAGCTCTGCAGAAAAGGATTTGGGGGTTACAGTGGACAATAAGCTGAATGTGAGCCAACGGTGTGCCCTTGTTGCCAAGAAGGCTAACAGCATACTGGGCTGCATTGGTAGGTGTGTTGCCAGTAGGTCAAGGGCAGTGATTATTCCCCTCTATTCAGCACTGGTGGTGCCAGTTGTGGAGTACTGTGTTCAGATTTGGACACTCTACTACAGAAAGGGTGTGGGCAAATTGGAGAGAGTCCAGTGAAGGGTAATAAAAATGGTGTGGGAGCTGGGGCACATAACTTAGTCTAGAGAAGAGAAGACTAAAAGAGGATTTAACAGCAGCCTTCGACTACCTGAAGTGGGGTTCAAAAGAGGATGGAGCTAGACTGTTCTCAGTGGTGGCAGATGACAGAAAAAGGAGCAATGGTCTGAAATTGCAGCAAGGGAAGTTTAGGTTAGATATTAGGACAAATTTTCTTACTAGGAGGGTAGTAAAACCCTGGAACTAGTCATCCAGAGAGGTTGCAGAATCTCCATTCTTGGAGGTTTTTAAGACTGGCTAGACAAAGCTTTGGCTGGGATGATCTAGTTGGGGCTGACCCTGCTCTAAGCAGGGGGTTGGACTAGATCAGCTCCCGAGGTCCCTTCCAACTCTTATTTTCTATGATTTCTATGATTCCTTGTCTTAACCTCTCAGTTACCAGCATTCCTTAGTTATGAGATGTTCTGAGCCTACAGTTGCCTCTCTGATTATTGTGTTTAATAGGCCCCAAGGGACTTATCCTCCATATTTTTGTCTAATCCCTTTTTTGAACCTTTGTATACTTTTGCCCTCTGTAACATCCTGTGCTATTGAGCACAGACGTGATTAGACGCTTTAATCTGAAATCAGGCAGAAAGGGCAGTAATTCAGTAAGTTTCTCAAATTATTCTTAATATTTTGGATTCTATGCCTGTCTTCCATGAGGCTTACAGTGCTTTAGCCCAGTAATTTTCAACTGGGTTGCCAAGGCATGTTGGAGTACCTTGAGAGCCTTTTAGGAGTGCTGTGACGTGCCACGCAACATTGGCAGTGTTAAGTGTTCAAACACAGTTCACAGTATAAGCCCAGAGATTTCAAATAAGAATCCTTAGAGTCAAACGAATTCTGATCTATTATTGTCTTTATGATTCCTTTGCAACAGAAGAACTGTTCTTTTATTTTTCTGTAGTCAAAAATCAAGTGGAAGCTAACAGCTGACATTTTCGAAGGGGTGCCTGGAGTCTAAAAAGGTTCTAGCTCTAGCCTCTCATTTACAGATTTTATAGGAGTATAACTTTCATGAATCATATTGCTAGTGTAAATATTGAGTTGTCTTGGACCAAGACAGACCATTGCAGGCTCACACTTGATAGTCTCCCAAGTTGATAAATACTTTTACTACAGTTCATAGCACATATTATATTTTACACTATATGTCTTTGTTTGCTTGTATTCTCATGTCAAATGGACCTGTGTCAAAAATTTCACTGAAGTCAAGATATAATTCGGTTCCACTTTTTCCCATTCACTAGACCAGTTACCTTATCGGAAATGAAAATGAAATTGGTTTGACATTAGCTGCTGCTTTATAAAATTCACATTGCCTGTTGCTTACTACTTTGTTATCCTTCAGGCACTTAAATTGATTGTTTAATCATTTTTTCTTGCATCTTCCTGGGTATCAACATGAGGCTGACTTGTCCATAATTCCCCAGGTCCTCCTTTTTAATGATGGGTACTACAAGCCTTTTGCTGTCCACTAAGACCTCAGCTGTCCTCTGTTATTAGTTCTTGAAGATAATAGCTAAAGGCAAAAAAATTGCTTCATTTAGTTCTTTAAATATTCTCAGATGACTGTCATCACACCCTGCCAACTTAAATCCATCTGACTTACCTAAATATTTTTAAGACTACTTTTTTTACAGTTTTTAAAAAATTTTCAGGTCATTTAAGAACTTCTGATGTAGCCGTGTTGGTCTCTTAATACACTTTATATCTTTTTCTTGCACTGGGTTAATTTGCCAGTCTGCCTTTAATACTACTTCTTTTAGAGATTAGGCAGGGTAGATTTGAACCTTATAGACTAAATCACAAATGCATAAGCTTTCATAAGCAGTGGTTGATATCATTAGATGCTGTGAAGAGACTGCTGGAAGCAACATTTCTAAGTGGAAAGCAGTGATTAGAATTTAAAAGATAGGGAAGAGGGAAAGTAAAGGAGTGACACTGCTGGGTGAGGGGAGGTGGGTAGGAGAGAGGGGGGAAAAACAGCGCATTGAAGGACGTAGGGTTATAAAAGCTAATCTAGGTAATACAGTAAAAATCTAGTCCTGGTTTAAACCAGTGGTGCTCAACTTTTCAGCCTCAGGCATGGATCCCTCATGGCATTAGGCCCCCAGAGCCCTGATTGGGTCCTGCAGTGTCTCAGTCTGGCCCCAGGCACCCAGTTTGGGCCCCATGCTGCCCTGATCAACCCCATGTGCCAGGACTGGGCCTCGTGCTGTCCAAATCCCACACGACTGATCTACTGCAGAGTGCCGTGCTCTCTAGCCCATTGCGCTCCCCACAGATTCAGAAATTTTGTAGCAGGGAAGGAGCAATTAACAGTACCAACTGGGAACAGAAACTGAGAAGGAGGGGGAGCAGGGTGGGGAGGACTGACATCTGTAGCCAGTGAGTGTGATCTTTCCCTGAGTCCCCTTCCAATCACAGTGCTCTGGGGAAGGGATGTACAAACAGCACATAAACCTCTGTCTGCAGCCTTTCTGTCCCTTTTGTGAGCTGTTTCTGCCTGAGCACTGGGAAGGCCGCCTGTTACAAGCTACCATCCTTTCTGGTTTCATCCCGCTGTGCCTTAACACACACAAAGTCACATGTCGTGAGTTTTGCTTATCAGCACCTGGAGGTGCAGTTTCCCAGAAACCCCTGCACCTGTCTCCTTGAAATTTGGCAGGGGTCATGCCCTCAGATCATATCCCTGCTTTTTCCACCCTAATCTGCGAAAAAATGACAAAGTTATACGTATTTCAGTGATTCTCCATTATACTCTGTGGCTGAATCTCTCCGAATCAGCACTGAATCTTCCAAAGCTGGTTCAGCCGAATCGATTTGGGACAGTGATCCAAATCTCCAGATCAAATCACTGTCCTCCGAATAACCCAAATCTGAATCGAATACTTTGCGATTCACATAGGCCTACTAGCAGTGTGCTTAGGATGAGAGCATCTGGTGTGGAGGTAGCGGCAGCAGTGGCTTGGTTTCTGATACAATGTGGTGGTGATATTGGCATTGCAAACATTCACTGTACTGTCCAAAGAATTAATTTTCTGGGTGGAGTATTCCAGAGTTAATTTGATGGAGGGGTGGAAGTTGTTAAAATCCTGGTACAGTTTTTCTAGAGATTCCTCTCCACATGTCCATATGATGAAGATATCATAAGTGTGCCTTAGGTATACCGCGGGGATGAGCTGTGGAAGAAGCAGACTTCAAGGTCTGTTTTAAGTATAGTGGCTTATTGGGGGCCATACAGTGCCCCTGGCAGTGCTGTTTATATATAGGTGTAGGAAGCCACAAACCTGGAACAGAACTGGATAATGCAGAAGAGTGTGATAGGAAAAGAAGTTGGTTGTAGCAGTGTTGTTCTAAGAACATAGGCAGACAAGGTTCTTTGAGTAGGTGTTGTATCTTTTATTAGACCAACTAAATGGTTGGAAAAATTGTTCTTTGCAAGCTTTCGGCCACAAACACCCAAAAAAGAAGCAGTGTTTTCATCAGGGGTAATCAGTCCTCGTGGGGATGCTGGTGTATGGAAATGTAACATCCGTGGTAGCTAATATGGTGTTAGCTAGAAGCTTGTAAATGGAAACTAATTTTTTCAGGAAATCTGTGGTAAATTTCAAATAGCTGGAAGTTCCCATGGTATATTGGAATAGGTTTGAGTCAACATAGCAAGTAATGCCTTTGATGGTGCCAGTGCCAGTAGCAATGGGGCATCCTAGTTTGTGGATCTTGGGTAACAATTAAAAGTTGCCCATTGTGGGCTCTCAGAAATGGAAACATTAATCCTCTCCTGTGTATCCAGAGGTAGCTTCTCTCAGAGTTTACTTAATTCCTTCTGGTATTGTGCCATGGGGTCCCCAGTCAGAAGTTGGTAAAATTTTGTATAGGAAAGTTGTCTCTTGGCTTTCTGTATGCATGCTGTTTTGTCCATGCCAGTAGTGGTACCTTCCTAATCAGCCTGATGTATCAGGGCTGTTTTTAACACAGAGTGTGGTTTTCCATTCCTCAGGATTAAAGTGGTAACATAAGTATCATTGGTTTTTTGGCAATCTCAGAGTGCATATGGAGGTGAAAACAATTTTATATACACATCCAAAGTAGGGCTGCAACCCTCAGGTAGAGTCCAGGAGCTGCCCTTCTTGGTCTGTGATGGGTTGGTCATTGTGTGGCTTTTCATAGAAATATTCCCTTAGTCTTGTGCAGCAGAAAAAAGCCTCAAGGTTTCCATACAGCTGTACAGTTGTGTAGCAGGGCAGAAAGAAAGACCACAGCATAGTGCAGACACTTCAACTGAGCTGGGGGTGGTGGTTGGATAGGTTGATAATACTCCTGTGGATCATAGGGTTCTTGTAAGTTTTGCAAGTTGGGGAAGTTTTGCTTCCTTCTTCTGTAAGGAGTGAAGGTGTTCGTGATGGACTTCATGGCTGGACACAGAGATCTCCTCTTTGTTTATAGTTCTTATGTCTGGATGGTTTGTCAGTTCTGCAAACCCGGTGTTGGTCTGTTCCTGTTTGCTGTATAGATGGTTCTTCAGTTTCTTAAAGAGGGTAAAACACAGCTTGTCAGAATAGGCTGTATGGCCTGTAGAACAGAGTGACTTGGTCACATGGAGTTCCTTGGAGATGAAACTCATCTACTTGCATCCACTCAGCAAGAAGATATCTGAGCATACCCGTAAGCAAGTTGCCACACTTGTGAGATTCGTCAGGCAGGCTTCTGCTCCCTGAGCAGTCCGTTCCTTAGCCAGCCCTAGCATTAAACAGAATCCAGCCTGGGTCTGCCTCAGTGAACAGTGCCGCAGGTGGCTCAGGCAAGGGACAGTCTTTAAATAAATAAAACTTGTTGTTCTGTCCTGGACACTGGGAAGTGTCCCCTGTGGCTCTGGCCTTCACGCAGCAGTCTTGCTGTACACATCATTCAGCTCACCACTGCTTCCTCACTTTTTCACTCTCTGTGGCTCTGCTTTCTGGAGGGGGGTTAACTCCCACTGATCTACTCCCTTAGTAGCAACATTTCCACAGCTGCTGCTACTCAGCAGGGGTGGCTGACTCCTAGTAAGGGGACAGCCCACCCCGTAGTACCTAAGCATGTTTCTTGTGTACATGGATTACAGTCCTTTTCATTAGAAATCATCAGAAATAGAAGTCCTTTTCCCTTCAGAATCCTTTCCCTGAGACCTTACCTCCAGCTCCTCGAATTTGTTAAGTTCTACTTTTTCTGAACCCATTGTCTTTTAGTCTAATGTTCTTTTTCCTTCATTTTTTTTATAATCATAAATTATTGTTTTGTGGTCATTTTTCATTCTAATTGCCTTCCACATTAAGGTTCTTAACAGGTTCTTCCCTAGTAACTTCAAATCTGAAATAGCTGCTCCCCTATTTCTTCCACCTGTGAAACAAATGATTATTCCAAACACTTTCTAAGAACTTCTTGGAAAGCTGTTTTCCTGCCATGTCACTTTAAAAAAATTATCTGGGTAATTAAAATCTGTTATCACCCATCTTTCCAATGTTTCTTATAACCAGGGATCCTATTTTTCTCTGATTTAAAAAAAAACCCAAAAAACCCCCCAATTTTCAGTTAAAAAGCCCCCTCCAAATCCATATTTTTCCACGATTAAAATGAAACACCACTATATCTAGATATAGATAGCTATAGATATATTTTAGTGGTGTTTCATTTAAATCATGGGAAAATGTGGAGTTGGAGTTACTTTTTTTTTTAACCAAAAATTAAGGATTTTTTGTTTAAATCAGAGAAAACCAGGATCCCTGCTTATAATTGCACAGCCTTGCCATCCATATCCATTACTTACTCTTGATTTTTTGATGTATTCTAGATGTCCTCCCTTTACATTGTTCCTACTCTTTTTTTCTACCTGCTGTTATGCTTGACTGGTAGAATTGTTGTCTGCCACTCAGGAGATCTGGGTTCATTTCCCGGATGCACGTATAGCTATAGTCATCAAGGTACTGAGCGTCCAGACTTGGTCTGGCCTTTGGATTCTGTCTCAGTCGTTTGAAGGGGGTGAAAGGTCTGGGCAGCCTCCACTCCTTTGTACTCCGGCCTAGGTGTACGCATCAAAGGCGCTGGTTACCTCTCATGCATCTACCGTGATCCAGAAAGATCAACAGTTGTCTGTGAGTCTTTTCCTCTTTTATTGCCACCCAGAGAAGTCTCTGCTTCCTTGTCGACTTCAAAGCAAGTATATACATTCTTACTTGACACTGCACCATTATCCCATCTGTTTTTCCTGAACAGGCTCTTCTCTTCTGTATCAGTGCTCCTATCTTGAAGTTTATCCCAAGTTTCTGAGTTGCTGCAGAAGTAGTTTTATGTGTGCATTAAGACTTTGTTCTTCCTGTCTATATCCCATCATCCTTAGTGTATAGATGTCCATGATGTCTGGTGGGTACTCCATTATTTCTTTTTGTCTCTCCTGCCGTGTTCCCAAAATTCCTATTCCCCCTTTGCTGTGCTGACCAGATGTCAGCTCTTTGACTAGGTCACTGTTTTGGTGGGGGTTAAGTCACCTTTTTTGTTTAATACATGGTACTCCATTTGCACTGTAGTACTTTACTTATATTTAGCTGTGAGGATGCTTGTAGCTAATTAGGATCTTTTCTGTGAGGTAGAGCAGGCATTGGATAGTATTTATTTCTTAGGATTTCTTTAACATTGCCTAACCTTTCTCTTCTACATCCCTACCTATGATCTATCACTCAGCAGGCATAGCTTCTGAGCTTAGGTGAAACAAAAGGCTTGCTATCTCCAAGCAGTTTTGTAAATCCACATAACTTTTGTGAAGCAGCATATTTGAATAGGCATTCAGTTGTAAATGAAAGACTCATATTGTGATATAAAAAGTCTTATGAGAGCCACACTGAACCTTCACAAAAGAAAATCTGAGTTGTTTTCTTACCCTTCAGTTTAGGTTATGGATGTCTTTTTCTCTCTCTTTTTGGCTATTATTTTGGCTCCATTCTGGGCATTTTGTATGAGATGCAGAAAGAATCTCAAAGTGATAATCATCTCAGTTAAAAAAGATCCAGTGTTTTTTTTCTTTTTAGATATTGATGGATCATCAAAATTTGTCAGAACATGTCCTTTGCATGGTTTTGTATTTGATTGAGTTGGGACTGGAAAATTCACCAGAACAGGAGACAGATGAAGAGGTAAGTGTAAATGGTAGTCTTTTCCATTATTTTCTCTGACAAAAGAAAAGGTGTAATGTATGATCTTTTTGATAATACAATTAGTGAATGCAGTATAATTTAAAAATAAAACTAAATTTAAAGCAGGAATTTTAAGATCTGATTATAGATACAGCATTAATGTGTTATCTCATATAGCCAGGGATCCATTCAATGCTCCCTAATATTTCTGTCTCACATTACAATAACCTAGGAATATCTTGAGTTATCTATCTTGAGTCTAGTTCAGTCACAATCTATAATGTTTTATTATTACTACATATAGTGTTATGGTTTGTGTTATGAAGGGGCAGACTATAATGTTCCCTATGGCCTCTATAGTTATAACTCTCGGAAGGAAGAATCTGGCTCAGGTACTACATAGAGGAAAAAGTCTAAAGTTGCTTCATTAATGGAAATACAGTTATGCTAACAGAATGTTATTTATTTGTTTGTAATGTTTATACAAGGAAGTAAATACTCTGTAGTCATGCTACGTCCACTACATAGTAGCCTAGGGAAATAAACTCTTTTTTTAAAGCTGTATTTAAAATGATAAGAAGAGGTGGAAGATGGATGAGGAACTGCGCAGGGTGTGAAATTTGAGTTACCTTTCCTCAAATTTACTGAATAGTATCACACTTGCAGACCAATTGTCTTAAGCAGCCTTGCAGTTTTGTACTCAAAGCAACCAATTTGAGCAAAGGTGAAAGCAGCATTTTAATTACACTTTTTGGGACAGCCAGTCCATGCCTCTACTAGCACAGAGTTTTCCCTTACAATACATACTTCCATCACTTTATCCCAGGGGTAGGCAACCTTTCCCATCTGTGGGCTGAAATGTCTGGCCTTAAGTCATAGGTGGGCAGGACAGTACTAAGACCTGGCTTCTGCTTGTCCCTGTGGTGGCATGGGCAGTGTCCACAACCAAAGTCACCTGCTGCTGAAGCTCCATGTCCAAAGGCTGGATCAACTGGTTCCAAGGGCTAGATCTGGCTCATGGGCCATAGGTTTGTGACCTCTGCTTTATCCAGTTCTGTTTTATGCAAGTCAAGTGACTGAAATTCTGCCATTATTTTTCTTGGAATGCTAGTTCAATCTTTATTAGAACACAATCAGTATTTCATTTCACTACTCTTGGTTCTGTACCTACTTTACTACCCTGAATAGTTTCTTTCCCCTCACTGTTCGGATACTTGAGCATTCATTTTATATCATTAGAAGTAGATGTATATTTTTGCAGTCATTGGTCTTAAAAGTAGTTATAAGCCTGTTGTCTTAATTTTTCTTTTTCATTGAGAAATGCAAGCTCTACGTTGCAATCTCCTTTTACCTTAGAAGTAATAATATATTGGTAAAGGCAGCATTATATATTACAGACTATAAAATAATATTGATATTATTTGCAAAAGGTATTTTCCATATATTTGTTTTTCAACAACTAGGACTCTGTGGCTGGACAGGAACGCTGCCATGACAGTTGGTTTCCAGGTAGCCACTTGGTAACCAACATGCGTCATTTTATTAACTATGTTCGGGTGAGAGTACCAGAAACTGCTCCAGAAGTGAAGAGAGAGGCTCCTGCAAGTACCAGCTCTGATGGCTTAGCTTCTTCCCAGGTAAGTGTAAACAAATTCTGCTTCTATAACAAGAATACTAGAAAGTTACTACATAGATTTTTCTTACTTTTTTTTTAGACTACTTAAACTTAATATAGAAAGGATTTTTAAAGCTCCAAACTCTTTTTCCCTGCCTACCCTACTGCAGTAGACAAATTATTCAAGTGTAGAAGTTCATTCAAATCAGATCTCTTTCTAAATGAATTTTCTTAATTCTTTCCTTTTGTCTTCAATCTACCAGAGTTCAAGGCAGCCTAAGAGCCTTCAGAGAGAGGTAGATTTGTGTGTATTGTAATGCACTTAATTGGTAATACTGCTTTTACTGTGCTCACCTTAACTTTCAGTGCAGTGTTATAATTTCTCTTGAATTTTTTTTTTTGTTTTTGTAAGGGACTTTGCATTTTTCAGACATTCTTAATTTTGAATAGATGTTTAAGCAATGATATGTCTTAGAATTTGAAATGATTTTTTTTTTATTTAAAATATTGCCATCCATTAAGAGTATTATGAGTTTTTGCTAGCTTACTACAGGAGCAAATACTGGCTTGCTTTGTGTATGAGCTTGTTTTTACCTTTGGAGACTAACATTTAATGCTATTTGTGATCTAGCTTCCCAGAACTGAATATGCTTAACCTTTTAATCTCACATAGAAAGTGTATCTGAAGTGATTAGTGGCAAATTGACATGTTTTTTACAAAAAGGAATCATGCAAGATTTACAGCAGATAAAATAATCTCTTTTGTCATCATTGTTCTCATGTAGAATGCCTCAATTATTTATATTGGATTTAAAGAGAGCTACAATAATGAAACATACTTTATCCAGCTGGTATGTTTGTGCGTGTTATTGACAATTTCTCAAAAAGATAAATTTGGCCAAGATTTAAAAAAGCAGGATGTCAGGAGTCACCTCCGACTTCCTTGAAACCTGTTTTCTATCTGATCTTTCTGGAAAGTTGGATTAGGAGACACTTACACTAGTTATGCTTCTTCAGTTTATATATACTTTGTTTAAAAAGTGGCATAGCTTTCTAAAGTTTTGACCACTCAACACTTGTCACTGAGGTCAATGTCTTAAATTTAAATATGGTGAAGTCCTATTTACAATTCAACCAAAACTTAAAACCATATTTTTAATTTTCATAGTGGCTTTTTATTTGGGTGAATATAGCAAGAATAGATAAAAACAGATTGGACATGCCCTATATTTATAAGTATTTTAAAGTTAGGGCATATACTAAAGTTTAGGAAGAGAATGTATATAAATGGCTTCTTCCTTTTTTCATTAAGTATCTGCTGGAAGCTTAAAAAGAGTTACATATAGTTTTACAATTTGCCTATCATTGATTTTTTTTAATCCTTTTTATATTGAACTGCTACTTTTATCTTCCTATTCTTAAGAACTCAGGAACAGCTCAAGTATTCAGCTTGGTTGCAGAACGTAGAAAGAAATTTCAGGAAATCATCAATCGCAATAGTAGTGAAGCAAGTCAAGTAGTTCGATCCAAGACATCAATGAAATGGTCAGCACCTGGTGCAACACCACAACTAACTACAGCCATTCTGGAAGTCAAAGAAAGCATATTGTCCCTGCTTATTAAACTTCATCACAAACTCTCAGGAAAACAAAACTCTTACTATCCTCCATGGCTGGATGATTTGGAGGTATTAATCCAACCAGAACTTCCAAAATATTCTCATGGTGATGGCATGACAGCAGTAGAAAGGATTTTATTGAAAGCAGCAATGCAAAGCAGGTTGAATAAACGTATTATTGAAGACATATGCAGAAAGGTAACTCCTCCAGTACCACCAAAAAGGATTAGTTCTGCTGAGAAGAAGACTTTGGACAAAGAGGAAAGGTAATTTATATATTAAGATTAATAGCAGAAATTAGGGGATCTTAATAAGAGAGGTGTACTTGATAGATGAATTTTTATTTTTCACAGTAATTTTTAACCAACCAATTATTTGCCAGAAAAATTAACTTTAAATTACTAAGCTGGTTTTTTAGCTGCTTGGTGCTGTAAGATGCCTGCATGGCTTAAACAAGCACTGAGAGCAGGCCGCACCTTGGAGGAAAGAGGAATTCTTGGAACAAACAGTTGCCTGATGTGCAGATAACTAGTCATAGCTATCCCATATTTCATAACCCCCCTTCTCAGTCCCTACCCTATTCCTCTCTCTCTTGTGGCATAATTTTTGAAATACTAAATACTATAGAAACACTGAAGTATTACTTTGAAATTGGAGATTGGAGAGAACTGAGCCTTGCTGGGAAAGGAGACTGGGAACAAGGAGCTGGATGGAGTGAGGTGGGGAAAGATTATCAATGGGAGAATGAGAAAGACTGAAACCGGTGTTAAAGTAATGAGACTAAGACTGTGCGCACACATTCAAATAACCTGTGAACGTTCTCCTAGGTTTGCTCTCTAGGTAGAGAACTTACCCAGAGCCATGTGTACAGACATTTGCTGATGTCTAAAGAGTGGAGACCTTGCAGTCCTGACACAGCAGCCAGTGGGGGGGGGGGGGGTCCTTGTGCGCACATTTCAGCATGCTCTGCAGGCTTCCTTAGTCTGCTTGGCAACATATCACAGCACTGCATAGGGCAGCCCTAATTTGCTGATCCAGACTATTCATGGTCAGCCTGCACTCAGTTTAGAATATTTGATTTCCTTTTAAGAAAATGTTGAGCTGTTTTTTTTTTTTAAACGCTATTCTATCGTTCGATGCACTTAAGTTTCTTTTGTTTAATTGAATGGTGCTCAGTTAACATAGAAAAAGAGAAAATTTGTGAATTCCATCTATGATCTGTTTTTTGGATTTAAATTTCCTGTGGAGTATTTTTTGAGGAGAGAGCCAGAGGGCAGGGAGAGTTTAGTGAAGAGAAGCCAGGTTTATGAAAGAGGATGATTAGGTAGTATTGAGGACAAATGTGTGTTTTTGTTTCTTCCCCAGTAGTGCAAGTGGCTTCTAGGTGAGAATTTTAAGTCTCTCCTAGCCAGTTTTTTAACCTTGCTGTCATTTCCCATTGGAAAAAAATCATTTTTGATCCTGGTGTCAGCCTGGGACTCTTGGGCATGTCTGTAAGTCACAGGGTCACAACACCATGCAGAGATATCTAAACTAGCTCTGCATTATGCCATTGCCAAAACTGGAAGTAGAATTGCTACATGGGTGTGCTTTTGCACTGAGGCTTTTTATAATTGTGCAGTTGTTTCGCTTACAATTCTGGAGTCAGCAGGCTAGAAGACTGGCAATGGGATTACAAGTATTCAGAGTGAAAACTGGAACTGACTAGGTGAGGACATCCAAAGACATGGATTGGATAGAACCAGGACAGGGATGGGAATGCACAAGAATATGTACTTTGTGTGTATGCGCGTGCACACGTATGTGTTTGTACATGGTATTTTTGTGCATTTATGGTTTGTGTACCCACATTCATATTGTTCTTTATAATCTTATCCAGTTCAGAAAAATGAGTCAATCCAGTTAGTTTTATTCCTGGTTTGGTTTCAATTGTATTAACATCAATATTTTATTTTATTTTATTTCTTGCAAATGATCTTAAAACTAAAATGTGGTTATGTGGCTGCATATGAATCCAAGACAGACCTTAAGAACGTCAGGATCCTAAGAGACTCAGTTTTATGTCAAAATCTATACCTGCAAAATAAGTAACCACTTGAAGATGGAATTGCTCAGAGTACGGCTGGCCCTTGCAAAAAGACTAGTGTCTATTCAATCAGTAAAGTGCAAATGATAGCAGGATAATTAAATATTTCTCTGAAGTCTCCTTTTCTTAAGAGTCACTATAGTTTTAGACTTGAACACAGTCCTAAATCTGTCTATGTTTCTTTTTAAATTAAATGTATCTAAAAGAAAGCCTAATGTTTTTTATGAGCCATGAAATCTAAAAACTGAAGCTGAACATGACATCAAAATGAAATATAAACTGAACACTGCAAACTAAAATACTCTCTTCAGTCATTTAATTTAGTGAAGTATATTAAATATACTTCTAAGGACATATTGAACTTATTTCTCTTACAACTCCATTCTATGCTTTGTTGTACTTGTCTTTCCATTATTTAACGATGTGGTTCTTTGTTTACATAGAAGGAAAGAGAGAATCCATGAAACATAACTGTGAACATAACAACGTATAAGCAAGAATAATTCCATGATCTTCTATATAAATTGATATTTACCCAGGCATTCTGAATGTTTTTATTTTGGTTTAAATTCACAGGCTAATGTAGTCATTACAAAAAAATTCCACTTTTTCCCGCCCAACTGACTATTTGCTTTTTCCTGATCTGTAACGTTTGCCAAGACTTGAAACAAATTTGCTAACAGGACAATACCTTGAGACAGTCTAGAATTAAGATGGATCTAATATTACAGGTTTTTTTCTTCTCACGTGTGCTGTTTACAGTTAACCTGCAATTTGTTTTTGAATTTCAAGTCTAGTCTTGTAGTCAAGAAGATTAAGCTGGCTTGTGAGCACTCGGTGATGACCCATTTCTGGTTTCCTCAGTCTACAAAGATAAACTTGGTATCACCCACATGATTGCTTGTCACCATAGAAACCAAGACACATGGAGCTAAAAGAGTGTCTTAGCTATTTGCCATATATTTCAGCCTTAGTGTCTTAGCCCCTTGGGCCATGATGGAAAATTACTGAGCTGGACTGAATCCGTCAGAGTTTGTTTATGTCTCCTTATTAAGGGTCTCTATTTACAGTCACTCTGTTTTTAGTAAAAGCACAGCCAAGATTGTGAGAGAAGTACCCAGGGAAAAATAACTAATATATTTCTAATGAAAGTTAGCTCCAGTTGCTGATGCATCCTCTGCAATAATAAATTTTAAACTTGTTGGAAATAAAAAATAATTTTGCAAATGGTGGTTTTCAGTGTGACAAATACAAGTTTGAAACCACCTGAATTCTAAAAATACACAAGCAAATCAAGTGAGTGTAATAATCAAGAACAAGTACAAATGTTTCTTGCTTTTCTTTAAATGCATATTTAACTTAAAGCGTGTAGGTGATTTACGGTACTAGCACTGTAATAAGATATATAGTTCACAATGTATGAATATCTAAAGTAATATTTTGTGTCTTTTAAAACATAAAATCTTATTTTTTCATATAATGCATGTATATTATTTTTCTCAGTAGATGGTAAAATGGCGTAGGTAAATCTGATAAGTATTTAAAGGAGCAAACAAAAATAAGCACATTTAGACTTTTAAATATAAACATTTCAAAAGTTATACTTCTTTAAAATAATAAATTAATGCATTGCCTCTCAAGATGAACATAAACTCTGCAAAATGCTTTTCCAGGACTTTCCTAAAAATTGCTTATTTAAGGAAGAACCCAACACTGAATATTCCACCTATGGTAGTTCATTACAAAGAGATCTGTTTTTTTTTTTATAGAATCATAGAAAATTAGGGTTGGAAGGGACCTCAGGAGGTCATCTAGTCCAACCCCCCTGCTCAAAGCAGGAACATCCCCAACTAGATCCTTCCAGCCAGGGCTTTGTTAGTCTTGGATCTTATTAATTTGCTTGTGGTGTGTTTTCTTGGGGAGAGAGCAGAAGACAGGGAAAGTATAGTGAGGAGAAGCCAGTTTTATGAAAGAGGATGATAAGACAGTACCAAGGACAAAAATGTATTTTTGTTTAGTTTTTTTCCTTCAGTGCAAGTGGCTGTTAGGTGAGGTTTTTCTATTTCTTGCCAATTATTTTAATTCTCTCTGGCATTTCCCATTGAATAATTCACTTTTGATGTCTGCCTGGGACTCTTGGGTATGTCTGAAAGTCACAGGTTCACAACACTGCGCAGAGATACTGGAACTAGCTCTGCACCTTGGTGGGGTTGCCTGACCACAATTGTCTTTCCTGGGGGGGGGGGGGTGGACCTGATAATTTTCCAAGGTCCCTCCCAGCCTTACAGTCTATGAATCTATGAATCAGTAAAACTAGAAGCAAAATTGCCACGTGCATGTGGTTTTGCAGCAAGCTGTTTAGTACTGCAGGAACATTATACTCGTGCAGCTATTTTCCTTACAGTTCTGCTAACCACCAGCAGGCAGCACAGCCAGAGCAGAGCCCTCGGGGATGCAGGTGCAGGCTTCCTGCTCAGGCTTGGCCTGGGAAGGAGGGGGCTCCCCCCGCTGTGCATACACCTTGGGGGGCAGGGGGACCTGTGCCCCCCAGATCTGTGCAAGGGGAGGGGGCATTGGGAGGGCTTCCAACTGTGGGCTTGGCGCTCCCTGCCCTCTGGGGCTCAGCAGCCCAGCGGGTGGGACCCGGTGCGGCAAGGCACAGCTCCACACTGCTCTGGCAACACACCCCTGCCCACCCTGCAGCAGCGAGGGGCACAGCCCCACACTGCCGCCTCTGCTGCTACGGGGCAGACAGGGGACACCTTGCCATGGCAACATGGGGCTCGCAACAGCAAGAAATTTTCTTGCCTGGCCCTGCTGTGCCGGGTCCCACCTGCTGGGCTTTGGAGGCCTTGGAGGAGGGCAGCAGGGTGGAAAGCCCGAGCCCTCAGTGGGCAGCCCACCCCCGCCCCACACACACATCTGGGGGGCACAGGTCCCTCTCCCCTCCCCCCCCGGGGTGTGCACAGCATTGGGGAGCTGGTCCCACCATCCCCACCCCCCAGATGAGCCACCCATGCCCCTGTCCTGTTCCCTGCTGGGGCCCTAGTGGGGCCCTGCAGCCACACCAGTGGTGATGTGTACGGGGTGCACATGCACCCCCTGAGTGTGCTGGTGCACCCCCTGATTGGCTGCACTCGCCACTTACTGATGGGCAGGCAGGAGTGCTGGTGCCCCCCTGCAAGCCCCAGCCAATTGCTGCAGCCACTCCCAAAAATGGCTGCAGGCATTGGCAGGGGGGGAACTCCCTCCGGGCACTGACATCAGCTGCGGGGGGACCTCCCCCCAGCTAGGCAGCAAGACTGGTTTCAGGGAGGGGAATGTGCCCTCCTAACTAAGGCGGCACCAGTCACCCATGGGCCACACATTCCAGCCCCAAGTCCTGTACACTGCCTGGCTGGACAGCAGCCCCAGCCTGAGCCCTGCCCAACTTCCTTCCTCCCTCCTTATGGGGGCCTCAATTCCTCCTCCCCCCACTGCCAGACTTACCTGCAGGAGCTGCTCTCCAGGCTGCCTGCCATGTTTCCCCTGCCTGACTGCCCTCCTCCCACTCCCTTGAGCTCCTTGCAGGCTGGAACACTGCCAGCTTCCAGAGAGCCCTGTTTGCAAAAGTGTACAATCCATGAGTTTCTCCATTAAAAAGAGAAATCTGCATTTTTTTCAGGTAAAGGGGGAAATCCACATTTTTCTCCGTTTTCCTGTGGGGAAACGGAAAACCCAGATCTCTGCCAATTATTAACCAGCCATGTTGTCTGATACTGATCCAGTAACTGATTTGGTTACATGTGAATCTGGAGGCTTGTAGAGTGCTGCAAAAAAAAAAAAAAGTTTTGTTTATATCAGTGCTTGAAAATCTACTGACATAAAACTTTTTTTCTTTTTTTTTGGTGCACTCCAGCAGCCTCCTGTGTCACATGCATCAGTGTCCCAGTGCTTAAAAATGGTGGCAGGGGTGCTGGAACTAAAGCTTGTTGATTGGGGGGATGGGAGGCAGTGGATCTGGAGTGAGGGGCACTGGGTTGAGATTGGCCATTGATGTTTACAGATGGGTCCTGATTTAAAAAAAAAAAAAAAAAGTTTGAGAACTGCTGTTCTAAGTGACAAAGACTTTCTAGGCCCCCTGCTATAAAAACATGCCTCTTTTCTCCCTTTTGTGTTTGCTCTATGAGTCTGTCTAGTGTAGTAGCTCTCAACCTTGTTAGATACAAGGCACCCCTTGGAACATGCCAGTTCTTATCTTTCACACACTTTTTTGATTACAGAAGAATAATAGAACGGTTCTTCTCTTGCAAAAACAGGTCAAACTGTTTTTGATGCTATGAAATTCAATTAAAAATCTCTAGATTTATTTTATGAATCCAGGTAGGTGTTACCCACACATAACAGCGCTAATATTGTGCTAATATCCTTTATCACCCTTAAAAGAATCTCATGGCACCCCAAAATGCCACATTACCCAGGTTGAGAATCACAGCTCTAGCATATATGAACCCCCACCAAACAACTGGTGTCATTGTTCCGTGTTTGGTAACTTTGCACACTTTAGGCTGCCTCTTGTTCTACTGTAGACTTTTCATTTGTGTTGGTGGACAAGACACTTGCACCAAAATTTCCTAAGTGGACACTAATTGTGTTCTTCATTTTTCTGGATGCTCACTGGAAACCTCAAGGGCATGATTTTCATAAGAACTGAGCACTTACAATTACAACTGAAGTAAACTGGAGCTGTGGATGTTTAACACCTCTTAAAAAAAAAAAAAAGGCAGCCTCAAAGCTCCTTGGACAGCATTAATTCTGGCATTTCCTAACTTTTGATACTTGATGTTGCAACTATCACATTCTTTTATATAATTTTAATACAGTTTTGAGTTAATAAGTTGATCATTAAGACATTAATTTGGTGCTTGTTTCTTCCTCCTACTTGATTTTTTTGTGTCTTTTCTCCCTGACCACTGACAATGGCACACACTTCAGATTGTCTTTGAAAATGCTTCTTTCTCACAGTAGGTACTCACTTTGCTCATACAAGAAAATTTATCTCCTTGATAGTGGGAATATGTGAGGTTGACTGTTTTTGGCTTGGACGAATATTTTTTTTAACCACTCTTCATGAGTGTAATTTAAATGCACTGCCTCTAGAAGTCATTATATTTTATTTATACTAAAGCTGCCATTACTGCCTGTTAGGAAATTCCCTTTCCAGAGTAAGATCCTTGGTTTCTTTCTAAACCAGTAAACCTTTCCTAGCTCAGCATCCTTTGACTTCATTTACTAGCTTTAGACCCTTGCCTTAGAGCTACAAAATGTTCATGTTTTCATCCTAGTATATTAGATTCTTCATTTGTTTTTCCTGCCTACTTTGACAGGACTAGTTTGGAGTAGAGTTTGAAATTACCATGATTTAGGAGTAAAGCTTGAATTTTAGATGATGATGTGTGAAATGTTATATACTATCAACAAAAGCCATTACAATTTTTCTCCCCCATTCTTACATTTGTTTCTCTCAACTTCTCTCTCCCCTAGACGACAAAAGGCCAGAGAGAGGCAACAGAAGTTGTTAGCTGAATTTGCCTCAAGGCAGAAGAGCTTCATGGAAACTGCCATGGATGTTGGTGAGTTTTTTTTCTGTTTTTTTAAAAACATTGTATTACATGAAATTACATCTAAAAACTTAGTACCCACTATTGCGTGTGATATTTCCCCAAGTGGCCAATAGATGCAGTTTTTATATATGGCAGTGCTTAATAAGACTTCCGTTGAATTACCTAACTATCTCGGACTTCAGAGCATTCTTGATGCTATGCATGGCAGCTTCCTTTATCAAAGGCATAATTGGCTAGGACTGTGCCCTTGGGTAGTCCTGCCTCCCCCACTGTCGTGGACTTTCTGGATCCAGAGGCTCTGACAGTGGGCATCTTATATGAGCAGCAGCTGAAGTTTTGCTGCTACTGAGGAGAAATGTCACCATTTTTTTGCTGCAGATGGCCATGTCAAACAGAAAAACCCCCTCCTGATTTCATTGGTAAAAAGATGGAATGACATTTCTTCCCAGCAGCAGCAAACTACAGACACTATACAGAACTGTAATTCTGTATACTCATTGGCACACTGCCAGCTTGCTGCAGGGCCTGAAAACAAAAAGTACAGTCAAAGTGGTGGATGGAAGGGTGAAGTTCCCCTGGTCTATTCTAGTGTCTCCCCTGCTTTAGGCAGTTCCTAGGGCTTACGTTCTGCTCACCAACACGTCCTTATGCTAGTATCTATTCTGTCACCTCCAGAGAGCTTCCCAAACTCTAAGCATCACAAAGCCTCTTGAGACCAGAAGTTTTCTATACTTTTTAGAGATAAATTAAAGCAGTGAAGTGGTAAATAGCTTGTACATGTTCATGCTATTGCAGACCCAGGTATTGAATTTCACGCCTAACTCTGCCTGGTACAAGATCGGCACAGTTATAATGAATATATTTAGGATAATACAGTTTGTAGAGTTGAACCTAATAGGTATTTTCACTGGCTGATAGAATCTATTGCTATATAGCATTTCAAAATAGCATTTAAAAACAAGTTAATTTCATGAGCGATTATTACAGCATATGTTAAAGCATCTTTAACTTTTGAGAGCAATACAAGATTTTAAAGTCACAATATCCTGTGATACATTAGGTATATTATTTTTAGTCAGAGTTGGTTGCTATTAGCATTTTTCTAAATGTTAATACTTTCACTTTCTATTGTTGAAAAAATGTTTAGCTGTAATCTTTTTGTTCATTTGATCTAGCAGGTACAAAAGAATGTTTTTTCAATTTTGACTATTTCAGTAGAAGTTGAGAGAGATTGTGAACTGATAAAGCAGAAAGGCTGTTTTTCTTCCAGTGCATAAGTGAAAACTATGTGGGGAGGCAATGAGACCTATATTGATTGAGAACACTGTGGGTTTCTTTTAAATTATTTGTTGGGAAGATGCCAAATTGTTGAAAATTAAACTTTTTAGTCAAAACAAATGCGTTTCCTCCAGTTTTGTTGGAAAGTTTTCTCAGATGCAGGAGACTTTCTGGTTGGTTGGGAATAAGAGAAACAGTTACATTTGTTAGTAGTCCAGTAAGTAGATCAGTAACTATGTATTTTGGAGAGAGTGTGTAAAGTCTGCTCTGTCTGAATTCATAGGAGGGCCACCTGCTTGGTGAGAGGGCAGCAGGACAGGCCCTATGAGGAGAGATTGATGGACCTGAACCTGTTTAGCCTCAGCAAGAGGAGGCTGAGGGGGGACCTGATGGCTGCTTACAAGCTCATCAAGGGGGATCAACAGCAAATAGGCAGAGCTCTTTTCTCCCCAGCACCACCTGGGGTGACGAGGAACAATGGTCATAAGCTGATGGAGAATAGGTTTAAGTTGGAGATCAGAACGCAATATTTTACAGTTAGGGTGGCCAAAATCTGGAACCAACTTCCCAGGGAGGTGGTCCTCGCCCCTACCTTGGGCATATTCAAGGGGAGGTTGGACGATCACCTGTCTGGGGTCTTGTGAACCCAGCATTCATTCCTGCCTGTGGCAGGGGGTCAGGCTAGATGATCTGTTCAGGTTCCTCCTGACCCTAGCTACTATGATTATGAAGTGAGTTTTTTGACATTTTGCATTTCAGGTAAGTGACCAATTTGCTAGATACTAGTCAGTCTCTTTTGTTAGAGCTATTTAAATAAGTAAATACTGAAACTAGAGTGATAAATGTGAGCACTTTAGCCCAAATAAGAACCCCAAATTACTGCAAATTAATGAAATGTAGATCTTTTACACCTACCAGATATCCCAAGAAGTGTATTTTAGAAGTCTTTCCTCTGCCAAATAAACCCCGGGTAGGATGGCTAAAGAAGATATGTATTCTCCTCCAGGGCTAGGGATAGATATTCTAACAGCCTGAGCCTGAACTGATTCAGTCTTTGCAGGTTAGTCTAACCTGGCTAGGCTAAACTAGTTTTTAATCACACAGACATCTGGACTGAAAAAATGCAGGCACATCCCTTCCACAGTGCTGCACTGAGTAGGAAGGTTCATGGCCAGGCCCTGGTAGGACGCTCTGGTTAGGGAAGGCTTCCCCTGCATCCTTGCCAGCCCAGTAGGGAATTGATAACAGTATTTATCATCTCATTAAGAAAACAACAGAGGGACGTTACCAGCTACCTGTTGATTCTGCCTTTGTCCCGTCTGCCACAGCACAGACCATAGCCAGTAGGGGTTTGCGACGTAGGCCGTATTTGATTTGGATTTGGATTCTGCCCAAATCAGGGACAGTGATTCAATTCGTTAATTTGGATCACTGTCTGCAATTCGATTCGGCTGAATCCAAATCTGAAGATTTGATGCTGATTTGGAGAATCAGCGATTTGACCATAGACGCAGCTTTTAACCCAGAAGTGGACTGGAAGTACTTCTGGTCCATTTCCAGGTTTGCCAGGGAGTGTGCTGGAGAGACCCCCCCCCAGCCCCTCCAGTTTGGCGATCAGCTGTGGGGGGACCCTGGGTGCCCCCCCAGACCTAGGAGGCACCAGTCGCCAAGCCAGGGGGACATGGGGGGCCCCCCCGTGTGCTCCCCAGTGGACCCGGAAATGGATCGGAAGTGCTTCTGGTCCACTTCTGGGTCTGCTGCCAAGCCACTGGTGAGCCCCCCGCACCCCTGTAGGATGTTCCATCTGCCCCAGCATTGCAGCATTCATAAACCACCTGTTACCATGAGGTATGTAGAAAAAAACATTTAAAGCTGTGTCTATGTCTGAATTGCGAAATCTCTCTGAATCGATTCAGAGGGTTCCAGTTCGATTTGGAGAGATTAAAGGGTCCTCTGATTTAATTCAATGGCCGAATCTTCGAATCTGAGTTGGGCCAAATCTCCGTCAAATCGAATCAGGAACCGAAGCTTCGCAGAGCCCTAATAGCCAGCATGTGATCTGCTAGCTAATGCTGTGTTTCTGTGTAAGGCAGAGGGGAGAGGGAATCCCTGCTTAGGGGGAACGGGGGGAGCAGAAGCCAGGCAGTTGCCTACAGTCTCTGCCAGAGCTCTTGCTAGGGAGCGGAGGGGTGGGGACAGCTTTGCTGTGGAGCAGAGAGCCCCACCCAGCCCAGAGAACATTCTGGGATTTTGGGGGAGTCTGACTTAAACCAGCAAAGGGTCTGGGACAGACCCCCAGGATAGTAAGTGGCTGCAGCAGGGAGCGCCGGCCACGGGACGGGCAAGGGGCCACTTTTCCTCACACTCAGCACCAAGTCGTTACCTACTGCAGAGCAGGTGGTCGGGGCTGCACGCTGCCGCCCGTCTGTACCACAAGGCTGAGGACACCGGGAGTGAGCAGGAGGATGGGGCCCACACCGGTCCTGGGGCCAGCACCAGTGGGGCCCAGAGCAAGGCGGCAGGGGTACAGGATCCCAGCTGGTAGAGGCTCTGTGGAGCTGGGTAAGCTTTCCCCTCTCCCTGCACTTACTGGCTCTGGCAGCAGTGATAGGGGCCTCTGGTGGCTCATGGCAGAGCCCCCCGTGCAGCAGGGGCAGTAGGGATTGCCCTCCCCCCACCCGCCTGGCACCCATGTGGCAGCTGTCACATTGCACAGGTACAGTGCGGGTCGGCAGGGCACTGCACGCTGTCTGGGAGCTGGGGCAGCTCCATATGTCAGCTGGAGCCTGGCAGCGCAATGCCCCAGCTTCCAGAGAGCATGTGGCGCCCTGCTGAGCTGTGCTGCAACATGGGGCAGCTGCTGCATGGGTGCCAGGCGGGGGGAATGATCCCCACTGCCCTGTGTTGTGCAGGGGGGCTCTGCTACGAGCCCTCAGGGGCCTGGATCCCCACTGCTGCAGCCAGTGAGTGTGGGAGGTTTTTTCGTTTTTTTTAATTGCCAGGATGCTGGGGCCAGGCAGGGCAGCCATCAGGGGTGGGGCTGGGCAGGGAGGCTATGCTGCATGGCTCCAGAGCCCCCACAGCTGCTTGTACTGCTGGTGAGTGCATTTTTGGGGGGTTTTTTTATTCCTGGGCTGTTGCGGGGGGTGATCAGGGAACAGGGGCTGCGTGGGGGGGCTCTGCCAGGAGGCCCCACAGGCCCTGCTACAGCTGGTGAGTGCAGGGCTTTTTTTTAAGTGCGGGGAGGCTGGGGCCCAGTGGGGTATGGGGCTGGGCAGGGCAGCCATGGGGGTGGACTTCTGTTAAATTCTGAGGGTACTTCATCCCAGTAAGTAACTGGATAGGCTGACTACTCTTGAGCTGTTTCATTTTTTCTATAATATGAGATTTGTTGTTGTAGAGTATTCTGAGGTCCTTGTGTGAAAGATGATGTCTGCATAAATTAGCTTTTAATGCAGTCTGAGTGTGTGCATTAGGGCAGCCATCAATGGGCACTTTTGTCAGGAAGGTAAAACTTTGTAAGGACAAATATTAATAACTTGTGAGTTGAAGTGAAGAAACAGAGTGAAGGCAGTAAATATAGCTCAAGAACAGACAACCTGAACATCTAACCCAAGACTTCTACAGTAATGAAATAAATGATGATGTGGCTTCTAGGGCAGCGTTTCCCAACCTTTTTTGCCCCACAGCACACTTATCTAAATAAAAAAGCACCATGGCACACCGGATGTGGAGTGGGGGGAGGACACGACACATGCAGCCAGCCAGATGCCAACCGGGTGCGGAGGAGAGCTCAGGCAGCCAGATGGCATTGTGGGCTGGAGCAGCAGCAGCAGGCATGGGGCATGCCTCCAGCCCAAAATGCTGCAGCACACCTGGACACACCAGTGTTGGGAAACGCTGGACACACTGGTTGGGAAACGCTGTTCTAGGGGACACGTTTTGTCCTTCTGCCATTCTCAATAAATATTTATTTATAAGATTTGGCTCCACCTACAGTTAAGGTTTATTGGTGACATCACTTAAAATCCAGCATGTTTTCTTCATTCTTGCATTCTCATTCTAATTTTGTTTTTAAACTTAAAAGAATTAGGGTTGACCCTATGAACTATAACAGCATGTGGTTGTGTTCTCTTTAGGTTTCATGTTCAGTTCACTGTTAGTACTGAGCAGGACCTTATCTGCAGTTGCTCCTCTTGGTTGTTTGGGTCCTTATCTTCAGTAGTGCTGGTCATTTGGTTGGAGAACAAGGAGACTCTTTACAGCAAAAGATAGAAACCTTGCGCCACATATAAGTGCTGAATAGTCAAAGTTTGCAACTGAAATCAATAGGAGTTATGCTGTCAGCAAATAAAGCGTTCTAAAATATTAGTAGTATGCTGACAAATCAGGATATAGGTACAGTACTTCAAGCTGGACATCCAAAATTAATAGGGTACCTGCAATTGGAGCACCAGGAAAAAGCCAGAGAGAAAATCAATATTTTTGCATTGTTTGGATATTGTGCAATAAAGCAGAGCGCTGTGTGATGTATTTGTGAGAAAAAGAAAGTTTCCCTGTTAATGAGCACCATTTACCCTATGCACTAAACTAGGGAGAGGTCCTGTGAAAGAGCAGTAGTATATGATCACATAATTAAAGATTACATATGTCCCAGGAGGGCTAAATAAGGTTGCTTCGGACAACTTTAATCCTGGAATTAACTGATTGTGAGTGCTTGACTTTGTAACTGTTAAAGTTTAACAGTGTTTGTGTATGAAATAGATACTGGCCATTACAAGTGTTCATGTCTAGCAGTGGAAATTTTCCACCGTTAGAAATATTTCTGGGTGAGGGAGCTAGCTGTACAAGCGTTCAGCCTGCAACTGCCCCCTCTCCTCTGTTTGGTGCACCTTCCTCAGGGTGTTTCCAGTCTGAAGAAGCAGTGCAACTGAACTGGACTTGGAACAGTACAACAGGTTGATTGGAGAAATGCAACAAGCCCCCCAACCACTCCTCACACTGTGAACTGACTCTGTTGTATACAGTAGTCTGGGAGCAGTGGGCAGTTCTTCCTTCCTTCCTTCCTTCCTTCCTTCCTTCCTTCCTTCCTTCCTTCCTTCCTTCCTTCCTTCCTTCCTTCCTTCCTTCCGCTTTGGACGCTTCGGACCAGGCTCGCTTGGAGCTGCGTGGGGCGATCCCGAGCGTAAGACTCCCCGGCTTCCTGTCTCTTTTCTTGCTTCACTCCCACCTCTCTAAAGGTCTCTAGCCTCTGTTTATTTCGCTTTCTGACTCTTTTCTTGCTTTTTTTGTAGCTTTTTCCCCGGCTTTTCTCTCCTCTCTCTTCCCTCCCCCTCTGCTTCCGGTTTCTTTGTCTGTGAGATGCTTCTCGCAGCCTTCTCTTTTACTGTCTCTTTCCCTTTCTTTCTCTTTTTTGTCTGCTTGCTACGGGGAGTTACCTTTTCCATTAGCCTGCCTTCCAGAGGTGCTCTTAATTAACCCTCCATCCCCCCTCACCCCTTAGTTTTCCTTTTCTTTTTTCTTTTTGCTGTTTTAACCCCCCCCCTCCTTCCCCTGCTGCTTTTTTCCCCCTCCACCCTCCTCCCCCTTTGTGGGGAGGTCTCTATTATCATTTGCCGCTTGAGGGGTGCATTTTTCTTCCCCCACTCCTTTTTTTTGTTCTATCCACACTTTTTTTTTCACCCCCCAAATCCCTCCCTCCCTTTCAGTGGCTTATCTTCACTTTCTGTTTTGGCCGCATTCCCGGGAGCTTGGCCTTGAGCTCCTGTGTTTAAGTTTTCTTTTCGTTCCCTTAGTTTTTTTGCTTTGCAGTTTAACCTTGTCCTAGTGAGGATGGCTGCTCCTAAACCTGGCAGTTGGCATGAGGATGTCTCTCGGGACCTCCCGCTGACGCATGGCCTGAGGGTTCATGCCCCTCTCCATGTGGGGCTTGAGGTTTGCATGGAGGCTCTGGCTGCGCTCCTGGGATGGCGTACCATCCGCTATGCGGGTCGTGTGAACACGGTCCCGATGATTTATTTGAGCACGCCTGCCTTGGTTGACAGGGTGTGTGCTGAGGGCCTAGACATTGCGGGCATCCACTACCCTGTCACGCCCCTAGAGACTCAGGCAGTGAGGGTGGTGATCTCTAACATCCCACCACATGTTTCTGATCGGGAGCTGGCCAGGGGACTCGAGGCCTATGGAGTTCTTACGAGTCCCTTTCGCCGGCTGCCGATGGGAAGCAAGGACCCTCAGCGGAAGCACGTCCTGTCTTTTCGGAGGCAGGTCTTTATGCTCCTCAAGGAGGGCCCCCAGTCTCTACCTCGCTCCCTGAGCTTTACGCTCGAGGGTCGGAGGTATATTATTTATTTGTCTGTGGGAGAGACTACGTGTTTTAAGTGCGGCGGCTCCTCCCACCTGGCTGCTCAGTGCCCTCAGGGCAAGGCGGCCGGACCATCGCCACCTGCGGCAGCGCCGAGAGACGGCGTGTCGACTTCTGGGACACGCGGCAGGCCCAGGGAGGCAGGGAGCTCTTCCTCCCAGCCTCCTTCCACCCCTACTCCATCTCAGGGGACTGGGGGCTCTGGTGTGGAACCATCGTCCAGTGGAGAGGCTGGAGCTACTACCCAGGCCCCGCCGCCGCCTCCCCCATCTGTGGCGCCCACTGCCCTCAGTGCGGGGGCCCCGCCGGCTGGGGGGGCAGGGCAGTCTGGCCCATCCCCAGCACAGGGGCAGCTGCCCGCTACCACCAAGAAGAAGGAGGACAAAGAGAGGAAGATGAAGGGGGCCTCTCAGGATGCCCTATCCCTGTCAGGACCCTCCTCGGCCAGTGCCGAGGGACCCCCCACTAGAGAGCCTGGCCCCGCTCTGGCTGCCATACCACCCACCCCGTTGGATGTAGCCATCGGCGGGGCAGACTTAGCGGAGGGGGAGGGGGCTTCAGGGGTCCCTCTCCCCTCGCCTGTCCCCCAGCCTCCGGAGTCGGGCGGCGGCGGGGATGGTGGCGAATGCCTCTCTTCTGGTGGCCTGGCCTCGGGGGTGGCGGGAGAGTCTGCTACCCCCTTGGTCATGCCCCAGCCTGGTGGATCAGATGGAGAAGTTGACGAGATGGAGGTCCAGCTCACTGAGTCTCGCAAGAGGCGTCGTGAGCGGGATGGCCTCTCCCCCCCCAGGAAGACAGGGAATGCCCTCGTGGAGCCGGTCCTTGACTCGGACGATGAGAGGCGGCTGATGTGTCTAGACATCGAGGGTGTCGATGCTGCGGTTGCGGACGAGCTCCCTCCGGGGGTGCGGACTCGCCGCTCTTCCTTAGGCAACATCCACCCCAAGCTGGCGGAGCCCCCCTGGGTCCCTCCAGACTATGGGGGACTCCTGTCCTTCTTGAAGTTAACTAAGGGGCAGAGGAACGTAGCGGGACGCATCACTCAGTGGTGCGCAGACCCCAAAGTGTTTGTTAAGGGTGCCAGGGCAGCTGCCAAGCTCATGCAGCAGGATCTGGGCACACGCCAGATGGCTTACCGTTTGGAGAAGCTTGCCCAGAGGGTGAGAGTTGAGTGGGACTTGGGCGGGTCCCTCGACTAGAGTAGGGCACAGTAGGCCTTCCTTGACCTGTCTGTACTGCCTTGCTCTGCTCTTGGGTGCTCGTTCTTCCACCCGTACCTTGCTTTGCTCTTCCTCTCCCACACCCACATCCATGGCAGCCACAATCATTGGCACCTTCAACATCAACGGCTGTCGAGACTCGGTTAAGCGCGAAGCCGTCCTGGAGCTCCTGCGACAGAAGAGGCTGGCCGTCGCCTTCCTTCAAGAGACACACTCTGACAGATTCAACCAGGCGGCCTGGCGGGCTGCCTGGCGAGGACAGGTGTTCCTGAGCCATGGCACCAACCTTAGCGCTGGGGTCGCGACTCTCTTATCACCAAAGCTGCAGCTTGACGCGGCGGTGCCGCGGGAGGTCATCCCCGGCCGCCTGCTGACCGTCCGCGTCACCCTCGCACAACACCGCCTGCTGCTCATCAACGTCTACGCGCCTTCCGATGGTCAGGAGAGGGTCGTTTTCTTCGAGACCTTGGCTGCCCTCCTGCGCGACGCTAGCGAGGATGATGACCTGCTCCTCCTCGGTGGGGATTTCAACTGCACCACTGCCCTGCGCCTCGACCACACAGGGCCTGAGCCCCACCTGCCCTCCGCTCGCAAGCTGCAATCTGCCTTGGAGGGGGCAGACCTCGTGGACATCTGGCGAGCCCTGCATCCTGATGCGCGCCAGTACACCTGGGCCAGGATGGGTGCCGGTGGTGTCACCATGGCTCGCCTCGACCGCCTTTATGTCACCAGGCACCACCTGCCACTCCTGCGCAGCAGCTGTATCGCTCCCTCGGGTCTGTCAGATCATGACCTAGCCTTCAGTGAACTGAGCCTGCCGGGGAGAGCCTGTGCGCGGGCACCTTATTGGTGTTTCAACGTCAGCCTGCTTCAGGACTCCTATTTCCGGGACTGCTTTGCCCACTTCTGGAGGAGGTGGGAGGCTGCGAGATCGAGCCACTCCTCCTGGAAGCTGTGGTGGGACGTGGGCAAGGTACAGATCCGAGCCTTTTGCCAGCAGTACACTCAGCTGGCCGCGAACGAGACGCGCCGGCGTATCCGGGAGTTGGAGGAGGACGTGGCGGAGCTCAAGGCTGCTCTGCTGGCCGCTGGCAGCGACACGGCACTGAGCGAGAGCCTCCGGTTCCGCAGGAAATGTCTGTGCGACTTGGCGGAGAGCGCGGCCCGCGGCGCGAGGATCCGCACCCGTTGCCAGGAACTGGCGGAAACTGACGCCCCGACCCGCTTCTTTTTCAACCTGGAGCGGCGGAGAGCAGCGAGCAAAGTCTTGGACCATCTCAAGACTCCTGAGGGCCGGGTCATTACAGAGCCCGGCGAAATACGTGAACATGCTGTCGCTTTCTATCGTGACCTGTTTGCAGCCGAGCCGTCGTGCCCCGAGGCCACGCAGGAACTCCACGAGGGCCTACCACGTCTCGATGCCCTGGAGGCCGGAGAGCTTGAGCGGGACTTGTCCCTGGAAGAGCTGGCGGCCGCCATGGCCGACCTCGCCTCCGGCAAAGCCCCGGGCCTCGATGGGTTGCCTACTGAGTTTTACAAGACCTTTTGGCCTCTCCTCGGCCCCAGCCTCCTGCGCGTTTTCCAGGAGACCCTCGGCGACAAGGTCTTGCCGATGAGCTGCCGCCGAGCGGTGCTGACCCTGCTGCCCAAGAAGGGAGACCTGGGCTACATGAAGAACTGGCGGCCGGTCTCCCTGCTGTGCGCGGACTATAAGATCCTGGCCAAAGTGTTGGCCACCCGCCTCCGCGCGGTCATGGCCTCTCTCACCGGGCCCGAGCAGAGCTACTGCGTGCCAGGCAGGACCATTCAAGACAACCTGTTCCTGCTGCAGGACCTACTCACGGCTAGCGAGCTCTTTGGCCTCGACATCGGCCTCATCTCTCTAGACCAGGAGAAGGCCTTTGACCGGGTGGGCCATGCCTATCTCTTCCGGACTCTGGAGGCCTTTGGTTTTGGGCCCCTCTTCACTGGGGCCCTCCGGGTCTTGTACCGAGACATTTCCAGCCTGCTCAAGGTGAACGGTGTGCTGTGTGCTCCGTTCCCCGCACGCAGGGGCATTTGTCAGGGGTGTCCGCTGTCGGGCATGCTCTACTCCCTGGCCATCGAGCCGCTGCTGCACACGCTGCGACGCCGCCTGAGTGGTGTGGCCCTGCCAGTGGCCACCGGCCCGTCTGCTAGGCCTCCTCTCCAGCTGTCGGCATATGCGGATGATGTCACCGTCTTCCTCAACACTCAGGAAGACGTGCGGGCCCTGGCGGATTGCCAGCGTGCCTATGAGCGCGCCTCCTCCGCCCGCATCAACTGGGCCAAGAGCGATACTTTGCTGCTTGGCGCATGGACTGGCACGCTCCCCCCGGACTTGCCGGGGGGGCTCACATGGCACCGCGAGGGCCTCAAGATCTTGGGCGTGTTCCTGGGGCCACCGACCTTCATGGCGCGTAACTGGGACGACCTCGAGGAGGGGGTGGAGGCCCGCCTGCAGCGGTGGCGCTGGCGCCTGCCCAGCCTTTCCTACCGGGGGCGCGTCCTTGTCATCAACAACCTGGCGGCAGCGACCTTGTGGCACCGGTGCGCCGTGCTCGACCCCCCCACCGGATCTCCTGGAGAGACTCCAGCGCAACCTGGTGGACTTCTTCTGGGATGGGTGCCACTGGCTCCCACGAGCCGTCCTTCACCTGCCTGTTGCCGAGGGGGGCCAGGGTCTGGTTGACCTGGCCAGCAGGGTGGCGGCCTTCCGCCTGCAGGCCCTTCAGCGACTGCTTTACAACGAGGAGCAGCTGCCATGGCAACAACTGGCGTACCGGTTCCTACAGAGGGTCGGCGCCCTTGGCTTTGACCGGGAGCTCTTTTTGTTAACACCCACGCTCCTGAACTGGGCGGTGCTTCCGGCCTTTTATCGCAGCGTGGTACGAGCCTGGCAGGCCGCATTCCGCCTCCAGCCTCGAGCCCGGACACTGTGTTTCCCGCAGGTGCTGAGGGAGCCTCTGGTGCACAACTCAGCCCTGTGGGGCTCCGTGCCGAGCCTGGCCTCTGCCAGCCTCACGGCCACCCTCATCCAGGCGCATGTCCTCCGCCTGCACCATCTCCTGGACCCCGCTCGGTCAGCCTGGCTCTCGCCTGAGGCGCTGGCCGCACGGCTGGGCGTGCGCTCCATCCGCACCATGGGTCATCTCCTGCGTGACATCCGCGCCGCCCTCCCGCTGGCGGCGGCGGCCGCCTTGGACGAACATCTCCGTGCGCGCCAGATCCCGCGGGCCGTGGATGCCGCGAGCGAGGCTTTCCCTTCGCTGCCGGTCACCCCGGCTGTGGCCGCGGAGTTGGCCGGTGGGCCGGGCACTCTGTTGCGGCTCCCCATGCCTCCCGATAGTGACACGGGTTGTCCCTTTGCTTCTCTATCGCGTAGAAGCTTGTATGCCTGGGTGGTTTGTGTCCGCCATGCTCAGGTGCTGGCGGGCTGCCCCGATAGACCGTGGCGACGGCGCCTGGGGCCACCGGCTTTTCCACCAGCCCACCCGGCGTGGCGCACATTGTATAAGCCGCCGACCGCCAAGAAGACTGGCGACCTGCAGTGGCGGTTGCTGCACGGCATCCTAGCCACTGGCACGTTTGCGTCCCACTTTGACCCAGCCGCTTCGACGGCCTGCCCCTTCTGCCCTGGGGGCGTGGAGGAGGATCTCTTTCACTCCTTCCTGGACTGTCCCCGCCTGCGGCCGCTCTTTGCCACCCTCGAGCTGCCGCTGCGGGCGTTGGGCAGGAGCCTCTCAGAGACCACCTACATATGCTCCTACCCGTACCGGGCGGCCGAGCGGGGCGCCATCTGCCTGGCCAACTTTTTGCTGGGCCAGGCCAAGATGGCCGTCCTCAAGAGCCGCCATAACCGGCTTGCTGGCACCGGCTCAGACGATGCCCCGCGGCTCTTTGGCCTCCTAGTGCGGGCGCGCCTCTTGCTGGAGTTTGAGCACGCTGTGCTCCGGCGGGGGGTGCCCGCCTTCGAGGCACTCTGGGCCCTTGAGGGAGCGCTGTGCCACGTGGAGGACGGCTGTCTCAAATACGCGCTCTGATGTCATGACCGGTCTGGGCGACCGGGCGGGCGCGGTGGCGGACTGTGGCTTCCGGCTTGTGCCGTGCCCTGGGCCCTCACCAGGCTGCTGTTGTTTATTTTCTTGGGGTGAGAAGTTGAAAGGTTTTGTACGTGTACTATGGGACAGGGAAGGGTGGAATTGTTCGTTTCTCAAGGGCTATATATGGCATGTTAGACATGATGTGTATTACTGCGAAGGTGTTTGTCACGGTGTGATGTTCTGAATGTCCTGGAATGGTTTCTCTTTGGTGTGGTTTGATGGTTTTTTTGCTTTCTGTACCTGATCTTTTGTGAAATAAAGTTGTTAAAAGTCAAAGTCCTTCCTTCCTTCCTTCCCTTCCTCTCCCAATCTATGGGAGTAAGTGAGTAGCAGCTGCTCTCTGTGTCCTGTTCAGACTGGGGTGACCCCAAGCATTCATTTTTCCAGGAGAAACTATCCTGGGAGTCACTTCTGTTGGGTCAGAGATGGGTTCTTTTTCTCCCAATGTGTTACTTTTGTTCCTGGACAAGCTGTGTGAATACCTGTATGCCTGTGGTTTGTCTGAGAGAGTTGCAATTCTCCCAGTAGAAATATGATGCCTGTAAGCAGCCACTGTGTATACATATGTGTAATGTATGGGTGTAGATCCATAGAAAGTACAGTGCTCGCATGCATTTTTATATGGATGTTTATTGCATTTCATAAAATTGTTTCCCCATCTTTATATAAACATCCCATAAATGCATCTAACTATGGATGAATGGTAGTGGTAGTAGGGAGCCAGCATACTGTGTGGAGAGTTTCATAGATGTTAGGGGCTGAAAGGGACCTGGAAATACAGTTTTTACTATGACTATGTAAATTAAACAAACTCTTGTAAAAACATCAGACACATCTAAGATATGCTTAGGTCTAAAGGCTTCTAGGCCTGCAAATTAGAACTGTTTTTAATAACTTTTAAAAAGACATTCATATCTTATTCCTATTTTAAATAATGAATAATTTCAACACTCTGCTTAACATAAAAATGGGAGGTTTCTTGTTAATTAAGCATGCATGAAAATATGTAGCTTCAACTACATACTCAGCTAACTTTTTTTTTTCTTCACTTGTGCTTTTCAAGCTACCATACTATTTGTCTGGAAATTTTTCATTATATATTTTTATTGAATGAAAACATAGACTGATAACAGACTTGAAAAAACAAAACAATGCTTTACTGGAAGAGGAAGCACATTAATTCAACCTGGCTCTCCAGTGTCTGCACAGATAAGTCACTTCAGCATTACTTTTTGGCATTTTTATCTAAAGGCGATTCAATCGGCTATTAGATAAAAGGGCCAAAAAACCTTGTTAAAGCTATACAGACAAGTACGCTGGATCAAACTAATGTGATGCCTGTTCTGGGCATGCACTGTGCTCAATGAAAGGATGCACCGAGCTTAAAATAAAGTGCTGCTATTTTTTTTCATGTCTGTAAGCAGCCATGGTGTACCTAATTTGCTCTTTAGTCCAATGTAAATTAGCTTTTATATTCTGAATTGAAATAGTTTTGTAGAAGTAATTGTCATTTTACATTGCAGGAGATATATTTAAAACCTCCAACTGATGATTAACTTGGAATATTCAGTTTCTTAAGAGAGGAACAGGTTGTACAAACTGAATTAATTCAAATGTGAATGCATTCTACCTTTAGTTAACAGCAGAATATTGCAGACATTGCAGAAACAGCTACTGCTTTGGAATATATAAAGAATAAGACATCCTAAGGATATTCAAATACTAGTCAGTGTTCTATATAAAATAGTGTATAAGACTATATATTGTATCTCTCATAGAAGTAATGCTGTTATATAGCAGCAGCATCCAGTATGTTACTGCTATGAATAAATATTACAGTACTACATTTGAAAAGCAATATCCAAGTGGTGAAACTAAGAATGAGTGAAAATATGTAACATTATTTTCAGATATTCATGCCTTCGTGCTGTTTGTAAATTTCACCATATTTTGGAATATTTAGCAGTTGGTCTACTGCTTAATTTTCTGAGATGATTTTGTACAGTTAGTTTCATCAACAGAAAGCCTTACCACAACTTTGTCAGTGATTCTCTTGAAGTGTGTTAGGCAAATACTTAACTTTTAAGCTGCTCTTTCTCTACCTGTAAAATATGGATATTTGTACTAGTGAGAAATGTGAGAATTAATTAATTCCTTTTGTACAAAGCCATTTGATGGTAACTGCTACATTCATAAAGTGATCTTTTTTATTACAGTGTGATATTTCTTAAAGTAAATGTGAGCAGACAGTGATAGATAGGACTGAGAATAGGTAGTGCTTTTTAATGAAAAAACTCCCAACCGTTACAGATTCCAAAGTGACTGCAAAGATGCATGGAGCTCTTTTCTGTTTTGATTGATTAAAGTTTTGGTCCTGCACTGAAATGTGACTTAAGCAGCATCATGAGAATCCAAATTTGTTTTTCATATTGACTCATTCTAGAAGGAGAATCTATTTAATGAGAGCACTTACAAACTCATCTTAGATGTCAAGGGCCATCCTGGTTCTTTTTTCTCATTTTGCAAAATAAGTAGGGCCCTAGTTACTATTCTGTTCGTTGTCCCCTGATTATACTGAGTGACACTTGTGCAACTATGTTGTTTTTTGGGGTTATCTTAATATATTTAAAGGGACTTAAATAGTGGTACTGATACATAAGAAAGAGTGAAATCCAGCTTTCTCTGTCCAGCTTTCTCTGTCTTTTAGCTCTGTTGACTCTTAAATCTAGCAGCAGTTAAAAAAAAATCAACCATACACAACCTACTACACTAAAGTTAGGAGATATGGCTGTCCATAAACTTAGGCAGCCAATCTGTTGATGTTATTAAAAACATACTATTTTATATAATATAGAAAAAAATGACATTCCACATCATATAGTCAATCTCCTGAGCCTTTTGGTGTCCCTTCACCCCAGAAATTGCTACTTTTAAAATGTAGCTTTTAAAACAAGTTATTTTATTGTGCCATTGTTCTTGACCTATTACAAAGCAGTTATCATAGTGCTCTGTCACACTTGCAAAAAATCTGGCATATATTACTGTTTTGTAGGATGCCCTTGTCAACAGTATTAAAGTCAATCCCACTGCATCTGGTTAACATATTTACTAAAATTCAAGACAGTTTTGGATTAAAGGCAACCCCCTCCCCCAATAATTAGGTTCTATACATGGAAAATGTATAAATATGTTATAATTTTCCATGTATAGAATCTAAGTATTGGAGGGGTCATCTTGAATTCATGCCATTCCCTGCGCCACTGCCGGCCCCCCCCCCCCCCCCAAGTGTAGTGGGGAAAGCAGAGATCTGGGCTAGGTACAGACATTACACATAAGACAGTTTAAGTGATCAGAAACTGGTTTAAACCTGTAACAGAGTAGACATTTGTTGTACATAAACCAATTTGAAAATGGCTGAAACCAGTTTGAGATAAACGTTTGAGATTAGCTGATTTGGGTCAAACCAGTTTATGCAATGTCTGTCCCAGACCCCTTCCTGGTTTAAATTAAATCAGGGTCCCGCAGCATCATCCCAGTTCTACTTCAGCCTAGCATGGCTGGCCCCTCCCCTCTGCTCCCTGGCTTCAGGTCCAGCAGAGACTGCAGGTATAGCAGGGTCTGCCTGGTTTCCTTCTGCTCCCCACCACTCTCTGCTTAAGCAGGGATTCCCCCCTTCCCTCTGCCTTACACAGATACCACTCAGCATTAGCCAGAATACCACAAGTTGACTACAGTCTGTGCTGTGGGACACAGGAGAAAGGCCAGACAGGACAGTGTCAATTTAGGGCTTTTGGGAGCTAATCAACAGGTAGCTGGTAACATCCCTCCATTCCTTCCTTGGAAAAACTTGTTTAAGAGCTTGAACTAATAAGAGAGCCTTTTGTTTTGCTGATAAGCTGGCAAACACTGTGTAACTCCCTGCTGTGCAAGTAGGGAGTGTAACTCCCTTGCGGCTCCGCTGGTCAGAGGAGCAGCGGGGGGAAGAGGGGGATACCCTTCCCAAATCAGAGCGTCCTGCTGGGGCCTGGCCATGCCCCCTCCCTCCCCCCCTCCCCCAGCTGAGCACTGTGGAAGGGAAGGGAGGTCTGCTCTAGTGCTCCCCGGTTTTTAGTCTGAGCCACTGCAGGCATGTGCCTGCATGTCTGGGTTGTCTATGCAGTTACAAACTGATTTAGCTTATCCAGGTTAGACTAACCTGCAAAGATTGAATCACTTCAGGCTCAGGCTTTTGAAATGTCTGTCCCAAGCCTAGGGGTTAGATGGTAGGGCAGGTGGCAGGGGTGTCAAGTGGCCTGGCCTCTGCCCCTTGCTTTCGTGCTGCTTGCCCTTCTGCAGTGCCTGCACCCCTAGGTGCCTTCCCCTTTCATGCCTGTTTATTCCCTCCACCTACTGCCTGCCCTCCCTCACCGCTGGTTACCCTCAGTCATGGCTCTGTCCCCTGCCTGGCCAGGCAGCAGTGGTTGCAGAGGCAGTGGCAGTCCTGACTCCAGGGGAAGTGGCATGGGGTAGAGGCAGCAGGGGGTGGCAGGGTGGCTCAGGGCAGAGATGGTGGGGGAGAGGTGGTGGGGTGGTAGGTAGGCTGCAGGGACAGAGGTGGTATCGGGGCAGAGGCTGCAGGTAACGGGGGCAGCAGCTATGGTGCCAGCCCCGAGCTTGAGTCAGGCCCAGAGCCTCAGCCACCACCTGCCCCCTGCCTTATACTTAAATCCAAGACAGTGGGCTTCTTTCGTTATGTCCATTGTGGGAGGAGTGGAGAGGACTTGTATTCAAGTAACTACTGTACTAGTGGTTTCAACAAATCACTATTTGTAGTTATTTGCTTATAAATGTGAAACAAAAACAATTCCTGTCAAAATTCTAAGTTAATTTGTCAAATACATCTTTAACCCTGAATTGATAAATGAAATGATTTTTTCATTTACTATGTTATATATGTTAAATGTCTTGTATTCCTCCAATGGTACTTGGGTATCTTGGGAACACTTAGTTCAGTTTATATGGAAATGCTTCTTGATGAATAGGTTGTGGGATTCTCAGCATGACGTCTTTCAGCTATTGATACCAGTGGTCCTTGGTGAGGCAAAAAAGCACACGCTTTTAAAGCAAGGTGACATACATTTCCTAACACTCAATCTTCTGAACCCAGTTAGAAAAATAAATTAGTTTTTACTGGTCTCCTGAGAACATACATGCTGGGTCAGGGCAAAAGATATTAGTGAACTAATAGTTGCTTTGATGCTTGGGGACCACCTTGGCACATAATGTTCAGCAGGAGGAATATTGCCTACAGTTAGAGACTGTAAACTGTATTTAGTATGTTTAGACACCTTTAACGAGCTGTTTGATTTCTGAAACTTGTGTGCTTGAACTCTGGAGAACTAAAAATGAAATAAAATGTCAGTGAGGTCAATATTGAATTCTACAAAAAACACAAAGTCCCAGGTAGAAGTTTGTTGTATGTTTGCCATGGATCCCAGTATATGCTGGGAGACTGTTAGGGCACTCAGTTATATTGATACTGGGATAAACCCTGCGTAGTGCTAAACAGTGGCATCTCCTTTTGAAAACCACGGGGTTAAGTAGGTGTTTAGAATTAATCTGGATTTCAGTTTACAGATTGAAGTACTTTTCTTTGCACTTTTAACATTAAGTTTATTAACTATAGCTTCACAAATGTTTAATTTAATTTAAGGGATTATTTGGTAGCTGTGTTAGTCTGAGATCAAAAGAAATGCAAAAATTTAGAACTCTTGGTAAGAAATCCCCCCAAAATAGTTTTTTCTGCAAGCTTTCGGGCTCACATGCCCTTCATCAAGCACAGGGAAAGTTAAAGACAGTAAAGAGTCCCTATATGTAGGAAATAAACTTCATTTTTGCACAGAGGAAGCTGAAGATGGAAATCTGTTCCTCTGGGTCCATGAGAGTGCCTTTTTGAGTTGGTCTTCGTTGTACAGATCAGGCAGGATTCCTTCCCTGTTGGTGTCAGATGGCAAGCAGGGAGGTGTAGAAATCTTTCTTGTTGTTCAGCAATGAAGTTTATAATCCAAAATCAGCTAAAATTCACATCTTCCATATTTCAGGGATGTATTTGTTAACTATGTTGGTCTGAGGTAAAAGGAAATGCAAAAATCTAGAACTATAGAGTCATTAATTCACATTCATAATTTAATTTAAAACAGACAAGGTTCTTTGGGTAAATCTGATATCCTTATGGTCCAATAAAAGATACTGGATTTACCCAAAGAACCTTGTCTGCCTATGTCCTTCGACCAACACGGCTATAACCTACACCCCTAATTTAATTTAACATTTTTGTATAAATGTTAATATAAGGAGATGGAAGGAATTTATGAATCACAAGGACCATGTTGTTGATATGTTCAAAGATGACTTCAAAGATGCCCTTATTTAGTTTATTGTTTTCATACTTTTTGTGTTACTGACTTCTCTAGTATTTATTGGATGTGCTAGGAAATCAGTATCTTACAAGTAATTCTCTAAATGTTTAAAATACTTTGATTGTTTTCTGGCCATTGAATTGTCAATGGGCAGTGTATGAAAGCAACAGCAAGCTTGGTGTGCAAGCTGCACCATATGGCTATCTGCCCTACAAGCACATTTTCTACAACCAGAAAAGCAGAAAAGTTGCTATTAGAAAGTAACACACTCAAATATGGTTTGGAGTTTTTCACTCCAAAATCATAATAGAAAGGCAAACTAATACAGTTTCCAATAACTCCAGATGAAAGACTTAAGAAATGGAAACACAGAAGATCTCAGTTTGTCTCAAGGATACTGTGCAAAGAAAGAGTGTGTTCCCCGTTTTGAAATATTAAGGCGTATTAGAAATTTTAAAGAAATAATTTGTTTTTATATTAGAATTTCTGGGCTTCTCTAGTCAGCTTTTCCTGGAACACTGCTTGAAGGAAAAATTAGTGAGTTTAAAACAAGAAAGAAGGGGTTTGGGTTTTGGTGATCTCTTTTATTGTATAGCAGGGAGAGATGTTAGGCAGGCTTTAGGACACAGTGCTCTTCCAGTCTGGGAATTAGCAGGTAGAATACCAAGCAAGAAAAAACTTAATGGGGAGTGCATAGATAATTCTAATGTAATAAAAACCTTTGTCTGTCTGTCTGTCTGTCCATAATGCTCTGGGCCATCTGTGTATGCGCTGCTGAGGGAGTGCGTGCTGATTGGCTGCGAGGGCCTGCAGCATTATGGACAGAGGGAGCGGCCATACCGGCCCCCCAAAAAAGTTGGCAAGGAGGGGGGGGTGACAGGGAAGAGGGGAGGGAGGGGAAAGGGAAGGGAAGGGAAAGGGGGGATTTCTGATGGCAATGCCCCATGCTGCTGCTGCACTATCACCCCCTGCTGCCATTGTCACCACTGCCCAGCCCTGACAGCAGCTGGCAGAGAGGGGGACGCGTGATGGGGGGGCATGTTGCATGCCACCGGGTGTCGGTGGCCACTGCTGCGTGGAAACAACACTGCCTCCCCTATTCCTAGGAGTTGGCAGCTGCACAGAGTGGAGCAGTAGGGGATGGGGGGGGCACATGGAGCCATACTGGGAGGTGCAGGGGTTGGGGGACCCATGGGGATGGATGCAGGGGGGGTGCATGGTGCTGGATGCAAGGGATAGGGGGATAGGGATGCACAGGGCTGGAGGTCAGAGCAGCAGTACCGTGGTGCGCTTGGTGGTGGTACTCCATCCCCACCAGCTGCCTCCCCCCCCCCCCCCAACCCTCCCATCATTCATGACATGCAGTTTGCAATTGTTGTTGATAATCTCTCATCTTATATGCATGCATGTTGCATTATTTATTGCCTCCTGTCTTAAATTTAGGAATGAATCCTGAAAGAGACTTGAGCACATATCTAACATTCCTGCTTGGTACTGTTGACTACTGGGACTACTCACCATGTGTTAATTTAGGCATGTGTATAAAGCTTTGTGGTATCAAGGCCTTACCTGTAAGACTTTGCACAGGGAGTGTCTTTTTGTTCATAGCAGTGATTGCCTTTGGTTGCGATCTTCAGTTGCTCTGAAGTGTAACTCCTGATTATAAGGGTCAAGTTTCCCTAAAGAAGTCCAAAATATTGCTGAAGACCTTTTGTTTGAGTGCTTGCATTTGTTTAGCAAAGGAACTCTTGCTTAAGAACTCTAGGGTACACCTTATGCTTTATTGGAGTTTATTTACAAGCTTCTAAGAGAACATTAAAGTATCAGCTGTATTTTGCGTAGAGGTAAACTTAGCATTCCTCTTCTGCTGCTGTTCTCCTCCAACCTATCAATTCTTGGACTGGTAAAAAAAGCATTTCCAGTTCTTTAAGCACAAATATTCCTTAGTTGCATCGACTGCTTCCCAGCACATTTCAGGCAGCAACAAGGTCTTTGGCATGGTTGAAAGATGCTTGTGGTCTGCTTTGGTGCTTTCTCTTCAACAACTGCCTGGCATGGGCTGAGATTACATCAGTGCAGTGGGTTCTGGAGAACAAGACTGATTATACAATTCAGTTTGCTGCACGTTCTGAATTCTCCTTACACTCACTTTTCAGGGACCCTTCTCACAAGATGGCTGAAGTTTCTCTCCTGATAGTCTTGGTAACAGTAGGAAAATCCTCTTGCACATCAGGGTAAATGTTTTGTATATCAGTTATTTCCTGGTTTCAAAGAGGAAGGGAGGAGATGGTATCCCATCTTGGACCTGAGAGAGTTCCACATATTCATTTCCAAGTTAAAGATGGTCATCCTGGCTGCCATTGTGCTCTTTTGGCAGGGAGGAGGACTGGTTCATAATCTCTTGATTTATAGATCATGTTATTTCCCTATCATGATCAGACACAAACTGAAATTCTATCTAGTTCATGGTGAATTGGGATCACTAGCTGTACAAGATCCTTCAGTTTGACCTCTTGACAGGTCCAAGAGTCTTCACCAAAGTTTTGTCAGTTCATTCACTGCATTCAGGGATGGCATATGCAAACAGTACCACCATGATGTTTTGCATCAGTAGGTAGGGTGGAGTGAGTATTTACCTCCTTACCCAGAAGGGAGGAAGAGTGCTTCATTCAGACTTGTATTCCATTTATCTTATACACTGCTCTGACCAAATGATGGGCATCCATATTCACAATAAGAAGAGGTCCCCTAGATTTTCTTTCCTGGTTAAATGGACCATTGTCCCAGTTATCTACTGGCACTAAAGCATGCAGACCTGTCCATCACCTTGATCATAGTATACCTAGTGTTCGTCTTGGCTTACCATCCTTCAGCTGACAGACAACAATTTTTTTTTTGATTTGATATCTCTTATTCTTTACAATGATCTTTCTTCCAGCAAAAGACCTCATTCTACAGTGGGATCTAAGTTTGGGCCTTATTTTTTTGGTGGCATAGCCATTTGAAACCTGGCAACATGTTCCCTGCTGCACCTTTTCAAGAAAACAACCTTCCTAGTGGCAGTCATTTTGGGAAGCAGGGCAGATGTGATTAAAGCCCTTTGGTCCAGCACATGTATGGTCTTCTGTTTGGGCAAGGTGTCATTAGGGGCCAAGATACTGGACTGTTTTCAGTTTGAGGTGGAAGGTGCAATCAAGGCTGAACTACTGTTCCTAGTTAAAGTCCTTTCCACCTGATCTCGGGCAACTTCCATAGCATTCCTGCATCATGTTTCCATACCTTTATATCTGCAGAGTAGCCACCTAAAATTTGATACGCACTTTTTTTCAAGCACTAAGGAACTGCAGAAGCCTCCTGGATACATGAATATCTAGATAATTGGGCACTGCTCTAAAGTCTCCTTCTGTAGGGATGTGTGTATAGACAGTCACTGAAAGGAGAATGAGTGGGGCTAGAAATACATGTTGCCAAATTAAGCAGATGAGCTGTGCCAGGATTTGTCCCAGAACAGTGAATTCGCTTCACTGGGCGAAACACACATTGCCTGTTGTCCAGCCCATTGATGTTGCAGGACAACGGGCAACATGTTCTCCCAAGACTTGAGAGGCCCCGTCCTCTGCACCTCAGGGATTCCTGCACAGGGTTGGGCCCCTCAACCCAGGGAGTGCCTGTCCAGGTTTCCCTGCTTACCGAGATGTGCCCCTGGGATCTCCAAGATGCATCTTGGTAAGTGGGAAAACCCTGATTTTTTTCCTGGTTACAAAGGAGGTGTGCCCCAGAGATCTCTTGGTAAGCAGAGGAAGCTAGGAGGGTTCTTCCAGGGCTTGAGGGGCCTGATCCTGCATGGGAGTTCCCACAATGCACAGGATTAGGCCCCCTCAAGCCCCCAGAGCACTGCCCAGGGCATCTGGAGATAATGGGCAGTTCTAGGCTGCTGGTGCTCTTGCACTATAAAGTAAATAGCAACATGAATTGATACCACCTTCCTTTCGGCCACAAATTGCATGCATCTGTGGTCTGTCAAGGAGTTTGGACACCTGTTTACTTGGACTTCGTGCTGCCATAACATTTTCTAATGGTGGCACAAAAATGATGAAAGGTGACATCTGTTTCCACCCTGAGTTGAGAGGTGCTGTCCCTGTGCCTATCCACATCCTGTCTTCCTCCTATTCTCCTTTGGAAGTACTTGTAATATAATTCTGAAAGAAAACTGAATACTAGAAGTATGTATCCCCTTGGTGTGGGGTTTGAGGCAGGGTAGAGCTATGCTGTACTTTGTGTGTACTGCTGAGGCAAAATGACTCCCAGTGCTTGAGATGCAGGCAAGCTTACATTTCTGATTTGCATATGAAAAACATATTGAAGAACTTCAGGCATTGGTAAGTTTAGTTGCATTTTCTTATAAGTATCCCTGAAGATGCTGCAAAATTTTCAGGTTGCCACACAATACATCATCAAAGTGCCACAGAATCAGGGAAGCTGGCTAAAGAATATTAGGCCATTGCTTATACTTGCAACAATCCAAGTCTTTTCTGTGCTATCAGAGAAATATTCTTATTTTTGTCTGGCTAGAACATATGCTGAAAATGTTAAAAAATAAAGATGTACCAGTAGAGATTTTTAAGGAGGCATATCGACGGATACCAATCTTACTTCCAATATGCAGTCCGGCAGCTTGAAGATCTGTGTCCACCTGGTAAGTCTGTTGTGGTGAAAGGGGAGGGGGGAGGGAAGGGGCGTGGGGGGACAGATCAAGGAGCCTGGGATGAGGGAGGAGTGGTGCTGGGGCAGGGGTAGGCACTTGCCTGGGCAGGCACTTGCCCAGCCAGGGCGGGGCAGGACAGATGTGTGACTTGTCTGTGGGGGTGTAGCTCCTGCCTCTGCGTGCATCCCAGGAGGGTATGGGGTGCAAGTGCTCCCAGATCTGTGCGGGGTGGTGCAGGGCGGGCTGCAGATGCAGGCTGGGGCTGCATGGGGTTCTTCCCAGCAGGGCCTGGGCCAGGCTAGGCTGTGCTTGGGGCAGGTAGCAGTGGAGCAGAGAGGAGGGTTACAGGGGGGGTTGCAACCATCCCAAAATTCACCGCAGACCCCTCCCTCCCATAGCTCCCCTCCCCACCATAGCTCCCTCTCCTGGTGCTGCCACCACATGCCCTGAACGCAGTCCAGCCCAACCCTGTCCCCCAGACACCCCTCCCCCTTCTCCTTCCACCACAACAGACTTACCAGCTGCATGCAGCTCTCCATTCTGCTGGGCTGTGCTTCTTGCTGCCTACATGCAGAGCTGCAGTGGCACACATGCACAGGCATTTATCAGCCAAATTATTGGCCACATCAGGCCGATTTCTGATGCAGTCAATTTTATTTATATTGGGGCCGATCTGATATCGGACTGATATAACGGTGCACTTAAAAAAAGAAGAAGAAGAAAGAGAAAAAGATGAATAAATCATTTTAGCTTGCAATTGATTATAATGTAATCCTTTTTAAATGTTGCTTGCAGTTGCTAAAACATATTTTTTGCTGAATGGGAGAGAAACGTTCTGTAAGGCTTAAGTTTGTTTGTTTGTTTCTTTTTTTTTCTTTTCCTTGCCTGCCTCTGGCTGGATGGGACTGCTGGCATGTGCTCTGGGACGCTAAGCAGGCCCAGGCCCAGTTCATAGCTGGATGGGAGACTGCTTGAGAGTCTTTCTCTCTTTCTTTCAGCTTGCAAAAATTTTCCTCAACTTTTAGGAAACATTTTCACTATTGGTTTTCTGTACCAGAGAAATGAAAGAAATCAATAACTTGCTAATTAAAATTATTTCATATTTTCACATCTTTATTTTGGTTTCAGTTGATGTGGTTTGCCTTGTTTACTTGAAAACCTTGTTGATTATAAAAGAAGATATTTTACATTAAACTCTTAAATCAATGCAAGTCATTAAAAAGAATAATTTTTAGGCTTTAAAGGATACAACGTTTTAAAAAATAAAGCTTTCATTTTTATACTAGATTTGTCCTAAAAGTAAGGAAATGTCCAGTCAGATTTCTAAAATTAGGAATAACTAATGTTCTTCTATATATTCCAGCTTCAAAACAGTTTACAAACATTTACTACTAATAGTAAGGATTTAGAAGAAGAAAAGAACTTAACACAAACTCCAAATAAGTGGCTACTTAAAACTTTTAAGGAGGCATTCTCAGCAAGTGCATAGCTCATCAGCTCCCTTCCGCAGAGACTACTTATACAAGGGAACAGCCAAACCATTAGCCACATTCACAATATGAGCTTTGTGAGTCGCGCAACTGTAATTCTATGGATGAAGGAATGAATTACCAGCATCCCATGTGAGCATGGCGCTGGCAGAGCCATGCTTCTCAAAGATACTGATTCACTAATCTCCAGTTCCTTACATACAGCTGCAAAAATGGTTAAAAGGAAAATGGAATAATTGATAGGATTCAAATTAAATTCCATAGAAACTAGAGAAATCAAGTTAAGTAAATAAGGAAACCTTGTATTTTAATAAAGCATTTTTATATATGTCTAATCTGGCATGAGTAATTTACAGATGACAATGGAAAGCATTTCTGCGATCAGTTTTTCACATTAAAACATAGTTATGGTGTCAAAAGGTCCAAAGAATCTCTTGGGTACATCATTGCTATTCTGAGATGTTGAATCCTTGCCCTTTTCTTCTGCTGACTTTGTTTTCCTTTGCTATCTTTCAGGAAATTGCCTCCATAGAAAATGTTTTTTTAGATTTTAAGATCTGGTCCCCTGCTGTTTTATCACTGTTTTCTTAAGAGTGGCTAAAAAAGCCTGGTGTTAGGTGCAAAAGCTTATGGCACAGGCCTACATTGAATGCAGGTTGTTGCATTTTTAAAATTCATGTCAACATACTTTGATTTTCTTCCACATGCAACTGAAATGTAAGAAGAATTGTTATTATGCATTGTCTTGGCTTGAAATACCTTTGAATTCATACAAAGTAATATCTATAATTTACTGCTTTTTTAAAACTGAAAATTTAAGCTGGAATTGGTGTCCATCCATACCCTTTTTGTTTTATACTATATAGCTGTCCACATTGAACAAATGCTACTAAATTTAGAATAATTCAGGGAGAAGAGAACTATGAATGAATGGCATTTTAAAGTAAAATATAGATTGTCTGATGTGCATTTTTATGTAACTTTAGTTATTAGAAGATTTAAAAATGAAGCTGGGACAGGCCAATTAATAATTATCCTATAAAATAGATAATTATAAAATCTAATGAAATTGGGTAGGTACTGTTTCCCAATCTCTCATGAAAGGGCTGTGAATTAGTGCACATTGCACTTTATTTTGGGAATATCTTATTAGAAACTGGCAGTAATAAGAATTACTGCCAGGCAGGAATTCTGTAATTATTATTTTTCTAATCATGCAGTGTGTATGTATGCCTGCATGTATGTGGGTGTGTCTACACATTCATTAATGCACTTTTGATATTGTGCATTAGATTTAGTACCTCTAAGGTGAAGAACTAAATGCTCATTAGGCTGCCCTAATGTATAGTAGCAAAAGTGCATACTTTTTTAGTGACGTTTAATGTACAATAGCCTAATATTACTGCACATTAATATATTAGCAGTTTTTGCTGTGACACTCCAATGCACAGTAAAATAGGATATTGTGCATTAAAGTGCACGTGTAGGCATGGCCAATGTGTTTAAAAGGAAAGACCAAATCCAAACCTAACCACTCAGCTAATGTTAGGATGACTACAAATATTAAAAATAGCCTAAAAGTTCCTTCTCTCTCTTCACTTGTTTATAGTTGTAGATATTGCATGTTGTTTCTCTTGTTGCTAACGCATAATAGTGATTAATATTTCACAATGGAAAATATATTCCCAATCTATATATTCTGCTTGTCATTTACTGTTCATCAGACTACCACTAGATGGTGATAAGTGATTGTGCAATATTAATAACTTTAGGTAGTAAGTGTTGCAAGGAAACTTCTTTCTATAAACTGATTTACCTCTGCTGATATATGGAAAAAATTACACTGACAATATTCAATAAATGCACATACAAATGGATTCTGTGCATGCCACGGTCTCTTTCCTAACAAAATTCTAGTTTCCAGTGGCTTAAAAACTTATTTTTGTGACATTTGACCACTTTTGTTTGTATATTGTTTTAAATTGCATTTTAAATTTAAATTGCATTTAGACAGTTCTTTACCACTTTACAGTAGATGCACTGCCTTTATACCATATTTGTTAGAGATAGTTGACAAATATTTGATGTACATATTGATATGTTAGATACCCATTGATACCATGACAGTAAACTCCTGTATCAGACCTAGTACTCTCTTTCCAGAATGGTATCAGAACTGACTGACAGTGTTGTGATTCAGTTGTAGATATATTGTTTCCTTTGATGAAGTTCTAAAATCAGATATTATGTTGCTTTGGTCTTCTAGAGCAAAGGTTGGAAACCTTTGGCCCATGGGCTGGGTCTGACCTGTGAAGAAATTGATTCTGGCCAGTGATCCTGTAGTTTACCGGCTGCGCTGTGATCCCCTTTTGCAGTGTAGCCATTGTATCTAGGCCAGATTCTGCCTTCCTCATCTTCTAACGGCTGGCTATTTCCCTTGATGTAGGCTCCTGGGGAGGGCTTGGTGGGATTCTGGCTTTGTGCAGAGTGCTGCTACCCCGCTCTCCTCCCTCCACAGCCTCTACTCACTGAATTAGCCACCCTTGTCTCTCACCACTTCTTTATCATGTTTCATTGTCTGCTAAGAAACAGTGATGAGAGAGATGAGAAGAGCCAATCCATCCATTGAACTTCAAGTTAGATGAAGTAAGACCAAGATGGAGAGAGGAAGAGGAAAGATGGTTTTCATTTAACTCTGCTGTCAAAAATCCTGCTGCAAAGAATGTTAGATAGTTTCACCATCCAATGTAACTGCTCATGTGGCAGTAGCATATTTATGAAATGGAACAGCAAAGAACAAAATAAAGAAATAGTAGATGGAGGAGAAAGATAAATGGAGAAAAACAGAATAGAAAAGGGTTACCTTAATGTGCTTGCAAGTGTGCAATCACCTAAGAATGAGTCTTTTGTAGGAAAGATGTGCAAATACCAATTTATACACAATAGAAAATTGGGCAGTGAGAGGGGTATGAAGAATAATAATTCATTCCTCAAAGGTGTGAAGTGATGTCAAGGAAACTCAGGATCATGGTTACCTTTTGGATAATTTTGTGTATATTCTGGCAGTTGTGGTCCCTCTATTAAAATTATTTAAGATTTTTTTGTTAAAGTTTTTTGCAATCAGTAATGTATATAAAGATTCTTGGAGAAAAAATTGAGAAGCACCAACATCTTATTTTTTGGAGAGGGCAAATTCATCATAGGGGAAATATTTGAGTTAGAGAAGTATCTTATCTTTGCTTCCTCTGAAATTCTGTTTAGATTTTTGTTGAACTATAAACTTTTGAAAATCATCTATTTTTTTCCTGTCATTGTGGGTCAGGCTAAACAAATTATTAAAGGGGAAAGAATTTACTGTACAACAGTTGCTCTGTGGTTTATGTGCCTGTTCCTACCCTGCAGTAAGTTAAAGCTAACCCACAGCAACTTACCCTGAAGAAAGGAAAGGTGCCTTTCTGTGGGTTAACTTTCTTTTAGTGTAGGGGAACAGCAGGAATATTGGCAGTTCCTGTGGAACAGCTGATGCAGGCAACTGACTGTAATTTGTTCATTTGTTCATACCTTTATTTTTCTCAGGAAAGTTTTGGCAACATGGCAGCATAATTGAACACATTCTACCCTAAAATCAGATCTGCATTAGTAATGGCAGCACACACTGTGCAGGGGATGCATGGGAGCAGTTGGGTCTGGAAGGGAGTGATCCAGGAAATGATCCATCAAATGCAGCACCTACCCTCAATAATGGATTATCCCTGCTTTGAGGATACATCAGCCTATGACCCTAGCTATCCATTCTCCCTCCTCACAGAAAAGCAGGTTGTGTTGGCTGGTAGTTTACATATTTAGTGTTGTATTCCAGTTTAGATACTTTATACTGTAGAATAATTTAAACCCAAATGAAGCTAGAAGAATAGTTGCACATCATAAATCCTTTTTAAAACCCTTTTTTCTCTTAAAAATCTAGGAGATTGGATTAAAAACTATTAAAAGAACACTGTGTAACCTTCAAAATGAAGCACTTGAAAGTTAGGATATTCCATAGTTATGAGGTTCTCTACATTTTTACCCTCATCTTATGCACATTGATACAGCCTTTAATTGCATGATCATGTGATTTTTTTTTCCCCCCTACTGAACTACCAATATATTCCCTGCACAAGAATATCATACTTCCTGTTGTCATAGATTTTTGTTTTTAAACTGGAGAACAGAGAAGTTTTACAAATTCTGAACAGCATTATTATTCTATAAATGAGTGTTTTTGAATGTTCAGCTGTAGTTCTGATACATGATCTTCTTTTCACTTCAGTGTTGCTCCAGATATATAATTAAAAAATTAGTGTTTCAATATTGAATTCTGAGCCAATAACAAGTCAAATGAGCAGTGTATGTGAAGTAACAACCCTCTCTTGCAACCTCACTGCTTGGTACAATGAGATCAGACCACCTTACACCCTTGACCGACATTACACTTAAGACATGACACATTCAGTTAATGGTGTGATAAAACCAGAAATAAGTCACAAACCTGTTACACAAAATCTATATAGTAACTTTGTGGCTGGTTCTTATCACATTTTTAATTGAACGTGTAGCCGATGCTCAGCCTCTGGAGCAATCGGGATTCTTTCAAAACTGCCGCATGCTCAAGATGCTGGGAGACCCTGCAGCTGATCATGGCTTCAAGCCAGGGCAGCACACCATGCTCTCCCACAGCTGGGAGCCCCTGTCCAGGTGATTCGGGTGCTCCACTGGTGGAAGCCCTGATCAGCTGATGCAGCTCCCAGCCCTGGGACACATAGCATACTCCCATGGCTGGGAGCCAAGCTTGCTACTTGCTAGTACAGGGGGAGCATAGCAGGAAGCACGACTGTTGGGATCCTGCATCAGAGCACCTTTACTTTAATGTCTGCTGGGGTCTTATTGAGAGAAAAGTTCTTGGGACATTAGAAGAGAGATTCTGTTCTTTTGACATAGTGTATTTGTAAGTTATTAACACTGCTTTTTGTCTGTTATTTTGTTTTATCTATGTGTATTATAAATTCTACAGGGTTAGTGTTTGTTAGTATAACCCTTAAACTTGCACAAGGCAGGGGGGTACTGATCACTATCCTGTTGTGATGATATTACCTCTTATGTATATTAATTTGTGACACATGGTGGGATCTATCTCTGTGAAGTCTGCATCTGTGAAATGTAGCAACACCTTTTGCCAATTGCCTAGTATTCATCTAAGGTGGTTTCTACCTCAAGCATATTTCCTTAAATTTCTGACAAGAGGCAGTGGTTTGGGTTGTAGCCGTGTTGGTCTAAGGACATAGGCAAACAAGGTTCCTTGGGTGAATTTGATATCTTTTATTAGACTAACCCAAATGGTTGGAGAATAGTTATTAAGCAAGCTTTCGGGTTCAAAATCCCTTCATCAGGCTCAGGAAGCTGCAGCAGTTGGTGTGTGCTCTTCCTGGATGGAATGAAAAGTAAAGAAGCCAGGGGCTGGGCTGGGCTGGGCTGGGCTGGGCTGGGCTGGGGAGTCAGTTGCCAGGCAGATTATAATGTATCAAAAATCCAATGTCTATGTTTAGTCCATGATCTCTAGTATCCAGCAGGTTGATGAAATGGAGCTCATAGGCTCGTCTCTGGGAAGTGTTCTGTTCAAGCAGAAAATAATATTCAGACATTTAAATTTGAAATCATTTCACCAATGGCAGAGTTCAGTGGGAGGGAATACTGAATCATCTTTTCATACTGCCAGGAACCTTTATGTTAAATTAATCAAAAAGGACCCCTTCTCTACCTGGCTTCTCCCTTCCCCCCTCAGAAAAAACCCGACAACCAAAAAAGCAGCCTGGAAATTAGTAGAGCTGAAGGCATAACTTACAAAGGAACAGAAAAGGTGTTTGATAATTATAAGATTCATTTAAATTATTGCATTATATGAATAGTCTAAATATAAATTTATAATTATTTTGCTGCTACAAAATGCCACAGACAAATTAATAGGAATGAATATCAACACCTGAAGTGGAACTGCAGTGTTTAAGAATATCAATATTGAAGGTTATCATTTTCATACGACACTAAAATTAATGACTACAGAATGAGTACCTATTAAAATATCATTTTGGAAATGATAATTTTTCATTCTATAACTTGTTGTTAGAACCGGTAGAAGCAGACTTCATGAAAATTCTTTTAATGCTTTTACACAGTGCAAACTTGCCTATGCTATATGGGCGGTAAACTCCTTAAGCCTCAAGGGCTGGATGAATGGCTCAGGTCCAGTCCATAGACTGAATCAAGCCTGCAGACCAGCCTCATATGCCAGATCCACTGCACTGGGTCAGTCTGGGGCAGGCACTGTATGCAGCATGCACCTTGGACCGGTCCTGTGCTCTGCATGCAGCGTGAATCCTGGACCAGCCATACATGCCCCATATAGTACACTAGCCAATTGCCCCTCAGGAATTATGGGGTGTGGGCAGGGACAGAACGCCGCCACCCAACACCCTGTGCTGCCACCGCCACCTCCCAGGAGCAGGAGGGGGTGGGGGGAAGCTTGCCCTACCATCCCCCTTGGCCAGTACCCCATGCCACCACCACCTCCAGGGAGCAGGGCTGCCCCCTGCCCCCTCCCATCCCCGCTTTCATGGCGGCGCTCCACTGTGCTGCAGCCTCCTGTCCAGAATGCTCTGGTTGTTTCAGTCAGCATTGCGATTGGCTGCCGAGACAACCAATCAGAGTGCGAATAAAGCATTATGGACAGACAGACTAAGGCTTTTATTATATTAGAATGCCTGCCTTGGCCCTGTGTGCTGATCCAGTTCGCGTTGCATATGGCGCATGGGTCCACTCAGACTCAAGGGTAGCACCATAAGCCAGGTGATATGGTTCTATGAGTCAGATACGGCTCTATGGGTCAGATCTGTCCCACAAGCTGGGTCTTTGACACCGCTGCTATATTAGATACTGATTATTCCCATATGTGTAGCCAAGACAAGGAATATCATCTCTACTGCTTTTGCTTGAGCTTTCAGGCTTACATGTTGTCTACTTTTCTTGCCTGAGAGAGGTATCAGAGATAGTGGATCAGCAGTCTCCTCTACTTTTCAGTGGTAAGATAAGTAGGTCAGATGCAATGGAGGCAAATAACATGACAGTGCAGCTCTATCCTACATGCAGCAGTACTTATCACTAGGATGAGCTTTGATGAGACTGGCTTGTAGATGAAGGTTATTGATTGCAAATAGGAAATACCAACTGGGTCAGAATGCTGCAGTACCAGCTATGTTGGCTACCCTGAACATATCAAAGCTGTCCTATCTTCAGCATGCTCAATGGCCTGGGCACAAGATGTCTAGGAGATCATTAAAACTTTGAAATGCAGACTGTGATCAACAATTTTGCTCCTTTGGCACAGTAGAAATCTCCAGAACAATTTTAAACCTTGTCTTCACAGGAGATAGAACTTTCCCTGATGCCAGCACATTATGAAATGCACTCTCAAAAGAAATAAACACTGTCACACGTCTTAGTACTTGCTATTTTAAGTATATTTCTTTGACCTCATCTTCACTAACACAAATACAGGGTGTGAAAGACAGGGAGAAATAAATACTTAAAATTCTAAATTTCTCCTGCTGGAGAGAGGATAAGAAAACAAACATGCAACGGACAACTTGTTTAAGGTGCAATTGGAAGGGGTTCAGTTACTATAATGATGAGGGTAGTATAAGAATCTGTATTAAAGGCAATAGAAAGCTGAGTGTGAAACAAGGTATGTGGTTTGCAAGCACTTAATTTCTTAGATGAAAACTTAAAAAAAAGCGTAATCTTTTTCAATAAGGCCTTTTCTTTGCATGTTTTATCTGCATATTGCTTGTTTTTCCTGAATGTTCAGTTTTTGTTTTTTACTCTGCAAAAATATTTTCTTTTTGTTTTAGTTTTCCGTAACTCAAAAATAGCCTGAAACATTAGCCATAACCTTAGGCAGAAAATAAACATTTAATATTCAGACCCAAATCTGAATTATTCACAGCTGTGGATAAAAAAAAGTCAAGGTTATGGTGAAAACTGTTTTGCAGCCTCTATTCTGAATCATCATTTGCAATATTCATCATACTTTTCAGTATTTAGAAAGCAAAAGGACAGTTATATTATTAGCTACTGCTCAGGTGATAGGTGGATCACTGGAGTACCAATGACCATTAAAAGGCATAATTTGTGATTTTTGTAAAAAAGAAAAAAAAAAGAGTCTGTTTCTCTTTGTTAGGGATCAACCATACCCTTTATTCTCTGTGAATATTGTTTAGTTGGTTCAGTTGATGTTGATTTTCAGATCGAGTCCTGCTTATTCTATAACCAGAAGGATATTGGCTCAAGTGATAAATTTTGATTATATTAGGGGGAAAGTTAGAATAATGATTAAATCTTAATCTAGGCTTCTGGGTGCAGACACTCATAACTGTTGAACTGTTCTAAAATGTCACTGATTGGGAGCCAGTTCACAATTGTTGCAGAGCAGGGTATAGACACACATAAGAATCGAACCATTTCCAAATGTCAGTGATTGACAACAAGTGGGTAAGACACCAAGGGGGTGAGAGCGTGAGTAATCAGTCCAGCATACCTTGCAGTGTATATATATATGTGCATGCATGCAGGGGAGAGTTTCCATAGGCTGAGGGACATGAGGGGCTGTGGTTGAGAAGGGAGTGACATTGTTAAAAAGATAGTTTTTACTGAACAAACAGTGCAAGGGAACTGACTAAAATGGTTTTAAGCTACTTTGGTACTCATCTGGTAATGAGCTACACCAGCAGTAGTTTAACTTAGTCCTGGGGAGATTCAGCTTAAGTTAAGGCAAACTCCTGGGACTACGGTCTACAAGGATTTTTTGTAATGTTTGTACGACTGCATCTTCCCTGGCCTTGGCATGACCCTTCTGTTACCACCATGCCTTCCATATACAGGGTTTGCAGTAGGCAATCCTTAGTCTAATAAATACCTTTTGCAGAGTCTGCAATGGGGTGGATTGGTGTTGTACCAAGTGACACCCTCTTTTGCAACTGAAGCTTTCAGGTCTCCCATATTCCATTCCCTTTCCCCCCAGCATACAGAGGCTTGGGCAGGGGTGAGAATCTCTTCCTCTTTGTAAATTCAGCTCCTAAGACAGAGTTTAGTTAAAACTAACCAAACAAAATTTTCATCTGTTTCTATCTTGTAAGGGCAAAATGAGCACAAATATCCCTAAGCAACTGGGAAAGGGTCATCTATAAAGAATAGAACATCTTTGTTTTTAAGCCAATTAGGATTATTGGTTCTATTTCTAGTCCTCCCTTTTAGAGGAGACCTTGAGAGGCTCTCGGACAGCTTTTTGGCTTAGTAGTTTTGACTTTAAGTACTGTCAAATTTAATCTAATAGTCATACCACTGAATTGTATCTTTGTCCAAGGAATTTCTTTCTGGGCTTCCCTTAGGCAAGAGATTCTAAAAAGACTTGTACTTTTCTACCTGTGTATGAAACTTTACCTGCAAGCATTTTATAGTGATCACAGTTATGTTGAAGTTACTAGCACAGATTTCACAGTACCTAGTAATAAAAACTACAGGCATATTTTTTTAAACCCCAGGTTTATAAGGGGTATGTTAGCTTCTAAATTAATATTTAAGTGCCTAAATGAGAGTCCTGATTTTCAGAAGAGCTTGAAAACCCACTATCTTTTAAAAATTGTTTGGGTCTGTAAATGACGACTGAAGAAATCCCTCTCTCTTCCACTTGCTTGGGACAAAACCAGTGACTCCTGTATCTCCTGGGTCTCTTCTTGGTACTGGCTGGTCACTCAGGTGACCTGGCCAGATAAAATTCATAGAGGAAGGGGAGGGGTTTCCTCTTCCTACTGCAGGCATTTTGAAAAGCCACAAGCAACATGCCCCCAGGTGCAGCCTGGATGATTCTTTGTAAGTAAAGACTGAAATTAGCCAGAAGTCTAGAAATAAGTATAGGTAGGCATGTCTTAAAAGGATCATTGCATCCAATATCTGCAAGGCTCAATTTACTTTTGTTTGCTGAAAAGGTATTCTAACTTCCTTGTTCTAGCCCCTCTTCCCCTCCCACTCTAATCAATAAAGGTATCGGGTTAGAGTGTTCCTGGCTGTGGATTACTGGTGAGAGGCAGGCCTTTTTGCTTCAGCAGCAAAGTTGGGCTTGGCTTTTTATTTTTCTCCAGTACCTGAGGCTATCTTCGGGCTGACAGAAGCACCGCGAAATATTACTGTGGTCAAAGCACCCTCAAGGCTTGCTGAGTCTTGTGTGCCCTGGTCTGCACAGAGCCCTACCAGAGACCAGTGCCTGGGTGGTGGCATCGTTACCCCAGGCTTGTAGATATTCTCCAGTAAGGGGGCCGGTCGGCTGTAGGCTCCCCAGGGGAGACTCCCAAAGCATGGTTTTGGGCCTGGCACAGTGAGGCAGGTGGCATCCCACACTGTGCCGTCACAACAACCACCTTTGGAAATTAGGTTACTTTTATTAAGGTAGCTTATTTAGTTCCAAAAAAGGTTTAGCTGCCTTGCTAGGAAAATACCTGCTGAGAGTCTATGAAAACCAGATCCTGAGAGCTGGATGCTGTTTTACAGTGGTGCACGACATAACAGGTTTTATGAATCCATCCCCAAATTTTCACTGGTATGTGCTTTCCAAAATTCATCTTATACAATCCTGTTAGATTTACCTATATGTTTTCTACTTTAATTATATTTATTACTGAATGAATAAGCTCTGTTTATTATGACTTAATATATTATCTTGATAAAAAAATTAATGCTTTTCAGAAGAGCTTGAAAACCCACTATCTTTTTTATTATAAATTAATGCCATATGTGTTCATAGCATATGAAGACAAATCAAACTGTTTATATCAACAGGCTATGTATGTGAATGTTTATTGGTTCCCAAAATGTTGGAACACATTCTGCTGATTTTTCTCTAACTTCTGCATGTTGCATGTGTGTCTCCATCTGTGTACTATGTGTATGTTTTATCTGGAGCTCAGTTCACATGTCTACATATTATTTTCTTGGCACACTAGCTAGATCTGATGTCCAACTCCATGGAGAGGTTCTGGTACTTTTTAATTAACTAATTCTTCTTGACATGCATTCCCTCCTTTAAAATGTTTTTCAAAGATCTCCAGGCTTTATTTTGATAATAATTGGAGAAAGACATGTTAATTATGACTTCAGTCAATAGAAATTCACATTCATCACCCTTCACTCTTGCTTCTTCAAGGTTTTTGATAGGGAATCAATGGAAACTAATTATGTAGAAGAAGCTACAGTTTCAGAGCTATGGCTTTTTATATAAACTGAAGGTGAACATTGGGTTCTTTGAGGCAGTGGTTTTTATTCTTCTCAGAATGTTTGTGCTTCAGTACCCATATATACTTACTGCTTGAAGTACCATGGTTAATTCTAAGCAGACTTCTGTGTTTTTCCCTGTGATTCTTTAATTGGGAACTTAATGACATTTTAGAAAGACCTAAATGTAAAATGTTTATTGCTTTTTAAATATTTTATATTTCTATTGAACATCAAAATTTGTCTTCCTTTCTTAGAATCGCCCGATGCTGATATTGCCATGGAGATAGCCACATCAGAACAGCATGTTTCTGAAGCAGTGTATGATTGTGTTATTTGTGGACAGAGTGGCCCTTCTACTGAAGATCGACCTACAGGGCTAGTTGTGCTATTACAAGCATCTTCCGGTATGATAAAAGGGATTTTGGGAACAGCTAATGTTTTAAGAGTGCTTATCTACTACTGCTTGACTAATGTACTTTAGGGCTGTGCAAAATCTCGCCGGGTGTTTCGATTCAAAACTGTTTTGGTGTGTTTTGAGCTTGAAACAGCAAAATTGAAATGAAACAAAAGCCTTCTAAACAGCTTTGAAACGAAACAAGGGCACTCGAAACATTTTGAAAGTTTCAAACCATTTTGAGCTTCAAAGTCAGGCTTGGCTTCAGCACAGGTCCCAGCTAGCAGCAGCAGCCTCCTGTCATCCTGTGCTGATCCAGGGGCTGCATCTCCTGGGAGGATTCTGGCACAGCCCTCAGCACTCAAGGGGATTGAGGGCCCCCAGATCTGCGTGCCGGATGACAGTATACTGTTGCTGCCGGCTAGAACCAGTGGCAGCACCAGTCTTCCTGGTACAGGGCGCAGGCTGTGCCCAGTGCTGGTCCCAGGCAGCAGGAGCAGCCTCCTGTCATCCAGCAGGCAAATCCAGGGGCCCACACCTCTGGAGGGTTTGTAGGGCTGCACTGGACTCCTCCCAGGGGTGTGGCCCCTGATCTACCTGATGGATGACAGGAGGCTGCTCTTGCCTCCTGGGGCCCATGCTGGGTGCAACCTGCACTCAGGGCCGGGAAGATTGGTGCTGCCGCTGGCCCCAGCCAGCTCCAGCAGCCTCCTGTCATCTGGCAGTTAGATTGGGGGCCTGCCCGCACCCCCGGGAGGGCTGCGGGGGCTGTGCCAGACTCCTCCTGGGGGTTCAGGCCCCCGATCTGCCTGCCGGATCACAGGAGGCTGCTCCTGCAGCCTGGGATCAATGGTAACACCAGTCTTCCTGGCGCTGTGTGCTGGCTGTGCCCAGTGCCAGTCCCAGGTGGCAGCAGCCTCTTGTCATCCAGCAGGCAGATCAGGGGCCACACTCCCGGGAGGAGTCTGGTGCAGCCCCGCAGCCCTCCCAGGGGTGTGGGCCCCCAGATCTGCCTGCCGGATGACAGGAGGCTGCTACTGCCAGCAAGTGACAGTTTTGCTTGTCAGCACCTTGAGGTAGTTTTCCAGAAACCTCTGCACCTATCTCCTTGAAACTTGGCAGCCTTCATGCCCTCAGAAGGGGCTACCATCTTGCAAGTTTCATCTGAATCAGGCTAGAAATAACAAAGGTATAGGCAGTTTCAAGCTTTCCCATTATAGCCTATCAGCGAAACGTCAAAACAGCGGAACAGTTTCGACAAAACGAAACGGAACAATGATTTCAAAACAATACGAAACTCGAAATGAAACACTGTTCCGTTGAAATGTTGAAGCGGAAGTCGAAGCGGAAAGGTGCTGTTTTGCACAACCGTAATGTACTTGGAGCTAGAGCCAGAGAATGTGAGACGTGTGCATCTACCTAGATGGTCCTCTGGAAGGTAAATCTGCAGGCTTAAGAAGCTAAATGCTTGGTAATTTCTATGAAGTTGCAGATTGAGGTTAGTTTGTGTTTGTGGCAGGGCACCTTTGGTGTTCCATAAATTACTGTGAAATGCGGGAGGCTGCCCATTTTACTGCCCTGATACCAGGGGGTGCTGTACACAAACCCAACTTCCCCTTATCGCATCCCATGCCTGTTCAGTTCAGTAAAATGGACAGCCTCCCGCATTTCACAACAATTTATGGAACAGCAAGTTGTGGCAGGTGAGACTGAGTGGACTGCTCTATCTAGACAGGTGAGCAGGCTGATGTGGGACCTGGCCCCGAGCTTACCCTCTGTCACAGTGTTGCCCATTTATGTAAGAGGGAAACCTCACAATGTAAAAATAGACCCTAGATATCAAAAAAGAAAGCAAAAACAAACAAAAACACCAAAAACAAAAGCAGGGGGAGGAATATCTAACACTGTGTATTCATTCATTTAATCAGATACTACTTTTAGCACATGGTTTCTTTAATAGTCTTATCTACCATTTCTAATACCAGCAGAAACAAAGCTCTTTTTTGTGATGCACGTGGTGATAAACCAGAATTTCTTTTGGCAGCTTTTTATTTTTTCTCAGTTCACTGGTATATTACTGTCCATTTTATTCCTTCTCACCTCCTTTCTCTATAGTCTTGGGGCAATGCCGCAACAGCACTGAGCCAAAGAAACTGCCAACCACTGAAGAGGAGCAGATATACCCTTGGGACACATGTGCAACAGTATACGATGTGAGACTTACAACATTACAGCGGTACTTTAAAGATGTAAGTATTGATAAGAGGCAGTGCCACCCCGTTTCAGTGCTGTGTGAAAACATTAGTTGAATTAATATTCGCTAAGTTATTTAATAATTAAATTTGCTGTATTTAGAACTTTCGTTAATTCTGAATGCTGGCAAAAAAATGTTTAGTGTTGAAATAAAAATGGTGGGAAGTATTTTATTTTAGTTAAGTGCCTTGTTTTTTTAATTGAATACCTAATTCATCCTTATACAAGGTATTCTGCATAAGTAAATGAAACCCTACAGGCTGAAATTTTCACAAAATATCCTGCAGTTTTTTGCTGAAGTAATAGTTGCCTATATCAGCAAGTGACTGATGCTAGATTCTGACGTATTAGGGATCTAGTTCTCTTTACAGAATGAGTAGAAATTACCTTGTTCAACATCTTGGATCTTACTGCAAAAGAAAGGAATACCAGTCCCATTTAGGACAGGGATTTTATTCAAGGCTAACAAGAATACACAAGAAATGTTGTCAGTGGTCAGTATAAGAAGAGACTTGAGCTCAGGGCCCTCTGATTGCTAGCTTACTGCACTTTTCCTCCATACAAGTGGGTAATAATGGGTAAGAGGTTCCTTTTTCTCTTGATCTTAGCTCCATCCTACATTTTATATGTAACAGCTGGAGTCCTCTTTAATTCTCCCAGCAGCCCAGTGCACATTCCCATAATACCAAAAACAAAGTCTAAGAACTTTTTCAGTTGTTAACATGTATAGCTGGTTTTTGTCACTGAACTCAGCAGGTCTAGCCCAATAATAACCTTCCGTGTAGATACTGCCTTCATTATGTATGTAGGAAACTTAATTGTTAAATAAATATACAAATAAAAATATGAAAAATAAATCTCAGTTGGTGGGAATGGAAGGTAGACTTTGGACCTCCTGGACCAAATAATACCAAATTAGCTCCATGGACCATACCCCTAGTTCTCAGCTGGCATAGCAGTATTCAGGCTGGTCCAAGTCTGTGTACAAACATTCAGAAAATCCTGGAGAATTCTCCTAGGTTTGTTCTCATGGTACAAAAACTTAACCAGAGCCACGTGTACAGACAGTTCAATCTCTAGTTCTTGAAGAGTCGAGAGCTTGCAGTGCTGACACTGCAGTCAGGGGGTGGCCCTGTGTACACATCTCATTATGTTTTTTAGGCTCCCTTATTCTGCCTGACAACAGATAACAGCAGTGAATAGTGCAGCCCTGATTGGCTAACCCAGGCAGCCCATGGTCTACCTGTGTTGTCAGCATGTATAGACATTCACTCTCCATAGAGAAACTCAGGTTGTGCCCAAGTTATTTTTCTCCTGGAGTGGCCATTTTTACTTTGGGAGAAAAAGCCAGAGTATCTGTACATTCATGTTTCTCTTGCGAGAGCAGTATCTCTTCCAGAGAAACCACAAATGTACAGATACTCAAAATTTAAACAGAAAACCTGCTTCTGTCTTAACTCTAGTACCATTGGTGGCTACCCTTTAATCTATAGGTAGCACACACTTCTTAAATAAGACATTGACATCAACCAATTGGTGGCAGCTTATTTTTTTTAATATATGAGAAGGACAGTTGGCTATAATTTATTATTTGTTTTGCTATACATGTTTAAATTTGGTGAATTTTCAGAGGGAAAAAATATCCTCTTCCCTGACTGAAAGCAAATGCACAAATGTTAGCACTAAAAGGTATTACTTGAAGAAAAATAAATAATTTTAAGTTTTTTAATCTGTCAAGAAAACTTTTCTGTTTAAATAGGCTTTCATAGTAAAATATTAATTTGTAGTTTTCAATTTTATTGTTACTGAGTTAGCACCATATCATTTAGACATGTCACCTTTCATTGTAGGAAGTTATGCTAGCATCCATACGTTGTTTTGTATAATGCAACATGGACACTTGTTGGGCACTCACTTTGAGCTGTTGCAATTAATACTATATTTGTTTGCCAATCTTAGAAAGAAGCAAGTTAACATAGTGAAAAGTTTGGCAGATATCTACTTGGTTAATGATACTACTCTTGGCTTTGCTTGCATTTCAAATTGTCAGTGAACAGTTATTTTTTATTTAAGTGTTTGTTAAGGAAGCTGTACTCTAGGTGCTCAGTAACTGTGTACTTTTTCTCACGACACACATCTCAGGGGATTTAATGAAAAATTATCTTCTTCAAAAACCCCTTGATCTTGCTGACATGTACGTCATGGTAAATTAAATCCTGCAACCCTGTCTGTGAAGCTACATTGAGTGTTTAAAAAACTTCTAGAAGATACTACAATGACTCAGAGACTTAATGCTTTCTGGCTTTCTGCTTTGAAAAACTTCTCTTCTAATTCAGATGTTAGTTGGATTAGTTGTTTCTGCTTTTAGGTTTCTAGATCACTACTGTGCTAAAAATGTCTCTGCATGAAAAAGTTAATCCTTAAATTTGTTATTGGCATAAAAAGAGAAACATCTGTTAGTGTCTTGAATGACTTGTTCAGCTGAGCTAAGCAAAAAGAAATCCTTTTGTTGATCAGCTGTGCCCTCAGCAGTGGTGTCTTTCCCCTAATGACAGATACAGTAGAAGATTTCAGGAGATAGGAAGATATTACTTAAGTTGTAAAAATTGTCAGAAGTTATAAAATAGGACTTGTGTTCTATGTTTATTTTCTGTGAGCAGAAATTTCACAAGAGATTGCATACCAGAAGGTAATTTTTTTCTTTGTTTTACCTTTTCATTTCAAATGTTTATGCATTTATATCTTATAATGGAATCATAGAGGAGGAAGAAACCTCAGTTTCTACCCCCTGCATAGATGCTGGGTTTGTTATTCCTAAACCATCCTAAACAAATGACTGTACAACTTCTTTTTGAAGCCTCCAGTGAAGGAGATTTGTTATTGGTCAGGAAACAGTTCCTGCCCCCTGAAAATTGCACCACAGTGGTTCAGTTATTCTAGGCTTCAGAAGAGCTGCATGGAGGACCCAAGGCTGTAATGCCTTAGTAGTTGTTGTAATCTTGAGATCTGCCGGTTGGGTAGTCTGTAGTTCATTTATTTAAGCAACAGGCTATAACTTTATTAGCTTAATTCTATGTAGGAATCTAGTAAACCTGCCCAGCTCACATACCAGATACGTGACCCTGGGCCCATTGCAGGTTCACAAGGTTCTACAATAAACCTGGTAAGTTGAATAGAACCTTATTGTACCCCCAGTATGTAGCTTGCTTCTGAATCCTTTAAATCTGCACCCTGCTGAGTTAGGATAGAAATGAACCTTTATTTGCAAAGACTTCAATCTTTTCCTTACAGTGCAAGATTCACTAGCTAAAATCCCAGGTCTCATTTACTTCAGACGGATGGTCCTGTTTTATCTTTGATGTGCACTGGCCCCAATATGCAAGAGCAACATAAGCCATATTTTCTTTTAATACCGTATTTACTTTCACAGCTCCACAGGAAAGGTAGAAAGCTGACTGAGTTCAGCCCATTTGTCTTAACTAAAATAATACTTCTGATCCCATAAAAAATCACTGCTCTGTCAGACCTGCAGCACTGTGAAAGCACAGCTCATCTGGAACTAAGAGGGGGGATGATGGAGCTGGAAAAGCAAGGTGCTCGAGGAACATGGGGAAGCAATGGGGATAGTAAAGCTAGTCTACCACACACTTCCTCTGTTTGGCCTCTTCTGTCTCCTTTCTATGGGCATTGCATCCCCATCCTTGCCCCAGCCATCAGCAATTTTTGCTAACCTGATGAGACACAGGAGGGGAGGCATCATCAAGCATGGGTTCTCTTCCTCCTCTGATCCTTTACTTCTCTTCCAAGGGCAGTAGATAACATATCTCTCAGTGCCACCACATCCTCTCCCTACTCCCCCCAGCCACCAATGTTCACTAAAGAGACAGTCCAACGCTGTTTTAGCAGTGATGCAGACCAGTCTCATCAAACACATGAAATACCAGATTTCTTTGAACAAGGCAAATGTTTTCTGGCACTTGTCCATTGCACGACTTTGCCTAATTCACCATGCAGTCTGTTTGCTGAATCAGACAGGGATATGCTGGAAGAAGAAGCTCTTATGGTTAAGACGATAGGTTGTTCTAGGTCAAAGTTCTGTAAAGCTTTACAGGTGTCAAGTTGGAATGAGCAAAATAATGCAAAGTACTAGCTGCTCAAATACAGGAAGAGACCGAGGAGGAGCTATAGTAGCAAAAAACAGGCAACCCAGCATTGTGTTCAGGAATTGACGGTGTAATAAAACTGATTCTTAAGTAGATATACTATATGTATAATTTCTCCTCATAATTTTGTCAGTTCTGACTTAGTTCCCTAGCATCTTCCATTGTTGTTGAGTAGCATACATGTCCAGTCACCAAACTCTTTTGTTTTATAATGCGGGCACTTGGCATTTACAGTGACTATGACTACAATGTTGCTGATCCCACGAAGTGCTGTCATCTGGCCTGTTTTTCTCTGCACGTCTGCAGATTTAGCAGCAGGGGGGCAATGGCAGCATTGCTGCTCTCCTGCTGCCAGATTTCTGAATCCATAGGTAGCCCTGCAGGCCAGTTGGTGTGGTCCTGTGTGCTAAAGTGCAGCTGAGGTTGGACCAGTTTGTGACTGGATCACATCTGCAAACTGATCTGACCCATGGCCCCATACCACTCATCCAGCCCACAAGACCAGATAGGTTGAGCACCACTGACTACAAAACATTACTTGACCTGGGTCAAGGGTTGATTATAAATATGTACGGCTTAAACTTTTGCATTAATTCATTGTGCCACATTCTCTTTCCATGTATTCAGTATTCCTAACAGTATTTTAAAGCATTTAACAAGATAAATAAAGACCTTTAATTCATTTTTAAAAAACAATTGGAATTTAGCTATATAATTGTAGTCTTTTTATAAATTAAACAATTTTCTCTGTGTCCAAAACCTTATGATGCAATTACATTACTAACTCCAAATGAAATATAGTAGGCCAGTTCTTCATTGTCTTGTATGAAGAAGGGAAATGTGCACTTCTACAGCAGTGCATTATATCATCGTTGGCAATCCCTCAGTTTGCAGATGATCTCTACCACAGCTCATTGATAGGTCTTGAGATTACTTAAGAGGCCAATCCTTAAGCCACAGATCCAGCCGCAGAAGTTGCATGTCTTTCTGCAGAGTAGGCTGCAGCCTGGGATTCCTCTCCTTTTTTTTTCCTCTGTGCTCTCTTCTCTGCTTTGAGGGCAAGACCACTTACTTTACCTTAAATCTGTATAATACAGCAAACGCAAGATAGTCTTTAAGTAAAGGTTACTGTAGTGCTGAAGTAATATGTAGTGTAGGTGTAGAAGAGAGGTGTACAAGATAAGGTACAGAAATCAAATTGGAAAAACCACATTGTGACACTTACCTGCAGTATTATTGTGAAAGCTCCAGTGCAATAAAATGTTCATGTAGCTGCATTATTTTATTCTTTTTTAATTTTATCACCATCTTGGAGGCCTGACATTTTCAGTATTATAGATTTAATAAGAGATTACAGTTGGTTTTCATTACCAAGCAGTGTAATAACTCTATAGAGGAAACATTACCTTAACAAGAGAGGAAATATTTGGTATTGTAGTGTATGTATGTGTAGTTTTAGTTGGAAACGTGAATATCTTACTAACTTCATGTATGTATATACTATTTTTTTTTCTAGAGTTCCTGTTTGCAAGCAGTATCAATAGGCTGGGAAGGAGGTGTTTATGTGCAAACTTGTGGTCATACGTTACACATAGATTGTCATAAGTCTTACATGGAATCATTAAGAGTGAGTTAATTTCCACTTTTATAAAATATCTTTAATTGTTGGGCCTGATTTCCATTAAGATCAATGCGGAAACTCCACTTACTTTCAGTGGAAGTAAGATAAACTTATTTATTTTCATTGGTGGCGGAACTTTCCTTATCATATGTCTAGAATCATCGTTTCTTAGATTTTTTAATTATATCTTAACATTATTTTAACATGATTTTGTTTGTACTTGACTATACTGACCTATCAAAACATACTTGACATTTCAGTAAATTAAATCACTTTGTTTAAAGAAGTTGACATTATGATTTTTCTTTAACTTGCATATCCTATATGTAGGGACCTACCAAATTCACAATTTAATGGATTCCATGAAATCCAGCAATGCCCACAAAATCCACAGGAAAAAAATCCTATGGAAAAGAAAATGCTAGCTCCTCAGCATGCTTGGCAGCTTGGTGGGGCGGTGAAGTGGGGAGAGGATCTGCTTGCTCAAGGGACTGCAGACAAGATGGCTACTTCCCCCGCCCCTTGCTGATGATTGGCTGCCAGGGCTGCCTCTTATGTGGCCCCACCACTCTCAAATAAGCGGTAAGGGGCAGGGCTGCATGACAGACAGCCCTTTCAGTCAGTCAGCGGCAAGGGGCGGGGCCATATGACAGGCAGCCCCTGCAGCCATTCAGAGCTTTGGGGGGCGGGGGGAGGGGAGGGCATGCTCTGTCACCAAAAGTTGACCTGGGCCCACATTCTGCCTGTGAAATCGGGGCAGCCCCCACAGATTAGGTAGGTCCCTAGTTATATATCCAGTAACTTTTGTTAGAAGAGTCTAACAACTTGTTTTCAAGATGTACTCAATGCTTATAAACTCGTGAAATCACAGGATGGTAAGGGAATAGGTTTAAGTTTTTAATACTTCTGCAGAGCAGTTGCAATCCCTAAAAAAAAAAAAAAAAATTTTTAAATAATTCATTTTTCTTTTGTTTATAGCAGGGGTCAGTAGCTTTTTACCTATGTGAAACAGAATTTGTGACCCAGCCATGGCTACAAGCCACAAGTCTCTGCATCTGCCTACCCTCTGAGTGCCCAGCTGCCTGCACTCAGCCTCTCTGCAGAAACTCGGGCCCTCTTCAACAAGGGAAGCACAGGTGCAGCTCTGCTGCAAGGTGCTGCAGAGAGGATGGGTGGCATGGCAGAGCTCTGTGCCATTGATCCCCTTTCTGGATCAGATTTCTTCACAGGCTGGATTCAGCCTGTGGGCCATAGTGTTTTGAGCTCCGGTCTATAGTAGCCTATAACCTAGTCTGCAGGTTATTGACGACAAAGTCTTTGCATGGTTTCCATTATTAGGGGCTTTTAATATATGCTAATATAACCCAATTGGGTGGTTTCCCAGTTTCATAAAAATTCAAGGACTTGTCTCTCTTCAAACAAAAAAGCCAAAGTCTAAATGCAAATATATTCGTATTTTTATATAAATATATACAAAAACAGAGCTTGAATAGTCTTTCTTGTGTAAATTACATTTTAATTTTGCTAGGAGAATAGGGGATGTGCAAATTCATGTAATTTAGTGTAGCATATTTAACAAATATTGGGAAATTGTTTGAAAAAATATGTCTTTACATGGGTTAAGGAGATGGGCTGCTACTTCCTTAGGAACACTTGGCCTCTGTGGTACTCTTAGGCTCTACATTCCAGAAGCAAATACAACCTTTATTTTTGAACAACTAGGCCAGTAAGTCTATCTGTCATATTTTAAGTTGTCTTTTTTTTTTCTTTTCTTATATTTTAAAATGTAATAAAAGAAAAGAGTGATGTACAACCGAGTAAATGATTGTGTTCCATGACATTTAAAACTGCTTTGTTTCTAATTCTGTTTTGTTTAAAGTGGAAAGTTTTTCTAATTTCCTCTTGACTAGGTTTTGTTGTTGTATTTGTGCCAAACTAGAAACTGTAAATGGTGCTTTGTAGCTAGCAGCAGCACCATTCGCTCAGTAAAATTCACCCTAGTTTAAAGGAACCTGAAGGGACTAGATGTTCTTCATTTGGTCTTCAGGGGGTTTGTTATCTTGTCCCTTGACTTTAAAGATAATTTAAAGAATAATCTTGTCGTTTTGATAAGTGAAATCGAGTTTTTTGTGGTCAATCCTAATCTATGGCATTCCATAAAGATCGTATTTTCTTCATTATTACTACAAACTCCTTTTTGTGTTGATTTCTGACTTCCGTTCTAACTAGACCATTACCTTTCCAGTGGTCTTTCTGGCAGCATGCAACTCCTGTTAAAAAAAACAAACATCACACAAATATTAAATAGGCGGTCACTATTTGGATTGAAACTAAATATTTCCATAACCATTCGGGATATTTCTAACATTCCTTGTCCAAAGGTTATTCAAACAGATAAACGTTTTATACTTAAACTACTTAGAAAAGTTAGAGATCCAGGTCCAAATAGTTATAAAACTAATTCTATCAGCTTGGCCCAAACTACCTCAGTACCAGGACTGATTGTTAAAATTTCTGATTATAGATAATTCAGCATGCTTCTCGCAATGCAGATCTCCCATGAGTATGAAATTGCTGAGGCAATTCATGAAGGTGAAAAGAGATTACTTACTGCTTCAGTCTAAGATTATTTGTCGTATTGGAAATGTGCAGTTCCTTCTGGCAAATATCTTTAGATATCTTCAAGTATTTTGGGGAAATAATCTTCAGAGACTTACCATTACTAACAAGTGAATCTGACTTTTGCTAACGGGAAATAGCAAAGCTAATAACAGATATTCAAAAGGGGAAAATAAAAAAACAAATATTAAAAACTAAGCCCAGGTCCTCAACTCTCTGTAGAAGAAAGGTTTCTAACAAACCCCTGGGTTGGTTTAAGACCTCGCAGTCAAATGTTTCCTTGTTTTATATGAAAAAATGTGCATTCAATAGAGTAAGAGTCATCTTCTGGTAGCTTGCTTAGTGGTCAGTTTCCCATCTTGTGTTCTTCAAACTTACTATGGGATTGTTTTGGACAATAAGCAGTATGTGTAAATTGGCACATCGTGTGTGAATCCTGGTGATTAGAACTCTTTTACCAAATTAAGAGAATATTCTTATTTTTCTTGTTCTATACTTTTGGGTTGGGGAAGTCCTTTTTTATACGTGGTATCTAGTTATGGAATATCAAAAACATAGTTATTGTCTTCAGTAAGTTTATCTGCAAATCTGTTTCTTTCAGAATGACCAGGTCCTCCAGGGCTTTTCAGTGGACAAAGGAGAATTTACTTGTCCCCTCTGTAGGCAATTTGCTAACAGTGTCCTGCCTTGTTATCCTGGAAACAATGGTGAAAGAAACATTTGGCAATGTCACAGTAACAAGAATATGCAAGATCTTGTAAAAGAGGTGGAAGAGCTTCAAGAACAGCTGGGAACTTTCCCAGTAAGCATCAGTGTAAGGCAGAAAGATCCTTGTTAATTTGCCTCTAAAGCTTTGAACTTTCTATTTTGTTCTTTTCTGTGACTTCAAATGTTATGTGCTGTGGGATTGCATTTTTCCTCCTGTCCCATGTGGAAAAACTTAGTTTATCATAAGTTAAATGCTAAAAATATCCTAAACATTTGCACTTGTTATTACATCACTTATTAAAAGAAAGTGTTATGACCAAAGAATGATTAATCTTAAGGTATATCTTTAACATTCATTTTTCTTGTTTATTTAATATCTTGCAGTCTGGCACTTTACATTGAACTGAATCATACTACGTAAAGCTCACTTATATTTTTTTTACAATGTAAAACATCAGTTCATTATAACCGGAATCTATTTAAAGTATGTCTATTAAAAACATTTAAGGATATGGATTATTTGTTTTTTCAAAGACGGGTATTTCAAAATATAGTTGCTTGGGATTGCATTTTTAAATTTGTTACTTATAGATGCATAGAAGGGGTTGGAAGAGACCTCAGGAGGTCATCTAGTCCAACTCCCTGCTCAAAGCAGGACCAGCCCCAGCTAGATCATCCCAGCCAAGGCTACTTGATGCATTTGTTCTATATATTGCAAATACATTTTGCACAAACTGAAATATCTAGAAGTTAAGAGATATACAAAATTCATAGTTAATTGATTTGTCCATCTCCCTTCCTTTTCAGAATATTACCTTTATATTTAATCAACTTTTAATATGCTTTTTTTCACCTGCTTTTGCATATATAGATCGATAAAATGACAGTGATAAGCTTTGTGACCAAATATTGCATTTCTCTGTATAAACAAATGGACTTTTCTGTGCCTTTTCCCCCCATAGTCTGAAACCAATCTAAGCAAGGAAATGGAATCTGTGATGAAAGATATAAAAAACACTACTCAGAAGAAATATACAGACTACAGCAAGACTCCTGGATCACCAGACAATGATTTTCTTTTTATGTATTCTGTAGCTAGGTGGGTGTATTAAGCTTTTCTGACAACAGTTTCTTTGCATTTCTCTTAAACAACATTACTAACCCTGGATGCTTAAAAATTGTGAATCAGATTTCCTCCAATCGTGAAATACGCACATGCATGCATGCACACGTGCACAGAGTCAACTAGCTAAGGGTATATATAGCTGCAGCTGATAGCGGCATACAACTGCTCCAGCTGTTTTCTGTGGCTTTTATTTTAAAGCAGGGGCAGGCAATAATTTTGGCTGGAGGTCTGCTTAACAAGGTTTGGTAAGCTTTTAAGGGCTGCGTGGGTAGCCCCACCCCCTGGTTGCCATCTTGGGACTGGAAGTCTTGCCCTTAACCCCTGACCTTTGCTACCAGAAATCACTCCCCTTGCCCCCCAGAAATACTCCTTCTGGGAGGGGCGGTTGCCATTGTAGAACCAAAAAACCCCAAATCATACACTAGAAGTCTAACACATACTATAACATATTTAAATTTTATTACAAAATATATTTTTGTCATGAGTTGTTTGCCTGCTGTATATAGAGATGATTGTATAATAACTCAAAAATAAATTCTTAATCTTATATATTGTGTGTGGGGGGGGTGTGGTTGGGTTTGTGTGTATATGGTGGGGTATGGGGAGGGTTATGTGTGTGTATGTATGGTGGGGCTGGGGGGATGTGGATGTATGGTGAAGTGTGGGGTGTGTATGTATGGTGGGATGTGGGGGGGGTTATGTATCGTGTGTGTATGGGTGTGTGTGGGGGTGTAACTGTGTGAGGGAACATAGGGTATGTGGGGGGAGTTGTGGGGGCAGGACGTGGGTCTGTGGCATTTGTGGGGTGTGAGGGAGGGTGGAGTGGCTATGGGGATCCCCGTCACACTCCCCTCATGGCACAGCGGCAGCACGTGGCGCTCGGGGTGCTCATGCCCAGTGCAGATTCTGATTCCCAACGGTGCATAGCTTCAGCTAGCTCTGCACATCACAGTGAGGGGTGCAGCCCAAGCAGGCCGACTATTGCTGGTGCTCCCCACTGTGTATGTGCAGCCCCCGCACTTGCGTGCCACCGGGGAGGAGCCCTGCACACTGGAGCCAGCTGCCTTCTCTGCCCTTCTCCTGTGGTATGCAAGTGTGGGGCTGCACACACGCACACGGCAGGGAGCACTGCCAATAGAGGCAGCCCAGCTGGGTTGCGCTCCTAGCTGTGATGTGCAGCGCTAGCTGGAGCCACGTGCCACTGGGCACAAGTGCTGCTGCTGCCATTGCTGTCACCTGCAGAGCTGCGCGACATGGGGAGAGTGGTGGAGATCTCCACACCCTTCCACCCTCCCTCACACCCACACTTTGCCCACCTGAGCTCTGCGCTGCCGCTGTCCCCCCTTGGGCAGAGGCTCCATACTAATGCCAGCTGCAAGCTCCACACTCCCACCCACCTGCAGCTTCGCCCCTGCTCCTGTCCCCACCCCCACCACTTCCCTACCTGCGGCCCAGAGCTGGACACTGGGGAAGTTGAGCAGGTCCCCTAGCGGCTGTAGCAGTGGCAGTAGCAGTCCTGCCCAGAAGCTGCTGCTGGCTGGGCCGGGCCTTTCCGTCTACATGCGTGGGAGCGAGGCACAATAGGGTACGTTGGGGGCGGGGGGGGGGGCGTTTATATGTGGGTGCCTCACTCCCACCCTTCTGTTTACCTCATGGGGTCCTGAATATAACAAAATTGCATTCAGCTATGACTGTTCACACTTGCCTTACATTATAAGGGCATTGATGTATTTGCATATATGTAGCAGTCCTTGTTAAACTTTGCCTGCTTTGCACTTTGGGTCAAACTACCAGCAAGTTTGAAAGTCTTGCTGCACCACAGGACCTAATAACAGTAAATTTGTAGATGTGACTTGTCAGCATTTGGAAAAGGATTAACACTCATGACTCCATCATTGACCATGCCGTTTGGGCCAGTAAACCTATGTGGGCCTTTTATATATTCGAGGTACTTGGTCATGGAGAATACAAGACAACTTCAAATATACATCTTGGAACTCAGGGCCATTAGACTGGTGCTCCTCCCTATCCTGTGATATTCAGTCTCAGTAGTGCAGATATTAACAAATGCTATGTTGGCTTTACACAAATGATCAAAAGGTCCCTGCCCCCACACCTGCACAGAGACAGTTTAGCTATGGAAATGAAGTTCCTTTCTTGGCATAATCCTAACAGATTTGCACTTCTCAGGTATCAGCAGCAACCTGGAAGACTCCCTAACAGGCAGTCTGTCATTGATTATGAGTGGTAGCAGTCAAAAGCCATCACCAAATTGATATTTCATTTATAGACCTGTTGCCAACGAAGATGACTCCAAATATCTACACTTCTGCTCCAAAGTGGGTGTGAGTCTAGGGTTGCTGCTGAATGCCTACCTCATGCAGTGGAACCAAGGCCTCCTATATAGCTCCTGATAATCTCTAGGGTGATTGCTCAGGTCAGGTGAGACCAACATGAGATCTTCATGCAATCCTTCTAAACTTTATATAGAGCCTTCCTTTGAGGAAAACTGTGCGTACTCCTTTTTGCCTTCAAAATGGTCTTTTCAGTTGGAAGTATGAGGGACTTCCAGGCATTCATAGGGGAACCCTCATACATTTTGTTCCATAAGGACAAGATGATACTAAGATCTCATGCAAAAATCATTCCCAAGGTGTTTCAAGAGTCCCATTTAGCATTCAAGTCAACTTACCTGTGTATCTAAAGCCCTTTGATAATACTTTAATTAAACTATAGGTGGACAAAGTTTCTTGGGTGAATTTGATATCTTTTATTAGACCAACCCAAATAGTTGGAGAATAGTTATTAAGCAAGCTTTCAGGTTCAAAAACCCTTCGTCAGGCTAAGGAAGTTTCAGCAGTTGGTGTGTGCTCTTCCTGGATGGAATGAAAAGTAAAGAAGCCAGGGGCTGGGCTGGGCTGGGCTGGGGATGCAGTTGCCAGGCAGATTATAATGTATCAAAAATCCAATGTCTATGTTTAGTTCATGATCTCTAGTATCCAGGAGGTTGATGAAATGGAGCTCATAGGCTCGTCTCTGGGAAGTGTTGTGTAAGTTTCCCTTGAGGATCAGGACTGAGAGATTGGAGAGAGAGTGGCCCTCCTGTGAGAAATGTGTCCCCACCGGTAATTGGGTATTTCTGTCCTTGATGGATTTCTGGTGTGCGTTCATTCTGGTGCGCAGTTGTTGTTTGGTCTCTCCTACATATCTTCCATCAGGGCATTTGGTGTATTGAATGAGGTATATTACATAGAAATGTAATATACCTCATCCAATGCACCAAAGGTTACAGCTGGAGGTGCAGCTATAAGATCCTAGGATGCTGATGGCTCTGTTGTGGGGTGTAGTAATTGTGGGGGTGGTGGAGATGTGTTGGCAGGTTTTTCATTTCTTGTCATGGCATGGTCTGGATCCTTTTGGTGTGTTCTGGGCTTGAGGAAGTTTGCTTCTGGTGATGAGGTTGGCGAGGTTTGGTGCTTGTTTGAAGGCTAGGATGGGTGGCTCTGGGAAGATCTTTTTAAGAATAGGGTCTCTTTCTAGTATGGGTTGCAATTTTTTGAGGATTTTCTGTACAGGTTCAAGGGATGGGTGATGCGTCATAACCAGCGGTGTGCGATTTGTGGGGGGTTTTCTTCTGTACTACAGCAGTTCTTCACGTGGTATCCGGGTGGCTCTTTCAAACATGCGATCTATCTCTCTGGACGAGTGTCCTTGTTGGGTGAAAGCCTTTTTAAGATTGGTGAGGTGGCAATCCCACGTGTTCTCTTCAGTACAAATGCGTTGGTATCTGAGGGCTTGGCTGTATATCACAGCTTTTTTGGTGTGTTTAGGGTGATTGCTGGTTCTGTGCAGATATGTATGTTGGTCTGTGGGTTTCTTGTATACTGTGGTCTGTATTTTACCCTTCTGGATACTGATCATTGTGTCTAAAAAGGAGATGTTGGTGCTGGAGTATTCTAAAGAAAGTTGGATGGAGGGACGGTGACTGTTGAATTTCTGATGGAACTCAATCAGAGATTGCAGGTTTTCAGTCCAAGTGATGAAGATGTCATCGATGTATCTTAAGTATAGCAAGGGTTTGATGGTGCAGTTCTTGAGGAAGTCTTCTTCCAGGTGGCTCATAAAAAGGTTGGCATACTGTGGGGCCATTTTAGTGCCCGTAGCTGTTCCCATCTTCTGGAGGAAGTGTTGATTATTAAAAGTGAAATTGTTGTGTGTGAGGATGAAGTGTATAAGCTCAGTAATATCTTTGGGTCTGTATTCTGAGTTGTAACCTTGTTCCTGTAAGGCAGGCTTGGATGCCATCCTGGTGCGGGATGTTGGTTTATAGGCTGGTAACGTCCTATAACTATAACTTTTGGAGTGACCCATTCCACTGTCTTTTTGTGGGTAGGCCTGGGTGCTCCAAGGGCCATATTTTTTATCACTAATATTATCAGTGTCCATCTATAATGGTCCAACTGGCCATCTATCATGGCTCACTCTTCTAGAGCTCAAGCAGTGTTCTTGGCCTGATTCCAATATATATTAATATCTGAAATCTGCAAGGCAAATTTATGAAGTTATACATGCTGGATTTTGATGCTAGATCAGGTGTTGTTTGACAACAGTATTCCAGAGCAGTATTTCAGTCTTTAGTTGACTGATTAAACTTTTAAATCTCCACATCTCCACCATCCAGTGAGGATGCTGTTTGTCAGTCCACACATACTCATACATACTCAAACAACATAAAATGCTTGCTTATTGCACAGAAAACTGCATGGCTGTGAAATGTTGTGGTCAGTGTTGATCTCATGACTGGTCCAGCCCAGGCAAGGACATGACTAATTTAAGGATATAATCAATCTTGCATTGACTCTTTGATAAAGAATATTAAGTTCTTTCAAGTGTAAAGAAAAATTAATCTAAACTCTTCAACCTTAACTCTGACCCTAAATAAATTCTCTTTTCATAAGTAATCTCCAAATAGAAATATAGTAGTTCTTCATAGCCCAAAATGAATCCGCTTCAAAGGTAAATCCACACACAGAGTTTCTCTGGAAATAGATTCATAGATGTTAGGGTCGGAAGGGACCTCAATAGATCATCGAGTCCGACCCCCTGCATAAGCAGGAAAGAATGCTGGGTCTAGATGACCCCAGCTAGATGCTCATCTAACCTCCTCTTGAAGACCCCCAGGGTAGGGGAGAGCACCACCTCCCTTGGGAGCCCGTTCCAGACCCTGGCCACTTGAACTGTGAAGAAGTTCTTCCTAATGTCCAATCTAAATCTGCTCTCTGCTAGCTTGTGGCCATTATTTCTTGTAACCCCCGGGGGCGCCTTGGTGAATAAATACTCACCAATTCCCTTCTGTGCCCCCGTGATGAACTTATAGGCGGCCACAAGGTCGCCTCTCAACCTTCTCTTGCGGAGGCTGAAAAGGTCCAGTTTCTCTAGTCTCTCCTCGTAGGGCTTGGCCTGCAAGCCCTTAACCATACGAGTGGCCCTTCTCTGGACCCTCTCCAGGTTATTCGCATCCTTCTTGAAGTGTGGCGTCCAGAATTGCATGCAGTACTCCAACTGCGGTCTGACCAGCGCCCAATAGAGGGGAAGTATCACCTCCTTGAACATAAGGTTATGTACTATTTTCCTTTTAAACTAAAGCCCTGACTGCAATATTATTCTAATTATAGAGACCTTGCACTTGCATAGGTATCCATTGATTTTAGTGGGGCATAAGTGCCTGCCAACATGAATCTGATTGCAAGAGCTGTAGTTGGTCAGCATTACTTGCAAGAAAGGATGATAACTACTTTGAAAATGTATATTGATAATATGTCCTATTTACCAGAAGACAATAACTGAAAACAAAATTTTAAAAAATTGGTAATAAATATAGTGGGGTCAGAGTCAAGGCTGTGTAGTATAATGAAATATGCATTTATGTCTACTTGATAAGAATAATACAGTATATTTTTGTGGGCAGTGTAACACATGCCATTTTTTTCTTTATGATTTGTTGGTAGTTTCAAGAGCACTTAGTCTTGACTTAGAAGTACTACTAAGGATGTTGCTTGTGTAGAGTTTTAACTATATCCCTCACTGGTGATATTTTTACCTGTATCCTAATGGGTAGCATGGTGGAGCACATTACTCTCAGATGATCCCTGCCACTCAATTGATGGCTCATGTAGGAAAAGTGATAAGAGAGGAGAGGTGGTATAATGCCACCCACTTACCCTTCAGGAACGTAAAGACAGTTTTCATACTTCTGTGGGTTGATGAGCCCAATGGTATCCCTACCTTTATTATTTATTGATTTGCTGGCAATGGAATGCGGTCTATACATTGTTGTAACTTACTGGAGAACCTTGACTATTTGTTTTTGTTTTTAAAAGGTAGATTTATTTTTGGTATAGTTTCTGATCCTGGGAGAAAAAAACCTAAACAAATGCTTAGCTCTCTCTTTTTATATACAGCTTTTTTTATATAACTTGCATTTCAATCACTTTGTGAACAATTTCAGATATTGATCCCAAATCTGTAACCTTTTATGCAAATATTTTGCTGATTTACATTTTCTTTCACATTAAGTGCTTACAGCACTACTGTGTTTTCTGTAGATATGTAAAAGTTAGCTAGAATTGCTTTTATCTGTAAAATAAATTGGTCATTTAAATGGAAAAGTATTTGGATTTTTTAAAATATTTTAATTGTGTTTTGAGCCATAATATTAATTATTTTGTTTGGTTGTATTGTACATAGAATATTTACCAAATTTTTTTTTTGTATAGCAAAAATTAAAAAATAGAAAATATCCCAGTAGAGTCCATGTAACCATAATCTGTATATTATTTTCTACACCAGGGTAGATTTCATAGATTTCATTTAATAGATTTCATAGACATTAGGGCTGGAAGGGACCTCGGAAGATCATCGAGTCCAGCCCCCCGCCCAAAGGGCAGGAAGTCAGCTGGGGTCATAGGATCCCAGCAAGATAAGCATCCAGTTTCGTCTTGAAGGTGTTCTATGAAGGCGCTTGAACCACCTCCGGTGGCAGGCCAATCCAGACCCTGGGGGCTCGGACAGTAAAGAAATTCTTCCTTATGTCCAGCCTGAAATGGTCTTGTAGTAGTTTGTGACCATTCGACCTCGTCATCCCTTGGGGCGCTCTGGTGAACAAACGTTCCCCCAGATACTGGTGGTCACCCTGATAAACTTGTAGGTGGCCATCAGATCACCCCTGAGCCTGCGCTTTTCCAGGCTAAAGAGCCCCAGGGCTCTCAGCCTGTCATTGTAGGGTCTGCTTCCCTGACCTCTGATCATGTGTGTGGCTCTTCTCTGGACTCTCTCAAGCTTCTCCGCATCCTTTTTGAATTGTAGAGCCCAAAACTGGACGCAGTACTCTAGCTGCGGCCTCACTAAGGCCGAGTACAAGGGGAGAAGGACGTCCCGGGATTTGCTTGAGAAGCATCTATGGATGCAAGCCAGCGTTTTGGTCGCTTTACTAGCCGCAGCATCGCATTGCAGGCTCATGTTCATCTTGTGGTCAATGATGACCCCCACGTCTGTTTCTTCCATAGTGCTAGCCAACATAGCACTGCCGAGCCTATAAGGATTCTGCGGGTTTTTCTTCCCAAGGTGGAGAACCTTGCATTTATCGGTGTTGAACACCATCAGATTTTCGTCCGCCCACTTGCTGAGCCTGTCCAGGTCAGCCTGGATCACCTGCCTGTCTTCTGGTGTGGATGCTTTGCCCCAAAGTTTGGTGTCATCAGCGAACTTGGCCAGTCCGCTTCTGACTCCAGTGTCCACATCATTAATGAAGATGTTGAACAGTATGGGTCCAAGGACAGAGCCTTGGGGGACCCCACTGGTCACAGGACACCACGATGAGTGACTTCCATCAATTACTACCCTCTGGGTCCGACCACGGAGCCAATTTTCCAACCAGTGAATCGTGGAGGACCCAAGGCGACAATTGGCCAGTTTCTCCAAGAGGTGATCATGGGAAAGATACAGTACAGATTTGTGGTACTCTAGTTGTATAGTATATTTGATATACCATCTTAACTGTTCTTGAAGATTTGAATATGTTCTTAAAATAAATATGCTCTTTGTTCAAAGAAAGATTTGCTTTTAAATAGGCTGGAATGGCTTGTTTGTAATCTTAACTCCTTTGTATAAAAATCTCAGAACTTTAAGACTATCAGATAAAGAAATTTTAGAAGGGAATTGGACATTTTGTGTTTTCATGATCAAATCTACATTCAGGGTCCAGTGTTTCTCATCTAAGTTAAATATATCCTAAACCAGAACAGTGTTACATTATTCCATACATTGCTTTTAGAGCCAAATGACATACATATCCATAAATGCTGGGGAGATGTATTACATCTCCGTCCATGAGTCCTCTTTCATTCATTGGACTTGGTTAGTGGATCCAGTGTTTTCCCTGCATGGGTATGTTAGAATGTTGAATCCATCCACCCATAAACTTTGTGAAAGATGACCTGGAAGGTCTTCTGCAATAGTATCAATGCTATTCAGTGATTTAGGGCTTAATTTAGTAATCTAGACATGTACAAGAATTTTATCCATATAAGGACTATAGGATTAGAATTTATATCAGAAAATCATAGAAAAAGAGAGCCTGGAAGAGACCCAGGAAGTCAGCCCAGTCCATTCTCTTACTCAAGGCAGGATCATCCCTGTCTAAACTATTTCTTTCAAGTGGTTCCCTAATCTGCTCTTAACAACATTAAAAAAAATGGAGTTTCTATAACTTCCTCAGGTAAACTATTCTGGTGCTTAACCCTTCATAATTAGAAAGTTATCCAACATAAATTTCCTTTGTTGCAGTTTATAGTTGTGACTACTTTGATTACTTGTCCTGTCCTGCAACCAGAGAAAGTAGTCTCATTGCTATTCTCTTCGTGCTACCCTTCATGTATTTGTAGATAGTTACCAGTACCCCACCCCCCAACTTACATAGGTCTTCTCCAGACTACATAATTATAATTCTTTCAACCTTTTCTCCAAAGTCATGTTTTTTAGACCTATTGTCATTTTTATTTTTTCTCCACTGGACTTTTCCCACTTTTGTCCACAGCTTTCTTGAAGTATGATTCCCCAAACTGGACATAGTATGCCAGGTGGGGCAATTGCTAACAGAGTAGAAGAACCACTTCCCTTGATGTCCAGGCAACATTCCTTTTAATGCAACTCAATGTGCTATTAGCTCTTTTTCTTTTCTTTTTGCAAGAAGAGCAAACTTTTGGATCATATTGAATTCGTGGTCCACTATAACGGTCAAATCTTTTTCTTCGTTACCGTAGCCATGTTTGTTATTCTCCTGTTTGTATTTGTGCATGCAGTTTTCTGTCCTAAATGCATGATTTTGTGTTTGGATTTACTCCATTTTATTTGATTAATTGTGGACCATTTTTTCCCAGTTTATCAAGATCATTCTGAATTGTAAACGTATTGTCCACTATGTTTGCAGTTCCGTTCAGCTTGGTATTATCTGCAAATTTGCTGATTGTGTGCACTAAGAACCAACTCCAAATTATGAATTAAGATATTATACAGTATTAAACCCAGGACTGTGGAACCACGTTTGTTAACTTCATTTCAATTAAATATCAACCTTGTAGTGTTTTAATCTATACTTTGTGTAGCTTACTAACGAGAATATTATAGTCAATAGCTTTGCTGAAGTTGAGGTAATCACATCCATTGCAATCCCTCCATCCACAAAGTTTATCACCTTGTAGAATCTAAAATCTGATTGCTGAATCCATGTTGATTATTCCTGATCATCATGTTATCCTTTAGATGCTCAGAAATAGATGCCTTGATTACATGCTCTATTAGTTTTCTGGGCATCAAAGTTAGATTGAGTGGTCTGCAATTTCTGCATCATTCTGTCTTGCTATTGTTGAAGATGGGCACCATATTGACCCTTTTCCAGTGGCCCAGGACCCTTTTTTTATAGCATTTGGGGCACTTGTACACATAATATAAGAGAAGTTTTTGTCCTATGTAGGATAACAGTTCACCTTCTTGCCTGCAGTAGGATTGTTCTTTTTAAATGTCCAAGAAATGGGGCATCTGCCACTTCACCGTTAAATACAAACCAAAACAGCTCACTCTTAAGAAGCTTTTCCTGGTATTCAGTATAATGTTTTCTCCCTAATTCCATTCTGTAGTTATTTCTGTGGAAGTTGCATTTCCTTCTACCACACAAAAAATGACTCTGCACCTTTCAGATGTTTGTAGATTCTTGCATTCGCACTCATTCTCTTACAGTTTTTCTTACTCAAACTAGGTATAATTAACTCTTCCTAATTTGTTTCTGATGGTGCAAAATGCACCTGGCACCATGCAAATGCAGAAGAATTTACAGTCTAAAACATATTAACAAAGAGTTGGGGGAAAAGGTAAAGGTGACAACTGGCAAATACCTAATAAAACATCTTAAAAATATTATTAGTTTACCTTTTGTTGAACCTCAACCTTGCTATTCTTAGCTAGTGAATTAATCTTAAACTCTCTTAATCTTCTTGCACTGAACAGCCCTTTTTCATGTTCCCTCAGAGAACAGATTGGGGTACTGTCTGCAAAAATACTTGCTTTCTTCAAAAAGCCAACTTGCAGCTTAAGAGAAATTTTGAAGCAGAACTGAGGATTCAATGAAATAGGCGATGGGTGAATGGCACATTCAGACAATGATTAGTCAGTTCTGCTTATTATAACTGTTAATTGAACTGTTGTACCATGGTGCAGGCACTGGCAGCAACCCATTCCTTCTGGCAGCAGCATGTAGGCAGCTTGCTCCTCTCACCAGTTTCTTTGTTGCTTATATAGATGCAGATGGGAGTAGAAGAGTGCCCTCATGGGAAGATGCTCCAGTTACTGACGAGAGAACTGGCACCTGCCAGTCATCCCTGTACCCAGGCAGTCATGGGCTTCTGCCTCCCTGTCTGTGTGTGCAGCAGGAGAGGCAGCTCCCTTTTCCACCAACCTCTTACTTTGCGACGGTGGGAGTTGGCAATCTTTTACTCATCATGGGGCACTGCTTGCAGCCTGGCAGGCATCATGGACTGCCCCATCCCCTGCTACACTCCAGTTCCTGCTCTGCAGACAGGGTGATCCCTAGCCTCCCCTCTTCCCACCTACAGCTTCTCTTGCCATGTCTCCAGGGTGACTGATTCAGGGAGGTGAAGCTGTAGTGTGTGGGGTTAGAGAGCAGTCTTCTGCCTGGAGCCAGAGCAGAGCTTGAGCTGAAATTGCATAGAGCCTTCTGTGGGATCCAGCAGCCAAGGGATTATCCTGCTGTTAGTAAAATGTGGAATGTAGAATCTGAGCCAGATCCCATGGCTAGGCTGTAACAGGGTTTCAGTGTGCTGTTGGTAAAATACTGACTAGATTGATTTAAGAGAACAGATATGGGTATCGGTATGATACAAATATAAGCTGTTATGATATAACAGCCTATTTCATTCAAGGTTAACATTTACAGAGATTTAGCTCACTTGTATTGCTATAGGAGCATGCAGCTCTAACCTGATGTAAGCTCCAGAGTGGCAACTCTTTCCCCTTTTCAAATAGTTGAAAGTTGCATTTGTTTATAGCCTAAATCTATTTCTTTACACTGCTCTGTTCCCAGTCTTCGTCCACATTTTCATGTTTAACATAGTGTTACAGTGTAACATTTGCAATGTGCATATGTTAGCTTGATTGTAATACCTCCACATTGTGGTATTCATAAGTGTCACTTGTAAAACCACCTCTGCTGCACTGCTATCTATAGATCTCTGCTCGGACATTTTAGACAAGGCCATTGTTTGTGCTGTCAGAAATGTCCACACTGACAAAAAGCTTTTCATGTTCCTTCTCCCAGGTCTGTCTCTCATGCATGTGCTGACCTTGTAAAATGAAGTGAGAGGGAAATTGACGGTGACCTTTCTTACTTCAATCCTTTTTCCCACCAGATGTTCTCTCTACTTGGTTGCTTGCCCTTCCTGGTCAAGAGTTGAGGCAGAGGGTCAATGCTCATATTGTTGACTCCAATAGTCTCTTCTATATCTGTTTGGATGTCTACTTAAAAAATGTTCCTTCCTGTTACTGGCACATTTATATACAACAAATAATTTTTTTCAGGTTAGTTAGGGCTGACAAGTATGGGTTGAAATAAATCCCTTTCTTAAACTAAATAAAAACAAAGCTGGAGCTCACAGCCTCCCCTTCAGAGTTTGTTTTGCAGGGGAGGGGGTTCAATCCAAGTGAAGCTATGCCCCCGCTCTGATCAGAGACATAGAGACTTCAATAATGAGAGGTTAGATGGTAGAAACTCAAGTTTTTTTCTTTCCATCAGAAGTGGATTGTGTCATAGGGGTTCACCAATATTTCAAGATGGAAGACAACGGGAATAAAGATGAAGTAGATTAGGAAGCAAGGTGCCAGTCTGTCTCTAAATGCTTTGGAAGCAGCATCTGATGGGAGAATACCATGTAGAAAGTATCTGTTTTAAATAAGAAATATTCCATATTCACAGAAGATTGTGCATAATGAGGGGCATATCCATATTCAGAGGGAATGTCTTGCAGGAAACATCTGTGTTGGATTTTGTAGCCATGATAGTCCAGGAATTGTGAGGCAAGGATTTTTGTGGGTGAAAAGGCTGGTATTTCCTCTGTAGAGAAGGAACCTGGTTTAGTAAGAGACAGTCCTGTCTTAAGCAGGGGGCTGAATTAGGTGACCTCATGAGGTGCCTTTCTAAGTCTATTTTCCTGTGGTCCTATGAACAACATAGGGATGCACCCCTGTACTCTTAAGTTTAGGAAAGGGGAGAAAAAGCACATGTGTGTATATGGAAAGTATAGGCAGGCAAGATTTTTTGTCTGAACCTTGTCTGCCTGTCCTTAGACCAACATGGCTACAACCTATACCCCTGTAATATGGAAATATGTGGCTATTAGGTCTCTCCCTAAGTATTTCCTGAGTTTAGTCCTGTATGCTTCCTCATGTGTATCTTGTTTTGTCAGCATTCTCCTTGAGTTCTGCATTGTAAAATTATATGTATTATGTGAAAGGAAGATTGGAAATTCTAGATCTGTGACATATTTGTTCATAAGAAATTCAGGTATTTTTTTTTTATACTATCTAGCCAATCTCTTGTTTTTAATAGAAGGCTGCCATTACTTTTGTTCTGTAGATTAGTCATCCTAAAATTCACAGAACTAAAACACTTTGGTCTCATTTATATTCCCCTGATGAACTAGGACATACTGATCTACACTTGCTATTCTGTCCACTAATATGAAATCCCTGTCCCTGCTTCTTTGCTGGTAGATTTTTAGAAGTTCAGTGAGCACTGCAAATCGCCTGAAGAGTGGAAAATTCCCCTGTCACACAGATGCCCTTATCAGCAGCAAACAGATGGAGCTCTGAGCAGGGACATTATCAGTGTTAAATTGCTTTTTTTTCTGAGTAGAGAGGATTAAAGCATTCCTTCAGAAATGGGTGGCATAAGCTGCAAAGTTAGGCATATTAATATTTTGAAATGTTCCAATTTTAGAAACATATGAAAGTGTCTCAGCAAATGCTATATATCAAAAACCATGTACACTTTCAATTATACAGCTGAAATTTCCCTAAAATATTTTATTTTGAATAAATTATTTTTATATTCCTCATGTAGTTTAGCACAAATAGAAATGTGCTTAAAACTCTAAATTAGGTTTTCTTGCAATTATTTATACTCAGTTAAATTAAACAGACTAGAACTCATGGATGTAATTTCAATCAATGGAAACATTTTTGTAAGGAAAAAGATTGCAATTTAGATTAGTAACATAATGCTTCTAAATAGTAATGTCATAATTGTAAGAATGTGTGTTGTTTTGTTAAAAAAAACTTTCAAAGGATGAAATGTAAAGTACGTAATAAGTATATGGGGGGTAAATGGTAATGCAGTACTTAACCATCCAATTGCAGTCAAACAAAGCTATTGAATTTGGCCTAAATAATTAGTGTAGAACCAGCAGAGAATTATAATACTAAGGAATATGTCAATGTGACTTGCAGGGATTTAGCTGAACATCAGCCATTTCATATTAATGAGCTGCCTGGTTAAATTCTAAAATGTTTCACTGAAAATTTACTTCCAAGGCTTCCATCAATTGGCCTACCAGCATTATCATTAGGATGTCTAGAATTGTAATCAAAATGTTTTCATAAAATAGAATAAAAGTTCAGACTTACAAGGAAGATGTATGTTATAAATATAACTGCATACTTAAAAGTTGAACTGTCAGTTGTCTTTTCAAGTCTCTATATACAGTTTCCTGACAGCAGTCCTAGCTTGTATATGAACAAAAAAGAAATTATATTCCAGACTGCAGTATTTTTAGCTACATATACTGCATTTTTAGTTACGTGCATTGCAGTCACCATACAGTGTCTTGAGTACCTTGTACAGCACTTGTCAGTCAAGCAGTTTAAATTGTAAAGAACATTATATTTGTAATTGTTTCATTCCAAGGCAAACTTTGCCAGTATTTAACCCATGATAGACTAGTATGTGGCATTTTTTCATGATATCTACAATGTGAACATGTGGTGGTTCCTTTATCTCTGTAGAAACTTGAATTCTGAAGTTTCATCCTCATGCTTTTATATTTTCATGCAGGACAAACCTGGAGCTTGAGCTGGTACATCGAGGAGGCAATTTATGTTTAGGGGGAGCCAGTACAGCTGGGAAAAGATCTTGTTTAAGTAAGTTTACTTTATTAAGTGCAATTGAAATTATTTACAAAATAAATGGAACTATTTATGTAATTTCGTTTTAAAATAATGCTGCTCGTTTCTTACATTTTAGTATATATTCTGTTATCCATTATCAAGTTTACTTTCTATTTTTTTCATGTGGGCCTTAGTTTTTTCAGACTGCATATTTTATTCTTGTTTTTCATAATCTTGTCTAATAGAAGTGAATTTACTTAACAAATTTACAGTATCCAGTAAGTATTTCTATATTGCAATTACAGTCCATTTAGAAAGCATTTGTCATAATATTCATGTAATGCCTTTTGAACAACTCTGTGATGTTGTAGACAGGGCAACTGTAACCATTTTAAAGTCAGAAGATAATGTTTATTGGTAATTGGTAAAGACATCTGTGTCTTAATGTGTTTGCTTAACCTCACAGTAGGTGCATACTCACTTATTTTTAAAGGGGAGATGGCAATAACACTTTTCTTTAACAGACTCCATTATAGAAGATCCTTGCAAGCTTCCTGTATGAAGCTCTTGCCTCCACTGTTTGCAGTTAACCTTGGATGCTTGGCATATGGAGCACCCTTTACCTATAGAAGTGACTTCTCTTTCTCTGATAAAATTCTTTTCAGCTTTTGCTGATATGTAAAACAGTAAAATAGATGTTAACTTTCCTTGAAGAAAACTGGGTAACTTGACAAAATCAAAAGCCCAAAGAAGGGTGTGTATGCCCAAAAGTTTACAAAGAACAATTTTTCCAACTAGTTGATCTAATAAAACATATCACACAGCCAAAGAACCTTGTTTGACACAATCAAAACACATTTTGAAGCCAGGCTTTATTTTGGGGCAGCAACAGATATGCTGTACTGGGAGTGCTTGGGAGGCCAGTGGCCCATGCCCACCTTTTGTGGCATCAGAGTGGTCAGGAACTTCCTCCAAGACACCCAAGATGACCCCCACATTAGATTCTGCCAGCTAACTTGGGTAGTTCTATAGTTTACATGACAGAAGTCTGTTACACTGATGAAGTTTTAGGTCTGAATGTTACTTGATGATCAGGGATCCTGGTTTTCCCTGATTTAAAAAAAAAATCACAAATTCTCTGACAAAAACCCCCAAAGCCATGATTAAAATGAAACACCACTGTATATACAGATATCAATTGAACACAATGTTTTATTGATATATTTACAATTTTAAAGCAATTTGGAAGCCTATCAGTGCCTCAATCACTATAATGAAATAAGATCTAAATACTTATAAATTTTGGCATTTGATTTTAGGTTATTTATCATGGAAAATGAAAGCTCCCCCTGCCTCCTTAGCTCACCAGGATGAAGGTCTAGGCCCCATACTCCCAAGCCACAGCCCTCTGTCTTAGTCCTGCTGGTGCCTCTCAGTCCCTGCTCACAGTCTGCCAGGCCCCCTCTAGTCTGGTGCCCCTCACTCTCTACCCACAGATACCCAGCCCTGTTGGTGCCCTTCACTGCCCCCTACCCCCCAGCCCCCTGGCCCTTCTGGTGCCCCTCATTCCTCACCCACAGCCCCCTGGGCCCTGCTAGTGCCCCTCGCTCCCTCCCACAGCTCTCTGGCCCTTCTGGTGCCCCACAACCCCTCAGACCTGCTGGAAGGCCCCTAGCTGCCAGTGCTGTGGGACCAGGACCCAGGGCCACAGCGCTCTGCCCTCTGCAGCAGTGCCCAAGCCCCAGCTGCCACCCACAGGATGGGGCAGCTGCTGTGGCTCAAGAGGGGAGTGGAGTGCAGAGGCTGTGTGGGGGCGGGTGTGGGCTGCCTGCTGCAGGTTCGGGGTCTGGCTCCTCCCGCCCCCACCCAAGCCCACAGTGGGCAGCCCAAACCTGCCCCACGCACGGATCTGGGGGGGCATGTGCCACCCTGACCCCCCAGGAGTGTGTGCAGTGGCGGGGAGCTCTGTGTACTCTGTGACCTCCTGCCCCCCAGACAAGCCACCCGCAGCCCTGTCCTGCTCCCTTTCCCGGCCCTACCACAGTGCACTGGGGCCCTGGGCCCCAGGCCCCACGTTCCGCCAAGCTGGGCAGCAGCCGTGCCCAACTCCCTCCCTCGCTCCCTATGGGAGCCTCAAGTCCCCCCCCCAGACTTACCTGCGGAAGCTGTTTCCCAGACTGCACTGCAGCCATGTGCATGTACTTAACATGGTGCCCCCTGCCTGACCCACCCTCCTCTCGCTCCCTCCAGCCAGCCTGGAACTGCCAGCCTGCAGACAGTTCTTTGTAAAAGTGCAAAATCCATGCATTAAAATAAAAAAATCTGTGTTTTTCTTTAGAAAATGGGGAAATCTGTGTTTTTTTCTGTGGGAACTGTAAAACCTGGATCTCTGTTGATGATACTGGATAGGTGGGTACAGTTGTGTACATCACAACATTTTTCTGCCTTCCTCCTTCAGCTCCCCCTGCCCAAACCACAAATACTTAGGAACTTATATGATAAAAACCCAGTGTTAACAACAGAACTGATAAGTAGGACTGTAAAATGAAGCACTTGAAAATTTGGAAATTCCAGATTTTGGGATCCCTGCCTCGTTCACATAAAGGATTCACAAGGGGATTAAATTATAATTGCTTCACTTTTCAGCCAAATAGTGTTTTTTTTAATTGTTTTCATATGCATTGTGACAGCATATTTCCTGTAGTATTTTAGAAAAAGAAAATGTTTGCCTGACATCTGTAGGGTAATATTTACATCTATGCAAAGCTTCTTCCAGTAGGAGTTTTGGTAATGGAAATATTTTAGTAGTAGCTGAAGATGACTCAGGTTCAATTAGCAGTTTAATTTTGTTACCCATATGTAAAATAGGAAGACATCAGGATTTTCTCCCCAGTTTTTGCCCATCTTACCAGGGGTATATATTATCTCTTTCACAGGAATATAGTCAGACGTAATGGTTCTACCATGAATAAGAGAATTTATACAAATAAAAAGAAACTTCTGAGCTCCTTGGAGCAGAGCTTGCATAGTGCTATATTTGGAAAGCAGTTAACACATTTTGAGTGCAAGCCATTAATAGATAATGACATCTCTTTGATAGCAGTAATGTAACCTTTGCACCCAGGTGGCTGTCAACATTTCTTCATGCTTTTACATTTTAATATTTCAGTGTTACTTAATTTTTTTTCATTTGTGAAAGTGACCTGTATTCAATAAGGGGATGTTTTCATTTTACTTGGTGATTCTTCTTAAATGGGAGACTTGCAGCCTTCTAGTAACCCCACTTTTTTGATCCATAGTAAAAGTGAAATGAATTAAATTCACTAGACTTCAAAGCACTGTAAAAATATTTGATATCCCATAGCAATCTCAAGAAAATCTATTGCTTCTTCCTATTAAAAAGTTGTTGTAGTATGGTATTACTTTCCTGATATTGCAGTTTTATTATCAGCACATTTGAAAAAACTCAACTATCCATGAATAAATAGATATAGCTCTCTTGAAGACTAACTTTTGCAGTTTTGGTAACATCATACAAGATGATCATGTGAGAACAGCTCTGTTAATTTGAGCTAGGATACACTAGTTTATACTAGCTGAGAATTTGGCATATTAATAGAGAACTAAAATCTGATTGTTAAAACTGGTGACCACAGAGAACCTTTGTCCCTCATTATTGCAAACCCAATATCCAACTTGAACAGTTTTTGGAATATATTAATATTATTTACTTAGTCTCACCTACATATAAAGTCAAAGGAACTTTAACAGTTACGTAATTTTTAAAAAGCCAATCTTCTTTCTGTTGGCTGCTAGCAGAATAGTCTTTCTTAGGATTTTGTTCTACTCTGTGACCCATAATAAATTTATTTTTCCAAATATCAAAGTTCAAGGGAACATAGCAGTCCTCAAGGAATGACCTTTTCCAAGAGTCTGTACATGCTAGATTTTGATTAAAGGAACACATGGATTTAGATGGAAGTCCTTATTTAAACTCTTAGTTTATTATGGCCAAAGTTGTAAAAATGTTTGAATAAATTAATAGAGTTTTATATATTTTAAAGGAAAGTTCAGCCAATTTACACATTCACCAAAAATATGCCCAAGTAGAATAAAACTAAACCCTTCACAGCCTCAAGGATTTTTGTCTTCATCATTTAGAGAGAGTGCTTCCAGTGTGTCTTTTAATATGATCTTCATATAAAAACACTCAAACGTGAGAGTGTGTGTGTATGTGTTGTGTGTGAAACAAATATTTTATCATCCAAGACTTTTTATGTGGAATTTTAATGTGATATGTCTTTCACTCATGCACAACACAAGGTTAAATATGGACGATCTACTGTGTTTGCCAATATTTGACATAACACCAAGTAAAATACTCCCCTTATTTTTGGAAAGCAGAATGTAGGAAAAAAAAGATTTTTCAGGAGTCGTGGTTTAGTGCTAATTTTTCATGAAGGCACTGTGTTCCAAGATACCTCCCAGTTTCTCTGTTTGCCAGAAAGCAGGAAGGGGCACAGTCCAGTGTTTACCCTTTCATAGCTGCTCTTAAATTGGCATCAGTTTGGGGTAAGTTTTAGCCCATATATATAATGTATGTCTATATATAGGTATTTGTATATGTGTGTAATATATATATGCTGCAATGGCGGGGCATATGGAGCTGGGGGGCTCCCCAGCGTGCTCAGCAGCAGACCTGGAAGTGGACCAGAAGCACTTTCGGTCCACTTCTGGGTCTGCGCCCCATACCCTTCTGGCTCGGTGACTGGTGCCTCCTGGGTCTGGGGGGCACCTGGGGTCTCCCTGTGGCTGATTGTCAAGCCAGGGCGGGGTGGGAGGGGAGGACTTCTGGTCCACTTCCAGGTTCACCGCTGAGCACTTGGGGGGGCCCCGCACTCCTGTGGGAAGCTCCATCCGCCCCAGCATTGTAACGTTCAGAAGTTCTGCCTGGTACCTCAAGGTAGAAAAAAATTTAAAGCTGTATCTATGGCCAAATTGCTGATTCTCCAAATCAGCATTGAATCTTCAGATTTGGATTTGGCCAAATTGAACCAGGGACAGTGATTCAAATCAATGAATCGAATCACTGTTCCCGATTTGGGCTGAGTCCGAATTGAATATGGCCTGTTTTGCACACCCCTAATATGTGTGTGTGTGTGTGGGGGGGTGTATTGGTTGAACACAATGTTTTATTGATATATTTACAATTTTAAAGCAGTTTGGAAGCCTACCAGTGCCTTGATCACTATAATAAAATTAATTCTAAATACCTATAAATTTTGGCATTTGATTTTAGGTTTTTTATCATTGAAAATCAGAGCTCTCCCTGCCCCTTTCACTCACCTAGATGCAAGTCCAGCTGCGGCTGTACCCTGCCCCCCACTTCTTTGTGGTGCTGAGCAGACCTGACATGCCAATGCTCTGCCCATGCCATAGCCTCTCACTCCCCACCCACAGCCCCTGCCAGAGGCAGCCCCCAGTTGCCAAGCTTATGAGGCCAGGGACCTGAATCTGCAGCCCCCTGTCCCCTCTTTCCCCCTCCCCCCACATCCCCCAGCAGCACCTGATCCCCAGCTGCCAGCTGCAGGAGTGCTGCAGATGGAGCAGAGCACGGAGCCCAGCTCTCCCCCCTCCCCTCCCCTCCCCCATGGGCAGCACAGCTGGAGCAGAGCCTATGTAGCAGGGGCAGATATGGGCTGGCAGCTATAGGCTCAGGGTTCCTCACCCCATGGGAGCCTCCATGGGCCAGTGGTTGGGACCCAGCATGGCAGGGTAGAGCAAGGTGGAGAGGCTCAGTGCCAACACTGGGAGCCTTGTGCCGCCATGGCAAGGCACCCCCTGGCCACCCACCAGCAGCAAGCACAACCTCACACTGCCGCCTGCCTGATTGCCTTCCTCCTGTTCCCCCGGCCCCTTGCAGATTGGAACTCTGCCATGTTTCTCATGTTTTTTTCCTGTAAAGGAGAAAATCTGCATTTTTCTACTTAAAATGAGAAAATCTGTTTTACTTTTTTCCATGGTGAGTGGAAAACCTGGATCCCTGGTCATTACTATGGTTATGTAACTCGATGAGCCTGTACTTGCCTCACTTCCCACCACCCATGAGGACTGTCCATTCATACCATTGGATGTCTGTGGTATGCCTTAAATTTTTGTTAACTACATTTATATTGCAAAAGCTGCACTTCTTCTTTAGAAATGGAATTCTTCTTTCTCTCTTATTCATTTTACAAAATGTCAGTTGAAGAAATAAACCAACCCAAATTTCCTCATTTGCTATAACATATTTAATTATCTTTCTACAGTTTTGTATTTTCAAATACATATTCATTTTTTGAGTTGCATTTATAGAATGCCTCTATTTTTTCATTGTCTTGTGTAGATAGAACTGATTAAGTCCTCCCGTTCATTGAAAGATAAATTTATTATAGTTTTATTTCTGTTTCACAATGTCAGTGCCATTTTATTTGAATCTGAGGAAAAAGATTGAGGGGACTTATTTGTGTGATACCATTCTGCGTTTCTTTTTCTAAATCTGCTTGTATTCTAGGATAGTGCAATTAAAATCCATGGAAATCTAACCCCCTTAGCTTTCATTGGCTCTTTCACATCTGTGGTAATGAGGTGTCTGTCTTGTGATTAAGCACACCGCTCTATATAAGTCTTGTAACAACTGTAAAGTTTGTCGATTAGATATTGCAGAAAATGGAATGCGTTGTCCCAGGTGAGCTGTTACAGCAGCAAGCGTCAGTGAAGACGGTGGGAACAAATAGGTCAAGTGCTGTTTTAGTAGATTGCACCACGAGGGCAGCTGCTCTAGGAAAGTAAAATTAGGAATGATTAATGTAGCTGTTAGTGTCAGTGACTGAGCCAGTATGACAAGAATGATAAAGGAAATCTGGCCATATAATTGTCATTTTAAGGTTTAAATTTTGTGCAAATATAAAAATGTGTGTTTTATATACAGTATGAATTTGCAAGTCCTCTCCTTTTTTTTTTTTCTCATGCTGTAGACTTAGAAATGGTCTGATAGTAATCATTAATAGGAGCCCATGTTAAGGCACTTGAAAGGGCTTTTATTAAGAAGAAATAATTATATGCTCCAGTATTTTAACCAATGTTATTTCTTTTTGTGGAATATTGCAAAGATTTTTTTTAAGTTCAGGTATCTCAAGTTCAAACTAAGATTTCTTTGGAAGAACACAGAATTTAATTTACTGTACCAGTAGAACCTGGTATTATAATACCACATGAAATACTTTCATGTTAATGACATGCCAAGGAAAATGTGTTTGAAAACAGATATAATGTGCTTGAGATAGGAAAAACATATATAATAATCTCTTGATTCCTTCAGTGTCCAAGTAGTACAGTGTTCACTTTCTAAGGTAGAACAGACAATCTTGATCAAAATTCAGTTTCAGCTCTCTCCCCTGCTATGTTCTGACAATCCTTTGATGTCTGCTTCCTTATAGTATCTTTTCTTTTACTGATGAGCATCTCAGGAGTTTATTTTTTCTATATTCCTTGCTTTCCTTAATTTTTGCATACTTATTTTATCAACTATTGATCAAAGTACCCATACAACAGCAAATAGGTATAGAAAAATGTACAACATTTAAAAGATCCTTATAAAAATTACATGACTTTAGTTAATTCCTCTCTAATCCTGAATGTAGTGATAATTTTCCAGCCCCTGCCTCCTTTTCTCCCTCCTGGGTGAGAATGGTCCCTCCCCAGCCCAGAGTACCAATTGACTCAACCCTCACAGCAGCAGGACAATAGCCACCATTATCCTTTGCCTTTATCTGTGGCAGATTAGACTGTTATGCCTTGTAGTTGTGTCAGGGTTGACTGTGTAGTTTAATGTGTATATTAGATAATGGATTTGTGTAGGATGGTTTGATAGGGATGATCCTACATCTGGCAGGTGATTGGGCTAGATGATCTCTGTTGATTCCTTCCAGCCCTACTTTTCTATGATTTTGTGATTCTGTCTGCTCCTACCTAGTTCTTCTTGGAGTTTTGGATGCTAACTTTTTTCAGTTATATTTTGGCAGAAGTTTTGTGTTAGGAAAGTTTTTATATTTTATAATTAGTATTGTTACCAGATTTGCCCATTGCTTTGGGGTGTGCTCATTTATTAGGGATACGTTTCTAGGGTCTTGGTAGTTCTGTCAATGTGCTGCTTGTGTTACTTGTGTTTCTATACGGAGCTGTATATCTCCCTTCTGCAAGTCCTCACCCCCAATGGAGCTATCTTGCAGGACTCAGTTTCAATGGGGCTGGGTTCCTCCAGTCACCAAATCAGACACAAACACACACAGATTAATGTGACATGCCTGACCCGGCTGGGTTGATCAGCATGGACAGGCTGACACCCTCATATGCCAAGAATCAGTTCATCAGAGCAACAATAAACTGCAGCCAGACACAAGCACGCAGGTGAACAGAATCCCTCTAAATCTGGCTGGGTGTCCAGATGACACCCTTATGGGCCAGCATTCAGTTCATTAGGGCACGTCTGAGCCAAACTGGGTCAATCAGCCCGTACAAGCTGGTCCCCTTATATGTTTCAAACCCAGCACGATCCCAATCTTTAGCCCCTTGATGAGCAGACCCCACAGTATTTTTGGGCTTCACAGGGATCTTTAGCTTAGGTAAAAGAAGCGTTGCTGCAGAGCAAGTGAGGAAGGAGAAGTAGAGAAGGAAAAATATACCCAGTTACTACCAGTTTGACTATAAAAGTTATTTATTGCTAAGTATATGAAATATATAATGGTAGTAATAGTAATAGACATGCAAAGGAAAAACAAACACAAACAATTACAGTATTACCCTGGTTTCACTAAGTATTTGGGGAAACTTAGCTCAAGCTTAACTAATACAGTTCAGGTTCAGAAATTTATGCCTAGAGAGAAAAGAGAGAGCGAGCGCTGGGATCTCACCAGTCCAGGGTACTCGGGTTGCAAAGCTGACAGGTAAAGTTTGTAGCACAATCCTTGAAGGGAGACGATATGTTTCCTCCAGCCTCTCGAGAAGAACAGTGGATGGTATCAGATTTTTTCTTCTTCAAGCACACACATGCTGCTTTTTTACAGATTTTTATACCCTCAGTTCAGCTTCTTCAAAGCATTCTCAATAGTGTAAATCATTGTCTTTGCTATTGACAAGGGGTTATCTGGTTTGGAACGTCTCAAGAAACTGATAATCAGGAAACATATAAGGTTAGGGAGTAACCAGATACTTGGGAGCCAGCTTGAAATTCCTATGGATAGAAGATATACTGATGGGATATCTCATGGTTTCTTCAGAAACAATAGATAGCTTGCAGCATCAGGGTTTTGGATTTTTACTTGTTGTGAACAAGCCTCAGCTTAGCATGACTTTTCCAGATCTTACTAGAGTCTTTTAACAGACTTAAGGCAATTATTGGGGTGTTCATAACCTTTGGACAGGAGGACTTTCACCAGTCGTCCCGGAAAAACTATGACAACACTTTTCATACTGGTCAGGGCTCCAACGGGCTGGACGCTGTGATGAACCCTTTACCATTGTTCAAATGTTGCCCATTCCCCCTCTGACTTGGTCTCTTGCCTCAGCATTCCCTAACCTGGCAACTGAGTTTTAGTCAATCAAGTTTAAATAGGCCTCCCATAGTGGGACTGGGGAATGTACGGCCTGAGATGCCTATTAAACTTAGAGGTGGGGGGGGGGGAGGGTCCTTTGTAAATCCAGATTAGAACTGGTCTGATAAATCCTGAGCTGGGTGTGTGTAAATGTGGGTTGATTAGCATTTGGAGCACAGATTCCCCATCATGCAGTGCTCCCCTGCTTCTCTGATCCCAGAATTCACTGCAGTCTCTGCTTCAGGCTTTCTGTTCTCCATCTCTCATGTAAATGAATGGTCATCTGGTTCCATCTCGGATGCAAATGAGACCTAGGGCAGTTGTTTTGCTCTTGTCACCCTTATCTGGAGGGTCTTAGGTGTGTCTCTCACTGCATCTTAATCAGTTTCGTTTAGGTGGGGGGATTCTTTGGGAGTCAGACAGACTGTGTCCTGTGCCAGTGTTCCCCAAGAACACACAGCTGAGAGGTAACAGTATTTAGTCACCTTGCTTTGGCTTCCCTTTAGAGCAGTCTGAGTGTCTTCTATGTGTATAGACTGTCAATAGAATTGGAGTACCCATCCTTTAAATTGGAAAGGCAATTCACAAATACATGAACACTGAAAGACTGCAAGGTATTCGTGGCTGTGTTCAATGCTTTACCTCACTTCCTTGGCTATGGACAAGTATAACTTTTAAGCATTTTAAAAGGGGAGGAGAAACTGTAGACTGGGACTCTGCCAGCCTGCAAGGGGAAGCTTGCATTAACTCTTACCGTGTTAAGTTATTTCTGCATTCTGCTGTAGAGACGAAAGTTAGCTAAACTGAAAAAAAGCTTTTAAAAATAATTTTTTTCCAACTATTTGAGTTGGTCTAAGAAAAGATATCAGATTTACCCAAAGAAACTTGTCTGCCTATGTCCTTAGACCAACACGGCTACAACCTATACCCCAGCTAAGATGTTGTAACTTTGACCCTGAATGAAATAGTGCTAAAGTTGCAACAGTTCTAGATGCACATCACTACAGGAAACTGAGGACATAGTTACATTGTAACAGTTTATATCACTATCATTTCATATCAGTACAATTGTTACATTTGTCTGTCATAATTGTCCTAAGCACTGAATAACTCTCTCATTAGGTTGTTTGCACCCACCTCTATAATGCCTCTGGCTCAGTGTAGAGCTCAGCATTGTATATTCTTCAGTGACTCTGCAAGGTCACTTAATATGGAACTGATGCTAGTATCAATTTAATTAGTTCCTTCAGTGATTTCATCTGTATAACTATCCTGTCTAATATATGGTATTTCCAAAGCACTGCAAACTACTGTTATTGTACAGATAACAGCTGTGCTTTCTGTTGACTTCTATACCAACTTCCTCCCCCAAGTGGAACAGTAGGTGTTGGCATTGTTTCTTGGATCTAATCAGACTTTCAGCTCTGAAATATAGAATCCTTTAGAAGAACAGATTCTTGTATAATTCCTTCAATAAAGAGTATATCAGTTCCATCCTGCAGAAATGTGAACATAATTGGGAAGGCTCCCAGTTAATGTCTACAAAACCTACAAAAAGGTAAAATGATCTTTCAGCCACTTTCTGTTCCTGGGCTATAATGGGTATCTCTCACATATGTGTAGACATTTCTGTTATAGTGCACCTTTCAAAAATACCTTTGCCTCCCTTTTTGCCTTCTTTAGTCAGAAGCTGGGTTTTGGGTTGTACCTGTGGTGGTCTAAGGACATAGGCAGGCAAGGTTTTTTCAGTAGATGTGATGTCTTTTATTAGATCAACTGTGTAGTTGGAAAAAAGTTTTTTGCAAGCAGAGACTTCCTATGCCTAAAGAAGGGTGATTGTGCCTGAAAGCTTGCAAAAAACTTTTTTCCAAGTACTTAGTCAGAAGGTGGCAATCTACCTTTGTGATGATTAAAAGAAGCCAAAGTCTTTACATAACCCAGGGAGCTCCTATTCAGCTTGACTTCAGAGGTTAGTTCTCTTGGAAAACCAGAGTAGCAAGGATGGTGCCAGGGCAGGAGCAGCTGTGGGGGGAGGGTGATGACTAGGTGGGGGTCCATGCTAATGCTTCTGGGTCTGCATGCAAGCTGCCAGTTGAACAACCCTGATCTACATAGTTTTTAGATTGTCATAACAGACACTTCAAGGGGAGAGAAGGAGTAAGGCACCTGGCACAGTAAGATCTTTCATACTGCATCAGAGACAAGGGAATTCTTACAGTGGTCCACTTGCAGAGTGTCCCTGTTGACACACTGAAGATGAACAATGTACCCTTGGAATGGGGGAAGAGAAGGGTTGATCAAGAAGAGTAAAAATCAGATTAGTGTGTGTGCGTATTACAGCAAAATAGGTAATATTTATATTTGTTTTTAAAATTATAAATGTGAAAAGAACTCAGGACAAAAACTTGACTTTTGGATGGTTACATAAAAATAAGTATGTGAGGAAGATGCTTGGTTTCATCCTTACTCTTAGAGTACCTCCTGCATACCTTTTGTAGTGTGTGATACCATTTGAAAATAAAGTTGCTGAACTTATTCTTAACCAAAAAAATGCAGAAGACTAAAGTTAAATGCAAGGGAAGTTTGATGGGTAAGTGAAGGGACATAAAGGTTTACAGTTAAACAAGAATACCACCCAAAGCTTCACATGCTAACTCACATAGCATTAATTTCATAAATTCAGAACACCAACTAGATTTTATTTGCCTATCAAAATCCTATATAATTGTCTCTTTAAAATAGTTTGCTTCTGTCCTATGCATACATAAAATGATAGAAGTAAATGATCCATAGAATTATCTTGTTTCTGCCTTCCTGTCAATACATGGTTTCCCTGACAGTATGCTTTTAGAGTATTTTGTCTGGTTTTGTGAAAACATAGTTGCCTTAATATTGAAAATAATAAAGTATCTGAGTTGCAGGTACTGGTAATGTAGATATATATACATTAGATATATATGATGAATGATATAGGAGACTATATATATATATATATATATAAAAATGTCCATTGTCCTTACTGTTTTGGAGAGAGAACATCAGGAGGTTTTCTCTTAACAGCTTCAGTCCAGTGTACAGCTAGTGTCTCTTTTCAGCTGCTCTTTTGAAAGCGCTGACTCCTATTTAATTCATCTGTGCTTTTTCACAATTGGATAACATTGAAAATAGAGCTGGCATAAAGGCAGCTGAAAAGAATGTACCAGTAGCCAGCAGAGTGTATTTTTTCTATCTTTTAATAATAAATTACCACAAATCTAAGTGAAAACTAACTTCTGATTGTACAAAGAACTGAAGTATTGGTAGGTGAAGCATATTAGTACCTATACCTGCATTTTCCATGAAAACAAAGATAGTTTAACTACATTTGGAGAATCAAGGCTATAAAATTATTTAAATGTGGGCTTAACGTGTGTTTTTTTTTGGGGGGGGGGGGGGGTTATGCCTATGAGCAGGGGCGTAGCTGGGTAACTCCATGCCTGGGACAGCTACACAAACTTCAGGGCAGCATTAGCTGTTTCAGGGCCCATCACAGCAGCATGAAAAGCTGGCACTGCAGTCATGGCTCCTTTTATGCTCCTTCTCTCCCTCCCCCCACCAAAAACAGTGCCCAAAACCGTTGCCTTGATTACCCCCCTAAGTTATCCTACTGCATATGACTGGTCTGAAATCAGTGGTATTTTTACCAATATAAATGCCTAATGTTTTTAGTTCTGCCAAGTTTTTGGACTTAGAATGAGTTTTAGCAGTGAGCTCCACAGCTTAAGTGTATTGTGTGTCTAAAAATATAAGCTATTTCAAATATATTATATTTATTTACATTTTTTTCAACTCAGATTTCACCTCTACTATGAGAGGAAATATAGGAGGCTCCAGTTTATGTTCTCTCACACTATTCATTAATTTATAGACCTCTTTTTTTATCACTGCTGTAATTTTCAAAATATACAAGCTTTATCACAGTAGGAGTAAGGTCCCAGTACTATCCTACTACTATTTGGAGACTTTGGTCCATGCCCCACCCCTGCTCACATCACCAAATGATGACATTGGATTTTTCTTGAGAGGGAGAGGCTAATAAGATATGCTGTTGGCTGTAGTGGTATCTGCAATTCCTGTTATATGATGGTTGTCATCTGCATGGTGCTGGAGAGAGGCCATAGTTTATATTGTGCGATTCTTTGGTGCTTTGGACAGTGTTTCTTCTTTACAAGAAGAGACCAGATTTTAAGTTTTAAAAAATTCTGTCAGAAATGAAGATAACACTTGTTACTATTTTTATAGGCCTCCCTCTACTACACTTCAGTGTGGTGCAACCATACAGATGACTACACAGTAAAGAAAATAAGTTTGTGTACATAGTCAGTCACTGGTTTATAGGGTAAGTACAGACAGTTAAAAAGCCCAAGGCTGAATTGATTCAGTCTTTCTAGGTTAGTCTAAGCTGCAAAGATTGAACCAATAAACAAATGAACAGATGTTCCTTTTAATCAGGAAATACAGCCACATGCCTGCAGTGGCTCAAACCAGAAGCTGGGGGGTGCAAGAGCATGGCTCTCTGGCATGTAGCTAGTATGGGCTGTATGTTTGCTTCCTCTTCCTGTTTCCCATGAGGTCTCTGAGATTTGTAGTCTATAATCATAGCAGCAGGACTCTGCATGGTTGCTCATTACTTCATCTTCCTGCTTCCAGGTGCCTTTGGGATCTGTAATCCACAGTCACAGGCAGCACACACAGCAAGCAGGGCAGGGCAGCTCTGTATTTGGGGGAAGGGGTGTTTAACTCCCCTCTGTGCCCCCATACCCCAGCCAGGGTTTGCCTGGGGTGGGGGGAGCAGTGAGCCAGCCAGCGAAGCCAGTAAACTGGCCAGTGAGCCAGCCCTCACTACTCCCACTAGGAAACTCAGGGGCAGGGGCAGGCCTACCCCTGCTCTGTGGAGCAGACAGCCCACCCCAGGGCTGAAAAATGCTGGGATGCTGGGGGACTCTGATTTAATTTGAACCAGGAAGGGGTCTGGGACAGAAGTTTCATAAACTGGTTTAAACTAAATCAGTTAAGTCTGATACTACATTCAGTCAGATTTATCTTAAACCACGTGTCAGCCATGTGTATTGAACTTCTATTCTGTTACAGGTTTAAACCAGTTTCAGATCACTTAAACTGGTTTATGTGTAACTTTTGTCCCTAGCCCTAATGCATCACACAGACAAAGAACTTTTTGGAATAGCAGAAATTTTTGCTAGCATTAATGTTAGTGTGTAAACTAGTAGCTGATTTTTGTGAAAAAATAGTGCATTCTGTTTTCCTCTGGTCAGTCATTAATCATGCACTTTCCTAGCAAAAGCAGGCACCTCAGAGAGATTAGAAAACAGTGGATATTTTGGAACTTCATTTTACTTAATTCTGGTGGGTATTAAGGCAAAAAAAAGTATTCAAATTGTCTCTCTGCTACAGTGTTCCCATTAGGGGGCAATGTTATTCTTTGGTTACTCTAACTCTTAGGAGATAAATATTACACTTCTGTTCCTTTGAGCGGAGAATAATTTTAAGATTTAAAAACTGTAAAAAATAAAACAAAAAACCCCCAGTGCTTTATCTAGATGTATCCATCGAAGCCATAGCTTTTTTTTCTTGTATCAGAAAGTATCTTGCACTGTTGTTATACAGTACTGAAGCATTTTTTTGATAAGGTGGTAAGAATTCTATCCCCTAGCTCCATCACATGCACACACCCATATAAATGTGATGTTCTTGTGATTTTTATATACTATTGGTAAACAACATTTTTAGTATTTGAATTAATGCTATATTACAACTGATTCTCATTCTGCAAATGTCTTAAAGCCAGAACTTACAAATAATAAACTCTTTAGTACTAGAATTTGATACTTGCCAGGTTTATTTAGTGTTAAAACTATAAGGATTAGAAAATAGCCACCATAGAAACAAAGGGTTATTCATTACTCTGAACACATTTCTGCCTGGTTGCTTCTTTCTCTTTGAATCAAAGAGCAGTTTAGTTAAAATAGGGAGGAAAACAGATGAAACTGATACCTAATTGAATCCCACCAAAGTAAAAGAATTGAAAGAATATCATTTTGTGAAAGTTTGGTACATTTTCAGGGCTTTGGAAAGTCTTTCATAAAACAGGATTTTTGTCAGAATCTCTTGCCAGGGGAAATGAGGACTTATTTTGTCCCCATTGACTGTTTTTATTCACAAAGCAGGTGACAGCAATCAATTTCAGTGTCATCTACGTCTCCAATTATTATACGAACCCCAGGAGTTAATTACAGCCCTCAGGCTCTGGCAGTCAGCTGGTTTCATCACGAGACTTTTTTGGCTACTAAGTACCTCTATTTGTGGAAAATAAATTAATAGCTACTATTTTTATTTAAATATGAGTGCTTATAGGTGTGTTTGAGGGTTGAATGAGTGGATAGCGGGGTTATTGAGTGAGAAGAAAGGAGAGAAGCTTAATGAACATGAGGCAAGGAAGGGGGAATGAATAGAGAAAATGGGAAGAGCAAAACACCACAGATAAAAAAAAAAATGAAGGGAAATAAAGAGTGAAAATAAAAAGGACCAATTATTTAAGATTACAAAAATATTAGACATGGAAATCCCTAATTCCATACTGAAAAAGGCAAAGGAAAAGACCACAAGTTCCAGTGCAGAGACAAGGAAAGAGGAAAGCAAATTTAATGAAAAAAAAGATTTTCATAGTATCAAAACATTATAGTATAATATTGTATACATTTTGTATAAATGTAACTGTACAATAACTAGATGCAGAGAAGATGGAGAAGATGAATGGGCTTCAGGGGTCCTTGGAAAATGTGTCCCTTTATTTATCTGAGGTATCTCTTATGCAATCAAACCACTAGAATGTACATGAACTATTGAAAAAGAAAGCAAGAGATGTGACCATTCTGAAGATGTCTGTATTTATTGAGTCTGCCAAACTGGTTTGGATAAGAGAAAAGAAATATCAACAGAACAGATATAGTCCAAGTCAATTAATTATTTGAAATTCATGAATCTATTCATTTCTACTGGCCAGTTAAGTATAAGTGCACCTAGGTATGATCCTGTAATAATTTGAATGAATAAAATATTAGTATCTTCTCTTCAGAAGGATCACAAAATATTTTGAAAACTATATACTTCTGATAACATTGAAATGCAGTTACCTTTGTAATGGAGCTGTACATAGAACAAATTACATCAAAGATGCCTGGGTAAAATCCTGCTATTATGAAAAATATGTTATCTTCATTGTTCTTGTTAATGTAGGCAGAAATTCTGGTTTTAATGTCTCATCCCAAGTTGACTACATAATGAACTGTATGGAACCTTAAAAGTCACTCTGAAAAGTGAAGGGCTGAGTTATCCCTGCCAGGTTCTGAACTTTGGACTCCAGTAACTTTAGGAATTTCAAACCTAATACTCAGAGCATGAGAACTCAGCATGTCAGATATGAGAGAGAAGTGAGTGAAAGCTTTTTGTCACAAGTATATCCATCTATTTCTAGAACAAATTCATGTTACTTGTAACATAAAAGGGCTAATGTGTTCCTTTATTCAGCTGATGGTGTCACAGTAAGAGTGAAGGGCTTCATCTGTCTCCCATTTGAGTTTTGCCATTACCTTCAGTGGAAGATAATTTTCCCAAGTGTGCCCTCAGTATGTGAAGCAATTAATCTGATTAAAATTACTTGTTGGCTAAGTACACACACCTAGTATTTCACCTTCCTTATGTAACTGAGGTCTGGTAGAAATTGTGTGGGATTTTAAACACTGCTTTTCTCCAAATTCTGCTACTTTGTTAGGGTGAAATTTACCCACTCTCACATTTGTACATATAATATTCACTGCCTCATTCATAAAATACAGCCCCACCCTTTCCTGTCCACAATGCTCCTCTGTGTCCCAGTTTGCTTGGAAATGGCTTCAGAACTCAGCTCCTTAATGAGTCTTGGATTTCCTGCACTGCTCTTTGCCTGCGACTTCCTCTAATTCCTCCTCTGCCTTGCCCCCACCTAAATATGAGAGTTTAGAGGGTCATATGCAGACCCTCTGTCAAAGGGAAGCTATTATGTTAATTGAGGAGGTTGAATTAGGGCAGTGGTTCCTAACCTTTTTTGGACCAGGACCCATTTGTAAACACTGATGGCCAGTCCCAACCCAGTGCCACTCACTGCCAAACCACTACCCCCAGGCCTCAGCCCCCCAGTGTGTGGGGCCGGGGGAGGGTGAGTGGGGCAAGGGAGTATATGTGGAGCATGGGAGGCCCCAAGTAGCTTCTTGCAGGCTGGTACTCTGGCCAGACTCCGAGGGAAAAGCCACGGTTTCTGATGTTTTTCTCCTTTAAAGGAGAACCCATTTTTAAAGTTTGTTGATCTATTTTTAAAGTTTGTTCACGACCCTTTCATATATTCTTGTGACCCACTTTTGGGTCACAACCCATAGGTTGAGAAACACTGAATTAGGGCATTGTACTGGCACTTAAGAGATGAGGATTCTGTTCCCAGCTCTGACACTGGCCTGCTGACTTGAAACAAGTCACTTCATGCTTCTGTGCCTCTTTTCCTCATTTATAAATGGTGCTAATGATACTTAACTTGTAAAATGTTTTTAAAATCTATGGATGATCTGTGCAAGATCTAACTATTAATGTTGGATTTTTGAACATTAATGCTCGGCTTAAAAATGAAGCATTTACAGAACAAAAAGGAAGATATTCAAAATACCCTTATTAAAGCCCAAACTATATTTAACAGTAGAGCCAACCAGTTGTGGCTTTTAAGAGCCTTTTTTGGCAGCCAAAAAATCAAATATAGTTATGAGGAAAAGTTTTTAAACATGACTTGAAATCTTAGTTGACATTATTTAGAAGATGTATCAGGTTTTACAGATGGTTGGAAAGTAAGTGAATATCAAACTAATATTTGACAAGTGTCCACTAAACAGTCTTTTTTCCTCACTAATTCAGATCAGCTTTTTCATGTGTTGGCTATGCATATGAGGCTCTACAGTATTGACTCTGCATACAATCCATGGAGAAAGTTAACACAGCTTCCTGACAGGAATTCACAGTAAGTATTTCAAAGTACCAAAAAGCAATATAGTTCTGTGTACAAAATAGTTCTTCCTCTTCACATAGGTGTTATAACTATAAATCTTCATTTAGCAATCTGAATTCCATAGCAAGCAAGACATGTAGATTTATGTCCAGCAAACTTAACATATTTACTTGCAGAGATGAATTTTTAACTGTTTTCCATAAAAATTGAGAATTTCTTGTGTGAAGTAACACTCTTAAACCTAGTAAGCTCAATGTTTAGAGGAGTTAAGAGGGTTGGCAAGTTTCTGCCCCTTTAGGCTATGTAACTCAGATTGCTAGTGGCCAGGGACAAAATCCTGTATTAAATATCTGTTTAGAAATAGTATATGAGAGTTAATAAATAAATGCACATTGTAAGAATGTTACAGACATGTAAAGGAGCTATTAACGAAAAAGTGTTAGTTTAAGTAACTTATTGACATATTGGATTTTATAACAATTAAAATAGTGTATTGAAATAGCTATTGCATTATTAATATTAACCTTCATAAACACCTACATATAAACTTTTCTCTTTTTGTAATTACTCATCTTTCTGCTTTTCTTCATCCTCCATGCCTGGTGGACTTGTGCATAAAAGGCTGATGTGCCTTCAAATTGATTTTTGATGTCTATGGCAGGGACAGTTATGATCTGGTATTTAAGGGAGGAAATCATTAAAATGTTCAGACCTCCTTCTGGTTTGGCATTTTCTGCCTTTGCTTTTGGGCTGTGGCCTTATAATAGTTGTTTGCCACTATGTGACTGCTATTTTGAATTATTTCCACATGGTCTTTATGAAGAACACTTGTAAGGGCCTTGCCACACATTCACTTGCAACAGTTGAAAATTGTTGGAAAGCAAGTGACCTATTAAAATTAGCAAGTGTTAAGAGATAACCCTTGCCTGAAAGGGAACAACTTTGCAAGGCCTTGGAGGGCACTTAACACATGTAAAATTGCTTGGACCTTCAGCTTGCATTTTAACTGCCTTAATTAGTGTTAAGCTGAATGTGTGGTGCCACCCTAAGTTACCATTTCAAGGTTTTCTTCATGCATGGACCTTTTTTACTGATTTTGTGGAGCAGATATTAGTTGACCCTGTGGAAAAGGCAATGTGGGAACTGCTTGTGCATTATCATGAAATATTTATGGTTAAAGTGAACAATGAGTCATGTCTGCTCAGAAGTGTTAAGAGAAGAAGTATGAATGGCTACGCAGATTGTTCTTTTTCAGCTTTTGAAGCAGGTTGAGAATCTACATCTTTGTGATGTAGCAAACAAGCGTGAATGGATAGAAAGTAGAACACTTGCTGACTGGGGAACTGTGGTCTATACTTAGATACTATATATTTGGATACATATAAATAGAGTATACACTAGAGCCGCATCTACAAGAGACATTTACTGTGTGTCTCTAGTGGGTTATGGAATAGAGAAAATCCCACACAATTTACTGATTCATTTTGATGCACTGGCTGGGGGAGTAGTTAACTGATTGCACGATTTCACAATGATTACACACTTAATTTATACAACACAATTTTATTTTAAAACTCTTTGCTACGTATATAACACTGCTTAGCTTTAAGAAACACCACAAACATTAAAAACACAATAATTACATCTATCAGAAACAATGCTCCGAATGCACTTCCTTCCCAAACAATACTATAAGAATTAGTGTTACAAAAACAACTACAATTACAACTAAAAGTTAAATTTGAATCAATACTATTATTTTCATAATATACTTACAATCCTAGAATTCCAAGAAGCCAAATACCAAAATATGGTTTCATTCCTCAGTAGTACGATTTAATGGGTTGGCCTCAGTAGTACGGTTCAATGAAATGGGCTCAGCAATACAATTCAATAGGCTGGCCTCAGCAGTGATAGGACTAAGTCCCCTTCCTTCAGTCCCTTTCAGGTGCTCCGCGGCTTCAGCGTGAACTAAGAGATTCGTGTTCACGGAGAGGGTAGTTTCAGGTGATCAGTCTGAACCGGGCTATACTTGTGATTTTTCCTTCGTTGTTCTACAAGTATAGTCACCTCCAAATTGGGACAGCAAGTTACCGTTTTTATTGAGCGAGTTGCCGTCAGCGGGCTCCTCCTACTCAATATATGGTTGCTCCCAAATTTGGGCTCGGATCTTACTCAACAGATTCTTTTACCTTTGTTGAGCATTTTAAATTACCTTTGGGAAACTTCCATATCACTGCAAATGCCCTTTTCTTACCAACCTGGTTAAAAGGCCTCAGGGTTTGATCTCTTGGAATTCAGGATATTTGCTCTCTTTGTAAAAGATTTCTAAAAGATGAAATTTAAATTAAGACTTTAAGCGAAGTCAGGACCTTTTGCACGTAGTCCCCAAAACAATGAACTAGATAAGGAGATAAATCTTATCTTCTTCCTGAAACTGGCTAATGGGCAACCTTTACAAACATTCAAACTATTTCATTCAATATGACACTGTGCAGTAGACTAATTAGCTACACAGTAATTGTCCTGGCATCTACATGTGTGCCCCTATTAGGTTGGAGCAAACTAATTTGTAAAAACAAGTACTATCTTTCTGTGAAGTGTAAAAAAACTCCCTAGTAGCACACATATAGATGCTGCCTGGTTGGCTGGGGCACAAGAGTGCTTCAGTGCAGGGACTGCTTGCTGGCTAGCCCCATGCTGAAGCTCCCTCTTGCCCCAGGCAGCAAGTCTGCAACACATAGAGCTGGATCAGAGGAGCCCTAGCTGGTAGGAGGCCCTGTGGGCCAGCCTGCCAGACTGGGACTGGTCCCCACAAATAAACAGTGCATCTTATTGCTTTGGAGTTAATTACTCCTGAGCGCATGTTCAAGCAGTGTGCCTGGGAGCAATTAACTCTGGAACAGTAAGCTCCAAGTTTATTCAGGCACCATAATTACATGTGTAGACGTGCTCTAGGAAGCTGTGTATCAATAAAACCAATATTTTAATAAGCTTGTTACTTTTCAAACTTGTGCTTTTTAGTTTTCTAAATATTTATTAAAGTAATTCGTGTAGATAGTTTCAGATTTTCTAAGTGTTAGGTCAACAGCCATTTTCCACAGTGGCTTCCAGTAGATGTCTGGGTAGAATTAAAGGTATTGGGTTAGCCTTGAATGGTTTGGGAAATAGTTACCTGATAGGGTGACTGTCACCATAACATACTGTCAGAGCTGAGATCAGCAGAGGCCCTGAAGCTAGCATGCTATCAGTAAAAATTAGTAGGATCGGTTACCTGGACATCCTTTATGAGCGCCCTTCTGTTTGGGCGTGCATTACCTGCCTTTTCTGCCAGAGCCCAGATTCATTAACCTTCCAAACATACTGTGCAGTTTCTTTAGGGCTGTTGAAAAAAGGATTGAAGAGGATAGTCCTTTATTTATGGACAGTACTTTTACATTAGTTTGGAGAGTGGGCTGCTAGAATTACATTTTAGGAATTTGAAGAAATAAAATCTTGAAGTGAAGGAATAGGTTTAGCATGTAGCTCTCATGGTACATGTCAACAACTTACAGCACCTTTTGAAATATCCCAACGGGTTTATTTTTTCTCAGTACAGTTGTGAGAACTCAGGAATCAGATGATGTAATGTAATTGTACAAGTAACTTGCAGAAGGTTGAAGTACCACCGAAGGTTTAGGAAATGGATTATACCCCGTCATTTTAAGTCTAATCAAGCATTTTAGTAATCTAAATCATTATCCTGCCAGCTCAGGATTCTCCCAGCAGAGAGTGTCCGTCAATAAAAGAAAAAGACTTCTATGACCTGATTTACTTACTGCAATTCCAAACAACATAATAACAGTTGCGACACCTAAATAACTTTTAACTGGGTATCATTAATTTATTCACTGTGTACTTTCTAACATTCACACAGAAACCATGACTATCAAGACTAATTTTGTATCAAGAGCATTCTTTGTCCAAGAAATTAAAGCAGTGGCCATAGGCGACTGGTAGGGGGAGCATGTGCCCGCCCCAAGATTGGCTGTGGTCCGCCCACAAGCTGTGCCCCCCCAGTCTCAGGAGGCACCAGTCACCCATGGCAACTGGGATGCCATGGCACCCTGGGGTGCTGTGAGATCTCATTAGGGGTGCTATACTACCCCATCCCTGTGTGAGAAGGTCAATGCTTTCCCCATCCAGTGCCTGCCCCAGGTACTCCAGCAGCACCTGTGGTCACTGGTGCTGCCTTCTCCCACTCTCATCAAGTTGCCTTTGTGCTGGTGCCTCCCAGCCCCCCAACAGCCCACTGCTGCAAGCATGTAGGCAGGCAGATGCATGGATAGAGTTGGACTTTACAGCCTGACTCATCTTCTCCACTCCTCCCAAGTTCCTAGAGGCAATGGAAGAGGCTTCAGGGACAGTCTCTGGTATATGAGATTTTGCAGGAGCAGCCTCAGCAGTAGGGGCTTTGCTTATTCCCTGAGGTACAGACCAAGGTTCAAGTGGGAGCAGATAATGAAAAGAGCAGGGCATGCATGGCAGGGTGAAAGGTCCTGCCCCTACTATCCTGCCCCTACAGTAATTCACAACTTTATGACTCCCTCTATATCTTTTTGGAATTTAGATACTAGCTCAGTAATTTTCAACTGGAGTGCCATGAAATTCAGAAAAATGATGGAAGGGTGCCTTGGTGCCTAAAAAGGTTGAGAACTGTTGCTTTAGAGTATTTTAAAAATACATCCCACCTACACTGAATTTATTCTGTTACAGTTACTTTTTAAATTGAAAACAATCTTGGAAGGTGAGTTAGTTGCATAATTATTTACTTGAAAGGAAAAGCTTTTTTTCTTTTCAGCTTTGAAAATTATAGAATACAAGTGTCATTGCAATATGTTTGTGCTTTTCTATAATTATAATCATTTTATTTAAATCAATATTTAGAAGAATGAAAACTTCTTTGCTTTAGAGCTTACGTGTTTTGGTGAGTTTTCCTCTATCTCTACTAATTTGTATGCAGGGCTGGAAATTTTGTGTCAAGGGTATGAGAAAATTAAATCCAAAGCTATTCCTTTGTTTAAAAAATTACACAGCAGCCACAGTCTGCGCCAAGATCTGCTTCTATAAGAGTCCCAGGTATCCAAGAGACAGCTTCTCTTCTTGTAGCATAGCTCGTTCCAGGGGTTGTGCAAATGATCCTTTCCTTGATTTAGAAGCAAAATGGCATTGGAGCATTTTTTGACAGAAACTGGTGACTTAAACTTTCTTTCTTACAGATTCCAAATTTTCTGATGTTCAGGATACACACAGCAATGTTCATGTGCTTTTACTGAACCTTATAGGATGGAGGAATTTGATTGAGGATAGTAATGGATAGGGAAGTGGGTTATTGAGAAGGGGAGATGGGAGAAAATTAACATTTTTGATACCCTTGGTTATCTTGGTTTTAGCTCTTGTACAGTACACAGATCATTGGATAATGTTTTATACATGTATATACATCTTGCTAGAAAAATATTATTACAGTATCACATTTGTCACTCCCATGAGAAATATAAGTAAATGTACCTGAAATAATGAGCAAAAAGATTTTATACTCAGAACAACTTAAAATAACGTGAATTATTTTGTAAGCCAGCAAAGCTAGGTCTAATTAGCTATGGAGCTTCTGGAAATAGACTGTGAGGGTAGTATTTATTATATTGTGATGAATTAGGTTGTTGGGTTTTTTGCAGCGGTGGTGCTCTTTTGAGCCCGTGGCATATTGCGGAGTGTTTGGTCTTCATTTTTAAACACCTTGTGCTTCAACCATTACAAATCTGAGTGTATAGGAATATTTGTGATTTACCACAGAGTAAAAGGTGCTGGGTCTTTACCATATGTCATATTGTATATGAGGTTATCCTCCAGTAGAAGCTAAACTAGAACAGCTTAGCTCTCCATTAGAGAAAGAGAAGTTACAGGAGGGTTAGCTTACTGCAAAATAAGAGCATGCATACAGGCAGTTACTGTGGAGCAGTTAATGCATGGTACAGTCTGTGCTAAATTGTTTATACGTTCATACCCTGTGATAGTTTTAAACTGAGTTCCCCATGTGGGCCAAATTTTCTCTGATTGCTATGTTGACCGATAAAATGTTTTTTGAAAAGAATGCTAATATTGAGCATGGAGAGTCACTGATGTATGTCCACTCTGGGTGAAACTGTCCATAGAAAGAAGTTGTTACCCTTTGAGGTAAGAGCACCCAAGCAGTAAATGGATTGTGCAGGGTAAAGCATTCTTAACTGAATGTGCACTCCAAATCATTTTTGAGGTTCTTTTTTTGTTTCAGAGCAGCTACATGAAATAAAGGGATGGTCAGGTCCTCTTCTGAGACCGTGCAGTCTTAATTGGGCAGCTATGATATTAGGCTCACATTAGGTTTTCAAATAACAGTAGCGTAACAATGGATGGACAAGCAGGGAGAACTCTGGGCACTGGAATGGAGCCAGGGGGATAGTACCTTAGCGCCTCCCGTCCATTCAAAACTATGCACAGAAAAATTCAAAATTATGCAAAGTCAATTACTTCCATTTTTTTACAAATTCAATAAAACACTATTTGAACCGTCTTTAGAAATATATGCAGGTACTTTGTATTTATATAACTATATAACATATTATATCACAGAATCTTTAGTCCTTTACTATTCTATGAACAAAAAATAAAAATGTGTCCCAGCAGGTGGGATTTTTAAAACTAAATAAAACTGTTAGGACTTGTTATACTGATATTAGGTTTTCTAATTTTCAGCAAAATTATTTTTTTTCTTTTTCAGTAAATTAGATGCTCATTTTTTTTTTCAAAGTTCAAAACAAAATCAATTAAACAAAGGAGTGCTAAGAGTCCTTGCGTGCACTGTAACAAAATTATTCCTCAGTGATATTGGGTTCTTCACACAGTACAGTATAGTACCTGTCACAATACCAACAAAATAAGTCAAATAATAATAAAATAAAGCATCAGTAATACTAAAACAAAAATGTATTTGTTAACTTTAAAGTCGTTTTAAGTTCCAAGGTTGAAATAAAGGAAGACCAGCTCTTTCAGTTTGTCTTCTGAAACAAAATGCCTGTGATTGGGAAAGGACAAGGTTGTACAGTAAGTTGCTGCACTGTGCATCAGCTGTTCATTACAGCATTTATGTAACAACCAAATCATATACTAAAAATCAAACATCTACTATAACATATTTTAATTTTATTAAAAAAAAATATTTTTGTCCTGATTTATGTGTGTTTGCATTGTGTATATAGAGGTGATTGCATAATAGCTCAAAAATGAAGTCTTACTCTGGCAGGGGGAGGGGGGAGTATAGTGCGTGTGTGGAGGGGATTTGTAGGAGGGTTTGTCGAAGGTGTGTTTGTGGGATTTGTGACAGTGGTTGTGAACTGGTGTGTGTGAGTGTGCATCTTGGGGACCGGAATGGGGGGTTGTGGTGTTTGTGCTGGCAGGGTGCTAGCATGGGAGTGTATGGGGTTTGTATGGATGGGCGTGGGATTTGTGGGTGGGTGTGGGCCCCTTGCCACATGCAACCTCCCCCCCCACACACACACACAACCCCTGCCGGTGGCAGCAGCAGTCAGTGCTCATGACAGGCAGAGCCCCCCCCACAGTGGCCTAGCCCAGCCCAGCCTGCTGGTGGATGCCTTCAAGCCAGAGTGGGTTGGCTCCATGCCAGTACATGGGGCTCACGGCACTTCAGGTGGGAGCTGCACAGGGCTGGGCTTGGCCAGCTCCATGCCTCCCCACGTGGCTCTGTGCTGGAGTGCTGGAAGCTCCATATGGAGGCACAGAACCAGCCCAGCCTGATGACACATTGCTCCCACCTGCAGTGCCACAAACCCTTTGTGCTAGCATGGAGCCAGCCCGGTTTGGCTCTAAGGCGTGTACCAGTGGGGTGGGCCTGGCCAGGCCGGCTTCGTACCTCCACATGCAACCCCCAGGACTCGGCTAGAGCTGCGCACCACTGGGGGGCTCTGCCTTCTGTGGCCATGAGCACCCTGAGAGCCTGCTGCTGCTGCCGCTGCTGCTGCTGCTGGCAGTGGGGGCTGTGCACCATGGGCACAGGGGCGGGAGGCATGTGGCAGGGGAGCCTACACCCACCTCTCCTTCCTGCAGGCAGGAGCTCCCCTCCCCACTCACCAGCTGTCCAGTCATGTGCCACTGTGCTCGGTGCCTCCACGTGGGACTCCCCGTGATACGTCATTTGAAAGCGCCATGCTTCTACTGTGAATCGAGCCCTGACTCGCGTAGCTGGCTTTTACTGTTCTTATGTTATAAATTAGTAAATTTCAGGCCTCCAACAAGCCAAAATGAATGGGACTGAAGTAAGGCAAATTATGCAATATTATGCAATTATGTGAGCATATGTTTTATACAGAAAATTACATGGGTGCATAATTGCATAATTCCCCAAGATGTAAATTGTTTCTGAACCCTGACCTCTACTGCAGGTTGTGACCTATGGCTTATACTTCTCTTCCTGTAAGTACAAGTAGCAGTTTAGGTTGTGTTTGTAAAGTCTCTGTGATGGGCCCCATCCTTCTTCTCCTGCATCAGATATTTGGCCTGACAATGCAAATATGGCTTTGTTTCAGAATTCTACCATACATAATCCAATAAAGTTAGGAGAAGCAGCAAATAACATTTTCCATTTTGTTTCCACTCCACCTCCCACCACCATCCGTCTTCTTCCACACACCTCCTATTCCCACCCCTCAGTGTCCTTTGAAGATTAACATTGTTAGAGTTTTGAAGTTTAGAGTTTTGAATAAGACCATTTGCAGTTGGGGAAAGATTTGCTTCTCTCTGTTTGGTTCCTTTTCCTTCCTTTGTGACATAACAAGTCAAACAAAGTAAACCAGAGATTGGGACGTACTTTGAGCTTAAAGCTCACTCAGATGCCACAGAAAGGGAGAGTACAGCATTTCTATACTTGCTTTCCAGCCCATAAACACTTGTTCTGACAAGAAAAGGAATTAGTAGTTTAGACTGCTTGTAATCACCATTTGTGGTTTCTTCAAGGAAAGTCCAAAAGTTCCCAGTGAAAACACCCTGCCTAACCCAGTTTTAAAGCTAATTGCTCTGTCGTTCCATCCAAGATTCTTAAATAATATAATAAATTGAATGACTTGGCAAGGATTCTATTAGGGATGTTTCCTTTCACCTCTTCTTGGGGCCTACTTTGGGAGGAGGCAGTGAACTGGTATTCAGAATTGCTCATCCCATAGTATTTCTGTGGGCTCAGACCAAAAGAGAGCACAGAATAAAAAAGAGGGACTGTTCCCCTTTCCATGACCTCTCCCTCAAAAGGCAAAGGAAAATGACAAAATCCCACAAGAACCAGGAATGCCCACAGAGTTCCAGATCTCCTTCTTTGAGCCCTAGTTCCTCCACCAGAGAAGAGGAACATTTGGTTGTGGGTCATGAGAACTCAAATCAGAGATCCAACAGGGTGGGAGATGTAATTGGAGAATGCCCAAGGGCAGGTTCCTTCCAATCAAAACTCAAAAAAAGAATTTGCCATCCCTCTTTCTTCCTTCTCTGCAGAAGTAATAATTTCCAAGGAGCAGGATACTCCCACTGGTTGGTTGGCAAGCCCCAGAACATACCGAGTTCTAAATTTTTAGCTTTACAGAAAGAGCTATGTCAATAAAGTGCTGATTGGCAGTCTTAATTGGCAATCTGAGCAAATTCTCTGTATCTAATATTGTCAGGTGGAACCTTCTTAATTGAAAATCTTTATATAGGACAGAGGTAGGCAACAGCTGGAACAAGTCAAAATGTTCACTCCCTATTCCAGCAAAGTGTATGAAGGACTGTGAGTTCTCATGAGCTGATGGTCCTTTCATTCCTACTCCTAACAAAGGTGTCAGAAAAGAGACACTTCCTATTCCAGTTGTAAGAGCTCTGCCTGGAACAGCAGAGGAAGCCTAAAGTAGGGCATGGGTCCAGTTCCTTCTACCAGGCCAGAAAGTCTTTAATTGCAACCAATCCTTCCTTCGTCTAGAAATAGGAGGAGGGACAGAATATCTCAGTCCTCAGATACTTGGTTTCAGCCACCTTCAGTATAGATAAAGGAGGTAATGGAAATAAGGATACCCTCTTGATCTCCAGGCTTCTCCACTTTCCTCATTCCCAAATTCTAAAAGAGTACACAAAAGTATTCTGAAGTGCTCTCACACTGCTTTAGAACCGGTGCCTATCCTTTAAAGTTAAAGATGCTAGGGATTTTACTCCATATTCTTCTTAGTAAGAAAATGATCAGGTGGATTCCAATACTGTTCAATAAATAATTTGACAACTGTACTTTATAAAAAAAACCTTTCACCCAAAGGAGGGAGAGAAGAAACCCAAATAGAAATGCTAATATTGCAGATTATATCCTGGGCAGGTCAGCTAGCCTCCATCGTAAAACAGGGAACTGAATATAAAAGTGGGCTGACTAAGGTATCAGCTGACAGACAAATCTGGTGTTTGCTCAGAGATGCAGCCTGATTATCTTGGACTGGAGAAGGGGTCTGCCCCATAATGGGAATAGAGTAATACATTTTACATTTATGGCAGTATCAGAAGTTATTTCTTTGTATTATATAGCAAAGAATGTGTTTTTAATGGATGCAGTATGCAAATGTGGCACATTTGATTCATTTTACACTAACTTGCTTCAGCACCATCAGAAATTACATTAGCTTTCTTTTCATGTCTTTTCAGTGTCATAATGAAGAAGTTGCTTAGGCTCTTAACGAATGACAGAGCAGTTTTTAAGCACTTAATGTGCTGCAGTGCTTGATGTAAAGTGAGGCAGCTTATCTCAAAGCTTTGTCATTCAATGTAGTTTTACTTCAACTCATATGGAATAAATAAACTAGGCAAAGAGTTCACTTGTGTCCACACTGAAAGGTGCATCTTCCATACTTTTTTGTGATGATTCCAGTCATCACCTTCTGATTTATAGTGCTGGAATTGGTATTGGATCTGTCTGTTGCTATGAAATGGCTTTAACTGATGTTGCTTACAATGTAAAATGTGGCCAACTAGAGTTAAAACTCTTTTCTTTTGCTCTTTCCTTCTCCCACATTGGAAACCTTTTTTTAAGAACTTAAACCTCTGGAGTTCTTTGCTATGTCTAAGAAGTAGTTAAAAGGACTGAGTTTGAGCTGTGGGTTTTATTGTGATAGTTCTGTTTTAAATGAAGTCATATTGTTCTAATGTTGCATGCCTCAGTTTCCCCGTAAAGCCAGTATATGGGGAAAAGCTAGTATATGGGGAAGGAATGGGTTAAGAAATAGTGAAGGAACAAGACAAAATAGACCTCTGGCATCAACAAAGACTTGAATAGCTTTGTTGACATACAAGCAAAGGTGAGCTAGCTGATTCCTAGGAGGCTGGAGGGAAGCTGAAGTAAATGGAGAGGAAAGTATGAAACAAGGAGGGTTTCAGTTTGAGAGCAGGGACCAGAGAGAGGGACAGACAGATGGACTTTTCAGGCTCAGGGGCTGGGCAGACTGGAAAGAAAAGAGGAGAGAGTTCTGGCCTGTGTGGGCTGGGGTGGGGACAGAGGAACTGCTTAACTCTGTAGTGGGGGCCAGAGAACCTCTGGCTGGCTGGCTTTTGTCCAGTAAATGCCTTCACTGAAGTGGAGCTGTCTCTTTTTCTACTTATAACTTTGGGTTGCACTTGTTCTCCCCCTGCTCTCAGGAGCAGAACTGTATGCTTGTTTCTTGAGTCGGGGCTACAAGACCCCAGGGAGGGTAAGGGACCGACAGGTCTGGGTCTCAGAATGGTAAGGAGCCAGGGCTACCCTTCTGTTCTAGAGGCTATGCCTGGTCCGGCTTTGCGGGGGGCACTCGCAAAGATGAGACACGGTTGCATGGTCCTGATCAAGTGCGCCCCCCTGGGGGGTCTCCATGACACTCGGCCATAAATTTAGCACAGTATTATAATGAAATTCATTTTAAAACACAAAAGCACCACAGACAAAAAAAAAGTTACCATGGGTAAAATTATCAGAAGTGCCTAAGTACACTAAGGTCTAAGGATCAGAATTAAAAAGTAATTTAGAGATAATTCCCATTGAAACTCAGCTGGAGCTTGAGTGCCTATGTAGGAGTGCTCTTTCTTTTGAGAAATTATATTTATGCGTGGTGGGCTCATTGTATGCTTAGTTTGTTAAAAACAGGAGCACATGTGCATGCGCGCACACACGCACAAATATAATATGGGGGTGGGAATGTAAGTACGTATGTTTGTGCATAAAAACTATAGTTGTTCTCGACATGCTTATTGTTAGCTTTAAAAAAAGAAAGGGATATATGTGTGTGGGCCTGTAAAAATCAGCCAGAATTCTGGAAAAAAGAGTGGGGGATAAAATAGTTAAAAGAATACAAATTTAATTTTCAAACATGGTAGTCTTTTAACCTCCTGACTTGAACCCTTTTGATAATTTTACCTATTGTTAATTTTATTTTGCTTTGGTGAGGTAGATTTGTAACCGGTTTAAGATGAGATTCATTATGCTGCTACCCTAAAATTACAAACAGTATGTGCCCCAAATACACATTCTTTATGTAAACTCCTTTCATTAAATCCTTCCTTAGGAGCACTGAGGTACTTAGCAAGTGCTTTTGTGATAACCACATATGCCAACTCAGTGGTGGTTCAATTCAAATCCCTTTCTCAAGAATTTCTGACACCTGAAAGTATCAGTCTTATTAAAGAACACTGAGGATGAACATGGAAACAATAAAACATACCAGAGCATAATTAAATGAAAAGGATGGCACTTAAAACTATTGACAACAAAAAGCAACTTATTTGGAAGAGCCCTTCTAGTGCAGTTTTCATCAGGGCACTTGTGGACCTCGGTTCTATGAACTTAGAGCAGGGATGGGTAACATGGCAGATCCGGCCAGCAGCCAGGCTTCATTTCCCAGCAGTTCCTGCCTCCATGGCTGGGGCCGGTTTCCATGGCAACCCCAGCCTTGTGCTATCACAGTGCAGCTCCATGGAGCCTGGTCCCAGCCATGTGAGCAGGGGCTGCTGAGAAATGAAGTCCACTGTTGGCCTGAGGGCCGGACTTTGCCTGCCCCTGACTTAGGTCATTTTGAGGGTAGTGTCCCTTTTGTGTTCCCAGTCCTTCACAGGGGCAATCTGAGTGATGCTACACATTGTGCACCCTTTCAATATGCTCATGGCCTTTGGCTAAGTAGCCTGTTGCATTATTGGGCTTTTCATCAGATCATTTTATCCACCAACCACACTGAAATCGACCAAAATTGTGACAAACGTAATTTTAGCGCCAAACTATTGGATAACAAATGCGGGGGGGGAGGGAAGGGGAAATAACCTATAAATGTTTGGCAGTTCTGCCAAGTGCCCAGATTTGACATACCTTGGTAATCTGTGTCAGAAGAGATCTAGCACACTAGAAAAGTTTGTGCCTAGAACGGAGACCAGAATGGCTATCCAGCATCAACAGCTAGAATCAGCTCCTCACAACTGCTTCAGTAGATGAGCCAATCAGCTGTTTGTAATCCTGTTCAGTGATGGTAGGAATGCACGGGATGGTTTCTAGTACCTGTGCTGCTAGTGCAGCCTCACAATGTGGGAAGGAGAATGAGAAGAAATCTCTTCCACACGTGCATTCTGCAGGCCATCAGTAGGGGACGTGGACACTATGAGGATTATAGTGGTGCCCTAGCCGTTGCTACATACATTCTTGTCTTCCCCCACACAAGCCTGTGAGAGGGGGTGTCCTGTTGCTTGGAAGACTCACCCCAGCCAGTGACAAGAATTTCCTTCCTATTTTGATTGCAGTGACTGACCCAAGTGCTCTTACTATCTCAGGTTGCCTATACTCTACCTGTAAGTATTGTTGGAGTATAAAATTTTATATCGAGCTAGAAAACTGCCACCAATACCTGCTAACCTATTTTACATAGAAGTAGATAACTGCTATGTAACATAGTATCTTTGAATTAATCTGATTTTAAAAAAATAATATCTCTTTCTGTGATTGCTCTCTCTCTTATTCTATCCCCTTGGCTTTTTCCATAAAACCTTTAATAAAAGGTTGCTGTATTCAACCCGTTTTTAACCAGAAATCTAGATGATTTTACTTTACGTGTAGCAAAATAATTTTTAATTCCATGTTGCACATGAAGGGAATCTTTCTTATAAATTCTTAGATGGATGTTTTTGGCTTCAGTGCTGTTGTATTGGTATATGATTGTTTATATGCTAAATGCCACCCTTTTGGAAAAGAAGTAGATAAATTGTGATGCCAGAATCTTAAGGTATAATGATTTTTTTTTTTGAGTGTCCAGCAGGTTTTTGAATCCAGGTGTTTAGGGCGATGGATTATTGAGTTGTTCCCACTATTTTTAGAAACTTTTTGTACCAATAATAAATGTTTTTAAATGCTTCAACTTACTACTAATGTGATTTGTTATAGTTTCTTATATACTACTAATGTGATTTGTTATAGTTTTTTATATTAAATTATCTTAAAAGCATAGCTTCATTAGAGATTCATCAGCTAGCAGAATTCTAAAAGCTTGCACTCAAACAGACTATTTCAATAAAGAATGTTTAAAAATACAATATAAAGTAAAACAAAAATAAAAGATGGATTCTAGTGTCAAACATGATTATTTTCATAATTTTTCAGGATGAGCACTGAAGAACTACCAGAGGTTCCAGTACTTTACAGAGATGTCTCTTCTCTTTTGCTTATCCAGATTTTAACCATGCCACAACCATTGCACAAAGGTATGTTACAAAAATGTATATAGTTAGATGATTATATATGTGAGTATGCATTCCTGGTGGCTTTTAAAACAGAAAGACAGAGCTTGTCTGCTGTGGTTCTAAAATGACTCTACCTTATCTACATTAGGTGGCATTGAACGGAAATTTTTGTTGTGGCTTGACAGGCTTATCTGTGTCCCCTGTCTTCTCACCTTATCTGTCAGCTAATACAGTAAAGATGCAAGGGCTGAGGAAAAACTATTAAGTTCTTGTACTGTGGAAAAAGCGTCCTTTACATGACCTTCATCTCTTCACTGTAAAGGGGGCAACTCAATATTTCAAGTTGAACTTTGTGCCTAAGGGTAAAACATAGTAATTTATTTTGAATGTAAGAGTTCAAATTGCAGCAATCACATATATTAGGAGGTTGCATGCTAAGATGATAATTGCTGTAATGGAGGCAGACTGTAGAATAACTGAATCAAATATTATATAGACTACCATAAATTAAAGTTGTCATTATCAGAATTAAAGATATTGTATTTCTCATGCAAACACATGCTTATTGTTTATAAACATCAGTTTTGCATGGCTAATTTTGTCAGTAGTCAATACTTGTTCCAGAATAAGGTGATTCAGAGCTTTTGAATCCATGATTTTTTTATTTATCTCTAGTACTTTATATAAAATATTCCTGTTAGCTCACTGGCAATGAATAGAGAAGCTAAAAATACAACAGAATTGTTATGTTCCTTGTTGACCAATTATATACACAATTTTGAGGCACTACTGGCCACAGTAATGTTCACTGTAATTTAATATGAGTTGTGTTTCATTAGTTTGCAGTTAGCTAAGTAAGAGGTGTATTGTCCCCTTGACGCATGCACCTAACTTTCATTAAGGGTAATAAAAGCTTTATACGGCCGTTCAGTGGGAGCAGATGCCTAGTTATTGAGTGTTTCACTAATTCTCAGCTCGGGAGTGGGACCTTGTAGGGGGCTATGTATATTTAGTAATTGTTTTTCTGTTTATTTTGTTATCTTATTTCAGTGCACTATCAATGCATTAGTTTTTAATTTTTGGTAATCCAAAGAGAGTCAACACTGAATCAAGAATGAAAAACAGCTTGTCATAGAAATAATCCATTTATTATAGTCAACGTATTTTTAATAATCAGAGTCTGAAAGTTCTTCTGATAGAAGGACTTAAAGGGGTAACTGCAATATAGAAGACTCATTGCAGAAATTAGCTCTAGAATTGTTCTTTTTACAAGGAAGGAAAAAAGACAGGTGCAAATGATTTAATCTTCCAGTGGTTATTTTATTTAAGAATGTAGGGCAGCTTTTTATGCAATTGCACTTTTATATTAGGAAAGACAACATTCAATTTAGAGCAAAGCTTCCAGTAGAGATTTCTGTAAAATGTTACATCATCCACACGTTTTTCACTTGCTTTTGGCCAGAACATGTGGTAGCTGAGAAGATCAAGGCAAAGTGGCAGGGAGAAGATGAATATAAACTTTTTCAAGTCTATAACACACTAAGATAGAAATCAGAATGGGTTTCGTAAAACTTTGTAATAAAAGATGAATAGACAAAAAGGAGGAAAAGCCTTTCATAATTCTTGCTCTCTAAACTTGTAGAAGGAAGCTTGGTCCAACATACAATAGTAATAATTTTAGCTCTTTTTCAGTGTGTGTGTGTAGTTGTCAAATTTAAGTATCCTAATCGCACTTTTACTAATGGGAAAGTAGAAGTATTGAAAGGTAAAGTGACTGTCTTGAAGTCAGTGGTAGAGTGAGGAATAACATCCACATCTGACCATGCTGCTTCCTACACTACTTCCAGATTTTTGATTACAGAGCAAATAGTGGCCATGTTGCACACAGGTGCCAATGCAAAGTGAGTGAATTGTGTTCTTTCCTATATACCAATCTCTAGAATGCTCGTAAAAACTATTTCATGGGAGAAAAGATGGGGAATCCAATGACACTTACCTTCAAGTCATAAGAACAAAGAGAAGCTGGGTGCAATTAAGAATACAGCATACATGGAAGGGCTTTTTCTTTTCATTTTTTGAGAGAAACTGTTTATGCTGGTACTGGATTCCACGCCATAATGTCTACATTTGGAGTATAGGCAATTTCAAAACCTGTAAAATATTTATTTGTACCTTTGATTATGGTTCCCATGGTAAACTATAATTACTTTATTCTTGTGGTATTTAATCTATTCATCCTTTTTGGGATCTAATTGTACCTACATAGTATTTTTGGAAAACATTAGCGCTTTATATAGAGGATGCACACTTCATCTAGTGCCCTTCAAATATAGCTCTGGGAATTGCATTAACTGCCGTATTATCTGTTGGATTGTCTTGGTATCTTTTTCAATACTTCATTGATTAAGGGAAAATAAATGCCATTACACTGTTCAGTCTTCTCATTCAGTGAGAGGAAAATTGATCTGAACCCATCACAAAGAAAGAACACCACAAATTAAGTCTTTTATTACAGGAGAAACTTTGGTGGAGGTCAGAGCATTTACAGGCACTAGTCACATCAATTTATAACAAGTAGAATAAGAGGGTAATATAGAGTGATCAGCAAAAGAATCACTGCATTCAAAATGGTGAAACAGTTTTTGAATTTTTTATAAGTCTTAAGATGGGTAGGTTTGACATGGTTGGCATTTTGATTTAGGGCACTGTGAATTCATGTGTGATTAAATAATGTCCACCAAAAGTGCTTCAAAGTGATTTAAATATCAGCCTGACTGAGTTACCACTGATGAAACCATGATAAAGTATACAATTTGGACACATATTAGGGAGTGAATCAGGATTATGTCATAAATGAGGCTGTTGTCTTTAGAACCCCTATTAGCACGTGCAGAACTAGGAAGGTGTGTAACATTTGTAGCAGTGTACTGCAAGAACAGAAAAGGAGAGACTGTTGGTTAAAGCTTTCTCTGTCATAGTACTCCTGTGTGATGATGGGCAAGTCATTTAAACCAAACATACTGATGTTCAGCTTGGTGCTCTGTGGCAGTGGAATGGGTGGAGGGTCAATCAGAGATATGCTTGACTTTCTGGGTTCACCCCAGCTTTTCAAGAGCATTCAAAAGCAGCTTGAGGGCTGCTTTAACATAAAGCACTAAAAGGAAGCTATAGTCTGCCAGTGAAATGCCTGTTTACTGGTTCAGGAGCCATCTGCATTGGTATATACCAGTGGAGTTTCCTTTTACAAAGGAATAAGTGTTTCCATCCACTCATCATTTACAGCTTTAATCTGGCTCCTAGGTGCCACTTTGTATCCAAAAACAAACTTTACAATAAACATTCAGTGCATTGCAACAAAATAGTACCAAAAAGTATCCAGGCAAACATTAATATTTCACTTTCATCACTGGATAAGAATCTTGGCTAACTATAGTGTGTGTCTTAACTTTAATAGTAACCTCCTTTCAGCATAAAAGATTATATATTTATGTGTATATGGAGGCTTTGATATATCTTTCATGGTTTATCTTGCATTTCAATAGCAACATCCATTGTTCTTTTGATGTTTTTTCCAAATAAATATTTTTCTGACTCTGAAACTTAAATAGCTGTTTATATAGGGTGACTGTTTCCAGTTTAAATAAAAACCTTTTCTTTGATTTTTGCTTTCTTGGCAAACTTTCTTATTGTAGTTGTTGCCTTCCAGCTTATAACATTTAACTTGATATTTAATGACAGAAAAAGAAGTTTGTTGAGTTATCAATAAATTATAATATTTTATAGAAGTGCTAGAGGCTGCATATACACATTCAAAACTTCCAGGAAACTCCCCCACGTTTGCTTTCCTGCGAGAAAAACTGACCTGTATGGAAGTTCAGCAACCCAAGTGCTGCAGAGTGATTCAGGCAGGGAACAAGCCAGGAGCAGAACATGTCCCCTAACTGCTTCGGTTCTGGGTTTTTCCAGTCTAAAGCACTCAGAGGGTGTGTTCTGCTCCCTTCTTGGCTGAGATTGATACATGTTCTCCCTCCTCCTGTGGGAGGGGAGAGGGGGGAAGCCAAACACCCTGGGATTGCAGAGACTGGTTCTGCATCTGCTGCCTATACAGAAGTTCTGTCTCCTGAGAGAGATTCTCTGGGAAGCCACTTCACTTGGGTTGTTCCCAAGTTGTTTTTCTCCGTGAGTGGCCACTTCTACTCTCAGAGAAAAATTGTGAACTTCTGTACGCTTGTGGTTTCTTCAGAGTGACCAGGGACTCTCCCTGGAGAACAAAACATCTATTCTAGCCCAGACCTAGCACTCTGTTAATGTTTCCCATATAGACTTTGTCTTTGAGGGGTTTTAACTTGAGCTGTATAAAAGATCACTGTCAAATAGTTTCAGCAAAGAAATGTAGTTTACTTAAGAGTCAGTTTTAAAAAATTACAGGTTAAAGCAGCTCTAAGCCTTTTTAAAAACTCACTGCAAGAGCACTGCAAAAGTCCTGCTCTTACCAATAATGACCCAATAAAAATAATGCATTATTTAGGGTTTTTTGGTTGAGTGGGTTTTTTTAACAATGTCACTGTAGGCTATTTGGGTATGAAGACATTAGCTCTGGGAAAGATGCATTTAATGCAGAAGTGTCATACATTCTCTCCTTCACCTGTGAAAATATAAGCCTGCTGGAGAGTATTTTTTCCTCACCGTTATTTCCCCACCAAACATCAAAGAATCACAGAAAAGTAGTCTTGGAAGGGTTTGCGAAGGTTCACCTAAACAACTGCTCAAGGCATGACCACCCATATCTAAATTGTTCCAGACAAAAGTTTGTCTAACCTGCATTTAAAAACATACAGTGGCAGAGCTTCCACAACCTGTCTAGATAACCAGTTCCATTCTAGGTTTAAGACCTATACCTGTATCTTAATGTCCAAAGGAAGCATTCCAGTGACTCCTGGCAAGCACAACTGCCCCTGGTAGGGCTTTGCAGCCAGCAGAACTGCCCTGAGGATATGAAAGGTGTGGAAAGGCTGCATTAGTACAAGCTTGGTCCTTTTCCTTAGGTCCTGCCCTGTAGCTTTGTTGAACCTAAAGCTATGACCCCCAGTCTGTATTGACAAAGACATCTTTTGAATGTTTCTACCCTAATAGAACTAACTTACTAACTTTAGTTGGTCAAAATACCTTTCTTGCATATTATGGATTTTTAAATAAACAAATAGAATAGGATTTGCAGGTTGCTGTTTTACAATAAGCAGCAGCCTTTTGGTGGCAAATAGATTTGCAAAAAGCAGAATGTGTTTCCTTTATAATAGTTAATATAACATATTCATGCCTACAGATTATATTGTTTTATTTGCATATTAGGGGCAAAAGATGAAATTATACTGAGAAAATTGTATATGCATGGAATATTCTACTTTTGCATTTTCATTACTAAAATATCCTGTGTGTCCCTTTAACTGCATAGCAGATTAAAGTGAAGCTTAAATATGTGTAAAATCATCTAATTTCATCTCTAATATAAACAGATATAAATGAGATGTTATTAGAAATTTTAAAGGAAATACTTATTTCTTCTCTAAAAAAGTAACATTTTCTACATGCTTTAAATCATTGTTAGTTTTTAACTTATTGGTTAAGAGGCAATTCTTCATTTTTCTCACATTTCTGCACTTCAAAAAATTACCTTGTTATTATGCAGAGAACAATTATTTTATAAGTAAAACAACAACATTATTATAGATCTTTAATGTCAGCAATATTAGCATTTAAATGGACATACTAAGGCTTTATGATTAATCTAACCTCATAGTTATTCCATATGGATGCTCTCAGCATTAATAATTAACTTTAATATAGTATAATCCAGAATCCCAATGTTTGGTGATCGATAGGGTTAGAGCAATGACCTTAGTCAAGAAAGTGTGGCTCCCTAGGTGGTAATGCTCAGTAATTTACTACAAGGAAAGATCTCTTTTCTTCATTCTGTTTCTCAAAAATAAGGTGCTTATTACATTCTGGGGCATACATTCATTGTATGTGAGAGAATATGGTAATTTTTATCACTTATGTGCAGTTTTATTTTCCTATGTGTACTATTTGGAGTTTATTATAAAAAGTAGAATCAAGTACAAGAGAAACTCTTAAGAAGGCCTCTGTCAGGTCACCTTCCTAGCTCATAAAAGTATGCAGTATTAGACATGTCATCATAGACATAATGGCAACAGTGAGTCTAGATATTTGAAGAATAGTGGCTATGAAAACTCTCTTGGGAGAATGAGAAATACAGTCATATCGTGTTTTCATTCATACCTTCATTGTGTTAAATTAATATACACTGTCCTGCTGACTCAGATCTCTCTGTAAACAGACTGCAGTACCAGAGCTAAGTCCTAAACTAACATGGACTCAATTGTCTTAGAAGCTCAGGAAATCACTGTCTCAGGGAAGAGTGTGCAACCATCACAAATGCCTGACATACTCTGAAATTCATTATACGCAAATGATTTTATTTGTGTTGAAACAGGAAGTAAAGTATGTGCTTTGGGTTGTTTAATATAGGATACAGATGGTGTTGATACAAAAATTACTGCCTTTTTAATCATGTAATTACAAAAGACTATTTAGATGCAACTTGTGCTTACTAAGTGTATTCTGTTCAGATGGGTTAAAAGAATATCAAAATTCATAGGGTTGTCTACTTTAATTTCTCTTTAGCATTTGCTAAACAAAAACTGTTACTAGTTCAGAGATGAATCAGCCAATCAAACATGGAATTATGTGCCCAAGAAACCCTGAATGTTGGATATGAGAGGAGGGAGAGAGCACAACACTGAGTTCCAAATCCTTTTAATCTCATTTGATGCACAAAATTTGTTTGGCCCTTGACTTTGGAGGGCGTATTTTAACTCAACTGTGCTGTTGGGTCACATTATATCAGTGATTGTCAACCTTTATAGATTCAGAGCATGCTCTATAAGTGCCCTGTGTGCCTTGTTCAAAGCCAGCCTGGGAAATGCTGCAGTATGAGTGCAGGCTTCTGTTTTCATTAGGGTTATCTGCTAAGCCTAAAGCAAACAGAAGTGCCTGCTTAAGATGCAGGCCTTCCCAGTCTGACTCTTCAGGGTGTTTCCCAGAAACAGAGGTGCTCAGAACAGGCAGAACTGCCCTACATGACTATTTCCAGGGGGATCTTGAGGAGGAAGAAGTGAGGGGGAGTGGACCAGGAAGGGCTGCGGAGTGGTCGTAGATTATTCCAGGAGATTATAGATTACTCCTTTGTTAGAGGTTTTTAAAGTGAGGTTAAGCACATATATCTGTCAGGAATGGTTTAAATCGAAACTGCCATAGGGCAGGAGGATGGACTAGAAGACTCTTTTATGCTCCCTTTTATCCATGTTTTCTATGTTTCTAGGACAAAATTTTGTAATGTCACTAAGGCCACAAAGGAAGTTTCTCCCAGTCAAGGTTAAAATAAATTTATAGACCAATGCAAGAATGCTTGTGCATTATGTACAACAGAAACTATAGGGCACTTGCAGACGTGGCGAGTCTGATCTGATGTGCTGGAAATCCAGCATGTTAGAGGCGACTTGATTAATTGAATCTGCTGGAGCACATAAATTGACTCACTCCGGCAGCCTCGTGCATCACATGCATCAGTAGCGCAGTGTGCGTCAGTGCTGAGAAAATGACGATGGTGCACTTCGAACTATAAGACATGTTCATTGTGCTTTAGTTCAAAGCGCATCAGCGCCATTTTCTCAGCATTGACACGCACTGCGCAACTGATACACCGGCTCCTGATGCAGTGGCGGGCACTTTTAATTAGTGTGGCTCGCTAATTAAAAGTGCCCAGTGCTGCGTCTGGTGCACATGTTAAAATTCCCATAGGTCTTCCAGGTTGTCAGGGTGAGACATTTAAAAGCAACATATCCACTTTTAAGATGGTTCTGTGTTTTGAAGTTTGGTACCTTTTCATGCTGGATTCAGCATGCATTTGAGAAACATTCTGTATATAAACTGGGAGAGACAGTGTATGTTGGGTAAAAAGTCTGAAAGCTAATGATTTGTGTTTGTTTTATAGAACACTTCACCTGCATTATAAAGGTGCTGTTTACACTGTTGTATACTCAAGCCCTGGCAGCACTTTCTATTAAATGTAGTGGTGAAGACAGGATGGCATGGAAGAACTCAGGAGCTCTTAAAAAGGTTGGTTATTTACTAAAGACCATACATTTAATAGGTTTGCTTAAGAAATGTATGAAGCATTTTTAGGATGCTATATCTTTCAATGGTAAATTTAAAATAAATGCGGCCTTCTTTTCATTGGAATTCTATCTCTGGTTCAACTGTTTTATAAATACCAAGTGAGTTAATTTTGTCTGTTTTTAGCTTAATCTAGTGGATATTTGTTCACCTGAACTAAAACTACATGTTTAGGCACGAATATACAGCCATGTTTGTAATATATAGAAGGTACTGAAATGTTGTTCCAGAAGTTGCGGGGTTTTAGTGGAGTTGAGTATAAGTGCTTGCACAATGCCACCTTGTATCCAGTAACATCAGTCTCTCCTTGTCATGAGCACAAACATCTACAAAAGTGTTAATAAAAACATTTTTACCACTATTTTAATTATACAAATACTAATTCTGGTTTTAATTTTTTGAAACCCATATGCATGTTTCACTTAGGTCCCCTCTACATATGCAGAAAAGGTGCAATGGGATCTAATGCCCAATTCACACAGTTGGGCTTACTGCCATACCCACATACATTAGATCCCATCGTGCTTTATGCTTGGCACATGGGGTTTCATGCATTCCTGGACCTTTAGGATTGTGGCTGCCAAGATCCCAAGGGCTTGGGAGTTTTTCACTGCACATGGTACACCCCTGTGACAATAGAATGGGTGCTGCATTATTGTTAGCTGGATTAGTGGTGTGTTGCATTTTTTTCTTAATACTGTATATTGCCCTGATACTTTTCACATTAGATCAGTACATTTTTCTTTTTATCTGAATGTGACTTTAGTGATGGCCAATTTCACAGGTTTAAATCTGTGACAGAGCACTTGAAATAGATAATAATGCTGCCAGTTAGTATTCTTTCATAGTCAGCTTGATAAATATAGGCTGTATTTTTTACCCTTCGTAAAATACAAATAGAAAGGAACATGTTTTATCCAAACATACATTTAAAAAGTTTCAGTTGCTATCTATGATGAAATATTTGATTGTATGAAAATAAAGAATTACGTCAGACCGTAGGTGGGTTTTCTACATACTATTAATAAACATAATACTATTTTCCAATTTTTTATAGCAGTATGGAAGTATTTACAACCCATAAGCAATGTATGACATAATTTACCAAACTGTGTTCTTGGACCAAGGAAGGGAGTAATTAAGCAATATTTCCTTTGCTTCTTAAAGGCATTTACAGTCACAAATGGTGAACCTCGACATACCCAACTAATTAATTAGCACTAGTATATTCTCTTTGCTATGAAAAGAAAAAGCTAGAATTTTGATTGACATGCCTGTCTTTCGATGTTAACAGTATTGTGTGGGAAATCATTGCGCATCATTGTGTTTGGTGTTGGTAAATCAAATAGAGGAAAAAAACAAAAACAAACAAGAAAAAATTTTTAAAAATAAAAAGAAGACTGCAAAGTGGAATTAAAAAGACAAGAGGAAAAAAGAATAAACTGAAAATGGTAGCTGAGAATAAATGGTCAGAAGAAAGGCATACAGGGATAACAGAGTTGGACAGAGAGGGCAGATAGAGTAGGGAGGAAAAATCTCTTTATCAAGTTCTCAGAAGGAAAGACTTGGAATAGATTTTTGGAACTGCTGTCTTTAGGCTTGAGCAAAGTGTTTAAGTAATGAGAAGGGCTAGTCCTTGGTTCCTTCTCTCCACAACTCACATGGAAATGAATTCACATGATGGGAATTGCAACCAAAGTGAGTTATGAAAACTGATATATCAGAACGTTCACAATTTCCATTGTTCTGTCAAACTGACTCTTGAGCGCTCCATCCAGCAAATTAGTTTCTTGGGTACCACTGTGAAACTTCGTATGGCCACATCACTACCATATTGTATCAGAAACCAGCTGACCACTACAGCTATTTCTGTGCCACCAGTGTTCATCCTAAGCACACTACTACATCCATTGTTTACAGCCAAGGTCTATGTTATAACCATACCTGCTGTAATCCCACTGACTGGGATGCACAATTTAGGAAGCCCTATTCCAGGTCCCTACACTTACAGTACAGTCCCAAAACCATAGTCACTCAAATTAATAGAGCCACTCTGCTCTGACTTGCTGCAATACCAGCCCTGTAACAAGGACAGCAGAATTCCTCTCATCATCACCTACAGTTTCCAGCTTGAACACCTTGGGCAAATCATCAATGATCTTCAGCCCCTGCTGGAGAATTATATCCATCTCAAGGTAATCTTAGGGGGCAAACCTCTCATGGCTTACAGATATTAGCCGTTCCCTCCCCTCCCAAACTCAAACAACATCTCACTAGCAACAGGCTACCTAACTCCAGTTCTCAACAAGTCAGCAGCAAGCCTGCTACAGACCCAGATGCTAGCTGTTCCCCATCATCGATGCAGACCACATCATCTCCACTAATGTCATATATGCTGTCACCTGGTTACAGTGCCCCTCTGCTCTCTACATTGGTCAGATGGGGCAATTCTACATAAAAGAATGAATCTACACTGATTTGCCATTGATTCCAGAAGGACAAAAAAGGCCTGTGGCAGAACACTTTACTTCCCTGGACATTCCTTCACTGACCTCAGAGTAGCTATCGTTAAACAGCAAAACTTTAAAAACTGAATGTGAAATTGTAGAACGCTAAATCATCCACAGACTGGATTGTGTGAAGCATGGTCTGAACACAAAATATAGATTTTTATTACTTGGGCTAGTTATTAACTGCAGCTATTAACCACTAATATCCTTAAATGTGGTAGCTGCTTTATTTATCCCTTTTGAGCTATTCAGCCTACTTTTTGCTACTCAACAGTTCTCCCTTCCCCTGTCCTTCCCTCCACCCCACTCCCTGCCCCTTTTCTTTGTCCCTTTTCTATTTAAAACCTTTTCTTTCTGCAATTTCATTCATAGCATCTGGTGAATTGGGCTGTTGCCTACCAAAGTTCATGCCTCTGTGAACCAGTTAGTCTCTAAGCTGCCATCTTGCCCTACGTTCTGCCTGACAGACAGAGATAACAATAACTTTTGTACATTAAGGAAATTGTTGTTCAATTTTATGCTTCATTGTATACTAAAGCTTTAAGCCCATTTTATTTGTTTTGTTTTAGTTTTTGTAGTTAAAGAATCATCCTTATGTCTCATTGTTGGTTGTGTTATACTGTACTAACATACGCTAACATTGACATCTAATATTAGTACTATTTGTATATATTTTGATATAATGTCAAGGAAAATATTTATGGAGATACCTTGGCTTATTTTGTTTCCTGAAATGCTTTGCTTTACTAAATCATAATTATTATGGTACAAGTGTAAGTAACCAATTAAAAAATAATTCCACTGAATAATTTTTTTCTTGCCTGTTGTAAATATTACCCATACTTTGTACATAGCATTTCATTTTCTCATAGCATCTTCCTTGTTTAGTATAAATAGGAAATGTTTCTTTTCTCATTTGTGTTAACACATCATAGGGAATTACTCTTCTAGAATGGGTTATTTCAAGTTTAAATTATATTTAAACAGTGATGATAAATCATAAAATTATCATCTCTAATTTTAAAATCAGCCTTTTTATTATCATGCAAGAAAAGTGGGAAATACGTTATTAGAAATTGTCGTCATATTGTAATGCATGTATTTGAAAATTGAATTGCTATTTAACTTCACTGTGCATGCTAAATATATTCCATCTGAATTGCATTGGATTTTTTAGCTTTTGCCTGTTGAAATATTGGTTTGAATCCTAAATATTGTGTAGTGTTCTGTAGCATTTACTTATACTTAAAACATCATCCATTCAATACAAAATGTGTTTATAAAAGTCACTCCATAGCGTCTGTAACATGGTTTTCTTGTGCCTTTTTCACAGAATACATCAAACGGAGAAAAGTCTTGGGAAACATTACTGGGTCATGTGATTAGCGAGCTCTCTAAAGGGAAGATATTTGTGGAAGGAGAAACTGACGAATTACCCCTGGTATGTTTTTTAACAAATTTTTATTTAGGAAATTTTAGTTGGTTTACAAATCATGATTATGTTATCAGGAACAATATAATGATCATGAAAACAGCTGGAGGTTGGTTTAGAGAAACATAATCCGTATATGATCATCAAATTACTTTGTTTATAAGGGTGTTACCATATTACAGACTGAATGTCTAGCTATACAGGATCTGGTGTTCCTGGTGATTTTATTAAACTGAGTGAAACTACGGTCTCTTAATTTTTAGCAAAGCAAGGTTGTCTATCAAATATTAATATTAAAAACAATTGGATAAGTGTTTTGTGAAGGAATGTACTTTGAGTACAGCTGTCCATATTATGCCATAAGTCTCCTATATGAAGATGATTTTTCTTTTTCTAGTGAAATTGGACTCAAAGTGACTACTAAGAGAGGAGATTGTGTCTTCTAATTGTCTCTTCATTATTTTGAGCGTGTTTTTTCTGCGGTAAAGCTCCAGGAGTATTATCAAAGGATCATTATTATTTGCTAACAAAAACCAAGCCATACAAATATTTGATTAAGAACTAATTCCAAGTATACTCCCTGGTGACTGGACATTTCACCATACATGTATAAAATTCCTCTCTCACCACAGTTTCTCCAACATTTATCCCATTTTAGACTCTATACATTCTTAACCTGATTTCTATAAGGTACCATTGAAACAAACAGTACAAAAAACTGAGGTTGCATTTTTTTTTTCCAGTGCAATGCCCATTCCTCTGGAAATGATTTGTCAGTCTGAGTTCTTTTCTGACAGGATCTATAGATGACTATTGCCTTATTAAGAAAGTTATTAGAAAAGATTGGGGGAGTTGGTTTTATAATGGCCCACAAGCCATTACATCTGTTACAGTGAGATTGCTTTGTAAAATTTCCAAGTTGAAGGTACTATATTCCTAAATGACTTGAATATATTAGTGAATTTACATCCTTTGAAAAGTAATGTATAACACACCACACTTTTTAACCTGAATTGTATCAGACTTACTTGTTTAGGAGTGAATGTAGCCAAAGCAGAATTTTAATGGGACCCTTTTTCATCTCACTGTAGATTAGCCCTGGTGTTTGGTCTCCTCAGTCAGTAGAGTGTTACCTACAGCAGTTCTGTCTGCCTTTCCTCAGGATCACAAGCCTTCTTCAACACCATCTTTTTGGAGGGGATTTGCCCAGTTGCCAGGTACAATAAGCAGGGGTCTGAGTGTTTTTTCTGTTAAATTGCATATCATTATTGAGGAATGTGTCTCACCTACAGAATAATTGAGAATTTCAGTGTCTTATATTGTCACGGGTAGATATTTGTTTAGATGTAACGCGCTTCCTGGTTGGCACCTAGCAGACTAAAGATACATTTAAATAAGTAATTTTATTGGTGTAAGGCTCAAGATATTTGTTTTTAGTGTAGTATCAGGAGTCATGGGTAGAGCTTTGGTCTATATTATGGGCTGGATCCTTCCTTTTCATTTGCATAACTCATGGAAGTCTAAAGGATATTTATATTTAGGAATAATTGGACTTTGTTGTATGCAAATAGAATTTTAAATAAAGAAGGATTCAGTCACTTACTGGTCACAATATCTCACCTTTATTTTTGTAGCTATGTGGCAGCACAAAAAATCCACAGAATTTTTCTCTTTATGCTATTCCAGTAAGAATTAAATGGTGCTGCTCTTTAGTATGCTGGACCAAGGTTGTCAGATAAGGGTCACTAGGCTGGTCTGCATGCCAGATTGGGACCATGCACTGGAGCCAGCACTCAGGACCAGTCCGGCAGGGTGCTACATGCAGCATATGCCCCATATTGCCCCCTGTGCTGCCTGTACAGTGAGCCCCAGAGTAGGGCCAGTACATGCTATGTGTGGCGCATTGGGTTGGACAGGCCATGCGTGCTGCATGTGGCTTGGGGTGCATGCTGTCATGGCTCTCCATTAGATTGGCCCTGTGCACTGGCTCCAGCACAGTCTGATCCAGACCAGGCCCAGAGCCAGCATGGTGTGTCTGTTGTGGGTGTTGCATGCAGCATGCACCCTGGATCAACTCCCTGTGCTGCCTCCAGCTCCTGCAGTGCCAGGTCCAGCCTGTGTGCCATCTGTCCAAGATCTGTGGGCTGGGTCATAGGGCTCCACAGGTCAAATCGGATCCACAGGCCATATGTCTGACACCCATGTGCTAGATTATTATAATTCTAAAGGATTAGATTTATTTTTTATCAGAAGTGAAACCAGCATGTAATTTCCTCTCATTTATTGACATTTACTCCATTAAAGGTTAAGAGTTCTATATGAAGAGCATTTACAGGCTTAGCCCCATTTGCTTTTCTGCTATGAGAAAAATCCAGGACTTGGAAATAAAGAATGTGCTGCATTTAAACATTTAGATGTATTGAGGAAACAATTGGCTTCCTGTCACCATTACTGTAAGAAGGGCATAAATATTAAATGTTAATACATGGACTCTCACATTCTGTTGTGAATATAAAGTTTCTTCTGCATTTCAATTAAGAATTAAAAAATGAATGCACTGAACATTTTTAGTAAGTGCTGACAGCAAGCTTTGAGATGCACAATAAATACAAATAAGAGAGCTGCTGCCCTAAAGAGCTTGTAGCCATAGGTAATTTGCCAAGGTGACTTCATAGATTTCATAGACATTAGGGCTGGAAGGGACCTCAGAAGATCATCGAGTCCAGCCCCCCGCCCAAAGGGCAGGAAGTCAGCTGGGGTCATAGGATCCCAGCAAGATAAGCATCCAGTTTCATCTTGAAGGTGTTCAATGAAGGCGCTTGAACGACCTCCGGTGGCAGGCTGTTCCAGACCTTGGGGGCTCGGACAGTAAAGAAATTCTTCCTTATGTCCAGCCTGAAACGATCTTGTAGTAGTTTGTGACCATTCGACCTCGTCATCCCTTGGGGCGCTCTGGTGAACAAACGTTTCCCCAGATACTGGTGGTCACCCCTGATAAACTTGTAGGTGGCCATCAGATCACCCCTGAGCCTGCGTTTTTCCAGGCTAAAGAGCCCCAGGGCTCTCAGCCTGTCATCGTAGGGTCTGCTTCCCTGACCTCTGATCATGCGCGTGGCTCTTCTCTGGACTCTCTCAAGCTTCTCCACATCCTTTTTGAATTGTGGAGCCCAAAACTGGACGCAGTACTCCAGCTGCGGCCTCACTAAGGCCGAGTACAAGGGAAGAATGACGTCCCGGGATTTGCTTGAGAAGCATCTATGTCCCTGGTGGGACTCCACCCATGACTGGACCAGGGGGATAGATGGCTATACCCTGTACAGGAGGGATCGTGTAGAGAAAAGGGGCGGGGGTGTAGCTCTCTATGTTAAGGAAAGCTACGCGTCCCTGCAAGCCGATATTGGCGACCAGGGTGGATGGCTGGAGACCCTCTGGGTTAAAATCCGTGGGGAACACGGCACAGGGGACACAATGGTGGGAGTCTATTACAGACCTCCCACCCAAAGTCCTGAGCTTGACCAGGAGTTTGCCCAGGAACTGGCTGAGGCAGCTTGCTCCAGGACCATGGTTGTCATGGGTGACTTCAGTTACCCGGACATCTCGTGGGAGGATCGCTCAGCAAAATCTGAGCGGTCACAGAGCTTCCTCTCGTGCGTGGATGACCTCTACCTGACTCGAAGTCTATGGGCCAACGAGAGGCAAAGCGCTGCTCGACCTGGTACTGGCTACTGGGGATGACCTAGTCGGCGACCTAGTGATCGATGGGATGCCTTTAAAATACTTGTAATCATATAAACCAGGGGTGGCCAGCCAGTAGTGGCATGGGCAGCCTCTGTGTGTGGCATATGGCAGAGTGGGAAGGGGACAGGCAGCACAGCAGTAGGTAGTGTGGAAAGCATCAGATTGGCTAGGGGAAGGGGATTGGAATGGTACTGGTGAAGGCAGAGGGTTTAATATGTGGTATGTCTACCTAGAAAGTTGGCCATCACTGGCATAAGAGGGCAGAGGGAGGGACAGTGGTCTGAAGTAAAAGGGAAAATTAAATAGAGAATCTAGGACAACTATTTAGAATTTATCAAGAATATATATTAGTGAAATGATGATCATGGAAATAGAATTAAATTATTCTTATTGCTTTTTAAAATTACAGTGGACAGGAAAGAGCGACCTTTTATTGACAGAAGGATCCTTGTAATATGTCATTTTTATCCATATCTAAGTTCATCAGTTATATTTGCTAGAGTTTACCTTGTGGCTTTTTCAACCCAGAATACTGTAATGATTCTTGTTTTAACTTGGGGCTAGATGCTTGCCAGGCATTTCATTTCATATGTGCTTGGGAACAGTCCTGATTTTACGTAGTGTATAATTTTCTTTTTAGTTTAGTTTCTGGCATTTGTCTCCTCTCCTGTTCTTTTCTTCTAAAAGCCAGTCATGTATCTTCAGTATCTTTTCTGCCAATCAGTTGTGCATTTGTTAAAAAGCTGTATTATCTCCTTCACCAATTTCTATTATTCTGTATTCTTGCAAAATGTCTTAATATTTGGCTTAATCTTTTGTGCATGTTTCTTTACATCCTCCAACACAAGTTTTCTTTCCATTTGTACATATTCTTAACTTCACTTTATAATCTGGTCCTGTCATTTATTAATTTGAAGCCTCTTCTTCCTAATGCTTGGTTATACCTTATCAACATTGCTCTTTCCTTTAATAATATATTTCTTGCAAGCCTGTGGGTGTTTTTTGACATACCCTAACTCATTCAATAAATACTTCACTTTTTTTCTTTTGGTCGTCTTCCCCTATGTTGTCTTATTCCATTCATTTTCTCTGCTAAAATTTATGGCCTTAATTTACCTTTTTATTGTCCTTTTCGCTAATTATTAGCTTAGACCTCAATTCTGTAAGTGATATACGAGCTAATTTTAGGGAAATAATTAGTTCCATTGAAATCAGCTTGACTGCTCTCATGCTAAAAAGTTGAGCATATACATGTAGGATTGGAGTCCTAAACATTTATTTGCTTCTGTCATGAATTACCAAAGTAATCTTAAACCTAGTTCATAGTTTCTAGATTGCACTACTCCTTTAGTCATAGGTTGACTTAGTGTAAGCTAAAATTTAATGGGCTTTATTCTCCACTGCAACAAAGCAGCTTTAACTTCTATCCCTAGTGTAAGGTCTTCAGGGACTTTGCAGTAGTAGGAAGTCAGATGTAACAAAGCCTCGCTCTTTGTTCTCTCCTTCCTTGAAACTGTTTCTCTCTGTCTTTGTCATTGGAACTGAAATCTTCAGGCATAGAGACTTGTGCCTCTATCTTTACACCAGTGGAGATTCCCTAGTTGGGGGGAACTGACGTGAGAGGGTCTCTGATTGCTGTAAGCAGTGCAAGGTGTGAACTTTGTGGATTGGAAAATACAGTCCTCATTGTTTTAGGAAAACTTAGAGCCTTTTTGTATTAATTCCTCCCAAATATTCTTCCAAGCAGGCTCTGCCAAGACAGCTGTAAAGTCATTGAGGCATATTAAGTGATAAGAATAGTGTGATACTATTGGGTTTATGACAAAATAATCTAAGATTTTATATTTCTTGTCTAAAAGGAACATGAAGAATTTACTGTTCTTGCAAGTTGTCTGGGTCTGTTACCATCTTTTCAGTCATCACATCAGTTTACTAGTGCCTCTTGCCTTGATTGGCCAGTGCCAGCTTTTGACATGATATCTCAGTGGTGCTTAGAATTGGCTTCATTTGCAGATGGGCATCCAGAACAAACTAAGGTACGTAAAATGTAGCCCCTTTAATACAGTGTTGATGTGTAAGAAGAGTTGCTTGTTTCACTGTATGCATGCATACACTTCTGTTTCTAAAAAAGCGTCTAAAATTTTTTTTTTTAATGAAAAGAAATTTTAACAAAACAAAATAGTTTTAATGAGTGTGGGTCAGGCAGGTTAGGAATCTTATCTAAAAGAAAAGGAAGACTCCAAAACCATATGCTTTCTGAAAGTTGGAGATGAATATTCGAAATAGCATTTTTTGAGGATCCTACAGAAGATACATTCTTCTAGAAAACCGCCAAATGGACAAATATGACCTGTCCCACTCATTAATTGAACTTGTTGTATTGCCTGTAAATATTCTGTGTGTTTTCAGTTAAAACACTTAGGAAAAATGAAAGTGCGTAAGTTGATAAGGATAGAAAACAGAGCATCAGTGGCCAAAACAGTTATACTATTAGCTTGAACATAAGACCGTAAGACGATAGATCCCAGAAGAGTTCGAGTTGTAAAGAGGGCAGAGTTTTCCATCTGTTCACTGCTAGGTCCCTTTCCACTTTATATTTCTAGGGGAAAAAAAGATTTTATGGATGAAACAAGAGGATAGTTTTTTTACAGGCCACTGTGTCAGAAAAAACCTAGTTTTATGTCTAGTTGGGGGTCTCAAAGTCCATTTCCAGCCTGGGATATTAACTTGATGCCTAATTACATTTGTCACCCCAACACCTATGACAGTCAGGGAGTTACGGATATAAATTCCTGTAATAATTGCTTGAAAATTTATCCCAAGGATATGGTTAATAGCTTAAATGTGGACTGTTTATCCTGAAATTCAGCACTGTTGAGCTTTACTTACCAAGGCAAAATAATATTAGATTACAAAAATCTTGATTACCTACTTACAGCAATTAAAGAGGCAAAGAATAAACCTAATGTTGATTAAGAACTGAAATAAATTACTGTAGCTCTTGCATTGAGAGGTGAAAAGTATGTGGAAAAGAGAAGTAAAACTGACATTCAAGTAAATGAAAGATCTTTACTAGATTGACCTGTAAGAGATGCTGTGTCTTCTTTGAACGGTGGAGAGGAAAACGTTTAAAATATCAAGACCTGGATCGATGAAATAAACTTTTAAACATGATGGGCATTTTTACATATGCTCCAGGGTGGTGGTGGTGAGAGCTCTTGGGAGCCGCTCTAATTAAAACACCTGCAGTGCCTCATGTATTCAGTATCCTGTGTTTCAAAATGGTGTTGGAGCAATTAGAACGCCACAGCAGACTCCCAGCACAATCTAATTAGAGCGTGTTGGAGCACATGTATAGGTGCCCAATGAAAGCATCCATCGTGTAGTGAAAAACGAGGTCAACAAATAATTGCACTGTCAGTTTAAATAGGTATCCATTACAGCATTTCATTTTCTATTTCAATAATTATAATACCACAGTTTGAAATAATATTTTCTAAGTTTGTAGAGCCAGGTAGGCAGAAAAGAGACAGACTCTGGAACCGATAATCTGTGTGTTGCACTCATTGCAATTGCATAGGATTTGCATGACAATTTAGGTTGAATGCTGTGAAAATGTGAACCCTAAATTTAATTACAGTGTTTTTGCTCCAGTAGATCTGATTTATCCAAAAGGCTATGGCCAGCCATGGTCATAAAACTGTTTATATGTACCTTTTATACTTGAAAATAGGCAATTGCTGCTTTACTGTATTTTACTGAATTCCTGCCTTTCTAAACTCTTGTAAAATTGCAAAACAGGAATATGATAAAAAGATACCCAGTTTTATCTACATGCCTGTCTCAGTAGGCTGACTGCAAAATTGAGTAGACTCAGCTCATTTACTGTCTCTTTTAAAAAAAAAAATAGCCTAAGATATTCAATAATAGCAAGCAGTAAAATTAGAAAACCAATATTAGGCATTGGCTTGTCTTATAGTCCAGATGTATGGAGTATTCAGCAATTCCTGTTGACTTCATATGAATTGTTGACAGCCAGTTGCTCAATACAAATTTCAGAACCTAACTTCACCTTTTTCTTTTGAAAATCTTGGTCCTAAATTTCAGTACAAGTAGCAGTTTTGCTAGTCCGTACTGGGGATTAGCAATAGTTAAATCATGATTGACTACCCACTAATGACCACATTGGTAGATCCAGGATTTTATAAAGGGGACTGGGAGGCTGACTGCACCCCTACTTCTACCCCCTGCCCCTACATACACACACCAGGAGAGGGAAGGGGGCAGAAGGGTTCAAGTTCCAGAGCCACTCCTGCCGTGCTGCCACTAGGCTGCATGTAGACCCAGGCTTGGCTAGCGACAGTGGTGGTGAAGGGAAAGTTCCCTTCCCCCATGCCTGCTTTCAGGGTGGCAGGGAACATCTGGGGGACTGTTCATGGAGGTAAGACCTTGCTTGCTGCTGCTGTCCTTGACTGAGCTTGACTTCCCGCACAGCCCAGCTAGAATGGGCAGGAATAACTCTCGAGCTCCCACTCTACCTCTGTCCCGGAACAGCTAGAGATAGCATCAGTGGTAGATGGGGGAGGGGAGAGGATGGGCCACTGAGCACAGAAGGGAGAGGAGGGGAGGATGCTTACTTGTTTCATGGACTTAAAAAAAGACCCTGACTGCTGCTTTTGCAGTGTGGTCAACTGAAAGGGGGTTACTGCACCCCCCTGGATCCACGCCTGGATGACCATAGTCAAAGGACCTCCTCAGCATAGACTAGGCTTCTTTTAGCTGTGAAATTTGTTACGTTTAGAAAATCTATATCTTTGCATCTTGGGGAAAAAATAATAGTAGTCAGGTTACATCCTTAACAGTTGGGTTAACAGAGCAGCTTACTCAGGCATAGAGTTCTCTGGGTGAAGCCTTAGTGCTATAGAACAGGGTTTCTCAACCAGTGGGACGTGAAGGTCCTTTAGGTGGGACTCAGCAGCGGTGAAACTGGAAGTGCCACAATGGGACTTCTGGTTTCGCTTTTGCAAGCTTCGATTGGCCTCTGGGAGACCCCCACCTCTCCCTGCTTGTTGACTGGTGGGACCAGGATTTTTTGACCTTATGTAGGTGGGAAGTAAGGTGCAAAAGTTTGAGAACTGCTGCTATAGAAAGCCACATCTAGTTATCTTCAGCTAGAGGGCAGGTGGCTGTCACAGGACACAATTGAGCTTGTGTGGAATGCAGTAAGAACAAAATCTCAAAGTGTACACTCCCTTTCTTCAAAGAAGATTGACATTTACTTTGTTGGGTTTAAGTAAATCTATGTACAGCTATATTTTCTTATTTTCTTTTTAGGCTTTGCTTATTCAGGAGCCTAAGTGGGACTTGCCGCGTCTCCTTCAGTTGCCTGAGAATTATAATACCATCTTCCAGTATTATCACAGAAAGACTTGTACTGTCTGTACTAAGGTCCCTAAAGATCCTGCTGTCTGTTTAGTTTGTGGTACATTTGTATGCTTGAAAGGACTTTGCTGCAAACAACAGAGTTACTGTGAATGTGTACTGGTAAGAGATGATGAATGCAAATTTGATAGTAAGAGAATCTTAAAACTGCTAAGAATTTTTTCTGCCCTTATTCATTTCTGAGGATTTTCTTCTCCAAACATGTTTTAATTCAAAGTTTTAGTGGGAGTCCATCTCTGTCAGGGTTCTGCCCTCCCCCAAAGAAGCTGCTTCAGGAGAGTCCTTAGAACCGTGATTCTCGACCAGGGTGCTTTTTAAAGGTGCCGAGCAATTTCAAATAGCAATCCATAGTGTCAAAACCATTCCAACCTGTTGTGTGTGTGCTCAGGGCAACAGATCTATATTCTGAATTGCCACAGGCTTGATGCAGTGAGTTACTTTAGCAGGTCACTAGGGCAGTATTTTCAAACTTTAGGTGTTTGTTTCTGTATGGCCTAGATGAGTGGTAGGGGAGCCACAAATTAATCAACACACCCTCCCTAAGTTCCACTTTGATTCCCTTCCCTTGCCCTATCTGCTGCTCTGCTATTTACTCCTTGCCCTGTGCTCCCTGCCCCAACTGCCACCATGATGTCTACCCCTTCCCCAACTAGCTGTGTGCTACACAGAGGCTGCCTGTTCCACATGTGGCACCCATACTGCAGGTTGGCCACCCCTGTACTAGGTATGTCAAGCTGGCTTCCAAAGAAGCCTAACTGGGTGTCTTTAGCTCCCAGTGATTACAACAGATCCTTTAGGTAGCCAGGGCATGGGTGCAAATTGGATCCCTCCTGTCAAATTGAGCCTGAAACACTCAAATGTCTGTAGTAAGCAGGAACTTCTGAAAATATGTTCTTAATGCCATATTTTCCCTTTGCTTCTATAATTTTTTTTCTCACTGCAAAATTATAGTAATTAAAAGGGCATACCTAACTCCTAATTTCAATAATATATTTTCCTTGATTCTCCTTCTCAGCCTAATTTCTGAATGTATTTTTCCTAAAAATAGCCATGAAAAAAGACGCAAGTTTTATATACTATTCTGGAATCCTTTGATACCTTTGGATAAAAGGTGTTTTATAGGTGGAAAGTAGAGCTACCTCTATAAAGTTATTACAAAAATGAATTCCTTCAGTTAATAAAGATTATGTTGTTTGAGAATAATGAAAAATGTAACCCCCCCCCCCCCCCCCCAATTCCTAAATATTTTTTTAAAGGTGACCCTCTAGATAGTATGCTAGGAAAGTTTAGGAGCAGTGTATGGCAACAAGTGTCCATTTGTAAGATAAAGATGAATACTTCATAGCATTGAAGACAATATCTGATTCTCACTGTCCACTAAACATAAAATTTTGCCATACTAAGCGATAGGTTTCTGCCAATAACAAGTTATTACAGTTCCCTATAGTAAATTAGATTTTGTCAGGGTAGCTTGTTCTGCTTAATATTTTCTCAAACTGCTATCCCAATATTTTGTGTGTGTGTGACAGCAACATATCATGTAGAGTATTTTTGCTCATTCATAAAATGTATGGGGCAGGCTTTACTTTCTTAAATTGGTAAGTGACATGACTAAATATATAAATTGTGCACTTGAAATAAAACATTCTTAACTTTTAATGTAACTGACAATTATATTATTCTCTTACCTCCAAAATATAACTTTTAGCACTCTCAAAACTGTGGAGCTGGGACAGGAATATTTCTTCTGATCAATGCATCTGTAATCATCATTATTCGAGGCCATCGTTTTTGCCTTTGGGGTTCTGTTTATCTAGATGCACATGGTGAAGAAGACAGAGATCTTAGGTAACATTTTAACATAAGCATGTTTAGATCTTGCTGTGTTGTTTAAGTATATGTAATACAGTGAACCAGAGCTGCTTAATTATTGTAGATTGCTTCCAAAGTAGCACATGGGTAGAAACTGAAATGCTATAATTTTATTTATATTAATAGCTATATTCACATTCTGTATGTAAAATAAATAATGTAGAACTTATTAAATAAGTTGTGCTAATTGCAAAGGTGCCTGTGGATTACCACCTTTAGACAAGTGAGAGTGGCATCTTGCAGGCCTTCTACTGATCCACACAGAGTACTTCATTGATTCAGAGAGACAGGATACAGTCTTTGTAGAGGATTACATCCCAGCTTTACTGGGATGTAATCTATGACAAATCTATGAAAAATAGCTGAAAGAGCTATTTTTCATAGATTTTATAAAGTTCAAGGATACAAAGGATCATTATTTAATCTAGTCTTGATCCCCTGTATATTGTGGACCATTAAGTTTTGACCTGTGACTTTAGTTACACCAGAGCATTCCAGTCTGCAGAAGATTAAATTATTGTGTGCCACAAACACAGGCTAGGAGAGACTGAGTTGTTGCCCAAAGCTGGTACAGCAAGAAGAAATTGATTAAACAGATTGCTTAAGCCCCTGACAGACATTACATTTGTGGCACAGTTGTGTTCCTGGACTCCACCTGCACTGGCAAGTAGAAAAGGTATGATTTGGATCTGATGCAGTTGTGGCATGGCTGGATGCACAATTGTTAGGATTGGGGATCAGATTCCATCGCACCATTAAATAAACATACATCTGCCAGGGGTTTCAGATGATCCACATAAGCAAACTACCCTCAAGAGTGTGGTGAGAACTCCCCACAGTTCATCCTGCTCTGAGTTCAGAGAAATTTCCTTCCAACCCCAAATCTTTTGATAATTTTTATCCTGAGCTTCAGTCAATCATCAAAAAGTTCCTTGTGCCACCTTAGAACACCAGCTTGTTGTCTAGTGTCCCATATCCACCGGTGATGGCTTCTGAGAAGGGCAGGAAAACCCCAGAATACATCTGGTTACTTGTGCATTGAGGAAGAAAAATCTTTCTCAACCCCTGAAAGGAGGCAGATGAAGCTTAAATCATGGTATTGTGACATAAATATTGTTTTATGCAGAGCTGCAAGTGTTAAGAGCCTATTGAATTATACTATTGACTGTCTGTTCTTGTAGATGATCAGTAGTGACTGTAGAGGGGATCTAGGCTTCCCTGCTAGATTTTTTCATAGAAATATAGCATTAAAATAATATTGGCTGTATCTTGGCCTGTTCCAAAATACTGCCCAACCACATATAAGTGGAGTGTTGGATTATCTGATTGAACAGAGAGGAGGGGAAAGGAAGGGGTAATCTTTTGGCATTAGGGCACCTTCCTATCCCTTTCTTTCTCTTGACGGCACAGAGGGGAGACAGGGAGGGAGAGGAAGGTAGACGGAGAGATTTTCTTCCTTTTCTAGCTGATACTGGCTGAACAGTAGTATGAGGGAGAGCTGAATGTGCCCTTAATCACTCTTTTGTGTAAATCCCTCACAACAGGTAGTAGCCAGTGTACTTGGTTGATACCTTACAGTGCAGGTATCTTTTGAATTGTGAGTCTAACTCACTGCACATTTGGAAGAATCAGGAAGCATTTTTTCCTGATATTGAAGAGATGTTTAGTGGGGTTTCCCACCTTTTTTGCAGCATCTAGTCTAACAGGGAAAACAGACAGGCATTTTGAATATAAGAGTTTGGTTATAAGTTGCAATTAGGTTACAGTGCTTTAAGACCTGTGAGAGGTCAATGGGCCTTTTTCGCAGAGGTAAACAACAGCAAATAATCTTATTAACCCTGACTTGCCCAGAGTTAAAAAGGGGAAACCTTAAGTTTTCACAGACCAAGTGTCCATAGAAATGCTTATTCCCCCTTGGAAGAAGAAAATGAGAAGATTTAGAGAAGGGCTAAATTTTAGCGGTCAGTCTGAAGAGGTCAGCTCTGACTTTTAGGATCTGGTCATACAAGGTGCCACTCCTGCTGCTGGATCTGCCAAGCAAGCCAGGTTTGCCACTGGCAGTTTTGAGTCTGCTCCAGTGTGGTGCTGGGTTGGGACTGACAGACAGCTGATTTTGGTGCAGAATCTTGAATTTATATTATCTTCATAGAGAATCCCACAATAGTTGAACATCTGCCATATAATACAATTTGGAGATGCACATCTTTTCATTGGAGGGGTAACTTGCTATGGTACACTTGCACTGAGCACATGTTTTACTGCTGGAAGGTATGGACGCTCGCATTAAAGTGCAGTTAACATGTCCTAAATGTAATGTGTGGCAGGGTCCTTAGTTACATGGCATGAGGCCATTTAATCTCAAACTACCATGTCGCAGAGCACATAGGTGCCCTGCTCCTAAATAGGGCAAACTGCTAGGGAAACAGCCCTAACAGTGAGTAAGGAGCCCAGCTGTTGATCACCAGGGCAACCAGGGTAGTTAGTGCCCACACTTGCCAGCGGCCAGCTGACTGAGAGGGGCAGAGCCTGGCGCACATGAACTCCAGGGCTGAGGCCAGGCTGACAGTTCCCTGCCAGCAGCCAGGGAGGAAGGAGCTCTCCCTGAGCAAAGCTGAGAGGAGAGGCCTGACCGTAGGTATAACCTGAGCCGGGTAAAGGATGGAGCATCCCTGGGGGTGTTTTGAGTAACGTGATTATAGCCGGGCGGCTTTAGTTTGTTATAGCCGAGGGGCTTGCATTTTGTTTACTGTTTAAGATGGGTGGTTTGGGTGAGGCTATTAGGGGTTGGAGGAGGCCTCATAGGGGACCCACAGCAGTGTGGGGGCCCCAGCGCCAGCGAGGGCGCAGCATTCGGGGTGCGCAGACCCCAGCCCCAGAGAGGGGGCAGTTGAGAAGCCCCAGAGAGGGGATGCTGATGAGAAGCCCCGTCGTGGGTGTGGTGAGCCCCGGAGAGGGGGGCATTGTCGAGAAGCCCCATTGTGGGTATGGTGAGCCCCAGAGAAGGGGACAGCACTTTGAGAAGCCCCAGAGAAGGGGGCAGCATTTTGGAGAAGCCCCAGGAGAGGGGGAAGCCTGGGAGAAACCCCAGAGAGAGGGCGAAAGTGACGAGCGCCAGAGAGGGTGCAGAGCCAGACAGGACAGCGCAGGGCCCAGAGAGGACAAGGGGGCCACATTATAACAAGGCCGTGACCGAACAATGTCAGTTCCATCTGCGAGGCTTGGGGCATGGTAAAGGGGTGGTTGGAGCCACACATAGCCCATAAGACTAGGGTGCCCCGAAACAACTGTGGTACCATCTATCTTGGAGCAGGACCTACCAGGGATCCAGGAAGGCACGGGGTCAGAGGGTACAGCTAACCGTGACCAAGAGGGCGTAGAAGGCAGCCTCCCAACTATATATTTTGTCATCAAAGATGTGGTGGGCGAGGATCGAGGGTGCCCATTGGGCCAACTTGGCATGGTAAGGGTGCCTTGGGGAGATCATGGCCATCCTCCAGGACCCCGCGCCTTGACATACCCAAGTAAATATATTTTGGAGCAAGGGTAAGGGTACCTCCCCAACCCAAAGTGAAGTTAAAAGTTCATAAAGATGCATCCTTCATTTTAACATTTATCTCCGTCTGTGATTCATTCTCCTGTGAGTCCTGTTCTACCTTAGAGGCTTTTACAAACAGAGCACCAGGCAAGTCAAGCTGTTTTTCAGGTATTTGTGTGCATGTATGTTTTAAAGAAAACAAATGGAAACATAATTTGACTTTTCTTTTAGAACGTTTATTATGAATATAGGGCCGCTATGTAGCAGTGTTCCACCTGTTCTGCATTATTAACAGTTGATTTTCTTTTTTCCCTTTCTCTGTAGACGTGGTAAACCTCTCTACATATGCAAGGAAAGATACAAAGTGCTTGAACAGCAATGGGTGTCACATACCTTTGATCACATCAATAAAAGATGGGGGCCACATTACAATGGATTGTAAATCATCATCATCTCATTGCCATTAGCATGAATGAATGCAACTTGACTGAAAGTGGCTTTAACTGAATGGGGGTTTAGCTCTTTCACTGTGAGAGGAAAAAATAGTAAAACTATGCCAATATAGGGAGTCTTTCAGTAATTAGGTGCTGTTGCTACCAAATTATTGGTTCAGTAATTTTAAAATTAAAAATATTTCTTAAGACTGGTGTGAAAAATTCATTCAGTAGTCTGCTTTTGTTTTCGTTAGTTTTTGAAGTCCACTAATAACGAGAAGCACAAGATATACTTAAAATTGTTTAGCAGTAACAGGTCCTGGGGATGACCATCAGGTTTTTATTTTTCTCTAAGTGGAGCTGAGTTTGTTTAGTAATTTCTGCTGAAACACTGTATATGTACCACAGCTACTAAACATAATGAACAGCTTTTTCTTTGCCTTTCTTGTGTTGATTTGACATTTTTGCTTGATATGCATTTAAATTATATAAGACTTGTAAAACATGATTTGTGAGATTGTATAGTAACACTTGGTCTAAAAATAGAACTTTAAAAACCATTTCACTTATTGTGAGAAATCTATTGAAAGAGTTCAGGCATTGCTGAAAACTGTATGCATTCTCAGGAATTTCATAGATATTCTCCATAGATAAGTGAAGTAGCTGTACATTTAGGTAGCTTGCTGCTCTTAATGTAATCAAATACATATTCTTATTTTTTTCTTTCAGAAATGAAACTTGCCACTTCACTTGAGTGAATTGCTAGTGATAACACAGAGGTTTTACTGTATATACAAAATTTGTAAGCCAGCCAACATGGTAGATCCTAATTACAAGCATGCATGCCTGCCTTTCATTATGAACCAGATGTATGTTTCAGAGTGATTAGATTTGGAAATGTGCAGGCTATCCAGCAAATGAAACATAATTTTGGATCTTTCCATTCAGCTCAAGAGGTTCATCCGTATTGTATTTGTTCAAAGTAATCACTGCTCTTTTTGCTTGATTTCCTAAAAAGAAAAAAAAAAAGCTCAATAGATGGCCCTGGTGAATGAGCAATGCATCTGCATCCTCATTGGAAGAATGCCAAATAAACAATTTGTTTAGAAGGCCTAAAATCTATGAGAATAGGCATGATTGGGCTAAACTCCATACTGTAAGTAGGTAGGAAAACCACAGATAAAATACCGGTTTGTAATATATTACAAGTAAGCATTTTTCACAGATGACAGACATTTCTTTCATATCATACCCTCAAACAGTTGCTGGTAATTCTGACTTTCATTGCTTGTTCTGTAAAATATACTTTATATGTGTAAAATAAAAACATCTTATGATAAAACCATGTACACAGACGAAAACAGGTCCCTGTTCAAGGATCGCAATGGAAACCATTATCTAGTGTATAGTGGGGGAAGTAATAGGACTGTACAGTAGTCAAGAAAAGTGAACAGGCAGAAGAATACAATTTTTAAAAAAAGTGAGCAAAGAGTTTTCCTTAAATCTACAATTAAAAGATGTGATAATGGTTTGCTGTTTTTTATATTTACATATATATATTTAAAAAATACTAGACTATGTCCTGTAAGATTAGAATTATTCTGTTTCACCAACTGAATAGCTATGTCTTTTCCAAAATGATACTTTTTTTTAATACTGCCTGTAATATTTTTGCATTGCTCATTATGAATATCAGGCCATTTTGTAAGCGTGGTTGAAGAGCAAAACAATTCTTTACATCTCCAGCATAATAACATTGTTACAGGGCTCATGAACTTGAGTAATCTGTAGTTTGAAACTCTGATGTTATATTTACAAAAGATAATGTATCCAGAAATTGATTACTGTGTATTATTTAAAATGGAATGTTTTATGGTTGTGCATATGGATGTGAAGTAAAATTATTAGCCTTAACTCTAACATCTGGGTATCTCATAGTGTTTATTTTGATATTGGTGAACTAGTCACCAGTCAATTTAAAATGGAAAAAAAAAAAAAGCACTTGGTTGAAAATTGTACTTGAATATACATGCATGCTGCTAAATGAGAATTTTGATTCCCCCCATAACTTTTATAATCCCACTTGATTTAGCTTATTTTGAAAACTAACAGGTCCAAGCTAGAGTGGTGGGTGGGTGTGTGTGTGTATCATAACTCAAATGTTCTGATGTGGTATCCAGTATGAATGATCATTTAAGTACAGTACATTACTGTAGAATCTAAATCTTTATAACACATCAGAAAAATACAGAACTAGAAATGCAGTAATCAACAGTGTAAGATATGTTAATAAAAGTCTGCTGTCATTCTGTGTTTTTGTGGGCTTTTTTTCTCCCCACCTGATCCAAAATATATTTATTATTGGAATCTTTTTGGTATCTAAATAGTGTTTAATAGTCAATGTATGCAGAATATTTTGTACATAAATGCAGCTCTGGTATGTTGTTTTTTTTTTACTTATAGAACTGTATTTAAAAAAATCATAAATTGGTTCTGTTAATTTTATTTTACTGTTGACTTCACTCAAAAACCCCTCATTTTAGTTTAAATTCTTTCTCGGTCTGCTCTTGCTGTTGTAAACTGATAAAAATAAAAGGCTAAGTTAAGAAAATGAGATATACATAAAATCGAGTGTTAGGGGTTTTTTGTTTTGTTTTTCTTCAGTCAAATATATCTCTGGAGTAACTCTGGTAGAATTAAATCAGTGATGAATTTAATTTCTTGAGTCTCTATAATTACACTGTATTTTTCTTTGTGTGGTTTATTGAGAAGATTTTAGTGAAGCAACTTCATGTACACACCATGATTGTTATTAGACTTAATTCCAAAGAGCTGAAGATAGAGATAAAGTATAACTATCTTTTAGAGATGGACTCGGATCATAACAGATACTAAATATATTAATTCTGTTATAGGCAGCCTATGTCAACTCACCTATAAACTATTTCATGAGTAGAGGAGCCTTTTCATTCAATGGGGGGCTTCTTTTCCCCTGTGAAAGGATCCAAATTTCCTATATAATATTTATTCTTTGTTTCAAAGAATAGTCACAGGATTTAATTGCACTACCTCTCTTGCTCAGTCTGTACTGTATGCACAACTGCCAAACTTGGTATGCAGATGTGACTGCTATTTAGATTTCATTTTCTGATTTTGCAGTGATCTTTTTGCCTAGGGATGTGGGTGAGAGTGGCTAATTTATCATTAGTTCAAGGAAGAACGAAATACTGCTTATCAACAAAGACGACCCATCTGCAGGAATAGTCACTTGCAGTATACACAGAGCTTTGTCAGAATGGGGCTTACTGCAGCAAGTAATCAGTGGCTGCTCTTAGATTCCTCTATGGCACTGCATTTTTTTTTTGAAATCTGAGGATTCCAACTTTGGCAATTCTACTGTATCATCTCAGCATAGTAAACCCTTCTTCTCACTTTCAGGTTATTGCAATGCATTCATTTTGAGTGGGGCCCATTGCTCTGAGCTTATAATACTGATGCTTCTGTTCCAACTTACCTGTTTGCTTTCAGGTTCACTAAAGGGTGCTTTATACAGTGAATAGAGGCTTAGACACTATTAGACGTAGCCATCTGAGGTAATAATTTCTCATGGATCTAATGTTCCATCACAGCAATTTGCTGTGTTGCTGGGGTCTGAATGCTTTGAACTAGGAGCAGGGTTTTTTGAGTAGAGGGGTCACACTTAGAAAACTTTTTTTCTGCTCTTAAAGACTGTATACACCTTCAGTATGGTACTACATTACATTTTTTTAAAATCGTTTTTTCATGCAACTCACCAAGCTCTGAATCTTGAGAGCTTCACAAAATGGTAGCGTATGCCTTTGGCCAAACTTTCACTTAGCTTAACAGTATCAGCATTGCAGCAGGGAGGGAAGATAACTGTGATTAAGCTTGTTCCTTTCAAATTAATGCTTTTGGAAAACAAAATTAAATGTTTGTTCATTTGTGAATTTGGTGACAGTTTCAAAAAGCTAACCCATGACATCTATACTTGCATTACACAGAAAAATATGAGAATGAAAAATCTATTTTGAAAAAATATTTTAAATTTAGCTTAGCTTCAGTTGAAATGACTCAAAATGAGCCCACATAAAAGTGTCATTATTTGGCAAGCTATTTTCTATAATTTTACCTCTTGATGTAGCGCATGCTAGTCTTTTAATTTGTGAAAATTAGAACAGGCTCCATGGAAACCCGTCACATCCCTGAGTGAATTACTACCCAACACACAACTTATTATACCTCTTGTAGTTCATCTCTTGTGTGTATCAAGTGACTAATAAGCCTTTTCCACTATTCAACTGTGAAAAGAGATGTTTATGTTTTGGGACTTAAAGTGTTTTTTCCTCCAGCATCTTGGATCCATGGAGCTAGAATCTTCTTTGAGAACCCAATTTATCTATAAATCCTAGTGTAAAGCAATAGATTTATTTTTTCCTAGATTCAGCTTCATACACATGTGCATTTGTCTGTATGTCTTTGTTTATATTTTATATACGGAGCTGGTAGCTCTGCTTATGGTTATGATTGTTTGACACATTTCCTATCGTCTGGCTGCTTTCTTTACCAAACTTTAACTGCCCTGCCTGAAATTTCACTTAGCTTCTGTCTCAAGCTGATTTTCTTAAAGCAAAACCAGGTGTAACAGTTCATTTTTTTCAGAGAACAAGATTAAAGAAAAAAATTAGCATTTCCTGACTTTTGAGAGCTTGGCTTTGTAACCCTAGCAAAGAAAATAGGTTTCTGTGTGTAAATATATGTGTACCACCTATGTGTGTGTACATCCACACACACACCCCTGTGGTATGCTCTCATTTTCCTAACTAGTGATTTCTTTTTCTTGTAAGACTTCTCTTAATTTCTTTTATGAATCATATCCTTTTCTGCTGGCTTTGTCTATGGATGACTGGGCATATCAAGAGCTAGAATTTGGCAATTAAGACTATTAAAAATACTCTTCACTGACATTATTCCATGTTAATTTTCATACTGGGCACCCAATTAGTGCACCCAAATAAACTCCAATGGAGTTTGTGTCAGAGTTTATTCCTCCTGGGCACACCATTTGCATGTGCGCCCAGGGCTGCAGCATGTTGAACTGGGTCAGAGCAGCCCTGGCTGACAGGGCCCCCCAAAATTTAGAAAATTCATATTTATCTGCCCCTGGCTACCTGTCAAAGATGACAAGGTGCCAGTGGTAGGATGGTGGTGGCAGCAGCAGCAAGGCCCACCCAGCCCTGTCCCAACCCCAGCTCCCCCCACCCCTAGCCTGCAGCCCAGCACAGTTTTCTGGCCTGATGACTCTAGGGCTGTTCCTCTCTGCCCAAGAGCGGAGAATTGGATAAGGAGGGGTGGGGGGAAGTTTGCCAGCACAGCAGGAGCCAGCCTGGCCCTGCCAGCACCATGCGGCTCCCAGCTAGCTCCTGCTGCACTGTGCGGTCCCAGCCTTGTGCTTGGGGACCATGCGCTGTGGGTGGGTGAGTGGTGGGGAATGGCCTACAGGTGGGGGAGCAGTGGTGGCAGCCCAGAAAGGAAGGGAAGTGGCAGGGGAAAGGCAGCAAGTGTGGGGAGGAAAGTGACAGCAGGCGGAAGTGCGGGGCCCCAGGGGTCGGACCGGTGGCAGAAGGACCTAGCTGGGAACCGTGGGGCTGGACTAGCTCCTGCTGCATTCTGCTGTCCCAGTGTTGCAGCTGGGAACTGCAGCATGGCCTCCTGTGCTGGAGCTGGCTGCTTTCCCTGCTCTGCTGTGGAGGGCACCCCACTGCACCCCCTGCTTCCCTGCAGAGGCCAGCATGGTGTTTCCCCTGGTGCAAGTGAGGGAGCTGCAGGCATGCAGTGTGTAGCCCCTGCCATAGAAGCGGCCAGGCATGAGCTCTCTGAGTGCCCATGCCTGGTGCTGCTGCCAGCAGCAGGGGTTACATGCTATGTGGGGGGATCCCCCCACCCTCCCTCACATCCCAGAAACCTCACACACCCACACCCTGCTCCCACATATACACACTCCCCAATATACCTTATGCCCCTCCACAGAGCCATGACCGCCCACACCCTTACATCCAACTGTACACACGGTGACACGTAGGGGGTGCCCATGGGTGTGCGTGCACCCCTGGGCTTGACAGTGCACCCTCTGCCAAAAGTGCCACCAATGCTGCTGGTGGTACCTGTGGGCAGTCACTATTCCCCCCCACTGCTGACACCACTAGCAGCATCTGTGGGTGGTCACTGACTGCCGGTTGGTGCTTGCCACCTCCAACCCCGACACCACCACAGCCACCTGCAGAAGCGCCCCGCTCAATCCGCCAACACCCCCGCAGCTGCCTGCAGCAGCTTTCCACTGCCGCCACCGCCTACGGGCAGTCGCCACACCCCCCCAGACTCTGCAGCGGTCATGCACACGCACACTCCCCTGCACCCCCCCACACACAATATAAAAATGAGACTATTTTTGAGTTATCATGCAATCCTTTCTATATACAGTATACAACAAATATTTTTTGTAATAAAATCAAAACATGTTTTAGTAGGTTTTTGACTTCTAGTGTATGATTTGTTTTTTTTCTAGTTCTACAGTGGCAAACCTCCCCCCCGGAGTATTTCGGGGGGGACCAGAGGGAATTCTGGTGGCAAGGGTTAGGGGGCACTTCCAGTCCCAACGTGGTTACCAGGGGGCAGAGCAATGGTCAAGAGGCAGGGCTACGCATGTAGCCCTCAGCAGCTCACCAAAACTCAAAATAATTGCCCGCCCCAGTATATACATGCTGTCATGACCCAAAGGGTATGATTTTGTGTGTGCTTCAGCACTGCCGAATTATTTCCTGCCACGAGGAGCTTTCTTTGCACGGTGCAATTCTCAATTGCATAGAGAAAACCCCGGTGCAAAGGAGTTCCCGCCATTCGCATGTAAATTTGTGTCCCACTATTGGCTGTTTCTAAATTATTCCCACGTGGCGGTTAGCGATTGGCTTGCTAGCCGTATAAGAGGCTTGAGCGGTTTCCGCCCAAGTTGGAGATCTCCGGGGAGGACCTCATTTAGGAGGACTCCACATCCATCTTGTGGAGAACTCTAAGCGCTGTGGAGCTTAACAAACCCCGTGTGTGCCTTAGAGAAGGATATAGGGGCCTGATCAACCTCTAGCCTCTCCCCGTTGCCACCTGATCCCTCGACGTACCCTTCCCTGCGCGCTTTCGTGGAGAGTCACCTTTTGGACTCTCATCGTGGTATCCAGAGCTCTGTCCGGGTTTAAGAGGCTCGAGTTTTCTACAGGTCTTGTTCGTGCGAGTTTTCTTTTCATTTGTAACTGCAACTCAAGCAAGTTTTCCTGCCTGCACCGCGACCATCTACGGTGTAAGTAAAATAATCTTTAATCAACCGCTATGAGTCCGTGCCTAATTCTAGTCCGCCGTGCCGAATTCCCCGACCCACATGCCAGGGCTGCTGGCCACAGCCTAACGCGCGCCCCTGAAAGCCTCGGACCACTCCCGGCCCGCACACATGCAACTCTAGTGAAACTGCCTGAGTAGATTAAGTTTTGTCAAGCAGTTGACAGACTATTTCAGGGCCCACAGGCTGCATCCAGCCTGCAAGGGATTAATGTGTAATCTGTGGGATCCTGCCTAGCTGTCTCTCCCCTCATTGTTCTTGCTCTTTGCAGCGGTAGCTGAGGTCTCTGGGGCAGGGCAGCCTGGTGAGTAGACCCCAGTCAGTTCACTACCCGGATACTGGGGACTTGTGAAGGCTGTGGCAGTGCTGGCAGGGGGCTCACGCTGCTCATGTAGCAGTGGCAGGGAGTCGTGGAGACTCATTTGCACGGCAGTGGCACTTAAGGGGGCAGGAGAGGGTCATGTGGTGGTGGGAGGCAAACAGGCTTGCACTGCTCACACAGTGAGGGTCCTAGGAACCCAGACAGTGTGTGGTCCATGCAGTGCAAAACCCAGGGCCTGTGACCAGTATGGCATGCAGCCTCCAACCACTGAAGTTGGACAGAAGCTCTGTTCTAGTCTTCACCCAGAGGGTAGTAATTGATGGAAGTCACTCATCATGGTGTCCTGTGACCAGTGGGGTCCCCCAGGGCTCTGTCCTTGGACCCATACTGTTCAACATCTTCATTAATGTTGCGGACACTGGAGTCAGAAGCGGACTGGCCAAGTTCGCCGATGACACCAAACTTTGGGGCAAAGCATCCACACCAGAAGACAGGCGGGTGATCCAGGCTGACCTGGACAGGCTCAGCAAGTGGGCGGATGAGAATCTGATGGTGTTCAACGCCGATAAATGCAAGGTTCTCCACCTTGGGAAGAAAAACCCGCAGCATCCTTATAGGCTCGGCAGTGCTATGTTGGCTAGCACTATGGAAGAAAGAGACGTGGGGGTCATCATTGACCACAAGATGAACATGAGCCTGCAGTGCGATGCTGCAGCTAGTAAAGCGACCAAAACGCTGGCTTGCATCCATAGATGCTTCTCAAGCAAATCCCGGGATGTCATTCTCCCCTTATACTCGTCCTTAGTGAGGCCGCAGCTGGAGTACTGCGTCCAGTTTTGGGCTCCACAATTCAAAAAGGATGTGGAGAAGCTTGAGAGAGTCCAGAGAAGAGCCATGTGCATGATCAGAGGTCAGGGAAGCAGACCCTACGATGACAGGCTGAGAGCCCTGGGGCTCTTTAGCCTGGAAAAGCGCAGGCTCAGGGGTGATCTGATGGCCACCTATAAGTTTATCAGGGGTGATCACCAGTATCTGGGGGAACATTTGTTCACCAGAGCGCCCCAAGGGATGACAACTAGGTCGAATGGTCATAAACTACTACAAGACCGTTTCAGGCTGGACATAAGGAAGAATTTCTTTACTGTCTGAGCCCCCAAGGTCTGGAACAGCCTGCCACCGGAGGTTGTTCAAGCGCCTTCATTGAACACCTTCAAGAGCAAACTGGATGCTTATCTGGCTGGGATCCTATGACCCCAGCTGGCTTCCTGCCCTTTGGGCAGGGGGCTGGACTCGATGATCTTACAAGGTCCCTTCCAGGCCTAATGTCTATGAAATCTATGAAAGGTCATAAGTCTTGGTTGCCATAGCTCTACAAAACCATTGATTTTTGTAAAGAGTTCTAGGCAGTCTTCTCTTAACACGTTGTGAAAAACATGATCTTTTAAAACTACAGTGTATGCACAGAATGGGAAATGGTACATGTATGCAAGCCTACAATAAAATGCTACAATTGTAAAACTTAAGAGCTGTACCCTCTACAGTCCCCTAGTGAACTGAGGTAGACTTGATTCATATTCAGCCACTTGGCTTGATGTAAAAGAGCCTGTAATTTTTAGCTGGAGCAAGAAACTTGTCATCTTCATCTGTTTTTCAGTGCATGTAAAGCCACCAGGACAGTTTTTCACAAATGATAAGGACTATCTGATCTTTTAGTCTAACTCCTATACTTAATAAGTCATTAATTTTAGCCCAGATTTTTTCTTGTGTTCAGTTTCCCCCTATATTTGTGTTAGGATCAGTTGGAAGCAAAGCCAATTTTCTGTATTTGCTAAATTAAGGTTCCTTTTTATATCTGACGTGTTCTTGCTATTAAGGGAATTGTGTATACTGTTAGCCAGTTTAAGTTAAAAAAAACCAAAAACTCATTGAAGAATTAAATCAGGTTTGTTTGGTAAGACCTATTTTTAATAAAAACATGAATGGCATTACCATATTTACTTGAATCTAAGATTTGGGGAGCCCTTTTTCTTAGAGTTGCATACAAGGTGGAGGGGGGAGGGGCAGGCAGGTGCTGTGGCTTTGACTCTGGCTCTAACCTGGGTTAAGGCCAGAGTCAGACCTGCAGTAGCCACCTGCCCCCCACCCTCCACTTGTCCTATTCAGCTTCTGCACCCCCCATCCACCCCATTCCCCCTCCCCCTTACTGTCAGGCACAACTAGGCACAGGGCACGTGGGACTCTGTCCCCTGTCTAGCCAGTCAGCAGTGCCAAAATGGAAGTCCATCCCCTGCCTAGTCATAGTCAATCAGCAGCACCAATGCTGCTGTGTGGCCCGCAAGGGCTACATACACTTCCACATGCTGGACTCTGGGGAACAATGTCTGTTGGGAGCTGGGGGGAGGAGAGGCAGAGACTAAGCGGAGCAAGGGGGCAGGAGAAAAAGCAGACTGGGGAGTTGTGGGGAGAGGAAGACGCTGGGGAGTGTGGGGGAGATTCCAGATACAGAATCTAATTATTGGGGCCTTCTCTTAACTTCTGGCTCATCTAGATTCAAGTAAATATGGTATGTTGTATCTGTAAGTTCTTTTATCAACTGAATCCTACATGATTTTTTCTGCTGTTTTGTACAGGGTTTATGTCAGCCTAACCTACCAGTAGTTCCCTAGGTCATTCTGCTTTCCCTTTTTGAATATTTGCACAAAATTACCCCATATCCAGTCTCCTGGAGTTTCCTGGGTATTCCAAAATTCATTAAATCTTGGCCAGCTAGCCAATTCTTTCATGACTGCTGGGTGCAAGTTATTCAAAGCTTAACAATCTTTATTTCTAGTAGACAGTGCCTTAATATTCTCTTCAGTAACTAATAAAGTAGAGCTGCTGTGGGAGAATGTCCAGCTCAGGCCCTGTCCTGCCAGACAGTGCTAGGAGGCAGCACTCCAACCTTCTACCTGCCTCCAGGACTTCCTCCCCCAACTTCTGCTGTTCTCCCCTGCTCCAGCTCCTCACTGTTTCCACAGTATGTGTGTGTGAGTCTAGTTTGCTTTCCCACTGATGACCTGGCTTTCTGATAATAGGGCAGCTGTGATAACAGAGCAGCAGCATCCTCTGACTGCCAAGCCCCTTTGGCCTCTCCAACCTACATGCTAGACTCAGTTGCTGCTGCAGTCCCTCTAGCCACTGATGGCCTGGGGCTGCCCCCTTTCCAGGCACTGATTGTAGGTTATTCCTCCACTCAAGTTCTTCACTATCTCCCTCAAAAGTTTCCTTTTTTGTTCCTCTCCTTTGTACCTTTTACACATTTGTTTGTCTCTTAGGTAAAACTAATTTTACTTGTTGCATTTATATGTATTGTCAATGCTTCATTTTCTCAAATGTAACAATGCAGGCTTTGCCTCAGTCTCATGTATCTCTTACTCCTACCCAAAGTATATGGATAGCCCTTCCCAAATGATAGTCTCTGGACAGCTGTGTTCTCAAGGCAGATGAGACTGACAATCTGCTCTTCCTCCAGGGCCACACGCCATGTGTCTCTGGTATTGGTAATAGCAGGAGGCCATCACCAGACTGGACAGGTAATCCTCTGACACATTCAATTGTATAACTTTGTGAGCCCTCCCCCCAACTCCCCAGCCTCCATCCTTCTGCCCTTCTCAAGATTCAGCAGAGGGCTGGACAGGACATTAAAAATGCTCCTCCTGTAGCCAACACTCTGTTTCACCAAACCGGACCAGCATGCTTTCCTGGTTTTGTACTAATACACTGGTACAATATGCTTAATGTTGGGATGGTATCTATTCCCAAGAATGGAGTAAGCATACATTTCTTTTACAATTGATGACTATCAATTGGCTGCCAGGAGTGCTTTTTTCTTTCTGTTTGGCATGTTATCAGTGGCCATTTCACTGAGGCAGACCTCACCACACTACTCATGCCTTTTTTACCTAAGTGCTGTTTATTTATATGTATACATCTCTCCAGCAAAGAGGCACTCATCCAAAAGTCTTGGAGCTCTTGATAATCTTTCACAAATCTACTAAATAGATTGAATTACTTCAGTGTGCTTTACAAGGAGCTACCCAAGGAGGTAACTTGGCAGACACAGCTGGGTTAGAGCGGGCCTTCCACCTGCTTTAGAAGGTGTGCTGGTTGAAATAAGTTACGCCTCACCTTTGAAGAATAAATTGACTTGGTACTTTTTTCTGGATACTACTCAAGGTATTGCTATTCCTCCAAGTTCACCTGCAGTAAAGACACTGAATGGCTTGGAAGGTGTGGTGTTACAAACTGTCAGAAGCCATGCTGTAGGGCGTATATTGTTTAGCATTACAGGCTATAACATGAAACAAATCAAGCAAGAAACTCACTGCCTGTTGGGAGGTCCAGGAAGGGTGTACTAGTCAAGTCTGTTTGATCAGTCATTCCATCGGATATCTCAGATTCCCTCTGACACCCAGCCTGTTATGTAACCAGCCTGGCCCTGTTACACAACTGCTTGTGTGCACAGCTTCTGTCACTTTAATCTGATTGTCTGCTCAGTAACACTAACTTAGCCACGACATTGATCATGCAACAAATACTTGAAACTAGTAAGCAGTAACTTAACTACTAACCTAACAGGTAAAGTTATTTTTTGTTAGTTCCCTGTTCAAGGGTGCCTCAGTCTGGTGCTATAGGAGTGTCCATCAGGCGCAGCAGTGGGTTAGGATGAACGTAAAGTAAGCATGTTGGTAGGTTGAACCCATGGTGTAGGTTCAACCCACTCTTCAGGCCAAAATTTTACTCACATTATACCTGAGGAATGTACCCTGAGGTAGCCCACCCCACAGAGCCCTTTTGCCTTACATCTGGGCTGGGAAAAGGTATTTTGATGTTACGTATTTACAGTCACTAAGGGATGTAATTCCATAGCAATGTATAGCTTAAGCAGTAACCTGCTAGTTCTTGTAGAACTAAAATAAAGATTTGAAAGCAAGTGCAAAGACCATTCAATCTTAGCTCGTTGTTTCCTTGCTCTCCCTCATCCATCTGTATCCATCTATTGTTTCATGCTCTGGGTCATGGTTAATTTTTTAGCTCCAGATTTGTTCAGTGCCTGCCGCACTGGGGTCCATGAGTGGGACTCCTAGGCACTTTGGTAGTACAAATAAATAATAATAGCTGTTATCTTGAAGGCAATATAAAACCGAGGATTGGTAGTATTTTGAATGGGACAAGATCCTGCAGTTCCACAGCTCTTGAAACATCCTCTTTCCCTCGAAGATCAGCCATGTGATTCTTTCCTACAACAGAATGCACCTTTGCTCTTTGCTATACCCTGGGAATGTGTCCCTCTACTTCTCAGTGGCACAAGTGCTTAACACCTTCACATACAGCTGAAGCTGTCTTATTTCTGAGGATAGTAATTCAAATAATCTTCCATTCATGTATAAACATAGCCTTTCCCTAGGGCCAGGTATCGCCACATAAAGATATTAGATAAAGAGAATCTAGGGACTAACTGCAAATATAGTATTTGATACCACTGAAATTTCATTCCTGAGCATAAAATGATTTGTTAAATTGCACAAGTGAAAGATCACTAAAAAAATGCAAAAGTATTAGAGGAAAAAAATAAAACTGAAATTATTTTAGACACAGTCAGTTCACCAACTTGGCTTTCTAGCTTAAGCAGTACTTAATATTTTCTGGGCAGAACATCACACAGAATAATTGTGAGTAGAAGTAGACTTTTTACATAGGATTATATTTAATATTACATATATTTATAAATCTGTCAATCCGTTTAATTAAAAATGACCCAGAAAGCTAAAACAAATAACCCTAAGCCACAAAGTTTTGAGATTTTTTCCCCATATACATCAGTGTATTTCCCCAAATACTGTAGTGCATTTTTTCAATGAATGCTACATGTCTGTGTCATTTCTGCTTTTCAGAAATGCAGGTTGAACAGACATTTCATGCTGGTGAATACCAACAGAGTGGTTCCCTTGGCAACAATAAACAGGAGAAAGCTCAACCCATTTAGGTGATTTACCTTTCAAGCAATGTTGGTAGCACAGATGGATTTAAACATTAAGTACTGTATTTTGAGCAAAAGTGAAACAAAAATAGGTTTGTAGATTTATTGTAACCAACATCCTTGGTTGTTTCAGTCATAGGAATAATTCAGTACTGCTTTAGGGCATTTTGTAAAAGGAAATATGCTAAGTACAATCCGTATTTTGATTATTTCCTATGGACATAAGCATCTAGAACTCAGCATCTCATTTCATTATTCTATTTGTTGCTACAAAGCTTTTATTCTGACAGATAAAAGCACATGTCTTGGTTGTGGGGTAGGGAGTGCAACCCAGAAAGAACTCGTCTCTTTAAGCTAAAAAGAAAGAGGGGAAATGCTTGATTGTTTAATTCATTTTACAAATCCTTCAGTACATTCTATGAATAAACTATGAACCAGAGTTTGAAAACCTGGAGGAGTTTATGTGGTTTGGGCATCTAATCACACAGTCTAATTCAGACATTGAGACATTCCAATGACATCCGGCAGGGGTGATGCGTAGGGGGTACACATGGGTATATGGCGGTGCACCCCCTACAAAAAGGGGTGGTTGCCGCTCAACTCCCCCCCCGCCCGCCAGCAGCGTCTGCAGGCAGTCAGTGATCCCCGCTGCCCACTGCCGGTAGTGTCTGGGTGGTCACCAACTCCTGGCCGGTGCTCGCCACTGCTCGCCCCCCCCTGCCACCAACAGTGCCAATGGTGTCTGCAGGAGCTCCTGTTAACTGCCGCCACACTCCTGCCACTGCTATTGTGCTCCCATTGCCACTGTGCCCCCACAGTTGCCAGAGGCACGTGTCAGTCATGACATCAGGGCTGCTTACAAATAATTCCAAATGTGACAATAATGTCAGGCTGAACCCTATTTGCAGTCGTGCTAACCCTCAGTTATATTCTTAGAAGCAAGAAAGGTTTGAAGAGCCATTTTCTCCAAAATTAAACATTCACAAAGATAAATGTAGATAACTTTAATAGCAAGTTTATTAATGAAATACAGATAAGATATAAATGACCAAGGAGGGAAGGTAAGGCATATTAAGCAAATGATTAAAGTTTGTAAAATGTGCATTCATTTAAAGAAAAAAAAATCTTGGTAACTTTTTAGAGACTTTAATACATTTCTCTTAAGTCCTCAAGTCTTAAAAAGCCTCTAGCTGTTGGCCAGCCTGTTAGAGAAATGGACCTTTCACCCAGGATTCAAATTAAGATTTTTAAAAAAGCTTTTATCTTAATTCATCACAGAAGGACTATTATCAAGAACCATAGTCAAGGCTGAAGAGCAAAGATTATTAGATGAACCCATTTTTTTAATACTCTATTGCTTGGCTCAAGATCAAAAAGCTTACTAAATAAGATAAAAACATATGAAAGCATTCCTGGTAAGTGTTACATTAATTAACATTCATAGAGAATCATACAGAAGTAAGGCTGGAAGGGACCCCCAGAGGTCATTTAGTCCAACTCCCTGCCTGAGGCAGGGTCCTCCCTATCCAAACCATCCAATACAAACTATAAAGTCTGCATAAGACTACCATCAACCTTGACTTAACACCCTAATTTGTCACAGGTAAAGCACAGGAACCATAGCAGTCAATGTCCTGTTTCTATGAAATGTTGTTAATAGATGTCCTCAAGAGATCCTGGGTAGAGGGCCATACTCCTGGCTACAGAGAAAGGAAAACGCCCCCACAGTTGGTACCAATTTGACTATAGGGTAAAATCTCTTCCTGACCCCAAATATGGCAATTGTTCTGACCCTAAGTAGACAGGCAAGACCCTCTAGCCAGGAACATTTGGTCCCAGAAGGAGCACTGGCACACTCCAGTCGGCATTTGTACACATGCTTGCACTGCAGTGCCAGGTGCTTTTAAAAGTGCCCAGTGCTGCAGCGCATGCAGTTGTATAAGTGGTGAAATGCACATCAGCACTGAAAAAATGACAGCGGCTTGCTTTTGAACTAAAACACACTGAAAGTGTTTTAGTTCAAAAGCACGCCACTGGCATTTTCTGTGTGCTGACATGCATTTCAATGCTTATACAACTGTATGCACCAGAGTGCAGTGTGCATCAGCTTGTGTGTGGAGCAGATTAATTGAGTCTGCTCCAACACATCGGATCTCCGGTGTGTCACAGCATGAAAAGGTATGTGTATAAATGCCCAAAGTCTCTAGACTTTCTTTCAGCCAACACCCAATGTCTCTGAGGGAGACTTTAAAGGACCCTGATACATGTAGCAGAAAGGTTGGGCAGGAGCAACCAGCAAAGCCCATAGTAGAACACAGACATAGCTACACCTAGATCACCCTAACCAGTGGTTGTCCAACCTCTTCTTGAACATCTCCAGTGATGGAGAGTCCTCAACTTCCCTAGGCAGTCTATTCCACTGTCTCACTATTCTAACGGTGAAGAAGTTTTTCAGGATATCCAATCTAAACTTTGCTGTAACTTCTAACCACTATATGGTTTGCATCCTACTCTCTGCAGCAGGAGAAAAACAGTACTTTCCCTCTTCTTTATGGCAGCCCTTCAAGTATTTGAATGTCCTCTCTTAAGTGCTTTTTCCACAAGCTGAACATGCCTAGCTCCTTCAGCCTCTCCTCATGTGACTTGCTTTCCACACTGTTTTTCATCTTTGCTGCCTGCCTCTGGACCCTCTCTGACATCTCCACATCCTTTTAACTACACACAGAACTCCAGATGAGGCCTAACCAGTGCCATGCAGAGAAGCACTATCACCTCCTGTGTCTTGCAGCCAGTGCTTCTACTGATGCATCCCAAAACTGCATTCACCTTTTGTGTGGCTGCATCCCACTACAGACTCATATTGAGTCTGTGATCTACCAAGACTCCAAAGTCTTTTTCCATAGTGTTACTAGCCAGCCGGGTGTCACCCAATTTATATTTGTGTTTTTGGTTATTCCTCTGAAGGTGTAGTACTTTGCATTTGTAAGCATTGAACTTCATCCTGTTAGCTCCAGTCGAACTTTCCAATCTGTCAGGATCCTTCTGAATTGTGCTCACACCCTCCAATGTGATTGCAGTCCTTCCCAGTTTTGTGTTGTCTGTTAAACTTGCTTAATAAGCTTTTTATGCCAGCATCTAGATAATTTATAAACATGTTGAACAGCACTGGGCCCAGGACAGACCCCTGTGGGACTCCACTTAAAAATTCCTGCCATTCTGAAATGAACCCATTAATAACTATCCTTCCCTTGTGGCTATTGAGCCAGTTATCTATCCACTTCTTTAGTAGTTTTGTCCAGCCAACATTTTTCCAATTTGTTTATGAGAAGGTCATACGGGACCTTGTCAAAAGCCTTGCTGAAATCCCAATACGCTATATCCACAGCATTCCCTTTATCCACCCAAGTAATTACTTTGTCAAAGAAGGCAATCAGGTTTGTTTGACATGATTTTCTCCTCCAGATGCTTGCCCATATTTCCCATATCTAAACTATATCTTGTTTACAATTAGCTTTATCTGGCACCAAACCACTAAATGTACTTTAACTCTTTTAGCAACCTTTAACCCAGTTCCCCGTCCCCAATCTATCTTTCTCAAATGTTCTAAAATGGTTCATACCTTGTGCCATCCTCTTGCCTGATTGTTTCCTTTGCCTCATCTTCTCTTACCCAATCTGTCAAGGAAATGCAAATAATTCCATACTGTGCTATCATTAAATGGCTTAAGGCCTATTATAGTCTACACCAGTGGTGCTCAACTTTTTTCCTTGGTGGGCTGGATAGGCAGTGCCCAGTCTATCCAAGGGCCAGATGTGGCCAGTGGCCCTGATCCAGGACCCAGGGCAGGCATGGCAGGGCTCCATCTGGCCATGTGGAGTGGGCCGGGGGGTAACCTAGCCTGATCCAGCCCTACAGGCAGAAGGGGGCGTGGCCCACCCCTGATCCTGCCCCACAAGCGGTGAGGTTGTGGTCTGGCCCTGAATCAGCCCTTCAGGGACAAGGAGACATGGCCTAGCCCTAATCCAGGTATGTGAGGAAAAGGAGGCATGGCCTGGCTCCATTCAGCTGGGTGAGGGGAAAGAGAGTATGGCCTGGCCCCAACCCAAAGAAATGGAGAGAAGGGGATGTGGGCCTGGCCTGGATCTGGCTGTTGTAAGTGGAGGGGACATGGGGATTTGGCAGCAGGGGACTGTGGGTACAGCTTCTCCCACTGCCAAATTTCCCAACCCCTGGGGAGCTCCACAGGCCAAATGCAATGGTTCCACGGGCCACTTTTGGCCCATAGGTTGAGCATCTCTGGCCTACACCTAGAGATACAGGTATGGTCAAAGAAATATAAAATACAATTTAGTCTTCAATGGAAGAGAACTTTGTGACAAACCCTGAACATCCATCCCAAAAGTATGCAGAGAAAATGGCAGATTTATTGAACATGGATTATTCCAAGTCATCTTGCTGAGGAGCTGTACTACCACTGGTTGTGATGTGTTGGCAGTACAGCTCCTCATGCGTTATGGACCGTGTTGGCTGACAGGCATATAGATTCCAGCTCATGCATCTGGACAGTATATTTATACAGCATGTTTCTTTAACATTTTCTGTTATTTAACTTACCTTATATGTAGTTTACCACCATGAACCGTGTTTTATTTGCTTAACAAACCCCCCCTGTAGTTTAGTGCTCCGTTTAGCTGCTGTATGGATGTCAGACATTCCACCCCACCATTTTCACTTTTAGAAGTGTTAGGTTGATTAATTTCATATGCTTTTTCTAGTTATTATTTGAGATGTCTGTTTCATGTGCCTTGTATTTGGTAGTAGGAGAAAGAAGAAACTGTTACTATACTGTTTCTCCTGTTGCTTCACAACTTGGTTATAATAAATCTTTTAGTCCACGCTGCTACATGCAGAGTAGCTTCCATTAGTACTTTTGTAGTCCTCATTTGATCAGGAGAGGTCCCAGATGATTGGTATTTCATAGATTTCATAGACTTCATAGACATTAAGGCTGGGAGGGATCTCAAAAGATCATTGGGTCCAGCCCCCTGCCCAAGGGGCAGGAGGTCAGCTGGGGTCAAATGATCCCAGCAAGATAGGCATTGAAGTGTTTCTTGGAAGTGTCCAGAGTAGGTGCTTGCACTACTTCTGGACGAAGTCTATTCCAGACTGGAGACACAGACAGTAAAGAAGATTTTTCTTTTGTCCAGCCTAAAACAGTCTTCCTGGAGTTTGTGACTGCTAGACCTTGTCTTCCCTTGGGGTGCCCTGGTGAACAGATGTTCTTCCAGTTCTTAATGGACACCCGTTATATACTTATAGGCAGCCACCAAATCCCCCCCTGAGCCTTTGCTTCTCCAGGCTGAAGGGTCCCATGCCTCTCAGTCTCTCCTCATAAGGCCTGTTCTCTTGTCCTCTGATCATGCACATAGCTCTCCCTAGACTCTCTCAAGCTTCTCCACATCCTTTTTGAATTGTGGAGCCCAAAACTGGATGCAGTATTCCAATTGTGGCTTCACCAGGACCAAGTAAAGTGGGAGAATGATTTCCTGAGTTTTGCTTGAGATGCATCGGTAGATGCAAACCAGAGTTTTGTTAGCTTTGTCAGCTGTGGCATCGAATTGGTGGTTCATGTTCATCTTGTCATCAGTTATGACTACCAGGTCTCTTTAGGTTGTGGTGCTAGTGAGTGTAGCACTGCATGGACTGTAAGTATGATGTGGACTTCCCCCCCCAAGGTGGAGCACCTTGCATTTCTCTGTGTTGAGTGTCATCAGGTTTTGATCCATCCACCTTGCGAGCCTGTCCAGGTCGGCCTGAATCACCAGCCTATCCCCTAGTGTGAACACACTTTCCCATAATTTGGTGTCATCAGCGAATTTAGCCAGTCCCCTTCTGATACCTAAATCCAGATAATTTATAAATATAGTAACGAGTACTGATCCAAGAATGGAGCCCTTGGGGATGCCACTGGTTACCATATGCTATGCTGACATGGTTTCATTGACTATCATTTTCTGGGTCCGACCACTGAGCCAGTTCCCCAGCCATCAGACCTTAAGGTTGTTGAGGCCGCAGTTCCCCAGTTTTACCATGAGGACTTCATGGGAGACCAAGTCAAAGGCTTTTTTGAAGTCCAAAATAATTGTATCAACCTCTACATCCTTGTCCAGATGATGTGTCACCTGGTCATAGAAGGAAATTAGGTTGGTCAAGCAAGATCTACCTGCAATGAAGCCATGTTGGCTATCTCTCAGAATGTTGCATTCTGTTAGCCTGTTGTTAATGGGTTCTTTGATTTTTTTTTCCTAATATCTTACCAGGGATTGAGGGCAAACTGATTGGCCCGTAGTTCCCTGGATCTTCTTTCCTCCCTTTCTTGAAGATAGGCACCTCTTCCAATCTTCAGGAACCTCTCCCGAGTGCCACAAGTTCTCAAATATCCTCACCATTGGTCACGCTATGATGTCAGCCAGTTCCTTTAGCCACTCAAGGTGCTCCCTCATGAGATCTTCGCCAGTGATGGGTGTGTGTTCGCCCATACCCTGGTAATCCTGCATCTTGTTAGGCAGGGTGATCCTCTTGGGCTGGTGGAAGACCAACACAAAGTAATCACTGGGGATATTAGCTTTTTCCTGGGTGTCAGTTGTCAGCTGCTCCATTTGGTTTGGTAAGGGTCCAATGTTGCACTTGTTTTTCTTCTGACTACCTATGTATTTGAAGAAGGACTTTTTGTTGTCCTTAATTCCTGTAGCCAGCTTGAGTTTGGTTTCAGCCTTGACATTCCTAGTTTGCTCCCTACAGGTGCAGGTCAGTGCTGAATACTCCTCCGTGATGATATTTCCTGACTTCCATCCTTTATAGGCTTCTCTTTTCAGATATAGAAGGTCCATGAGTCCCCTATTCAGCCGTGGGGGCTGCCCAGCCTTTTTGCTACCTTTCCTATGGGCTGGGATAGACTTCCCTTATGCTTCAAGGATTGCACCATTAAGGAGTGATCACTCATCATGGACACCCCTTTCTATCGAATCATAGTGACTCATGGCCTCGTCAACCAACCTCCTGAGCTTGTGGAAGTCGGCTTTTCTAAAATCAAGGATTTCTGCATTGCTGACTGATTTGCTAGCTTTGCAATGAATAGAGAAAGTGATCAGCTCATGATCACTGACTCCCAGCTTCCTTTTGATTCTCAGGCCACTCACTAGATCATCCCCTTTGGCCAGTACCAGATCCAGGAGCACCTTACCTATTGTTGGCCTGTAGACTTTTTGAGACAAGTAGAGTTCGTCAATGCAAGTGAGAAAGCTACATGACTAATCAGATTTGGCAGAGTGCTCCTCCCATGAGATGTCAGAGTAGTTGAAGTCACCCATGACAACCATACACTGAGAGCGTACCTCCTCTGCCAGTTCCCTAGCAAATACAAGGTCAAGATCTTCTTCTTGGTTAGGAAGTCTGTAGTAGACTCCTACCTTTATATCCCCTTCACCGTGTTTCCTTGTAATTTAACCCAGAGGGTCTCAAGTCGCCCACCTTGGGTGCCAATCTCCACTTGTAGGAAAGTGTACTGCTCCTTCACATAAAGAGCTATACCCCCGCCCTTTTCTAATAACATGATCTCTCCTGTACAAGGTATAGCCATCTATACCTGTGGTCCAGTCATAGGTAGAGTCCCACCAGGTCTCCATTATTCCTATGAGATCATATTGACTTTTGTGTAGCAGAAGGGCCAGATCCTCCTGTTTGTTCCCCAGGCTCCTGGCATTTGTGTATAGGCAAATAAACTTTCCATCAGGGGCCCTAGGCTTCCCAGCACTCCTAGAAGGGTCCTGCCCCTGGGCTGGGGTAGGAGTGAATTCCCTTGTGCTACATGACCTACTGATTCTGCAGTTGATGCTTGGTGGGCTAGCACTGGTGGTTGTACACCCATCCCCCAACAAACTCAGTTTAAAGCCCTGTTGAGTAGCTCAGCCACTCTGGCCTAGAAGAGCTTCTTCCAGGTTGGAGTGAGGTAAAGGCTGTCTCTTCCCAATAGACCAATGCCTCTACCATGGAAATGTGGACTGTGGTCAAAAAAGCTGAAACCTTCACAATGGCACCAGCACCACAGTCTTCTGCTCACCTTATCAATTCTTCTCTTCAACCTGTGCCCATGACCCATAACTGGGAGGATTGAGAAAAAACTACCTGCACCCTGAATCCTTTGAGCTTCACCCCCAGAGCCCTGTAGTCACTCATAACCCAGCTGGGATTGCTCCAAGCCATGTCATTTGTGCCTACATGGATGAGGAGCATGGGGTAGTGGTCAGAGGGCTGGACAAGGTTCGGGATCCTCTCACCTACATCCTGGATTAGGCCTCTGGGAGGCAGCAGACCTCACGGCCCAAGGGGTCGGGGTGGCACATTGCTCCCTCAGTCCCCCTCAACAGGGAGTTGCCCACGACGATCACTCTTCGTTTCTTCCTTGATGTGGTTGCAAGATGCTTTTCTTTCCCAAGTGCTGAGCTGGTGGCTCAACTGGCTCTCCGTGTGCTGTGAGGAGTTCATACCTGTTTTGAAGGTCCAGGGGGATGGTAACTCTGGCACAACGTGCCTTGGGCCAGAGGCAACCTTCATCCAACCATCCCCTACCTGTTCTTCATTGGAGCTTCTCTTGTCCGCCCTTTTCCTGTCAGCCATCCTTGCACCCATCTTTTCATTCTTCAGGCAAAGAGTCTTGCAGTAAGAGTTGATCTCATCTTCACCATCTGTGATGACATGCAGCCTCTGCACCAAAGTCTGGAGCTCCCCTATCCGGCACTCCAGAGACTCCAGTGCAGAGCAAACCTCACAAGGGGAGGTGTCATTGCTCTTGACCCCAGGTGCCTGCAGTCATTCCAGGCAGCTCCCACAGCCAAGAGCCAGGGGCCCTGTCTGAGTGTAGGCCGGAACCATGGGTTCTGTCTGTGTGGAGGCCTCACTGGTACCAGAGGAGGGGGTCCAAGATGCAGAGGAGATCTTCAGGGTGCAGCATGTCACCGCCATTGCACAGGGAGAAGTCTGGACTGCTGCTGTGCTGACCCTACTCTTCAGGCTCACTGCTTGGAGCCTCATGCACCTCCTGCTCACCCTCTTGCATGAACTCCTGCATTAACTCATGCACACCTGTTTGTGCACTGTGTTTGCACAGCTCCAGTTGCAAAGCTCCCTATGGGGCTGGGCTAAGTAGGAGTCGGAAAGGAGGAGCATGACCTTCCTTGGCTCCTCTCAGCTACCTCTCTGACTAGTGCCCTTCCACCATGGGCCCCACTTACCTCCTGGTTCTGCACTGGGGGCTAAGGTTGGGGTCCAGTGTAGAGGTCCACTGGGGTCTTCTGCTCTCAGAGGTGCGACGGGCTTGCACCCATGCATCTCAGTCTGAGAGCTGTGCCCAACTTTCCCTTTAAGAAAGGGAAAAAAGAGGATTCAGGTATTTACAGACCAGTCAGCCTCACCTTAATCCCTGGAAAAATCATGCAGTAGATCTTCAAGGAATTCATTTCTAAACACTGGGAGGAGAAGAAGGTGATTAGGAAAAGTCTGCATGGATTCACCAGGGGCAAGTCATGCCTAAGCAACGTGATTGTCTTCTATGCCTTCTATATTGCCAGATGACTGGCTCTGTTGGTATGGGGAGACCAGTGGATGTGGTGCACCTTGATATTAGCAAGACTTTTGATACAGTCTCCCACAATATTCTCACAGGCAAGCTAAAGAAGTATGGGCTGGATTAATGGGCTGTAAGGTGGATAGAAAACTGGCCGGAGAATTTGGCTCAGAGAGTAGTATTCAATGGCTCAATGTCTAGTTGGCAGCTGGTATCAAATGGAGTGCCCCAGGGGTCATTCCTGGGGCTGGTTTTGTTCAATGTCTTCATCAACAACCTGAAATATGGCATAGAGTGTACCGTCAGCAAATTTGCAGATGACACCAAGCTCAGGGTTGTAGTAGATATACTGGAGGGTAGGGCTAGGATTCAGAGTGACCTAGATAAATTGGAGGATTGGGCCAAAAGGAACCTCATGAGGTTTCACAAGGACAAGTGCAGAGTCCTGTACTTAAGCTGGAACAATCCCATGCACCAGTACAGGCTGGGGGCTGACTGGCTGGGCAGCAGCTCTGCAGAAAAGGACCTGAGGGTTACAGTGGGCAAAAACCTGAATATGAGTCAGCAGTGTGCCCTTGTTACCAAAAAGGGTAACAGCATACTGGGCTGCATTAGTAGATGCTGAGGGAATTAGCAGAGGTCATTGTGGGACCCCTGGCACAACTTTATGAGCACTCATGGTGCTCTGGCAAGGTGCCAGAGGACTGGAAAAGGGCCAATGTGGTCCCCATTTTCAAAAAAAGGAGGAAGGAGGACCCAGGAAACTACAGGCTCATTAGTCTTACCTCAGTCCTAGGGAAGGTTTTTGAGAGAATTATCCAGGAGCACATCTGCGAGGGACCAGCAGGGGGGATCATGCTTATGGGCAACCAACATGGGTTCATTAGAGGCAGGTCCTGTCAGACCAACCTGGTAGCCTTCTATGACCAGGTCACAAAATCCTTGGATGCAAGTGTCGCGGTGGGCATAGTCTTTCTGGACTTTAGGAAAGCCTTTGACACTGTCTCTCACCCCATTCTCATTAAAAAATTAGGCGACTGAGGTGTCAACGCCTATACAATCAGATGGGTCACAAATTGGCTGGAGGGCTGCACCCAGAGGGTGGTGGTGGACGGGTCTTTTTCAACCTAGAGGGATGTGGGCAGTGGGGTCCCCCAGGGCTTGGTCCTCGGGCCTGCACTGTTCAACATCTTCATCAGTGACTTGAACAAGGGGGTGAAAAGCACCTTGTTCAAATTCACGGATGACACTAAGATGTGTGGAGAAGTGGGTATGCTGGAGGAGAGGGCCAGGCTACAACTAGATCTGGACAGGTTACAAGAGTGGGCAGATGAGAACAGGATGGGTTACAATACGGACAAGTACAAGGTATTGCACCTGGGGAGGAAAAACCAGCAGCATACCTACAGGCTGGGGAACTCCCTTCCCATCAGCACAGAGGCAGAAAAGGATCTTGGAGTCATTATTGATTCCAAAATGAACATGAGCCGCCAATGTGGGGATGTGGTCAGGAAGGCTAACCACACCTTGTCATGCATCCACAGATGCATCACGAGCAGGTCCAAGGATTTCATAGATTTCATAGACATTAGGGCTGGAAGGGACCTCAGAAGATCATCAAGTCCATCCCTCTGCCCGAGGGGCAGGAAGTCAGCTGGGTTCATAGGATCCCAGCAAGATAAGCATCCCAATTTCCCTTGAAGGCGTTCAAAATAGGTGCTTGAACCACCTCCGGTGGCAGGCTGTTCCAGATCTTGGGGGCTCAGACAGTAAAGAAATTCTTCCTTATGTCCAGCCTGAAATGGTCTTACAGGAGTTTATAACTGTTCAACCTTGTCATCCCTTGGGGCACTCTGGTGAACAAACGTTTCCCCAGATACTGGTGGTCACCCCTGATAAACTTATACGTGGCCATCAGATCACCCCTGAGCCTGCGCTTTTCCAGGCTAAAGAGTCCCATACCTCTCAGCCTGTTGTCATAAGGTCTGTTTTCCTGACCTCTGACCATGCATGTGGCTCTTCTCTGGACTCTCAAGCTTCTTCACCTCCTTTTTGAATTGTGGAGCCTGAAACTGATGCAGTACTCCAGCTGCGGCCTCACCAAGGCTGAGTACAATGGGAGAATGACATCCCGGGATTTGCTTGAGAAGCATCTATGGATGCAAGCCAGTGTTTTACTCGCTTTACTAGCTGCAGCATCACATTGAAGGCTCATGTTCATCTTGTGGTCAATCATGACCCACAAGTCTCTTTCATCTGTAGTACTAACCACTGACAAGCCTATAAGGATGCTGCAGGTTTTTCCTCCCAAGGTGGAGAACCTTGCATTTTTCAGTGTTAAACACCATCAGGTTCTCATCCACCCATTTCCTGAGCCTGTCCAGGTCAGCCTGGATCGCCCTCCTGTCCTCAGGTGTGGATGCTTTACCCCAGAATTTGGTATCATCGGCGAACTTGGCCAGTCCTCTTCTGACTCCAGTGTCCACATCATTAATGAAGATGTTGAACAATATAGGTCCAAGGACAGAGCCTTGGGGAACCTCACTGGTCACAGGGCACCATGACGATTGACTTCTGTTAACCACCACACTTTCGGTTTGACCTCGGAGCCAATTCCCCAGCCAGTGGATCATGGTGGACCTGAGGCCGCAGTTGGCCAGTTTTGCCAAGAGGTGATCATGGGATACCAGGTCAAAGGCTTTTTTTGAAGTCAAGATATATGACATCAATCTCCTCTCCCTTGTGCAGGCGTTAGGTCTCCTGGTCATAAAAGGAAATAAGATTGGTCAAGCAAGACCTACCTGCAACAGACCCATGCTGGCTATCCCTCAGGATGTTGCTGTTGGCCACTCTGTTGGGAATAGCCTCTTTAATAATCCTTTCTAAGACCTTCCCCAGGATAGAGGTCAGGCTGATGGGCCTGTAGTTAGCCAGATCCACTTTCCTCCCTTTCTTGAAGATAGGCACCACATTGGCCTTCTTCTGATCTTCAGGCACTTCACCAGAGCTCCAGGAGTTCTTGAAAATCCATGTCAGGGGCTGGGCTATGATGCTAGCCAGCTCCTTGAGATCCTCCCCCTCTATGTGACCTTGGTCAGGCCACAGTTAGAGTACTGTGTCCAGTTCTGGGTGCCGCACTTCAGGAGGGATGTAGCTAGCATTGAGAGGGTCCAGAGGATGGCCACTTGCATGATCAGGGGGCAGCAAGGCAGGCCTTAAGAGTGGAGGCTATGGGACCTAAACCTGTTCAGCCTCCACAAGAGAAGGCTGAGAGGGGATCTGGTGGCTGTCTACAAACTGGCCAAGGGGGACCAGCAGGCTATGGGAGAATCTCTGTTCCCCTGAGCACTACCATGAGGAACTAGGAATAATGGCCATAAGTTGACAGAGAGTAGATTCAGGCTAGACATCAGGAGGCGCTACTTCACAGTCAGGGCGGCTAGGGTCTGGAACCAACTTCCAGGGGAAGTGGTGCTCACTCCTACCCTGAGGGTCTTCAAAAGGAGGCTACATAATCACCTAGCCGGGGTCGTTTGACCCCAGCATTCTTTCCTGCCCAGGGCAGGGGGTCGGATGTGATGATCTACTTAGGTCCCTTCCGACCTTACCAACTATGAAACTATGTGTTGCCAGCAGGTCAAGAGAAGTGATTATATCCCTCTGTTCAGCACTGGTGAGGCTACATCTGGGGTACTGTGTTCAGTTTTGGGCCCCCCACCACAGAAAGGATGTGGACAAATTGGAGAGAGTCTAGTGGAGGGTGACAAAAATGGTGAGGGAGCTGGGGGACATGACTTATGAGGAAAGACTGAGGGAACTGGGCTTATTTAGTTTAGGGAAGAGGAGACTGAGAGGGGACTTAATAGCAGCCTTCGACTACCTGAAGTGTAGTTCGAAAGAGGATGGAGCTAGACTGTTCTCAGTGGTGGCAGATGACAGAACAAGGAGTAACAGTCTCAAGTTGCAGCAAGAGAAGTTTAGGTTAGATGTTAGGAAGTATTTTCTCACTATGAGAGTAGTAAAACATTGGAACAGGTTATCCAGAGAGGTGGTGGAAGCTTCATCCTTGGAGGTTTTCAAAACCCGGCTAGACAAAGCTTTGGCTGGGATGATCTACTTGGAGATGCTCCTGCTTTGTGCAGGGGGCAACTTCGTCTTAAGGGGGGCAGAGGGAGCGATCTGCCACCCTGACCCCTTGTCCTGTGAGGTCTGCTGCCTCCCAGGGGCCCAATCTGGGATGTAGCTGAGAGGATCCCAAAACTGTCTGACCCTCTGACCACTACCCTATGCTCTTCATCCATGGATTGGATGACCCCCTGAGGTCCCTGCCAACCCTAACTTTCTATAATTCCTTACTTCTCTTTGTATACTGATTGCCTTCCGTGGTGAAGTGATAACTATACACAGGACATCAAGTTGTACACATAGCTTTGATTATGCACAGTTTTAATATTTTAAACCAAGGCAGGAAAGCACATTTTCCAACTCTTGAATTATAGGAAGCCTGGGTGTTCATTATGTAGGCACAACATATGATTGAAATGCTTTTAAGAAATCCAGTGCTAAACCTTTCAGTTTCTAATTACTTGGATACAATAATTGACTAGCCAATAAACCTATTTTGACTTAAGTATCTATGGTATTAGCAACATCACAAATGACACCTCTGAACAATGTGCAGCCAGCTAAGCATCGTCTGTTAAATACATTATGGAAAAATACATCAATCAAGAAATGTCAAAGGTAAATCTAGTTTCTGATAGACTAGTTGTTTTGTTACTTTTCATTTAGTATTTTTTTTTCATTTTGGCACCTTCTCATAACTACCCAGATGAAAGAGACAGCCTAAAGATGTAATAGGAAGGATTTAATTTTCAGTTAGGACTTGCATTAGTAGAATTCTTGTATAAATAGATTAATCAACACGATACATGAAATAAAATGAGACACAAATAATTAAGAATTGCTGTTTTATACAGGAAATTTGCAGACAAGAAAAAAAAATGGTCCAGTTAAATGTAGCTTGCTTCTGTTTGGGTTCAGGGCAAGCAATGGTCCTTTGCAAACCTTTGTTTAGGACATCATAACAACTCTTACGATTAGAAACAACAATATTGATATTCTGACTGCTGACAAACAACATGGAAAATGAAGGTGCTGAAATAGAATGCTGGTGAGAATGAAACTGTTTTTTAACCTCTCTTTAAATTAGAGAGAAAAAAAAATCAAATAGTTACATAATTTGAAATTTGGACTTGTGAAACAGCAAAATTGGAATGAAGGTAGTTGTTGCAGTTTTGCTATGTCTGTCTCTCTTGGAATTTCTTACTCAGGAATTTCTGTGACAATTTGGTGACTGTGTTTACAATTTATGAATTCTTATTGAGATTATGAAATCATTACTGTAAAAATTGCTTTATCCCTGAATGTGTCTCTGTATGTGGAACCTCTGTTTTCTGACATGGCTCTACCTATGTTTCTGAGTAGAGTAGCTAGAAAGTGGTTAACTTTAATGACAGTACCCTGACTGGACAGCTGTTATGCCGTCATCTGCGGGGGGCTGGTGAAATGGGAGAGTAGAAAAAACCACCAGCAGCAAGCACAACAAAGAAACCAAGTGTCAATGGAGGGACATATATACACAAGAGATTCAGACAGGACAAGGACGCTTTAAGGAAGGAGGAGAGACTAAGATATGCTTTCATAACAAAGGTGGGGAGAGGTTTAGCTCCAGGTGCTGCTATGGGGGAGATCAGAGGGAGTAAGCTGAGTCTGAAAGACTCCCTGATTCCAAAGGCAAACCATGATCAGAGAGGGAAAGACTAGGGATGCCCCCAAAGGTCACCCGTCTTCAGCTCAAAAAACATGACAGATTAGTGAAGAAATTGAAAATGGAAATTTTATGTAGGCTTTATTCATTTTGGTTTGGATTTGTGTATTTCTCATGCAACTAATTAAAGAGCAATGGTGGCAGAGAATCCTTTGTAGTCTGAAGTGTCTATGGGTTGTCACATCTGTTCACATGCCCTGGGAGAAGTGGACTGTATGCAAGAAGGCTCACATCATTAGCAGCATTCCAAGGAGCATGTAAGATGAGGAGGTTTTAAGGAGAAAGCACTAGTTTCAAGGTGAAGCAACTGACTGAGGGTCCTCCCACTGTGAAGAGTGGTGCGAGATATGAGGTTTGAGGTGGAATGTATGCCTAGAGCAGAGGTCCTCAACCTTTCTAGATCTGAAGGACCCTTCAATAGATTTAAGGCACCTTCAGGAAAATCCAGCTCTTAGTTTTCACTTGTTTTTCGACTACAGAAAAACAACACAGGAGTCCTCAGTTGTGAAGAAGACAGACCATGACAGGTCAGGGTATTTTTAACATTATGGAGAGGAGATTAACATCAAGAGGCACTTTTACACATGCGCTCTGATTAGAATGCATCAGAGCGGACTCGACTAATTGAGTCTGCTGGAGCCTTCTGATCAGAACACTCCAGCACACCGCAGCATCTTGTGTAGTCAGTGTCCTGCATTTCAAAATGGTGGCGGGGCGCTTTAACTAAAGTTTGTTGAATGCGCGTTAGTTAAAGTGCTCCAGCCACCATTTTGAAACGCAGGATGCTGACTACATGAGGCACTGTGGGCATTTTAATTAGAGTGGCTCATTAAAGCCATTCTACTTAAAATGCCCCCCACCCCCTCCCACCCTGGAACACATCTATAGGCATCCATGGATTCCTATTTGAAATCTCTGGGTTTATCTTGTGACTTGCCTTTGCACACCTAACGATGCTAACATTGTGGACTCCAAGATGAACATGAGTCTTCAGTGTGACGAAGTCATCAGAAAAGCTAATGGCACTTTATCGTTCATCAGCGGATGCATGGCAAACAGATCCAAGGAGGTGATACTTCCCTTCTATCAGGCACTTGTCAGACCGCAGTTGGAGTACTGCGTGCAATTTTGGGCGCCGCACTTCAAGAGGGATGTGGATAACCTGGAGAGGGTCCAGAGAAGGGCCACTTGTATGATTAAGCCCTATGAGGAGAGACTAGGGCACCTGGACCTCTTCAGCCTCCGCAAGAGAAGGTTGAGAGGCGACCTTGTAGCTGCCTATAAGTTCATCACGGGGGCACAGAAGGGAATTGGTGAGTATTTATTCACCAAGGCACCCCTGGGGGTTACAAGAAATAATGGCCACAAGCTAGCAGAGATCAGATTTAGACTGGACATTAGGAAGAACTTCTTCACAGTTCGAGTGGCCAAAGTCTGGAATGGGCTCCCAAGGGAGGTGGTGCTCTCCCCTACCCTGGGGGTCTTCAAGAGGAGGTTAGATGAGTATCTAGCTGGGGTCATCTAAACCCAGCACTCTTTCCTGCCTATGCAGGGGGTCAGACTCGATGATCTATTGAGGTCCCTTCCGACCCTAACATCTATGAATCTATGAACATTTCATGGCACCCTGCAGCACCTTTGAATGGATCTCAAGTCACCGCAAGGTGCCTTGGTTGAGAATTACTTGGTTGATTCTCACTTGCTGATTGAGAATCACTGGTTTAGAGGATCAAAGCTAACAGGACTAATCGAAGTTAGCAGGGCTAACACTGCCCAACCACATCAAGGAAAGGGCATGTGATTTAGTATTTGCATCCCATTCCAGAAATCTGGGAAGTGTCTGTTGGGCATGCTTGCCAGATCTTTGACAGTTTTACATTCCTTTTTGCCCAGGATTTTCCAGACTCAGGGACTGTAAAGAATAATGGTTTGCAATGAGCACTGTACTAAAACATCCACAGAGTTAATGTAGTGTAACACTACAACATGGAATGAAGGGTGGGCAAAACTTGCTATGGTAGCACAACTTGGAGTTACCTTCACCTTCTTTCAGACTCACTAGGTTTCAAATCCAAAACAACTGTGCTGAGCACTGATGACTCCTATTGATGTTAGCCGGAGATATGATTGATGGTTTGGCCTCAACTTCCTTTACATTGCTTAAGTCATAAAATTTTGCGTTATTCACCAGACTATTTATGTCCCAAAAAGCAAATAGGTATGTGTAATTAAGTTGTGTGATCCATGAGAGAGGAGATTTGAATAGTAAGCCCCTCCTCCAGATTGGTTAACTAATTTTTATTAGGCAGTGTGATGCAGGAGGGAAGGACAGCCTGGCTCTGCCACTGATCTGCTCTTTGACTCCAAACTTTTTTCATTTCTGCCTCCTATTCTTCAGCCTTTTTGTCTCTCTCAGCCAATGATTCTCAAACTTTTAACCTGTCCATAGCTTTCCTGCACATGGTAGCACCCTGGTTGAGAACCACTGTAAAGTCTCAGCTTACCCACTTTGTTTCCAGGCTGCCACCATCAGGGAGATCAGCTCTGCACATCTCAGTTTTCAGGAGAGACATGCAGGGCTGGATAGGGAAGCAGCAGCCACGAGTAGGTGCTACTGCCTGTATTAAGTTTTGCTCCCCTCATTTCCCTGCTCCCTCCTTTTTCCCACCCTCACTGGCTGGCAGTTTGTAAATATGGATGACATGATACATAAATTTTTTTGTTTGGAAAAAGACATTACAGTATAAATGGCAAACTGTGGTACAGTAGATCCCATTCCAGCAGAGTCAGGGACATATAATCTTAAATAAGACTTTAAAGTACTGGATTCTTATTTTTCTTTTAAATTAAAAATTGTAATTTAAGTTAACAGCACTCAGCAGGGCAATGATGGTATTTTATATTCCTAAACTATGCTGGACTACAGCCCAACCTGCTGGTACTAGGAGAAGTGTGTCTGATTTGTGTCCTTTATTTATTTATTTTTTAAAAAGGAGAGGGATTCAGCTGCTTGCATGAAAGCTATACCAAACTTTCTAACTGCTTTCCCTTTAACACTTTTAATTATAAAACTCTTACAATTTAGTTGAAAAGTTTGCATAGCCTTGAGCTTTATTTTTCTAAGCAAATCCATAGGCTTATTTAAAGTAATTGTTTTTCATTGCAAAATACAGCTCAATGCCTACAGGAAATATTTTGGGTTTCTTAGGAAAAAAGGTCCATTAAATGCACCATAAAAAAGAAGTAATATTTTGTGAAATTTAAATACATGGTTACTTCAAGAAATAAAATTAATGAGTATAAAATGCATAATTAGTATAAATTGCATTTCCTTGATGGGTGTGAAACATTTTAATTATTTGTACATATCCAAAGCAATCAATATAAATTTCAGCATCATGTGTACTTTGAAAAATTTCCTTTTCAAAGAAAACCATTCTTTTTCCTCAGATCTTTGGGTTTTTATTGTTTAAATGTACAAGCCCCCCTTTTGACCCAAACAGTCAGTACATGGAGTCTTCCAGGTTTTTTTCCATTAATAGGAGATATTGATGACGCAGCCACATATTTCATTGGTTTAATTTTGTTAGTTTTTAAAGACTGTATATAAAGTCCCAGTTCCCTGAACAGAGCAGGAATCAAACAGCAGGAGAGAGTTTCCTTGGTCAATATTGCAAACTGGCACTGTGTCCAAAAAGTTTTTCCTTGTAGTTCTTTCCCATCATCCCACTACAACCATCCCTTTGGCAAATCTTAGGGGTTTTGTTTGCCTTTGCTGTCTATCATGGTGGTATTTCTAACTGTTTCTTTCTCATAGAGTATGGAGACATGTAACACTTAGCTCAGTTTACATGTGGTTTAAACCTGCCCCTCTTTCCCTCCCCCCACTTTGGTCAGCTGCAGGTTATCAAGGTTTATTGAACTCAAGTATTGGAGAGGAGAGAAAGCAGAAAAGTGAAAACATCCCCAGCAACAGGTCAGCCATCCTCTAAAACCCCCAAAGCACTGGTGCAAGTACTCAACCTCCATTCCTGCCACCTGCCCAGGCATGTTGGGCTGGGTGCTCGCTCCTACGTCTGGTGTCAGAGCCACAACACTTCAATGCCTAAAAGATGACCATTCCACCTGGAATGCTAGGGCACTGTAGCTAGGGACAAAAATTACACATAAACTGGTATAAGTGATTGGAAATCAGTTCAAATCTGTAACAACAGAAATTCAGTACACATTCAGTACACAGTTTTCAAAATGGCTGAAACCAGTTTAAGATAAACCTGGATGGATGAAGTATCAGACTTATTTTGGTTAAATCAGTTTATTGAACTTCCGTCTCAGTTCCCCTCCAGATTCAAGTTAATTCACAGTCCCCAAACATCCCAGGATGCTTTGCACCTATTCCACAAACCCACTCTCACAGAGTGGGCAGCCTAGCCTTGGCCCAAGCTATTTGCTCCAGTTGAACAGGGATGTGTGCCCTAATGCCCCCTAGCTTCTGGCCAAGGCCACTGCAAGCACATCCCTGCATTTCTGGAATCAAAACTGAATATCTGTTCACTTGCTGATTGATTCAATCTACAGCAGTTTAGACTCTTGGGAGCTGCTTTAATTAAAATGCCCTCAGCATCTTTTGCATTCAGTATCCCGCATTTCAAAATGGCGATGGAGGCGCTTTAACTAAAGCTCACTTGATGAGCTTTAGTTAAAGCACTTACATCACCATTTTGAAGCACAGGACACTGAATACATGAGATGCTGCAGCACACTGGAGCATTTGGATTAAAGCGCTCCAGCAAACTTGATTAGTTGAGTCTGCTCCAACGGTTCTAATCAGAACACATTGGAGTATGTGTAAAAGTGCCCATTGTGAATGGTTCAAATGTTACATGCACCAGCATCTATCTATAAGTGCTTCCACCCAGTAATACCCAAGCTTCTGTGTTTATATACTGTTCTCTGTGAAATCCATATAGCTCAACTTCTTGGTCTTCCATGTGACCTTTGTGTTGTGACACCTATTGCTTTAGGACTTCTAGGCCAAACAAAACTGAACTGCTTATCACATTCATTGTGAATGAACAACAGCTATTATGCCCATTGGTTTCAATACCATTTTACACAACCTCAAACATAAGAATACTAATTGCATAACAACACTATTGGAAATAAATAATCTTTAATTCCTTTAGTCTTACACAAATAGTTATTACAGTTAGGACCTATTATCAGGTCCTGTTGTTGCATGCCTGGTTTCCCAGTTAGTTACTGAAATGACTGTAACTAACTTTACAAGGACATGGACATAGACATATACCTTTAGAAGGTATACATACATACACAGTCACAGAAATTGGTAACTGCCTGTTGGCACTTTAACAACACATACAGTATAATTTGCAGATGATAACTTCTTGTTATTTGCAGTTAACAGAAGTCTAGTTTAAAACAACTGTTTTAGGTGCTCTTCTAAAGCAGCTTACTAAAATTGGGGCGAATATAATACACAATCTTTTTGTCATTGTTGACTTATATTTCAAAATTTGCTTTCTCACTCCAGTTTCCCTCAAATGTTTTCATATTATTCATTTATTTCTATGAAACTGTGCAGACTTATTGGGGTTGTTGACTGCAAAAAGCCCAGGAGTCAAATTTTGAAATGTCAGCATAAGAAGCTAAGTTTTCCTGATAATATAGGAGTTTCCATTACAATGAGTGTGTTTAATAATAATAATAGTTTAAAAGGTCATTGTTAGTGTATCGGATGTAATTAGTGTGATTTCTCAGGCAAAAAAATGAATTGGTTGCATTGTGGAATCAGAAAAAATATATGCCTTAAACTTTGATTATTTTAGTTATAAGATGACATAACCGCTTTGTGTAGAATTGCTGGCTCTGTACAATAGAACAGATAAGGGCAAGTGTTTGTTCTTTGTAACTCCTCTGCAACTGCTTTGCTCACCGTGGCCTTGAAGGTAGCAAAAAAAAAGTATATACAAAGTTAATTTCCAGGTGCAAGGAGGTTTGTGAACTAATCTCGCCTCCCCCATTAGTTCCCATCCTGATTACAGCAAAAAATAATGAAGTAATATTATAGCCGCTTTTCATGCTAATTTCACTATATGATCACGTGAGTTGTAAGCAACTGTTAAAAAGTATATAAGCCTCCTGATTTTGCTCTTGGGGGGGGGACCCCTTCCAAGTGCTTGGAAAATCCATGTCACTTTGGAACTCCCCCTACAGCTATAGTTTCTTTTGAATAAAAGCTTCTGCTGACCTGACCCAAAAGTATGCTGCGTGTGTTTCCACGACAATTCCTGGTGCCGTGACTCGGATCCAGAACACAGGCTGAGGAAGGAGGACCGCAGGCTGCCCCCCCCGAACCCCTGGGCGCCAAACTTGAGAGGTAAGAGACCTAATTCAAAACCTCTATTGGGGTTTCGGAGGAGGACTGCCTGTAGGCTCCCAACTTGGCCGTGCTAACTGGATCTGAACCTTGTTAAAACAGGTCAGTCTGAACCTTACTGCCGGCTAAAATTTTCTGTCTGGTAAAGGATCCCATTTTGTGTCTGGTAACGTATGTTTTATTTAGGGAGAAACTGTTTGAGGCACCTTCATCCAACAGCACATCGGGCTTGTAGTTAATTAACTAAGGCGGTGTGGGGTAGGAGGTCTGGCTGACTGAGTAAATGTGCATGTGTGTGTATTTAGAAATATGAGCCACTGACCAGGACTGAGACTACGGTTGGGCTCAGCCACCCCAATTCTGCCTGACAGGGCAGTTTTGAAAGCAAGGGGGCCCAACTGGAACCTCGTGACCCAGTGGACAGGGCTTATTGAATGAATGTGTGTGTGTGTATTTAGAAATATGAGCCACTGACCAGGTCTGAGACTACGGTTGGGTTCAGCCGCCCCAATTCTGCCTGACAGGGCAGTTTTGAAAGCAAGGGGGCCCAACTGGAACCTCGTGACCCAGTGGACAGGGCGTCTGAGTGATTTTGTCTTTTCCAAACCCCTTGTCCCAGTAGCTTCTGCCGAGAGCAGGAGTGAAAGGATCTCTCTAGTGTTTCCCTCCCCATTTCCATTTTATGAGCCGGTGTCGGGTCAGAAGCCTTTTGTCTGGGTAGTGAAAAACTGCTGGGCAAGGCACTGAGCGGCCCGGACATCCTAAATAAGCCTCTCCTACGTCTCCCTGTGTGACTGAAAATGGGAACAAGTCAGTCTAAACAAGTTCCTGTCCCCTCTAAGGGGACTCCGGCATACTTTATGTACACACGCTATTCTCCCGAGACTTGCAAGTACCTGGATAAGTGAAACTGGTATACTAGGGATGATCCTGTGAAACATTTTCCACAGGAAGGAACATTTGATCGGGATAAAATAGTGCACTTGAGAGGGGCGTTAGAGTCCCATGGATCCAAAACACCACAAAATCAGTGGGACGCGTTCTTTTATTGGTATGATGAAATATCCAAAAGGCAGACAGAATCTCAAACTAGGAGCCTAAAAGACTCTCAAGAAAAATTAAAACAGCAGTTAAAAGCTGTTCGGGAGAAATTGGCTGCTCCCCCAAATTACACGCTGGCCACCGCTCCGATGTATCCAGCATTGCCCAGGGCGCCCCCACCACCGGAGCCAGCAGAGGATATCCTTGACCTTTGTTCAAACCCTGCTCTCCTGGGACTCCCACATCAGCAACAACCGGTTCAACATCAGGCTGCAGCCCAGGCTAGTGACCCATTAGCTGAAGCTCCTTCAATAAATCCATCTACGGAGCTTAATAGTCCGGACTCATCCACTGTATCTGCCACTCAATCATCACCAGTGTGGCAATTTACTTCTGGGTCACAACCCACCACAGGTGTATTTAGAAGAATGGGAATAGGCATGGAAAGATCTCCCATCAATCTGAGATCCCATACTGCACAAGTTTACCCCCTAAGACAAATGCCAGGCATTGACACCGATGGACAAAATATAATAACTGTGCATGCACCCTGGACTCCAGGTGATCTCTACAATTTAACTCAAAAGTTCCCAAAAATCAAAAAAGACCCAGAAAAATTTCAAGAAAAATTACAGACTGTTATAAATTGTTATAATCCAACATGGGCTGACATTAATCAGCTCATGCGATCGATTTTGCCCAAGAAAACTATGCTACGTCTGTACGCTGCCTGTACTTGGCCAGATCAAAACCCAGGGATTGGCCAAGACTTTATTAACAAAAAAAATGCTTTGGTTCAGATAGTTCTCACAATTTGCCCAAAAAAGGCAGACTGGACCAAAATAAATACCTGTAAACAAAACAAAAATAAACACCCCAGTGACTATTTAGAACGCCTCAAACAGGCATTTGAACGATACTCAGGAATGGATAACCCAGTCGGAAATGCTAAACAAACAATAGCGGCAGCATTCGTCCAGGGACTTAACCCTAAAATTGCTGAAAAAATTCAAACAGTAATTATTGGCTGGGAAACTAAAGATTTGACCGAAGTCCTTGCTGCGGCTAACCATTTTCATAACAAATTGGAACGGTCTAAAGACAATGCCGAGTTTAAGTTAATGGCCTTACAGATTTCTCAGTTTCAGGGTCCAGGTAGAGGAAAGGGACGAGGACGGGGAAGGGGAGGCCCGGGTAGATTCAGGGGAAGAGATAGATCCTTGAGCCCACAAAACCCAGGCTATGGGAACCAATGTCATTATTGCAAGCAAGAAGGACATTGGAAATCAAAATGCCCCAACTGCTCCGGCCAAGGACCCAGACCCCAGCCCCCACCTCCACTTCCTGTCAATTTTCCCAGTGTTGAATAGGACAGCCTGAGGGACAGTGACATCATTGCTCCTTTGCTTGCTACTGACCAATCTGGTCCATTTGTTAAATGCCTTATTTCCGGTAAACCTGTCTCCTGTCTTGTCGACACTGGAGCGTCCCGCTCCACGCTAAAGGCTGCTGAGTTTACTTTTCTACCTTATTCTCCTGAAACTATAAATGCTGTCGGTATAGGCGGACAACCTATCCCACATCCCGTCTCTGAACCTGTCTCCATCTCTATTGGCCCTTTGTCTAAAAATCATGCCTTTCTTCTTAGCCCCTGTGCACCTGTCAACCTTCTTGATAAGGATTTGCTGTATAAACTGGGATGCGTGATTTATTGTAGCCCAGATGGTGTTTACCTTGAGGTACCGGAACATAGGGAAACCGAGCTTGTGGCTTTGCTAACCCAGGAGTACTCTGATCCTGACACTTCCTACTTGCAAGAGGAACTGTTGGCACGAGTACCTCCACAGCTGTGGTCCACTCATGCGAATGAAGTGGGGCACATGCTGAGTGCTGAACCAGTGCGTATCATCCTGAACCCTGCCAAGCCACTTCCTCGTGTCCCACAGTACCCCATCTCAAAGGAAGCTGAGGAAAGGATCAAGCCTGTCGTTTCCTCACTCCTTGAGCAAGGGATTATTGTCCCAATACGTTCCCCTTGCAACAGACCTATCCTACCTGTCAAAAAACCTGGTAAAGATACGTATCGCTTTGTACAAGATCTTCGAGCTATAAATGCCGCTGTTTTACCCGCTTTCCCCGTGGTCCCTAACCCTGCCACTTCTTTCCTGTATCCCTTCAGATGCTACATATTTCACAGTAGTGGATCTTTGTTCTGCTTTTTTCTCTATCCCCGTTCATAAGGATAGCCAGTATCTGTTTGCATTTACTTATCAGGGATTTCAATATACCTGGACAAGACTCCCTCAGGGATATACAGAGTCCCCAACCCTGTTTTCCCAGATCCTAAAAAAGGATTTGGATCCTATCATGTTCAAAGGGGGGTCCACCCTTGTTCAGTACATTGATGATCTATTGTTAGCCTCACCCACTTCAGAGGCCTGTAAGCAAGATACTTTGAGACTCCTCACAGCTTTAGCTCAGAAAGGCCACAAGGCCTCAAAATCTAAATTGCAGCTCTACAAGTCTAAGGTACATTATTTAGGGCATGATATCTCAGCAGGAGAACAACACCTTTCCCCTAGTAGAGTTGAAGCTATCCTCAACATTCCCAAACCTATGACTAAAAAACAGATGAGGGGATTCTTAGGTGCAATGGGTTATTATAGACAGTAGATCCTGGGTTATGCTGCTTTTGCAAAACCCTTGCAAACATTCACTCATGATACCACCCCGGAACCCCTCCCTTGGACTCCTGAAGCCGAACAAGCATTTGTGGCCCTTAAGCAAGCCCTCACTCTTGCTCCCGCTCTTGGACTTCCTAATTATAAGAAACCCTTTACCTTGTTTTGTCATGTACGGGAAGAAATCGCTTTAGGAGTACTCACTCAGCTGCATGGTGAAAAGCATCGCCCAATTGCATATTACAGCTCTGCCCTTGATCCCGTAGCTGCGGGACTTCCTCCTTGCCTCCGTTCAGTTGCAGCTGCTGCCTTGTTGGTTAAAAAGGCAGGTTCTCTAGTTTTGGGACACTCTTTAACCGTTGCAGTTCCACATGCTGTGATGGCCCTTCTGCTCAAGGGCAAAACTCTGCACATTTCCAATTCCCGTCTTACTAAATATGAAAAACTTCTACTGTCAGCTGCAAATGTAACCTTAAATCGCTGTTCAATTCTGAATCCTGCGTCACTTCTGCCTATTGCCTCTGATGGTGAGCCTCATGATTGCCTGTCTATCACAACTCAATTGTTAACCCCTCGAACTGACCTCAAGGACATTCCTATCCCGAACTCTGACCTTGTTTTGTTTGTTGATGGTTCCTGTCTTAGAAATGATGCAGGCAAATTAGTTGCGGGATATGCAGTATGCACTCAGTATGCTGTTTTTTCTTACTGGTGCTGGTTATGTTTGTTGTTAAGATTCTTTGTCCCTCCTATATCTAAAAATGGCACTGATACCCAAGTGTGATATATAAGGATATCTCAGTATCACCCAAGGGGGGTGGAAAAAAAATTTGTATTTGCAGATCTCCCGTACGGTGGCTCAAGCTGGAAATAAAAGTGACTGCTGGATATGCTCTCACAGCCCAGCACACCTACACCAAGGAATCCCAATGATCGGAGTACCAATATCCCTCCAGCAATGGGGAACAATAAATGGCGGCTTCGTTAGACACTACTCGTTAGCTGCCAATCGGTCCGCTCCTAAAGAATGGAGGGCCGCCCCTGCTAACTGGATAATCTCCCCAAGAGTAGAGTCGCCTTTCTGTTACAGATCCAACAACACCGGAGCTTATAATAAAGCCACACCTATAGGACACTACCCTCATTGCCTAACTACTCTAGATTATATCCCTAGTAACACCAGTGGAATCCTGTTGGGTAACGTACCCTCTCTCAATTGTACAGGATTCATGGTCTACAACTTTTCTAAGGAACCTCATGTTGCTCTCATTGCAAACAGATCGGAATTTTACATTGACTCCAATTTTACTTCTTGTAATATATCTCGGTCCAACAGGATAGCAGCTGAACGTGGTCCGTCCTATACGATGCATATCAATCGAAAGTGCCGAATATGGCACAACAACTGTCGAGATTTGAGTACCCTTTCTGCCCCAGGCCTTTACTGGCTCTGCAGAAACAGGGCTCATAAAATCTTGCCCTGGAATTGGGTGGGGGCATGCACTCTTGGATGTGTTATCCCTGGTTTCCAAATGCATAGTGCAATATATCTGAAACAAATAAAAAATTTCAACCATCACATGAAAAGAGCGGTTAACCCCTTAGCTACCAGAAACACAGGGTTCCATCAATTTGTGAGAACCTTCATACCGTGGCTTGGAGTAAGAGAATTGGAACTAGCCATAATTAACATTTCAGCCACAATGAAAGCTATGAAAAATGCCACTGCGGATGCAATTCAGGCTCTGCAAAAAGAGATCTCCCAGATCTCACAAGTAACTATACAACACCGCATAGCCCTAGATTACCTATTGGTATCCCAGGGAGGAGTATGTGCCTTAATCAACTCCACCTGTTGTGTCTATGTCAATCAGGACATGCGAATCAAAACTGACATTCGCAAAATCCGAAATCAGTTAAGGGTCTTACATCAAGTGGCCTCAGAAAATACTGACTGGGGTCTAGAAGAAATGTGGTCTTGGCTAACCTTCTGGCTCCCAGATTTCAGGGCCCTTGACAAAAAAATCCTGTATGAAATATTGTTTGTCTTGATAGTTCTGATAATGTTCTATGTCTTAGTGCAACTGCGTGAAAGCCAGCAGGAAAAGCTTTAGCAAGGCAAGAAAACCCACAGCAGAGTCTAGAATAATGGTGTTACAAAGTGTGAGCAGATTAAAAGAAAACATAAAACGCTGCATGATAAAATAGAGGGGCTCATGAGAATGGAAATTTAAGGCTAAAGTGAGACTAAATAGTCTCAAAGGGGGGGGGGGGGGGGCTGTGGAATCAGAAAAAATATATGCCTTAAACTTTGATTATTTTAGTTATAAGATGACATAACCGCTTTGTGTAGAATTGCTGGCTCTGTACAATAGAACAGATAAAGGCAAGTGTTTGTTCTTTGTAACTCCTCTCCAACTGCTTTGCTCACCGTGGCCTTGAAGGTAGCAAAAAAAAAGTATATACAAAGTTAATTTCCAGGTGCAAGGAGGTTTGTGAACTAATCTCGCCTCCCCCATTAGTTCCCATCCTGATTACAGCAAAAAATAATGAAGTAATATTATAGCCGCTTTTCATGCTAATTTCACTATATGATCACGTGAGTTATAAGCAACTGTTAAAAAATATATAAGCCTCCTGATTTTGCTCTTGGGGGGGGGGGGGGGGACCCCTTCCAAGTGCTTGAAAAATCCATGTCACTTTGGAACTCCCCCTACAGCTATAGTTTCTTTTGAATAAAAGCTTCTGCTGACCTGACCCAAAAGTATGCTGCGTGTGTTTCCACGACAGCATTTAATAAAGTGCATACACTCTAAACATAGCTTGCTGTTGGCATATTACAGTTTGTTTTTGTCATTGCATATGATGTGTTATGTTTTCCTATATATCTCCATTTAAGTAGAAAATATCAGTTTCATTTTTTAAGTCTGATCTAAGGCTTTTTTTTAATGACCCTCTACCTCAGTACATGAATGCTGCATGTCCCGGGAGCCTGGTGGGGCACAGAGAGCTCCTGAAGGTGGCAGTGGTGCTCTTGGCAGTGGTGGTGGCAAGCAGTGAACTCCCACAGGCAGCTGCAGTGTTGTTGGTGGTGGGGGAGTGGAGTGGCGAGTGCTGACTGGCGGTCAGCGACCACCCGTGGACACTGCCAGCAGCAGAGGCGGTGGCCAGCAGCGATTGCAGACTGCCCGCAGACACTGCTGATGGTGTTGGCAATGACAGGGGGGAGGTAAGTGGCAACCGCCTGCAGGCACCGCCGGCAGTGTTCATGGCGCCTTTTTGCAGGAGGTGCACGTACACCTGCATGCACCCCCTACGTGTCACCAATGCCTCAGTGAGTGCTGTATTATGGCCATAGCCTATAATTTTGCCTGAGCCCCAGCGCTGGTGTTTACACTTTCACTACCTCTGCTTTTTTTGCCAGGTTTTAAATCCCAATCATTGTATTGCAAAGGTGAATGAGGCTTCAGATTGGGTTCCAATCAGGAGTGTAAAAAAGGCTATGTACAGACAGAAATAGGGCTATGCTTAGAAAAAGGAATAGCAGAAGTTTGATACCCAAATTTACAGGGCTTGCAAGGTAGTCTTTGCCCCAGATTTTTAAATAAGAGTTTTTCCATTAAGGTAGTTATTTTGTTTCAGGTATATCTACACCACCTCCATGCTGTGCTCAGCATGCTGCTGTGGAGCACCCCGTCCACTGGTTCCCACTCAGTACGTGCCAAATCCATATGGTCCCTGGAAAGCAGTGCTAGTGCATGCCAGGATGCACTCCCAAGACAGAGACCCTAGGAGTAGCACTGTGCATGCACTCAGGGCTGCTCTAAGGCAGCCATATTAGGCACAGACGGAAGTGACAATTTTTCTTAATAATGCTCTATCTTCTGTGGGAGGTTTACAGGGTTCTACAGCCATGACCAAACACAAGTGCATGGCTACAGAGTGCTTTACAAGGGCCCAATCCCAAAAAAATCTGAAACTTCATTACATGAGGGTTCAGATGAAGGTGCTCCAAAGTGGAGCACCTTCATTAATTTCTGTCTGCACTTGCCAGGAGCAGGGCTTAGCTGACACAACCTAGTACTGCTCCCAGCATATTTTCAGAATGGGAATGGGTAAAGGGAGTGGAGGGAGCTCATTCTAGGGGTTGCCCATCCACTGCTGGAGGGTGTGGAAGGTGGACTGGAAACCCCCCCCACACACCTTGGGCGCATCTACACATGCAAGCACATGCACTTGCAGCAGCTCAAATAGAAGTGGTGTAAATTTGAGCTGGGGCTTTTTGCTTCAGCGCACGTGCTTGGACATGCAGTTTGTTGTGTGGCAAATTGTGCCACTAGGAGCAAAATAACCCTGCCTGGCTCCTCCTGGATCTGCAGCCAGGGGGAGCTAGAGCCCAGGGCCAGCACCTGTGCTGTCCCCAGCAATATAAAAAGCTGCCCTGTCCTGGCCCCAGCAGTATAAAAAGCTGCCCTGGCAAATAGCTCAGGGCTACTTGCTCTCAGGAGCTTCTGGGGCCTAGTCAATTGGTACCTGGGGACACTACCCCTTGTGCCAGCTGGATTGCTGAGGCAGCCCTGAGAGTTCCCTGCACCCTCTGCTCACTGCAGCAGTCTGGCAGGGGGGGCTGCTCCCTGGATGTGACCATCTGTACATCTGCTAGACCTAGATGGCGACTGCACAGCCAGTAGAGGCATCTGCCCCTCCGGGCCAACTGCCAGTGGACTGTGGTTGCAGGGTTGGCCTCTGTGCAGCACTACTGCCATGTGTACCCCCTGCCTGGCCACCTGGGCAACTATTGCCCGGAAGATGTTCCAAGTGTGGTGGCCTGCTTTGAACTGTCAAAGAATGTTCTCCTGGCCCCATTTGGCCAGGAGGTCAGCCACAGCCAGATGGGTTCAAGGTGCCAGCTCTGAGCAGGCAGGGTCCTGCCACTGGCCACCCTAGCAGGAATTCTAGTGTTCCACATTGGAAAACTGAAAAATCCCTGATAAAAAAATCCCAAAGTCACTCTGTAAAATACCCCCAAATCCATGTTCCTCCACAAGTAAAACAAAAGAGAGAGACAGAGCAAGACAGAGACAGCGACCACTCGGACAATGCTTTATTGATATATCTACAGTGTTAAAGCAAGTCTCTTACCATAACAATAAAGTGGACTCTAAATACATGTTTCATGAATACATGAATACATATTTTACTGCCCTCCTACAGGGGTGATGGCTCCCACACAAGGGTTTCATCCCCTGCAAAAAGAGATTCAGCCCCCACACAATGGCTTTGGACCTCCAACATGGGGTTCAGCCTCCACACAAGGGGTGGGACATGTGGGCCCCAACAGGTGGATCAGTCCCAACATAAGGGGTTTGGTCCCCCAACAGGGGATTCAGCCCCCACACAAGGGATTCAGCCCCCCAACGGGGCATTTGGCCCCCACACAAGGGGTTTGGCCTCCCAACAGGGGGCCTGGCCCCCCAACAGGGGGCCTGGCCCCCACACAAGGGGTACAGCCCCCCAATGGGGGCCAAATAGCCCCCACAGGGGCTACCACCCCCCTGCAAGGCCTACATGCCCCACCCCAGCTGCCCGATTGTTGTCCCACCTGGCCCCATCCCCCACCAGCTGCTGCAGCCCCCCCAATGGCTGCCCCACCCCCCACTCTCCCAGACTCCCAATGGCTTCCCCACCCAGCCTCACCCCCCAACTTGAACTCCCAGGCCCCCAAGGCTACCCCCACAACCCCAGGCACTGTCACTTTAAAAAAACCCCCCAGAAAACCCCCCAGAAAAAAATGGGGAAAAAAAGCCTCTACTTAGAAGCAGGGGTGGGGGGGCTCCAGGGCCTCCTGGTAGAGCCCCCTATGGCAGCACAGGGCAGCAGGTGGGGGCAGCAGGGCCCGGGTTGTGGCTGCTGGGGCTGTCACCCTGCCCAGCACTGTGTGGGTGGGGCCCCAGTCAGCCAGACGGCAGCCAGACAGTAGGTAAGTGCTAGGGTTTTTTTTTTGTTTTGTTTTTTAAAACTATGGGGTGGAGGGGGCAGGGATCAGGGTGGAGCTTGGGGGGATGGGGCCGGCCAGGGAAGGATTCAGGGGCCTTGCGGGGGACTAGTGGGGGGAGGAACTGGCCACAGCAGGGGTCGGGGTGTTGGGGGGGCTGGCAGGGAGGAGGGGCTGGCTACAGCAGGGGGAGGGGTCTCGGGGGGGTTGGTGGGGGAGGGGCCGGCCGTGGGAGGGGGTGGGGGGGCCAGGGGAGTGGGTGGGGCCATCAAGGGTCCCCCCCATGGTTCCCTCCCCCCTCCTCCAGACCCCCAACCCCTTACTCACCGGCACCGGAGCCCTGCTGCTGAAACATACGGCCTGGCCATGTTTCAGCACCAGGGCAAAGGCCAACCATAGAGATGCTCTGGCAGCCAGAGTTTTTTAAAACTATGGGGTGGTGGGACAGGGATCGGGGGGGTTTGGGGGGATGGGGCCAGCCAGGGCAGGGATCAGGGGCCTGGGGGGGGTGGCAGGGGGAGGGGCTGGCCACGGCGGGAGTCGGGGGTCTCAGGGGGGCTGGCGGGGTGGGGCCAGCCGCGGAGGTCAGTGGAGGACCCAGTCTCTGGTTGCCTCAGGGCATGGTTCCAGACTGTGCCCTGCTCTGCTTTTTTAAACTTCAATTTTTTTAGACCCCTGGATATCCAGGGTTCTAATTTTCTCCCTGCGCTGCAAATTTGCAGGGTGGAGAACATTTTTTTGTTCCTGCATGTGCCTGTTGCCCCGCCTCAAAGGAGTTTGAGGTGGGGCAAGAGGCATGTGCTTGCTCATGTGGATGTGCCCCTTGGAGGGTGGGGGTTTCCAATCCACCTCCCCACTCCAGTGTGGCTGGGGAAACCCCTCAACTGACCTCCCTCCCCTGCCTTCTCCACCTCCCATCCTGAGTCAGCACGGGAGCTGGGGGGAGGGAGGGAAGAGCCAGGGGAAGAAGCTGCAGCCTCTCTCTCTGGATCAGCTCCAAACTGGAGCTTGATCTCCCACTCTCCCAACCCAACACTTAACATCTGTTAGGTCAGGTGGATCAGTCTTCCTCATGGTGCTTTCTGCCTGAGCCTGTTGTCTCCTTTCTGGGAGCTGGCACATTCAGAGTGAGAGCAAGTGGAATGTGCTTCATGGATACATTTCTGGTTATGGTCTGAAGGGACTGTAAACATGACCCTAAAAACTTTTTATCTCCAGAGGGACAATATATATATATATCTAATGTGAGCCCTTGTGCCTCCTCAGGAACTAAGGAAGAAAAGGAGAAAAATAACCTAACAGGTAGGATCATCCACCTTTGTGCTTTCAGTACTTAACCCCTCAGTCTGTTAAGGAGGACAGATGGCTGTAGATTGTTAAAGACCCCCTTTGGAATCCCCTACAAGAGAAGTATAATACGAACCACAAATAGGTCAGTCCAAAAGTAAGGAACTTTTGTTCAGTAGGGTGAGAAACTCACCCTACTGAACAAGAGAGTTTCAGCCCAAGTACTCCTACATGGGCAGATATCCCTAAAATTGTTATCTGCATAAATGTGTTTGTTCACTGTGGGAGTCTAGGACAACTCCATTATCCCGCCTCAGAATTGCTTTGCTCTCCTATTGGTATATGGTAAGATTAAACATTTTTTCCAGTGCTGTGCAGAATCTTTGGTCAAAAATATTCTAGTGTCTGTATTATTGCCCTTTTGTTACTGCAGAAAGGTTTGGGAAACAACATTGTGGCTGTGTGGGTGCTTGAATATAGGCCAGGAACCAGTTTTGCAGTGTTTTTGCCAAATGCGCATTTTATGACAAAGTTCATTGGACAAGGACAATGATGCAGTTCTGTCCTGTGTAGAGGCTCAATACAGAGGGAGTCCTGAGCTCAGGCATCTTGTAGGGAAAATGGGGATTGGGGGGAGGGGGGGGTGAGGGGGACTGGGGACTAGATTAGAAAAAAGGGAAAAAGAAGTTACAGTCTCAGCTAGTCACTGAGGAAGTAAAGGAGAGGAGAAGAAATCTAAACCTCCCACAGAAGATAGAGCATTATTAAGAAATGTGAAATTATTTGGTGTGCAGGAAGAAGTTTTGATGCTCTGAAGCCTTTGACAGGTTATTTTTAAAACGTTTCTCCTTACTTGTAAATGTTTAAACTGCTGCTTATTGCCTTCTTATAGGAGAGCTACTGGCCTCTGAGTATGGTTTTGAATGGTATCCTTTCCCTTTGCATTGTGTCTTTCAGAGATCCACACTCATTAGTTTGCGCAGATCATCTAATACTGCAAGACCAAGCCTGGGAAGTTAAGCTAAGGAAGGGCAAGGGAAGAGAAGAGCATTCAAAGGGGAGAGGTTGTGGATCAGCAAGGAAAACAGTGTGAGAAAAAGACATCATGCAAGCCTCACATTCACAGGAGTGTGAATGGTCAGGTGAGCACTAGATTTTGTACTGTCACATTGTGACTCTGATCCTGAGAGGGGCAGGGCAGCCCCTGTGGATGATTTCAGGATAGGGGCAGATATGGGGGCTGGGCACCTTCTAGTCTAATCCTTTGCCAGAGCTGAATACTCAGAATATTTCTGGTTCCAGAGGTTTGCTGCAGTCCTCAGATCTGTGGAATATCCCCTATTTTGGTTCCCTAAAATTGGTCACCTTATCCCCAATAGATGCACACTCCCCCCCACCCCCCCACCCTTCAGTCTGTACAAAATGCTGCTTTTAAACTCATCTTCCTTCTCCTCAGGTATGTCAGGTAAATTCTTAAATCTCTCTATTACCTTCCCATTGTATCAAATAAAGGTGCCACCACATTTAAAGTTCTACATAGCTCCTCTGGGTGCTTGTCCACGTGACACCTCTCCTGTTTACACAGTACACTTGTCCTGTGTCCACATGACAAAGATTGCCATTAAGCTAGACATTAAATAGTGTCTATCTATGTTGTCAGCTGATTTTATCATTTTAAATTTTTTTCATTGTGGTAATTTAAAACACCTCTGACATGTTTTATTTTTAGCTCCTGAATTTCTCCTATAAGGGTTTTTTTTATCGTTTTAAATTTTCAATGTAGATCTGACTTACGCCCTAAAATGTAATTTTTCCTGCTTTGCAACTATTACGCTACCAGGTGCTGCGTGGGTTCACTCGGTAATCCATGGAAATCCATTGAATCTCTATTGCAATACTTCAACAAGACTCCAGGGGATAATCTTGCAAATTTTTACTGGTGATTTAGTTCAAGGTTCAGATTAATGAAAAATGAAATTTCAAAAAAAAATTGTTCCACCTTTTTGCACGCACTTCACTTCTGGCCGTCCTTTTCCCCGCTGCTGCTGCTGCTTATCAGAGCATGCCAGCCTCAGCCTCTGCCATTCCCCCCAGATCTCCAACTTCTTATCCTGCTCCTGCCACCAACCCCAAATCAGAATAGCTCAGTGGTAGAGCTCTTGCCTGCCACAGTGCAGAGTTGAGTTCAATTTCTTGCTAAGGCATTTCAGGGGTGAGTTGAGGTGAAGGGGAACAGTTCCTCCCAGGGGTTTTGAAAAGATAAAAAATGATTGGTGGGAGGGGTTTCCTTTTCCCCACCAATAATTTTTCATCTTTTCAAAACATTGCCCCTTTCATAGTGGAAGCATGCGTGTTGCTTAATGTCTGTGAAACAAGGGGCAAGGTCCTCAGTGAGTCTTGGAGAGAATAGTTAAGAGAATGGACAGAAGCCACGACCTTCACTTGCAGAAAAGCAGTTCAATGTGGGGGGCTAGTGATACAGGCAAATAGCGGGAGAGGTGCTGTGATCAGAAATTGTCTCATGGCACACACAGCTGCCGCTCTGTAGGGGGAATGTGCTCTGTAATGGTCTGAATTGATCCTTTTTAATTAACGTTGCACTTCATATTAATATAGCATTTAATAAACTGTTTAATAAACAGTTTTCTTGTATACTGGGTTCATAACAGGGTCTCAAAGAGGTCTCTGTATGGGAGGGGGGACGTTGGGTGGGGGCAGGGGTGTTGGGTCATGGGTTTTTTGTCGTGGGAAGCAGGCAACCTGGGAAGATAAGCAGGTACCAAACCAGTTTGAGGAGGTGATTGAAGGGGATAATGTCCCTGGAAAGCTGTTATAAGATTCACATGCAAATACACTAATTGATTAGACAATAGCCTGGTTCCTTCTTTCTCCCACACACACCATAAACCACTCCTTTCCCTGCAGTGAAGCCTCTGATTTTCTGACTGCTGTATGTGATGATTGGTTGGGGAGGGGGGAAATTTCATCTAGCCTGGGCAGTTTCTTTCTTCACCTCGGTGGAGGTGCTAGTTCATTGCAGGGGGGCGGGACTAGGAGTAGAATCATTGCTCCCCCCAAAATGGCTTTGGGGGCAGCTGTCCCGGGCAAGGGGATCCCTGGTGCCCAAGGAATTTTGATGATCCTCAGAACAACCACTGCCCAAACCCACCCACCCACGCTGGTTCTCTATTTCACAAAAAATCCTTCCTTTTTTTCAACATGATACAAATGACAGATGACACAGAATTCTTTCTGTTTTACAAACAAATTTATGTAGGACTGTTTGCATTCATAGACCAACCATTTTAGTTGCAGTTATATAAGTCCAGGAATTGACAGTTAAGTTTTTTACATACAATTTTTTATTGATCTAACACACGCAGAGAAAAAAAAACCAGCCTGCTCTCTGCAGTGAGATGAGTGAGCATTTTTAGCACCCATTTTTCCTAAGCATGAAGAAGGTTTTTGGGAGGACAGCAGAGCACCATCAGTGAGGGTAGCCAGGGGCACATGGTAGATGAAATGGGGCCCCTAAATTAAAGCATTGGGCTTTAAAAAACACCACTTCAATTTAGGGCTGATTAAACCCCCATGTCATGCACACACCCGCTGACTTAACTGCCTCTCTGGTGGGGAGGGAAGGGTGAACTGCTGGTGGGCGGAGCAGTCCCTGGGCTGCAGGGGGGGCTGGTGTTTTCCTCCGTGGCAGTAGCATCCCCCCCCAGGCAGCACCCGCCCACAGGCACCCAGCTCGGGTGGTCCTGGGGTGCACCGCAACTGTGGAAGGAACCACCAGGCCCCCGCACTGCTCAGGCAGGCAGGCTCCGAGGGGAGCCGTGGGGAGGGAGATCAGGCTCACTGCTTTTCTTAGATGGAGCCTGCTTTCCTGGGCTGCTGCCAGGCTACCTGCAGGGCTTCCTGCAGAGCCGTGGAGCTGCACAGAGCCTAGTGCTTCACTTTACAGCTGTAGGGGCAGCAAACTAAAACTCCTTGAAGGAGTTTTAGTTTGCTGCACATCAAATCATTTAAGGTGCATTACACTACTGAATTTCCTACAGCGGCTGGAATTAACATGCAACACACTGCCAAGGCATGCAAACACCAACACCATTAAAGCCATGCAGAAGCATTTAGCCCACTTTAAAGTGTTGTGCACACACGCCTCTTATTTTGTCTACACACGGCCCAGTATGTTAAGCTTTATCCTCTGCCAACTGCTCCCAGGAATGTTACCCTGCTTTTTGGACAAGCGTTTTGGGGGGGGGGGGGGGGGAGGAGGAGGGCTGAGCCATAGGCAACAAGCTTGAACTCCTACATCAGTGGGACTGGCTGAGTGTGTGGGTGGGTGGTCAGTTGAATTGTAAGGCCCATGGTGGAGTAGGCAAGCTGGGATGGCTGGCTGGTTGAAAAACTTTTTTATTTGTGAAGAGAAGTAGAGCAAGTTCCAAGGAATGGGGCAAGAGTGAGGGGTGTGGGGGGTACATCGGCTGGCACCAACCAGGAGTGCTGAGAGGGAGCCCCCAGTCATGGGAAACAGTGATAAGAGCGTAAGCAGTGTGTGTGTGTGTGTGTGTGTGTGTGTGTAAGCCCCATATAGAAAAATATGATTGAACAGTAGGCACCAGCAGTGCTAGAAGACAAGAGTTCAAAGGTGGGCGGGAAGGCTATTTTGCCCGAGAAGCCCCACCCATGAGGTAGGAGAGGGGGGAGAGGCTATTTTGCCTGAGAAGCTGCAGTCATGTGTCAGGATTTGGGGAAAGCAGCAATGGGAAAAAGCTCAGAGGGCCTGTCCAGGGTGAGGAGTTCGCTGAAAAACTGTACTGTAGCAAGAGAGGGCATGTAGACCTAAATGAGACCCAAAATGAGAGGCCATTTTCTCTGACATGTTACATCCTAAGACCAAAATGTGATTCTACTTATTTTGCTGTACCTACTGGACCCAGCGCTCATAAATGACAGTGCTCTTTTGTATGCGGATGGAGAGTACACTGAGCCCAAGTAAGGTAATAACAAGGTAATAACATTGCAGAGTACCATCAGTGAGGGTAACCAGTACATTAAGCTGTACCCTGTGCCAACTGCTCCCAGAAACTGCCAACTGTCCCCAGGAATGTTACTACACTATGATCTGGAGAAGTTGGGATGCTGTTGATATTCACGTGTTGAAGCATAGGCTCAAGAAGATCCTGGGTTTTACACACACGTGTGTGTGTGTGTGTGTGTGTGTGTGTGTGTGTGAATCTTCAGCAGAAGCTGCCCAGCTTGTTGAAAATTGCCAACAAGCTGCCCAGCTTGAACTCTTACATCAATGGGACAGGCTGAGTATGTGGTGGGGGTGAGGGGACGTGGCCATAGGCAAAGGAGGAGGGTGAACAGGCTCAAATGGGTGTGCGTGGAATATGGAATAAGGGTGTGTGTGTGTGAGTTTAGGTTGTAGGTGAGCTCTTAGTGCTGTGCTGTGAAAGACTTTTTATTTGACATTTTTTAATAAAATCAAAAGTCTATTTTTTAAGTGTGACTAGGCTTTTTAGGCTAAATATGTATTTAGAACAAAGGTTTGCAAAGTACTTCTTTTGAAATGCGTGGTTGAATTCAGGGAGGAAGCTATTTAGAGAACAAGCTGTAAAGCTTGAAATCCTACATCAAGCGTACTGCCTGTTTTCATCTGCAACATGGCAAAACCCCTCTGCATCTTGCCTGTGAATGGCTGAGGTCAGAGACTGTCTTCATCCTCCTAGGCAATGAGGGAGGAGAGCTTTTTTTGCCTGACAGCCACAGCCCAAGTGGCAAGCAGCACCAGGAAAAGGCTAAGAGGGTGTGGCAGGACACTGTTGATGGGGCTGAGCCAAGCAGCCAGCAGGTGCTTGATTGCGGTGGCCATTTTAGATCTCTGGCTGCCTATATAAATAGAGCAGTTCACTGCTGGCAGAAACATTGCCTGGCTGCAAGGCTGAATGCAACATCCTGGAGGTAAGGGCAGAAGCTTAAGGGGATGGTTTGGAGGCTCCTGGTCCTGGGCATGACCTAAAACTGTACCCTGCCAGGTGTGGGTGGCCTGGTGGGGCTCTCAGTGGTGCGGGAGCCCCCAGGAAATACCAGGCCAGTTACCATCCAGTGAAAGGCAGGTTGGGGTGCTTTAATAACCCCAGCTCCCACAACCAGGTGGGTTACCCCATAATAGGGCCAAGTAGGCAGACCTAGGTTAGGGAGTGGGCTAGATGCTCAGAAGCCTGACTTGAAACACCCTTGACTGGTCATTGCTGGGGCCAGAAGGGTCAAAAGGGCCAGGGGCTCACTGTGAGGGACGCCCAGAGCTGAGGGCCTGCGGTTCCATATGGCCTTGGAGGTGAGGCCAGGACCTGTGTAGCCAAAGGTCCCGGGGGTGGGCCACGCCTGAGAGGGGGAAGAGTTCAGGGAGCTAGGCAGCTCAGAATGAGGGTGGAGTAGGTTGCCTGATTGGAGGGATCCAGCTGGGTCTGGATTGGAGGAGTCTGGAGCCCAATGTGGGGCTGGTGATGTTAAGAACTGTGGATGCCATCTGCGAGGCTTGGGCTGTGGCTTAGGAAAGGAACAGAGCTGCAGATAGTGTTCCCTGTCATCAGGGCAAGAAATGGGCAGCCTCCCACCTAACTAATATCATAATTATATATTATCAAGGCATGGCAGGAGAGGAGGTGGGCGGTTGCCCATAGAAACAGGTGGGCGGGCTGTCATGAGATCTGGCCCTGAGCGTGCCCCTTGTTACAGAGGACCTGTTCAGGGAGGAGACTTCTGGGAAAAAGTTCATTGTAGCAAGAGTGAGATGTTGGCCAGCATGTACCAGGGGTGCTCAGTGAGACCCCAGCCAGCTGGCTGAAAAACTTTTCTATTTGTGAAGAGGAAAAGAGCACCCAGAGTGAGTGTCTGCAATTAGGTTCAAGAATACCAGTAATCAATATGCCCACAAATATACCTTCATGGTGGGACAGAGTATTCATAGAAGAGAGACAAGCCATGGGGCAGAAGTGGGGGAGAGAGGTTTTTTTGCCCAAGAAGCCCAGTCATGGTGAAAGCATGGTAAGACCTAGACCCCAGGCCAGCCATGGGGAAAGCAACAGGGGGAGGGAACAGGCTAAGGAGGCCCTGTGGCAAGAGTGAGGAAGGCCCACCATGGAGTGGGGAAGCTGGGTTACCATTGGTAGTGAAGTGGTGAAGCATTAGGCTTTGCTTTGTGGCATGCAAAAAGCAAGTTATTTGGTAATAGTGTAATTGTTAATAATAGTGTATGTTTAGTGTATGTAATAGTGTATGGAGGTCAGAGGGCATGTAGGCCAGCACCAAGCAGGGGTGCTTAAATGGAGCCCTGAGGGAGCCCCCAGCCATGGGGAAAGCAGCATGGGCAAGAGGCTAGGAGGAGGGCCTATCCAGGGAAGGGAGGGCACGTGCTTAGAGGCCCCAGCTCCCTGTATGCCCACACTTTTGAGCTAAGCCATGGGGCAGGAGTGGGGGAGGGAGGGAAGGAGATTTTTTGCCTGAGAAGCCCAGGCAGGCAGGGGTGGTAAGCAAAGTGCAAGCCCCAAGCTGTGGGGAAAGAGGGAGCTAGGGAGAAAGGGACATCAGGGCTTGTTCATTCCCTGGGACATGGCCAATAACCAGGAAGAAGGGTGTGTGTGGTTGTTGTGTGTGTCTGCAGCATGAGGAAGAGGGAGTGAGGGCCTTTCCTCATACATTTATAGTGTTGAAAGATCTGTGGGAGCTAAAAGAAAATTATAGATATTCTTTAATAAGCTCAGATAGTGAAAGAGAGTCATTGAACACCCAAAATGAGAGAGAGGTCATTTTCTCTGAGATGTTACAAATCACTTTACATGGTGTTTTTAGAAGAAAGCAATAATAAGAAACAAAATAAAATCCCAAACATTAAGACATGGGTGAAAAATGAGAATTTAAACAACACAAAGAACGTAATCACTTCTACAGGATCGAATGGTATCGATACAGAGATTCACTGTCATACTGAAGAAACCCAAGACAAAAGTTCACTAAGGGAAATGAACGCTGCAGATTTTTCAGGGACTTGTGAACAGGGCATTTCTTTCTAGGCTATCTCTTTTGGAAGACAGGCAAAAGAATTTCTCAGTGAATGGGTTATGTATGTATCCCAGAGGTGTGGAGAGTACAGCCAGATTCTACCCCTCTATGACCTCTGAGAAAGGGAAGGAAAAAAATGGAAAGGAAGTTCCCGTTGAAATACTTATGAAACACAAAACAGATAATGAATTAGGGAAAGATAACAACATATCTGATAGCTCCCTAATAGTGGATTCTAATAGAAAGGGGTGTGATTCCAGATGTTCAGGGGGAAACCGTACCAATAATGTTAGTCATTCCCCAGAATTGTTCTGGCAATGGAGAATACTGTTAAGGCTGAAGATACTAGAAGAATGCCATTGGAAGGGACTTCTACATATCTATCAGTCAACAAAACAGTGTATCCCTGGTGACAAAAAGCCCCACAAAGCATCTTGTCTCATGCCTGCTCCCTCCTCTCCATTTGGGCAGTGGTACACCCATAGTTTGCATAAAGCACCCCTGCAGGGCAGGGCGAGAGGTAGGGCCATTGCCCAAACACCACTGAGGATTCATTGAGTGATTGAGTTTGTTTACATTAAGGTTGATTTAAAATTGCTAAATCACACTTATGGCCATAGGGGTTGATGATAATAAAGATGCAGGGAAGAGGGAGCTAATAATAAGAGCCACCACACAGGAGGGAAGAGAGAGATGAGGGCCTTTGCCTTTGCTGAGGCTGCAATGACAGTCTGAAGGTTGCAGCAGTATCTGCATTCAAATCTTTCACTGTGGAGGGTTTGTTCATTTGCTGAGACATGGCCAGTACTCAGGAATGAGTGCCTCTCTCCACCACCCCGGTTGCTAAGGGAAGGCCTTGGGTGCTAAGACCTAAGAGGGGAAGACTGAGTGTATGTACGAATGGATTATGTATGAGGAATTAGAGTGACTGTACATATGTATGAATGTATGTATGTACACATGTATAATTTATTAATATTATTATTATTATTATTAATAGTATAATTATTAAATTAATCCTCACAGAATTACTTGGGATAATTGTCCTCATAAGATACAAAAGAGCACAATCATTAGGAAATAGGAACCAGGGCCAGGCTGCAGTCCAGGACCTCATATCTTTGGACAGTGACCAGAGGAAGGCAGATAGCAAGGAAAGGAGGGAGGCTGAGAAAGGCAGACATATGAGATATTATGATTATCACCGTTATGATTATCATTGCAGAGCCACTGGCGGGAATATTTGAACGCTCGTGGCGCACGGGCCAAGTCCCGGAGGACTGGAAAAGGGCCAACGTGGTCCCCATTTTCAAAAAGGGGAGGAAGGAGGACCCGGGCAACTATAGGCCAGTCAGTCTCACCTCCATCCTTGGCAAAGTCTTTGAAAAAATTATCAAGGCTCACATTTGGGACAGCCCGGCAGGACAAATTATGCTGAGGGGAAATCAGCACGGGTTCGTGGCAGGCAGATCGTGCCTGACCAATCTAGTTTCTTTTTATGACCAGGTTACGAAACGCCTGGACACAGGAGGAGGGGTGGATGTCGTATACTTAGACTTCAGGAAGGCCTTCGATATGGTATCCCACCCCATACTGGTGAACAAGTTAAGAGGCTGTGACTTGAATGACTACACAGTCCGGTGAGTGGCGAATTGGCTGGAGGGTCGCACCCAGAGAGTCGTGGTGGATGGGTCGGTTTCGACCTGGAAGGGTGTGGGCAGTGGGGTCCCGCAGGGTTCGGTCCTTGGACCGATACTCTTTAATGTTTTCATCAGTGGCTTGGACGTGGGAGTGAAATGTACTCTGTCCAAGTTTGCAGATGACACAAAGCTATGGGGAGATGTAGACACACCGGAGGGCAGGGAACAGCTGCAAGCAGATCTGGACAGGTTGGACAAGTGGGCAGAAAACAACAGGATGCAGTTCAACAAGGAGAAATGCAAAGTGCTGCACCTAGGGAGGAAAAATGTCCAGCACACCTACAGCCTAGGGAATGACCTGCTGGGTGGCACGGAAGTGGAAAGGGATCTTGGAGTCCTAGTGGACTCCAAGACGAACATGAGTCGGCAGTGTGACGAAGCCATCAAAAAAGCCAATGGCACTTTATCGTGCATCAGCAGATGCATGACAAATAGGTCCAAGGAGGTGATACTTCCCCTCTATCGGGCGCTGGTCAGACCGCAGTTGGAGTACTGCGTGCAATTCTGGGCACCACACTTCAAGAGGGATGTGGATAACCTGGAGAGGGTCCAGAGAAGGGCCACACGTATGGTTAAGGGCTTGCAGGCCAAGCCATACGACCACACGAGAGACTAGGGCACCTGGACCTCTTCAGCCTCCGCAAGAGAAGGTTGAGAGGCGACCTTGTGGCTACCTATAAGTTCATCACAGGGGCACAGAAGGGAATTGGTGAGTATTTATTCACCAAGGTGCCCCCGGGGGTTACAAGAAATAATGGCCACAAGCTAGCAGAGAGCAGATTTAGATTGGACATTAGGAAGAACTTCTTCACAGTTCGAGTGGCCAGGGTCTGGAACGGGCTCCCAAGGGAGGTGGTGCTCTCCCCTACCCTGGGGGTCTTGAAGAGGAGGTTGGATAAGCATCTAGCTGGGGTCATCTAGACCCAGCATTCTTTCCTGCTTATGCAGGGGGGTCGGACTCGATGATCTATTGAGGTCCCTTCCGACCCTAACATCTATGAATCTATGTTACGAAAATACAGTGCCCTAAGATCAAAACTTCATTCTACTTATTTTTCTGTACCTACTGGACCCAGCACCCATAAATGACAGTGCTCCTTTGTATGTGGATAGAGAGTACACCGAGCCCAAGTAAGGCAATAACATAGTAGTAAAAAAAATTGGCTACATAAATGAACAGAAACAAAGAAAAAGGAGTATTATGTACATGATCTTTGAAAAGAGCTAAAGAAGCATATTTCAGTAAGTAGCTCCTTGGACTAGGTTGACCAAGCTGTAGTTGCTGATGTATTCACAGAATACGAGGACTTGTCTACAATGTGGCACAGAGAGGTTAATGGTGTATTCCCACATGCTTTTTTCAGTAAAAGGATATTGAGAGTAGTGAAGAGGCACCTGGCAGTGACATTGCCATCATTTTTACTGGAGATGGAAGTGGCATCAGGCAAGTGTGTGAGGCTTCTGTTCTTCTCTTCTACCTGCTGTGTACAGCAGGAGCAGCATATGAAACGTAGCATTCAGGAACTAGAAATATGAGGGAGGGGGAAGTTAAGAGCATAAGACTTTGTATTTTAAACACACCGTGCAGTCCCTCCAGCACTGAAATGGTGGTACCCTTCCTATACATGAGCGGGGGGTGGGATATCTTGCACCAACATTCATGGCATTTAAACCCTATTTACATGAAAATTTAAGTAAACAATGCAAGCCACCCTTTCTTAGGGCACAGCCAAGTGTCTCACTTACCTTTGTGTTGCTTCTGGAACAGCTCAGGGTGTCCTGGTTCAAGTGTCGCAGAAGCAGTCTCATCCTGCAGGAGAACGCTGCACCAACATCAGCAGCCAGCACTGTTGTCGAACTGGTCATGCCACCAGGCACAAGCGTCTTGCTGGGCTGAGTCCCATCTGCCTCAAAAGTTTCTTTTTCGTGGATATGCTGCATTGCACCAGACTTCAGTAGCAAGTGTTGAACCGGTCAAACTGGTTGTGCCACCAAGAATAAGTGTCCCACTAGGCCGAGTCCCACTCTCTGTTTGTGGATGCAACATATGCACCCTGATCCCTGCTCCACAAATTTATAGACCTTCAGGGGGGCAGCCTCCCTCCCCCCCCCCCCAACTGGCCTCATTCTGGTGTAAACCCCCCCCCCCCCCCCCAGACTGTCTGGTGCCAGCATGGAAAGCAAGTGAAAACCCCCGTGGGCTACAAAAGCACACGAAAAGCACAGCCCCCAAAAACCGCCAAAACAGAACTCTTCCCTGTGCAAAAAGTAGCGGCAAAAAAAATTTGCTGGAGGCAGCTTTGTAAAGTGGATGTGTGGGAGATGCAATGCTTGTGTACACTTCTGTAGCACTAAGGTACCCCACACCCAGCACCCAGTGCAAAAAGCGTGCAGGAAAAGAGGAAGGCAAAACTGCTGTTGCAAGAAGCACCCAGAAAAAGCAAGGAGAAGCCAGAATTATGAAGGGGAGGCAGGCAGGGTGCTTTTGCAAGGAAAGATTTCACCCACCAAACCTCCAAGCACCTGGAAAAAGCAAGGGGAAGAAGTAAGTGAAGCCCTTTGGGAGGACTCTCCTAGGTATCTCCTGTCCTCAAATGCTACTTGGCAGTAAGTAGTAGTGAAAGGGCAGGAGGGTAAAATTGTTCTGACATGCCCCCTAGTGCATTTTAGTAGCTATAGCATAATAAACCATTATATGGTAAATCACGTCCATGTTACTCATTTAGTCATCATGAAACTAAGAAAAGAAAATGAAACCCCAAACATTATTAGAGGATAAATGCTGATTACATGGACAAGTGCCCTGATTCCAACTGTTGTTCTCCTTTGTCACACTTCACATTGCCACTGCTCCACCAATAGCCCAACCTCATTCATCTCATTGTCAGATTTTTACAGTCACCTTTTTTTCTTCTTCCATGCAGTCTTCTGCATTTTATAATCCCTAGTCTATCTGCAAGAGTTCACTCACCCCAGTTACATATAAGTCTGTCTAAAAAACCATCTTCTGCTGTGGTGCCAAAAGTGAATCAAATCCATGTGTTTAAGAACTGCCTATTGTTATTTCCCTTCCCTTCTGCCTACTTTAGACTATGAATTCATCAGACAGAGACTCTACTCTGCTGTTATAATGCAAATAACAAGAAAAAGTCTGCTTAATGTAATGCAGAGTAAGTGGAGAAATCTCTCTTGAGAGGAAAAATTACTGTTAGCCTTTAATTTCATTCTGGGAAGGTTTGTACTGTTAGCTGGTACCTTTCTAATTGATATGAGTTAAATCCAGGAACACAGAGTTATGTTAATGAAGTTATTTCAGCTTTCTCCCCAAATACTACTGGTGTCTTTCTTGCTGTGCTGTGGCACATAGTTGGCTACTAGAGTAAATTGGTTTTGAGTCAGTTTAAGAGGTGCAAGAAAGTTGCAGATAAAGTGGTTTGACAGTAATGGAAGTCTGCTATTCAATGCAAGGAGGTGTTCATTTGAAATGAGAAATTCTACAATGGATACATAGTAATTTGTTTAGATTCTACTTCATATAAGACTGCTGTGTAAGTTATCCTGAGGGACTGTGCTGTGCTTGATAGTACATGTTTCCCTAGTACTTTTATAAAACATCAGCTTGCTTTTTTTCAATCCAGGGTTGCATGCTGAAATAGAATGACTGGGCCTTTTAAGAGGAAGAAAAGTCTTTTTAAAAATCCTTTTCAAACTCAATTGGACATCAGTTTTGAGTTTCTCCCTTTCATTCATCACATACTCAATCCTCCTCAAGTTCTTGTAAATAATTAAATCTTTATCTGTTCCAGGTTTATTGCTTGGAAGGGATAATACATCTTGCCTAGTCCAGCATATGGCTAACAAGAGCTATGGCAGGTAGGCAGCAGCTTAGTTTTTTACCTTATCCTCCATTGCTGGCAGACAGGTTTGGAATGGAAAAGTAATGCAAGCGACTGGGTTCATGTATTAGAACAGCTGTTGGCTTGGGTGGCCTGCTACTGTGAAATAACTGGAGGGAAGCCAGAGATCTCACATCTTGAAGGCTGTCAAGTTTTTGCTTTTTCATTTGTGTTGTTGCAGCATGTGAGAACACAATAAGCCCTGGAGCAAATGGGACTGGGTAAGAGAGAATTCTTCAAGTTTATATCATATGACAATTGGGAGAGGGCTGGAGGAAACTGATTGTTTTCTTGCCTTGTCTTTCTTTCAAATTAGAAAAGTCCTTGTTTAATTCTGCTAACTCATTGTAATTATTATCCAGATGAACAGCTCTTAGCTGGTGGATTGTATCTGTACTTACAGATATATTACTTAATATTTTTCCTTTTTTCTTTTTAAAGTACGTGATTAAACCGCATAAATAAATATGATAGTGTGGAATAATCCTATTCTGTTGTTCCTGAATAAGCCTTTTCTCTATTTGTGACATATACCAACATATTTGACACAACTTGGGGCTGGAAACATTATTCATATTGATTTTGCTAGAACTTGGAAAGATGAAACTGTTCTTGGAATTGTTGTTTTGTCCAGCTCTTCCTGTTTCTACTCCTGTGCAGAAACTGTGTGTTAGATAGGCCCTTTTCAATCGTCAGCATGATAATGAAGTAAGGATCTGCTGGTGTGGTTAAGTTTCTAGTTGTATTTGGGAAAAGAAAACCTTTCTCTTTAGCTTTGGCTCTGAAGCAAAGTACAGAATTTAACTTCCAATGACCATACCAGCTTTCTGCCACAGAGTGATAACCACAAACAATATTTTAAAGACTTCTGTTCTAGAATTACATAACAAATATGTTGAAAATAATTTTGCCGGTGGGAAGTACCTGCAATACTGGAAAATTAAATTATAAGAAAGGAAACAGTGAAATATCTGTAGCATCTCCTAGTCTCATTATCACAGTCCAAAGAATAAACTCATGATGTACTTTGTCCTGCTCACAGTCTCTGCCAGGAGAATAAGACAGGTAGTTAAGTGATATAGGCTGAATAAACAGTCATTCTACATCTAATCAAGTCATAGGTTTTGTAATCATGAGCTTTTAGGAAACAATTTTCTGAACTTATTAAAGCTTTAAGGGACATAGATCTTATCTATAGATATCTTATGTTGGAGTTACCTGTTATGTTTAAAGTGGTGATGCTGAAGAGTGGGTGCCATCATATGGAATGATGGTAACCAGGTTAGGTTTGTTTCAATGTAAGCACTTACACAGCTGAAAACAAAACAGTTGGCTTTGTTGTGCTAAAGTGATCTCCATTCTTGCAAGGTAAAATATCATTGAGACTAGCACATTTTTATAGGGCTAGAAAAAGTAATTCATGTGTGTAAAAGATCTAATTTTTGTTAACTAGCAGATGCCTGTATCCTTGACAAAGTAGTCTTTGCAACATAATGTTGTCATGTATTACATGTCATGTATTACAGCAATATCAATAGCTTTCAAACAGGAAGAGATATGGCAGGTCTTGAGAAGCTGAGTACACTCAACTACCACTGATCTAATGTATACTAGGGCTGTGTGAAATGCTTGCATTTCATTTCAGTTTCAGATTTGGCGTTTCAGAGGGACAGTGTTTCATTTCGGCATTTTGTAGGGCTGTCCAAAACAGCTTTGTTTCATTTCATTTCAGATTTGGCATCTCAGAGGGACAGTGATTCGTTTTGGTGTTTCGAATCACTGTCCCATTTCATTTCGGCCAAAACTGTTTCAGAGCTGTTTCAGAATTTCGATGGTGTTTCGGCCATAGGCTATAAAGGGGAATCACAAAACTGCCTATAAATTTGTCATTTCTTGCCTGATTCAGATGAAACCTGCAGACATGCAATCCCCTTCTGAGGCCATAAAGCCTGCCAGGTTTCAAGGAGATAGGTGTAGGGGTTTCTGGGAAACTGCACCTCAGGCTGCTGACAAGAAAAACTCGTGATGTGTGACTTTGTGTGTGTGTGTGTGTGTGTGTGTGTGTGTTAGTTAAAGTGTGCCCTCACTGGTGCTGGGGCCTCTGCATGACATAGTAGTGTGCCCCAATGAGGTCTCCTCTCCTACAGCCTCAGCCTGGTCCACCACTTCAAATAACAACAGGTACGTAAGCAGGACAGTAGCGCTAGCATCTCAGGCAGCCAAACCATTGGCAATGCATAGGGGGTCCACGCAGGTGCATGTACACCCCCTGAGCGTAGTGGTGCATCCCTGTGAAAAGGTGCCACTGACACTGCTGGTGGCACCTGCGGGCGGTCACTACTTGTCACCACTCCCCCTTCACTGCTGACACCACCAGTGGTGTCTGTGGGTCGTCTACGATTGCCGCTGGCCACTGCCAACACTGATGGCAGCGTCTGCAGGTGGATGCTGACTGCCGGTCAGTGCTTGCCACTCCCTCCCCATCACTGACAACACCGTGGCTGCCTGCAGGAGCTCCCCATTTGCTGCCACCACACTCCCACTACCAACAGTGCTGCCGCTACCTGTGGGAGCTCCCCTCCAGGGGCATGTGGCAGAGATGCTATCCTCTCGCCTCCAGAGGCATGTGGCGTTCATGAGCCAAACTGTCACAGAGACTTTTTTTCCTTTCCTGCAGGAGCTTCTCCTCCAACAGCTGTTAGATAGCTCTCCAATGCCAACCCCAGCCATGGGGCTTAGATGTGCCCAGGGCCCTGCCTCCTTCTGGTCAGCTGACCAGGGACAGGTGCTAGGGGTGTAGGTTGTAGCAGTGTTGGTCTAAGGACATGGCACTGGCAGATAAGGTTCTTTGGGTCAATCTAATATCTTGTATTAGACCAACTGAATAGTTGGAGAAATTCTTCTTTGTAAGCTTTTGGATTTAAAAACACTTCATCAGGCTGAGGAAGAATCTAATTGGTGTGTGTTTGTGTTCTTCCTGGATGGAAGAAATAGTACAGAAGCCAGAGACTGGCATGTAATGGAGGCAAGGAAGCCAGCCAGTGAAAATGGAAATGGAGGCATCAGGGGGTGAGGGACAGGCTGGGATAGGGGGGAAGGGTGTTGTAGCAGGTAAAAGTGGAGAGGTACCTGCTACCTGGGGAGTCAGCTGTCAGGCAGGTTGTAGTGTGTCATAAATCCAATGTCTATATTGAGTCCATGAGTTTCTGTATCTAGGAGGTTGATGAAGTGAAGTGAAGTTCATAGGCCCTTCTGTGAAAAGTGGTTTGCCCCACTGTTTCAGGGCTTTGGGGGTGGGTGGGATGGGGGCTTTATAATGAGAGGGAGACTTCTTTTTGGGCATGCTCCCACTGGTGCCAGGCTGGGGAGGAGTAAGGGCAAAGGGGTGGTGCCTGCGGAGATGCATCAGCATCCCCATGGTGCTGTAGTGTTTCTCTTCCTTGCCCCAGCTGGTCTTACATTGGCAGTGCAGGCATACTTGGGATTATTTGCCACCTCAAAATGATCCCACACCACACTAACCCCTTGCTTCTGGGGTGCTGGTGCAGATCCTGCCTGATCTCCATCCTCAGCAGGCAGAGGCACAACAACAGGAAGAGTGGACTCAGCTGATCCACTTGCCTCCAGAACCTCAACATCAACCTCCTCTGAACTGCCTTCTGGGGAAGGAGACCTGGCTCTAGGGGAACTTTGAGGGATGTGGAGCACAAACTCAGATTCCCCCTCCACCCCCAGAATTTCTTTTGCTAGGGTGCTCAGGCCCCCTGCTTCCAGATCCAGTTCCTCCTCTGGCACTGGAAGGCTCAGGCTGGGAACTGAAATGGGGGTGGAGGAGACGATCAATGACATGCTGGTGCTGCTTGTCATGCTGGTGGTGCTGGGGTTTATTATTATGGCTGGTGTTATTGGAGGGGGTGCAGATGCAGGCACTGGTTCCACCTCCTTGCTGCCACTAGCTTCAGAAGAAGCCTCATGCCTGCTAGTGCTAGGGAAGAGGCTGCATCTAAGTTGGGGGAGGGTGGAGAGGGGGGGACTTACAGCTCTCCCTCTGTCTGCTCTTCCTCCCCGGCCAGAAGACCTGGCACCTGTCTTTCCAGCACATTTCATATTTCGTGTTTGGGAAACAAATATGTGTGTGTGTATAATAAAATTAAATGTATGTATATTGAGTGCTTTCTAGGCAAAGCGCTGCTTTCTTTTTGTTTGGGAAGTGGAAATAAGAAGAACAAATAACAGGATTTTTGGGGAAGGGTAGGCAAGGGTAAATAAATAGGAAAGGATTGGTAAATGGCTACAACTTGGTAGCAAGGCACTACCAAGCTGCAAGCTTACAGATTTAGAATGATGCTGCAGTGCTCTCAGTATCTGCTGCTCCTGCTGAGACAGACACAGCTGCAAAATGGCAAACTCAGTTCACAAACACAGCCTTTTATGCTGCTTCTCTGTCCCTCCCCCAGAGCACTGGGATTGGAAAGGACCTCAGGGACAGATCACTGTCACTGGCCAGCTACAGATGTCAATATCAGAGCAGTCCTTTCCCCCCCTCCCCCTCCTTCTTTCCCTCCTCCTTTCCCAGCAAGCCCGTCTCTGAAACATCCAAAACATTTAGGAAACATCTGAATTGTTTTGTAAAATTTCTGAAACATTTTGGATGGCCTGCTTTGTTTCAGAGCTGTTTCAGAGACCTGTATTTTGTTTTGGATTCAGTGTTTTGACCGTCAAAATGTCCAAATCTGAAACAAAATGAAACAGCCACTGAAATTTTGCACTGCCCTAGTGTATACAGCACCTTGAAGATGAATGGTGCTTTCATGCGTGCAGTTTGTTTCGAGGTAAAGCTTTGTCACTTATGGTTTCTCATTGGTGGTGATAGAGATACTTGTTTCAGGTTTATTTCTGCTTCTTGCCATTGACACTTGGAACACTACCTACAAATGTCCCAGAGTGGGGCAATGGTTCGTAAGCTACAGAATGGGAGAATGCTGGTCATGGTTTCCAACTGTCCATAAACTATTGACGGTCCATAAAAATGGACCAGAAACACTCATCTCTAAAGTTCGTTAAAAAATGGAGCTGTATATAAAAACTAAGATACAGTGAGCTGGATTGAAGATCCATCATCAGAATAAGGCTGGACTGAGCAGATGGAGCAGAGCAGCCCCAATTTGAATCTGAGTGGGAGGGCAAGGAGCACCTTGCCAGGGCTTTGTGGCCCACAGGATCCTCTGTAGCCCCTTCCTGCCAGCCACGTTCTGCCATTGCATCCCATCAACTGTTGCCTGACTGTAATAGTTGCTTGCCTCAAAGGAAGGCAGGGCCGTGTGGCTCCAGGCAGTCTGAGGCACTGAATGAGATGGTGAGGGGGAGGTCGTGATATGTCTGGGATAGAGCTGCAGGCTGGGAGGGGGGAGAGGCAGAATATGGGGATCTGTACCAGGATTGGGGAAGCAGGGATGACATGGATCAGGCTAGAGTCTGGATTGAAGTTGGGCCAGCACTGTACAGGGTGCGGTTAGGGATATGAAGGTGTAGGGGTGAGTAGGGGACTCCTAGGGTGGGGGATGGTGTAAAATTACTGCTGAGTCAGGTAAGACTTTGTTAAAAGTTAGTGCTAAATCCCTCTGTTTGAATCTGGCCCTTCTTACTGTGGTCTTGGGCCAGGCAGAAGGGTTACATTTTCATTATATAAAATGCAGGTCAGAAAAAAAGTCTGGTTATCAGTAAAATGTTTGCAGTTTCAGTAAAACAAACAAACAAACCCAAAAACCTTGGGTTGGCAACCTGATGCTGTCTCTACTTCTTTCCTGGACATAACAAGGACTACAAATCCAAGGGGGATTTTGTCTTATTTCTGAATTCCATTAAAAAAAAGAAAACCTAATTTGCCTTCATCTGAGACTACTTATGTGAGCAAGAAGCACTCATCTCTTCTCCACCACTTTTTGAAGAGACTACAGTGCTCTCTATCACTCCTGCCATCAGTTTAAGGATGGTGTAAATGGAATGAGGGAGAGCATTTCACACTTCAGTAAGGGACCTTAATGGTGATGATGACAGGTTTAGCTGGGATTCCATAGGTTATAAGGATGTTCCACAATGTAGGTTTGTGCAGCCTGTCAAATGTCAATGATGCTGAGGTTAAGGGGAGCCTGCTGTTTTATGCATTCTTCTGTGTAGGTCCTTAGTGTGATTATTTAGTTTATACAGGAGCTCTTGGGCCTGAATCCTGCCTGTTCTCCTCTAAGTTTGTTGAGAGGGGTCTGTTGTTCACAGACTTTATTGAACAGCTCCATTGGTTTGGTTTAGGGTGTGGTATCAGGTGCTGTTAGCATTTTTGCTATGGTTTGACCATCTGTTCATGCTTTCTTGGTTTCCAGCTCCTTGGCCTGTGCTTCTGCTATCTCAGCTGGATTGGTGTTACTGTCAAGTTGTCAGCTTGACATGTTTCATTGAAATTGGTTGCTGAGATAGGACTTGATCTGTTTAGGACTACTTTGAAATCATTTGCCCATCTCTTTTTGTGTTCTACCTGGCTAAGTACAGTCAAAAACCTGAGGCTGAAACAATTCAATCTTTGCAGGTTAGGCTCAGCTGCGTAGATGGAACAGGTAAGTAAGTGAACAGGCATTCGCTTTTGATTCCAGAAATGCAGCCACATGTCTGCAGTGGCCCAGGCCCAGGTAAGGTGGGGATGGCAGGGAGGCACTATAGCATGCTTCCCTGCTGGGCTGGAGCAGACAGCTTGGGTCAAAGCTACCCTTCCTACCTTGTAAGGAGGGGGGCTTGTGGGGGTGGTGCAAAGCATCCTGGGATGCTGGGGAAGTGTGAAGTTAACTTGAATGTGGAGAGGATCTGGGACAGAAATTCAATACGCTGATTTAACCAAAATCAGTTGAGTGCGATACTATATCCATCCGGGTTATCTTAAACAGATTTCAGCCATTTTGAAGGCAGTTTATGTACACTGAACTTCTGTTTTGTAACAGATTGGAACCAGTTTTCAATCACTTATACTGGTTTATGTGTAATTTCTGCGTCTAGCCAGGAATGTGTAAGTTCTTATGCTAGATTTATTGTTTATAATTAGTTATTTCCAGGAGATGTATCTGGGCTGGTACTTATTTCTGTCAGGGGCTGTATAAACATATGAAGACTGTCCCTGCCCCAGAGAGTCTGAAATTGAAGAAGAAGAGATTAAATTAAGACTAAGAACATTGGAGATGGATAGCAGGAATACTAGAAAAACTTCTTAGCAGAGGAGATCTATTATTTGTAGCAATCACCCAAGGGAAGTGAGGGAAATTTCATAATTTGAAAAATGTTAATGTTAATGCTAGTTGCTTTGAACAATTTTATGGTGCCATAGATAAGAGAGAACCTAGATGACATAATCTCACGCTTGGATCTTGTATTATCAACAAGGTTGTTTCCAAATTAGTATATTTGGCATGAAATGATTGTTTCAACCAACAGTGGTTTAAGCACATGACTGGAACTCAAAGGAAGTGGATTCTGACTTTGCCTCTGCCACCTATCATTCTAGACCTTTATCAAGTCTTTTCAATACTCTGAACTACATTTATCAGTATGTATAGTGGAGATGATGCTTACCTTTGTAAATACTGTGATATTTGCAGTATACCACTACACTATGTCAGCTGGAACTATAATACATTTGGTTGCTTTGTCCTCTAAAAATGTCATTTATAACTACATTAAAAGCAAACTTCCAACTATGAAAGTATGTGAATATTCCTTTAATGGGGAGATTTTTCTTTGTGTGATGTGAGGAATTTGACCTCAGGATATTGAATTAGAATGAGATGGCAGTTCTTTTGTCTCACTGGCTGCTATGACCTCATAGGTCTCCAAACTCCATTTTTCAAACTTTTTGAAGGGCTGAGTGTTAGACCATGATTAATCCCATTTCATTCATAAGAAGAAGTCATGTTTAGTGCACAGTTTGTTGTCTTCACTTGTTCTCTGTGTGTTTCTGTCAATAGTTTCATGGACAATCTTTATGTGGAGCCTGTGAAGTGAACATAAAGACCTGTCAGACACCTTTTCTAATCCGTTTTCTTCTGAGGAAACATACCCAACATAAATGTCACCTGGAGTATAAGAAACCATGGCGGATTGAGCATTGTATAAAGGACTCTGTTATGGGGCAAGACAAAGGGGAGATCATGAGATAAAATTAACACAATAGATTCAGAACATTTCCTGTGATTAAAAGATAAATAGAAGAACAAACTATATCTAAATAAAAGATCACACTTTAACCAAAACACCCAGTCTTAAACATTCATGGCATTTATACAAATGCTCCGGGAGAGGGGCTTTAATTAGAGCGGCTCTGAGACCTGCTCTAATTAAAGTGCCTGGAGTGTCTTGTGTGTCAGTGTCCCTGCTCTTAAAAATAGTGGCAGGGGTGCTTTAACTAAAGCTTGTTTAACTAAAGCATGGGGACACTGATACACGAGACTCTGGAGTCTGCTGGAGTGCAGCAATTACCACGCTGTAGCAGACTTGATTAATTGAGCCTGCTCCAATGCGTTGTAACTACAGAGCGTCAGAGCAGCATCACTGGTCAAGTATAGGCACCCCCAGATTCTTTAGTTCATCTAGGTGCAATGGAAACAATGAAAACAAAGTTGGCCCATTCCAGATTTCACAGCCGTGAAATTGAGGGAATCTGGGAGTCAGATTCTGTGTGGTGCCTAAGTGGAATTTAGGTGTCTAAGGGCAGAATCCTATTTCATTTTACATACCCAGCTGTGTAGCTGCTGCTTTTGGCACTTATGCACAGTTTATGACAATACTCCATGTGTAGTGTAGACATGTACATGTCCACACAGCTAGTGAGCAAACACAGTAGGTTACACTCTGGCCAGGCTGGTATGTGGCTCTCTATGAATGTGCCTGGGCATAAGTCATGAAAACTGTAACCAGTCAAAAACAAGGAGGAGGAACCTCCTAGGTTTTAGCCCAATAGCTGAGTGGTTAGGGTGCTCATCCAGGAAGTGGAAATGCATATTTTAATCCTGCCTTCCCCTGGGGCTAAAACCTACATCTCTCCAACTTCTTAGTACAGTGCTGTAACCCCTAGGCCACAGATCAAGCATGTGTCCAGTCCCCTCTCAAAATTGAGCCTCTGCACCTCTGCATTTAATATTCATTAGCTGGAGAGCAATGTGGAAGCTTGTGTCCCCTTGGAGTGAAGGGTCTAACCTAGAACCCAGGCCCCCCGCCCTTCTAGAGCAACATCCATTTCACTGAGTGACACAGTCTCTGGCTTGTGCCCTTCCTCCTGGCCTCACATATCTACCTCTGTTGACTGTCCAGGGGGCCAGCTTCAAAAGGAGGGCTAGAGACTGGAGACTAGAGTAGTGCTCAGCTTGTGGCATGGTGCTTAGAACTCTTTGCTGGGAAGTTGGAGTGCTATAGATTCAAACTCTACTCTGGGTGGAAGAGGCCTATACCCTGGCCAAGTGCCCTAACCACTCAGCATGGGAAGGTCTTCCTATGCCTGACACCCTTTAGTCATAGGTTTTTGCCTGGCTGTATTTTCCTGACTCTGACTCATCCAGGATATGAGTCCACACTTTACATGGAATAGGAACTGGCTGTCTGTAAGTGCTGAAACAACAGTTACACACCTGTGCAGCTGTCATTTCGGTGTGTAAAGTGCAATAGGATTCTGCCCTCAGTGTCTACATGCAGTTGTATTCTGTCCCATTTGAGTCCTTCATAAGCTACTGATGCAGAAATTGGATAGGTGCTCCTCCTTTGCTGCTTTTTGGGACTTTGTCTAAATAGCTGAGATGGAAGTATGTTTTTCAGGGACTTGCACAAGATGGAATAAAGTTACACTTAGAGATTTAGATGTGTGAGTGCACTTAGACATCTAACTTGTGGAAATAGGATATGACCCCTGATCTCATCACTTAACTTCACCAGTTTAAAGTACTGATTGAGGCAAGCACATAAATGAGTGCTTAACTTTAAGGACATTTTTATGTCATTATGTCTTATAGACTTCAATGAACTTGAACACTTGCTTCAGTACTTTGGTTAAAAGGGAGGGGGTCAGACACATTTTTAAAATTAACAAAGTGCTTAAAGGTTTTTGTTGAGTCGGGGCTCAAACAGCTAATGTTTTTTTTATGTGACTGACTTTGCAGAGGTCATATCTTTAAGTATTTCTGAACTTTTTTCCATATATAAAAAGTAGGACCAGATTTTTGTTCTTCTAGAGAAGCATTTAATAATCTATTACCATATTTCTGGAAAAACTAACTATTCTAATAAAAATGCACTTTTTAAGCTAAATATTCACCAGGATCCTAATTATTTAACTAATATACGTGGAATTTAGAGGCATCTTTTGGCAATGAAAGTCTTCTCTTTTGTGACAGAGGCATTGAATGTATTGGAAGATGGCTAATTTACTTATAAAATGTATGTGATGAGACTTACTTTGCTCATGCCAAGATATCTAAGTCTGGGAGAAATTATATAAAACAGACTAAAAACTCCACTGTACATTTCTCCTTCTTAAAAAATAAATTACTTTGATATTTTAGTAAAATGCAAAGTGAGGACCAAATGTGAATCTAGGAATGAGACATTAGGTCATTTATCAATATAAAATAAAAGGCAAAGGAGGATTTGCTGTGACAATGTCAGCTGATGTAAGATGTCATTTGTTCATTATAGAGCCATAACAATTTATACTAGCTGAGGATGTGTTCTGTAGTCAAGTTTTACAAAGAAGACCGTCAACAACTTATTTAAGGAAGGCAAGCCACTAGCCTTCCTTCAGTTATGTGACTGTCAGATGAAGTTTCAATTGCTGGTATTCATGTTTCTCATCAAATTTGGCTTAAGAACAAAAGCAATATCAGGGATTTGTCTAATTTTAGTATCAAGGCATTACTATGACTTCATATGAATATGACACACAGTCATATATAATTGCAATTAGAGAAGCTAATTTGTCCAGTACCTTGGCAGAAGTGGCTTAGGGTGTCTTCAAATTTTCCAGCAATTAGTCTACTATAGGAGTCAGCAACCTGTGCAGTGGGTCAGATCCAGCCTGCAGAAACAGGCTGTTGATCCTGAAATGTTGTTGACCGTTGGTCCCAAGGATTTAGCTGCACTGCAGAGATATGTTCTATCCATGGATGGATCTAGGATTTTGTAAAGGGAGGTACAGGTGGTGAGGTGCATCATTACATATAACACAAAACATATTTTTCTCCCATTAAAAAGAAACTAACAGCTTTACTAATAAGCTAGGAACCTAGGGCTATATTATCCAGTTTAAAATAAAAAGAAAAGCAAAAATAACTTTATTGGAATGTGCATTGATTTGCTATATCATACATTATATAAAAACACAACAAACTAGACAAAAATAATCAAAAAAGCTTGTTTTATCAGTCCTGTTGTTGTTAGAATGAAATGTCCACCCTTTTCAGATTCAATAAAAAAAACCAAATCTATCCTTTTTAAGCATCTTGAGAGTCATTCAATATTTCACTGAAAGTTATTTCTGCACCTGAGTTAATGTTCACCTGAATTAAGATTTCCATACCTGAGTTAATTTTTTTTAGCTAGAGTTAAAAACCTACATTATCAGGAGCAACTAACAAACAGCAAAACTGCAGATCAAAAAATAGCTTGATTAGTGGGACTGCTTAAAAGGAGAAAGGGTAATTAACACTTGTGGAATGAAGGGTTTCAAAGGAATCAGGTAGATTATGAGTCATGAAATCAACTGACTTCCTTGCTGCTGCCTGAATAGAAATGCAGCTGCCACTGCCCAGCAGTTAGTTTTAAACTTTGTATGGACCAGAAATCACAGAGGAATGTGACAGCACCACTGCACCCCTTGGATCCACCCATGGTTGTATCCTTCTTTCCAGATAAATGGGTGCTTGGTGGATCCTACTAATCATTCTGAAACAACACCTTACTGGTAGACTTGGAACAGATCACCCTTCACTATGCTGGAGGCTGAGACCCAAGAATTTAGAAACTGGAACTTGTTTAGACCTGCTCTTTGTTGTATGTTTACCTGACAATGAACTTGGCCAATGATAGCCTAAAGAGAAATGGTTAGCTGTTGTAGTCTGAATTCAGGGGAAGTGCAGGTAGGATAGCATCTTAGAAACTAACTAGTTTAGAGAAGCATAAGCTTTCATACATGACAGCCTGTGAAAATGTATGCCTCTCTGAAACATTTGGTCTCTAAAATGATAGGCTAGGGAATTGTAGTGCCCACTGCCCATTGTACACGCACATAGTTTGTAGTTTGTCCCTCCAATCTTGCTAACTCAGATAAGTCTCAGTAAAGATGCAGCAGCCTGAGTGTCAGTGCAGACCCTGCAGAAGCTGGATGAGGTCACTGGTTACTTAACTGAGTGCTGAGACCACAATGAAGTGCATGTTGCCACATTTGCACTGTTACTTGAATTAGCTGTCTTAAAGCTGATTCTGCTATACCTCTGTGTTCCATATTCAGACCTTGTGATTGCAGTGTAGACATAGTGTACAAAGAAAAAAGATGGTTTCATTTACCAATATATAGCTATAAACTGACCAAGAAAATATATGTGGAAGAAAACCACTAGTCACTCAAGAATTCCCAGAAGGTCATTAGCCTGGGCTTCACTCTGAAAATAAAGAATAATTCATCATCATTTCTGCTATCTCTTCCCCCCCATCCAGTGCTACAGTCTGCACTCATAGACTGTAGCTTTTTAAAAACGTCACATGGTTATACTCCGTTGGTCTAATAAAAGATATTGCATCTACCCAAAGAACCTTGCCTGCCTATGTCCTTAGACCAACAGAGCTCCAGCCAACAACCCTGTCACATGTTCATAAGCACTTCATGTCGGTGCTCTCCTATGCTTTCATTTATTTCCATTTTTTAATCTACTGCCAGAGATAGGGGAGAGGGAGGCTCACAGTTCTGCAGTCAGCTCTGCAACAAAGAAAAGTGAGAGAGAAACCAGCTCCATGTGGTTTTGCCATGGTCTGGTGCTGGGACTGCTGTATAATTTCTCATTTGCATTTTACCGTAACTTGAGAAGAAAATAGAAGGCGTATTAACCACTTGAGAAGGAAGCGCAGCAAACAGCAGGGCTGGGAGCAGTGATAGAAGCTCAGATAACAAGCTCATGAGGCAGGGAACTGGTAGTATAATGTAAGCCATGGTGAGATTGGGAACCTCCTGGGAATGAGAGCAGCAATCAGCATCCCACAGTAAAACAGCAGGAGCATTACAAATGAGATTTTTGAAACCCAGGAAGCTAGCAGTAGAGTGAGAACTGCAGAACCAGCTGGAGAAGGAACCAGCAATCGGTGCAATGTGACAAAGCAGCAAGGGCTCAATAAACGATTTCTGAAAATTGTGGGGTTTCAAAAAAACTTTGTATAATTAATTGCTCTATTCTCCACAAAGGGAAAGTTTCTCTTGCACACACATTCAAACATCAGCCTCTTTCTCTCCTAGTACTTTCTCATCCATTTGATGTTTCCTTCATCCTTGGCCATTTAGAAAGGCAGTTGTGCTACTTTAATTCATTTCCAGTTTCTCCCCATCCCTTTTATACTATTGAGGCACAAAAAGCAAAGGAAGAAAATGCATACATTTTAGTTTGCATATTTTGGTTGCATTGGCAGATTTTTCAGCCTATGATTGTCCCACATGCTGAGAACTGTTAAGGGAAGTAAACTACATTACATGGAGTTCTGGTTTCTCCTTAGCACATAATGAGCAGGTTGAGGGAGTATCTAGTCTGAATGGATGGGTAGTTGCTCATATGAGTTTACAGGCAGCAGCACCAGTCAAATTATTGCAAAGGCTCTTCTCTAAGAATTCAGTTTGTCTAGCATGGTTTTCTGTTCTTTATTCCGGCTTGCATGAAATCTGTTGTTGATGTATGCTCCAGCTCATTTAAAAACAAAAATGCGGGGCAGAAAATTAATAGAAAAAATAATTTAAAAAGCAAGCCTTCCTTCCCGCAGAGCCCCTAACAGGTGGAGGGGGGGCAGGACACTCCGATTAGAGATCTCAGCTGGTGTGGCTGAGCAGGGGGGAGTTCCCCCAGCATAGACGTGTAAGTTTTTGCAGTGGGGGGGAGGGGGGGACACAACTATGCATTGCTGCTGCTGCCACCCCCTCTGCTGCCAGGCCCTGGCTTCAGCCAGGCTGCAGCCCTGAGCCCTACACCCCACCATCAGCGTAGAAATTGGGGGGGGGGCATGTATCCTCTCATGCCCCCCCCATGTTGCCTATGTCCCCCAGCCCCCCCGGTCAGCAGGGTCTCACAGGGCAGCTCTGGCTTTCATATCTTTGTATCCCTGCTATTTGATTTGCTCATTCCTGGGAGTGCAAGGGGCCAGATGCAGATCAGTCTTGGTACCGCACAGCCCTGGGACCAGTCAGGGTTACATTCTCAAAGACCCGAGCTGCTCTTGAGCCCTGTCTTAGGTTTGGCAGATGTGCATTGTCCCAGTGAGTAGCTGCTTACCTGCCTCTCCTGACCATCAGAGATGGCATGAACAGCATGCTGTTGGGGGTAGCACTTGCCTCGCCCTGTCCTCTAAGACTCTCCACCACCACTGTATCATTCCTGCCTCATCCCATACACATGGCATCTGGCACCTGGCAGACCCAGGCCTTGTGCCACAGTCCAGCCATCACAGTATCTTACAGTAAAAGAGTGATGTGCAATAAAAAGAGAAAAAAGTGTGAAACAATGCCACAGGACTGTATCCATTTATCATAGCTGCTGGGTTTACAACTATTTTTCACTAGCACACTAATGTAAAATGGCTGCCAAGAACGAGGGCCAGTATCTCTGCAATTTATGTTTGAAAATGATTAATGCTACTGGGAATATTTCTTATGGGAAATGACATAAAAGGCACAGTGACAATGGTTTACTAAAAGGTATGTTTGTAAAGACTGTAGGATGAGCTATGACAGCTCTCTCTTTCTGTTTAACATTAGCTTTAATTTCTGGATGCTAAGATAACACATCTGGAGAAGCTCTGAAATATGAAGCAGGACAATAAACCCCTGATGCCAAAATTTTCAGTGCAGTTTGACTGATCCTAATGCCTGCTCTAGACTTGTGTATCTGAAATATGGGATCATCATTTATAGGTGAAAGCTGTTTTGTAAGTACCAAAATTACTGAGTTTTTTTAGAATTGCAAGATAATTGAAAAGGATTTTGTATTCTTATTTTACTCATTCAAGCCTTCAGAAAATGATGTTAATACTTGATGTACAAGGAGTGGAAATGTGTGAATGGGACTTAGTTTCTCATTAGCACAACTGAATTGCAGATTTTCTACACATGCCCTTAGTTGCTCCATTTTTCTGCTCTGGTTATTTGCTTATTTTCTATTTATACATGACAACTTATCTGGGAACCAGTCTAGGCCCTAAATATTGGAAATTGTTATTCTGTGTTCAGAGCACAGTTCTAAAAACTGTATACTAGAACATGTGCTTCTACAGCCATTCTCTAGATTTCCCTGAAACTAGCTACTTCAAATCAGATTTTCCAATTCCACACCAGTCTCCTCACACCAGGGGTGGATTTAGGGGGGGTTGCAGTGGTGCAGGCACACCCCTCTTTCACATGAGTACACCATGGGAGAAGTTGTAAAGGACTTTTTTTTAAAAAATCCCAGAAGCAAGTAAGAATATCCCCCTCTCTTTCCTTCCATCTTTAGTGGCACTTTCCTTCCCCTTCCCTTCCCCTCTCCTCCTCTCTCCTTCTTTCCCCTGCCCAGCTTACAGTCTCCAGCTGCTGTGGAGGTAGGGGAGAGCTCCAGAGCCGCTCTTGCCTGCTCCAGCAGGGTTCGTCACAGAGCTGGGTTCAGCCGGGGACAGCAGCAGCAGCATGCAGGTTCCTTCTCCCTGTTTGGCCTCCCCATTAGGTTCCTTGCCAGCCCAGCTGCAGGGGGCAGGAGTGGCTCTGGAATCCCCCCTCTCCCCCCACCTCATTCCATCTCAGCCAGGGGCAGTGGCTATACCATGCAGGGGAGGGGGAAATAGGAGAGGAAGGGGAGGAAAATGATGTGGAGCACGGAGGGGAAGTGAGAAGGGAGGAAAGATTCTAAGGTGCTTGAGGGACTTAAAAAAAAGTCCCCACTACTCTTCCTATGGTGTGTTCTGTCTGCAGTGGGAGAATACTGGGAGCCAGGGTACAGTCACCCCTGCACTGTAGGTTGCTGCTTCTGTAACCCCCTTTCTGAAACTGTGGATCCATGCCTCACACCATAGTGAAACTTATTCTTTCCTGGGCTTTCTCAACAGGAAGGACTCTGAATGACAGACTGCTAGTTATCTCCTGCTGCATTATTCCTAGATGTGCCTCTACTTTCTGTGGCACACATGTTTTTGTGATATTGTTTTTGGATCAACTGTATACTTGGGAGAGAAGTTGGATAAACTTTTGGACATGAAGTGACCTGTTTCAGGTCACCTTAAACTTAATGTTTAGGTCACCTAAAAAAGCTTGTTCAACATCTCTCCAAAATACAAAGTTGCCCAATAAAAGATACCACAAACAACCCTTGCCTTTCATAATTTTCTCAATTCATTACAGCTACTACATTCCAAACCTATCTCTAATTCCAGTCAGGCTTGAAAGTAAGCCCTAGAACTCCAGTGGTGTGACAAGGGACCTTGTTACAGTTTCCATATTTATTAGTCTACAAATGTGGTGCCTATCTTCAAGAAGGGAAGGAAGGAAGGAAGATCCAGGGAACTAAAGGCCAATCTGTTTGACTCCAATCCTGGGGAAGATCTTGGAAAAAATTATCAAAGAAACCAGCAACAACAGGCTAATGGAAGGCAACATTCTGAGAGAGAGAGAGCCTACATGGCTTTGTTGTGGCTAGAACTTGCCTAACCAACCTCATTTCCTTCTATGACCAGGTGACGCATCACCTGGACAGAGGAGAAGAGGTTTATGTCATATATTTAGATTTAAAAAAAGCCTTTGACTTGGTCTCCCATGATGTCTTCATGGTAAAATTGGGGAACTGTGGCCTCCACAACCTTATGATCCAATGGCTGGAGAACTAACTGGTTCAGTGGTTCGGACTCAGAGAGTGCTAGTCGATGGAACTGAGTCAACATGGTGCCTGGTGACCAGTGGTGTCCTGTAGGACTCTGTACGCGGACCAGTACTCTTTAATATATTTATAAATGATCTGGATTCAGGTGTCAGAAGCAGACTGGCTAAATTCGCAGATGACACCAAATTATGGGGAAGTGTGGTCACTCTAGAGGATAGGCTGGCAATTCAGGCTGACCTGGACAGGCTTGCAAGGTGGGCAGATCAAAACCTGATGACATTCAACACAGACAAATGCAAGGTGCTCCACCTTGGGAGAAAAAAACCCACGTCATACCTATAGGCTTGGCAGTGCTACACTTACTAGCATCACGATCAAAAGAGACTTGAGGGTCATGATTGACCTCAAGATGAACATGAGCTACCAATGCGATGCCACAGCCAGCAAAACAAATAAAACTCTGGCTTGCATCTACTGATGCGTCTCAAGCAAGACCCAACAAGTCATCCTCCCACTTTTCTCAGCCTTGGTGAGGCTGCAGCTGGAGTACTGCATCCAATTCTGGGCTCCACACTTTAGAAAGGATGTGGAGAAGCTTGAGAGAGTCCAGAGGAGAGCCACATGCATGATCAGAGGTCAAGAAAACAGGCCTTATAAGGAGAGGCTGAGAGACATGGGATTCTCCAGCCTGAAGAAGTGAAGGCTCAGGGGTGACTTGGTGGCAGCCTATAAGTATATAAGGAGTGTACATCAGGGACTGGGAGAATGTCTGTTCACCAGGGCACCCCAAGGGAAGACAAGATCTAACGGTCACAAACTGCTGGAAGACTGTTTTAGATCGGACATAAGGAAAAATTTCTTTACTGTCTGAGTCTCCAGAGTCTGGAACAGACTCTCCCCAGAAGTGGTGCAAGCACCGACTCTTGCTACCTTTAAGAAACACGTGGATGCTTATCTTGCTGGGGTGATCTGACCCCAGCTGACCTCCTGCCCCTTGAGCAGGGGGCTGGATCCGATGATCTCGTGAGGTACCTTCCAGACCTAATGTCTATGAAATCTATACAATTATGTCATAATATTAAAAAATGGCACATATCACCCTTTGGCAACAATGGTATCTGACTGCTTCAAAATATTGTCCTGAGGAAGATCACTTGGTGCCAGAAAGCTTGGCTTTTCTCACAGCTATATAGCTGGTCCAATATCACCAACAAATTTCCTGGACTATCATGGCTACAATCACACTCCAACCTTATTCAGAATGAAGTTATTTAATTAAATCTTCATGAGAGAGATTTTTATCCCAAGTTTTACAAGTTGGAAACTGAGGCATAAAAAATCTGATATGTTCTAGATGATACACAGAGTTCACAGATTTGATCATTAATAAAAACTATTCCTGGTCCTGTGCTCAGGACCATCTTTCTCTCAACTACAGATGGTTACTTTGACTGATATGATATTTGGCTCCTCTTCTGTAAAGGTTGGTGTGAATGGTTAAGTCAACATGTCTCCCAAGATAGCATCTCATTTTTAGAATTAGTTCACTTGTCATTAGTGAATTAAGGGGACATATGAATATTTTAGACCATCTCAAATGTCTGATTACAACAGAATGTAAATAATTCATTATAGAAAATTACCTTTGTGCAGTTGATATGACAGGGACGTAAATCGGATACAGCAATTGTAAAAGAGGAATAGAATACATTAAATAAGAATGTTATATTTTTCCTAAGTTGTCCTGAATTCAGCTTCTGGGGTAACTTTACCAAGGCTTCTTTTTCTTGAAAATTTGTTTTTGGTGAGGATATTTTTGCTGTAAACTACATAATGTAGAGTTTCAGAGTTTGCAGAAAGTCAATGACAAGAGATAGTTAAAGTCCATTTATGTAAAAGTGTGTGTGTGTGTCTGTGCATGTATTTTAAAATATATTAGTATTTGTGAAAATCTGGGGACTCCATCTTAAAATTTTGTTTCATGCTGTGTACCTGCACCATACTGCAAACTCCATTTTGAAAGAGGGATTTGGCTGCTGCCTTTGTTGTCTTTTACCTCCATATTGAGTTTAAAACTATAGGATAAATTCTTGCACCTGGCATGGAGCTAACAATAGAAAGTCATTAAACTTTGATGATCATTCTTTTAAATAGAGCATCCCTGGACAAAGAGTTTATTACTACCAGGGCAAGCCAGTTTTTGAATTTCCACAGGGGAAAGTAGCTAAGCAACAGATCACCTACAGGACTTTGATTACCTGATGAAGCTGATCAAGGATTCACCTGGCAAAGAGGACTGGAAATTTAAAAGAATGTCTCTTATTCGGAAAATGGAAGCTTGGGCCAGAAAGCAGAAAACACAGACTGTAGGGGTCAAGTAGAGGGATTCTCCTCCAGAAACATATGCAGGAGAGGAAGGATCTAGACTCCTGAAGACCCTGCTCTAAGCCAAAAGAACCCTGGAGAGAGGAGAGGAAACTGAAGCAAATTGCATGTAGGTGTGTATTATTTTGAACACAGCCTGCGCTCACCTATTCAGATCAAGGTAAGCTTAAAAGTATACCAGCATTGTGGTGGGACCCAACACATCAACGTCAAGTGGGGAGCCCAACTACTACTGTGTGATAGTGGTATTTCAGCAAGTATTACTCCAATACTGGTAAGATTGTAGCAGGTGATGCTTGGACAAGAGGTACCTTTCACTATGCCTCAGGCAGGCAGTTGGTAGTATTTCTGTTATACAGATGTGGAAGTTGAAGTGACTGACCCTGCTAGCCCAGAGGCCACAGCTGGCCTGGCCTCTGCCACTGCTACTGCTGCCAAAGCCACCCATGGCACAGACCCTTGTTATTAGGCCTCTACATCTTTACTAGTTCTTTCTTGAACAGACAGGGTTAGCTGCTGTTTTGTTCAACAAACAAATGAAGGGCCTATTTCTGTAAAAAAAACAAAAAACAAAAAACAAACAAAAAAAAAAAACCCCACAAAAAAACCAAACATTTAAAAGGGAAGCAGGTTGTTAATATCTGTGGAGTACAGAGAGGTTAGCAGAGCAGATAAATTATAATGAACCATAAAACCATTATCTGTGTTTGGTCCATAGTTTTTAGTGTTCGGTAAAATTAGGATTTTTATTCCCAAGCCCATCTAATGAAAGCATTTTAGGATCACTGGGTCATAGGAATAGTAGGCCAAGAAGGAACCTCACAGAGTCATCTAGTCCAACCCCCTGCTCAAGACAAGATTACCCTCTGCCTAAACAATCCCAACCAAGTGTATAATCCTTTCTTGAAAATTTTCAGGGGTGGAGATTCCACAACTTTTCTAGGTAGCCTGGTCCAGTGCTTGACCACCCGCAGAGTCAGAAGATTCCTTTGAATCTCCAACTTAAATTTTCCCTGCTGAAGCTTGAGGCCATTGCTCCTAGTCCTGTCCCCTGTGGCGACAGAGAAAAGTCCATCTCCATCCTCTCTGTAATTGCTTCAGGTATTTGAAGACTGTTATCATATCATGTTATCAAGTCTTCTCTTGTCTAGACTAAATAACCCTAGTTCTTTCAGCCTTTCCTCACAAGTCATGCTCCCCAGCCCTTTAATAATTTTTGTTGCTTTCTGCTGGACTCTCTCCAGTCTGTCCACATTCTTCTTAAAGTGTGGGTCCCAAAATATTCCAAGTGACTGGAAGAATCACTTCAGTGTATTTGCAAGTGACACTCCTGTTAATATAACCCAGTATACTGTTGACCTTTTTGCAACAAGACCATACTGCTGGATTATTCAGTTTATGGTTTAATGTAACCCCCAGGTCCTTCTCTGCAGTATTTCACTCAGCTTGGTGTCATCTGCAAATTTGCTAAGTGGGCACTTGATCCCATCATCCATATAATTAATGAAGATATTAAACAATACCAGACCCAGGACAGACCCCTGGGGAATTGTACTTAATACCTCCACCCAACTAGATATCAAGCCATTGATTGACTGTTGGTTGAGCATGATGCTCCAGCCAATTATGCATTCACCTTACACTACTTTCATCTAGTTTGTATTTCCTTAGCTTATTAATAAAATAGCCTTGCTAAATTCAAGGCATATCATATCTACTGTTTTCCTCCCATCCAGAGAGCCTGTCACCCTATTAGAAAAGAAAATCAGGTTGGTGAGGCATGACTTGTTTTCGTGAATCCGTGCTAGGTGTTCCTGAACACTTTGTTCTTCTCTAGGGGCTTTATGGTAGATTCTTTGAGGGCCTGCTTTATGATTTTTCCAGGTATTGAGGTCAGACGGACTAGTCTGTAATTCCTTCCCCTTCTTAAAGGTGGGTACTCTACCTGCCCTTTTCTAGTCTTCTAGGACCTCACCTGGACTCCACATGGTATAAATAACTAAGGGCTCTGAAATAACCTCAGCCAATTTCTTGTATAATGTGGTCTGTATTTTCACCATTTGGACTGAAAACCTGCAATCTCTGATTGAGTTCCATCAGAAATTCCATCATCACCCCTCCATCCAACTATCTCTCGAAAGCACCAACATCTCCTTAGACATGATGATCAGTATCCAGAATGGTAAAATAAAGACCACGTTATACAATAAACCCACAGACCAACATACATATCTTCACAGAACCAACAATCACCCTAAACACATTAAGAAAGCTGTGATATACAGCCAAGCCCTCGGATACCACCAAATTTACACTGAGGAGAACACCCGGGATTACCACCTCACTAATCTTAAAAAGGCTTTCACTCAACAAGGACACTCCTTCAGAGAGAGATCTCACATTTGAAAGACCCACCCAGGGTACCAAGTGAAGAATTTTTGCAGTACAGAAGGAAACCCCCCATGAATCGCACACCATTGGTTATGACATATCACCCCTCCCTGAAACCTATATGGAAAATCTGCAAACAATTACTACCCATACTAGAACGAGACCCAGTTCTTAAAGAGATCTTCCCAGAACCACCCATCTTAGCCTTCAAACTGTGCGGGCCAGGAGCGGTCCGAGGTTCTTGGGGGCGCGTGGCGGGCTGTGGCCAGCAGCCCTGGCACGTGGGTCGGGGAATGCAGGCCGGCGGGCTAGAATTAGGCACAGATGCGTAGCGGTTGATTAAAGATTATTTTACTTACACCGAAGATGGTCGCGGTGCAGGCAGGAAAACTTGCTTGAGTTGCTGTTACAGACAGAAAAGAAGAGAGGCGGACAAGAGTTCCTTCCACGCGAACCTCTAGCCCAATCCGGCTGAAGGCTCTAAACACGCAAGCCTGTCGTGTCAACCGAAGAAAATAACTCGAAGCAGGGAGCTCTGGATACACTCACACGAAGTTTGCTAGGCTCCGTGGAACTTGCGTGCAGGGAAGGGGTTCGTCGAGGGATCGTTCGGTGACGGGGAGAGGCCAGGGGTTGATTAGACCCCTGTAGCCTTCTTGAGATACACGCTGGGTCCAATAGGCTCCGGAGCGCTTAGAGATCTTCACAAGACATGAAGTTCTCCTCCTCCAGATGATTGTGGAGTCCTCCAACTTGGGCGGAAACCGCTTAAGCCTCTTATATGGCTAGCAAGCCAATCGCTAGCCGCCACGTGGGAATAATTTAGAACTGGCCAATAGTGGGACACAAATTTGCATGCGAATGGCAGGAACTCCTTTGCACCGTGCATTTCTCTTTGCAACTAAGAAATGCACCCTGCAAAGAAAGCTCTGAGTGGCGGGAAATAATTTAGCAGTGCCGAAGCACGCACAAACAAAATCACACCCTTGGGTTGTGACACAAACAAGCATCAAACTTCACTAACCTCATCACCAGAAGCTAACTTCCTACAGCCCAAAACACATGAAATGGATCCAGACCATACCATGACAAGAAATGTAAAACCTGCTAACACATCTCCACCACCCCCACAATTACCATACCCCACAACAGAACCATCAGCATTCCTGGATCTTACAGCTGTACCTCCAGAGATGTAATATACCTCATCTAATGCACCAAATGCCCTGATGGAAAGTACATAGGAGAGACCAAACAACAGCTGTGCACCAGAATAAAAGCACACTGGAACTCTATCAAGGACAACAATACCCAGTTACCTGTTGGGGCAAATTTCTCACAAGAAAACCACTCTCTCTCTAATCTCTTAGTTCTAATTCTCAAAGGGAATTTACAAAACATTTTTCACAGATGAGCCTATGAACTTCATTCATCAACCTCCTGGAAACAAAAAATCATGGACTAAATATAGACATTGGATTTATGACACATTATAACTTGCCTGACACTTGACTCCCCAGGTATGTCTCCACTATTTACCAGCTACATTCATTGCCCTACTCCTCCCCAGCCTGTTTCTCACCCACTGACTCCTCAATTTACATCTTCACTGACTGCCTGTCTTGCGTGCATGCCAGCACAGCCTTTGGCTTCTTTACTATTCATTCCATCCAGGAAGAGCATGCACCAACTACAGATGCTTCCTCAACCTAATGAAGGGTATTTAAACCCAAAAGCTTGCTAAGAAGAATTTTTCCAACTATTTGAGTTGGTCTAATGAAAGATATTAGATTTATGCAAAGAACCTTGTTTGCCTAGGTCCTTAGAACAACATGGCTACAACCTATACCGCTCTAGATTCTGTAAGTAATTCCTAACCTGTTCTGTCATCATTACTGTAGGCTGTTTTACTTCTTCCCTATCTTTGCTCCCAACTGTTCTTGTCATCTGTTAGTTGCCCCTACTTGTGAAGACTGAAGTCAAAAAGGCATTAAACCTTCTTTGGGTCACCTATAACTAAATTGCCTTCTGCAATCCATAAGGGACCTACAGCTTCTTTGGTCTTTCTCTTCCTCTTGATGGACTTACAGAATTCCTTTTTATTGCTTTTTATGTCCCTTGAAAGCAGCATCTCAAATAGTGCCCTGACCTTCCTAATTTTCTTCCTGCATGCCCATGTGATATGCTTATATTCTTCCCTAGTATTATGACCAAGTTTCCACTTTTTATAGGATTTCTTTTCTGAATTTCAGCTCATTGAAGAGATTGCTGTCTACCCAGGCTGGTCTCCTGTTGCATTTATCATTCTTCTGTCACATCAGAATAGCTTACTTCTGTATCCTTAAAAGGGCCTCCTTAAAGTACAGCCAGTTATCCTGGACTCCTTTTCCCCTCAGACTTGCCTCCCAGGGGATCCTGGCCATCAGTCCCCTGAGTTTGCTAAGGTCTGCTTTACTGATGTCTTTATTCAATTGATCTCTTTCCATCCTCTTCTTTGAGATTTTTGTAGATTTCCACTGAGTACAAGAATTGAACTCAGAAGTTGAGTAGTTGTTTAGTGAAAAGTGCTCTCCCACAGGTGATTGGACACTTCTGAACTTTATCATTTTTCTGTGAAAGTCCATTCTGGAGCTTACTGATTACTTAGTTACACTAATATAGTTTCCATGAGGGCATCTGGTGCACTGGATGAGATATAGCCTATCCTGTGATAGACATGTGTAGGATCTTTAGATTCTGGTGGTTTCATTGTCAAGTGTGTTGAATGTGGTAGCAATGGAGATGTGTTGACAAGATTTACATTTGCTGTTTAGGCAAAGTCATATTCCACTTGGTGTTTGTTGTCTAGCAGGGGTTTACTTCTGATGATGAACTGGGTGAGGTTTGGAGGTTATCTGAAGGCTGGAGGTGGGATAGGGTAGGATATTTCTCTCAAAGTATGGTTCTCTTGAGTATAGAATGTAATTCTTTGACAATATCTCTTTTAGGTTCCAGAGTGCGATGATATACAGCAAATGAAGATGAGCAGTTTTCTTTTTGTTTTGTAGTGGTTTACTGTGGGATATTTAGTTGACTCATTCGAAGATGCAGTTTATGTCTCTACTGGAGTTGCATGGCTAGTTAAAGGAAGTTACTGGGTTGGTGAGATGAGTGTCAAGAGTATTCTCAGAACAAATGTGATGGTATCTGAGGGCCTAGTTATTGATTAACACTACAGCTTTCTTGGTGTGTTTTCTATGATTGCTGGTTTTGTGGAGGTGTGATCTCTGGGTTTTGTGTTTATGGTAGTTCATAGTGTACCATTCTGGTTTTATTCACCAACGTTTTATCCTTATCCAAAATTTACTCTTTCGGTAGATATTATTTTCTGTAACAGAGATCTGGATTCTAATGTAATATGCAGCAGATACTTTTATGAGACAAATTCTTCCATTGTGAACAGTGCTGTTCTCTAAATATTTCTTGAAAGGTTAAATTATGTTGTCAAATATTAATGTATGCTTCCTTTGAAAACTCCATTTTTATTGACTATAGATATATGTCCAAAACTGAAGGACCTGGCCAAAAAAATGTAAGTCACTAAAAGAAAACTGAGTGATAGCTGAAGCTGATAAAGATGGTTCTAACCAGAAGCATAGTTTACTGTAAGAACTATAGAAAACTGGAAAAGTCTATACAAAATTCCAGTGTTTACAGGGTCTGTTGTATCTGTTGACATCTCTTTCGTAACTTCTTCAGTAGCCCAAGAGTTCATCTGGAGTAACGGGGAGAGTATATGTCTTTATTTTCTGTCTGCTCATTGTCTATGGGTTCAGAATTTTGTTGTTGTTAAACTGTTCTTTTTGCAAGATCTCAGTCATAGGAGATGTTACAACCTTTAAATCCCTCGATATCAGTGGGAATTGAAATTGATTATTGCCTCTCAGTAGCAGGTCCTAACATTGTTTGCTTTTTCCTTTCAAAGTTTGTACACATACAAAACTATGCACTGCTTTTGTGTTCTGCACCTCTGGCATGAGGGTACCTGAGCTCTTTTTGGAAATATATATATTTTTTGTATTACTGGGAACTGTGTAACATGTATAACTGATTTTTTATAACTGAAACATGTATAAATAATGTGGATGTATGATAGCCTTCCTCTCACACTGAACAGTGTGTGTGGATGTTTATAATAGCCATATATAATTGTAACCGTTTTGCTAGGTACCAGTTGGCAGCAACAAGGCCTGGGTTCAATTCTGGGGTCTAAATATATTTTACCTTGCCTCAAGCCCCCACCCAGACCACCTGGGAAACACTAAATAAATTACTAAGGTGTCCTGCATAAACAAACCCCCTTCCTTGAAAGCTGTGGAGACACAGAGGATAAATTTATTATAAACATGAAGGCAAAGAAAACAAAGAAAACACTAAATACAATTTAAAACACTGCCAATTACAAAGCATAGTTCATGGATTACATTGTCTTGGGGGGGGTTCACCCATGCCCAGGCAGTCTAGGACTTGGGGCTCACCCAAAAGGCAGTTCTAGGGGCTTGCATCCCTATACCTGCCCTTCAGAAATGGGCTGGAGGGAGAGGCTTTACTGGAAAGTCCTTTGAGTTGTTCCCTGGATTTACTGGGCCATGGGAAGCTGCTAGAGAGAGTGGGTCCTCCTGTGTTGCAAGGGGCCCCTAGTTGCTCCCTGACGCTGTGGGGCGATTCCCACTTCCATGTGGTGGCCTTGAGGTGTTAACTGTGGCTCCAGGCAGCATCCCTAAATCCCTAGGCCCAATCCCAGCTCTGCTGGGCAGAAACTGCAAGAAAACAGTTTTGAAGGAGAGGTCAGGCCTGTCTTACAGGGCCTGAACTGGGCAGCAAAAGCCAACCAGACCTATGCTGCACTGACACCTGAATGTATAGCTGGGGTTCAGCCATGCAGCTAGGTTGAAACACCATACCTGTAGAAACAGCAGCAAAAAAGGCTCAGGCCTGTGGCTGTGGCCTGGACACCCAGTCTCAGCTATACCCCATGCTGAGACAATACAATTACAAATCAGAGCGGGCCAGGCCCCTGGAGCCAGTAATTGCCAGGACCCATTTCTGGGTAGTTTGCTTCAGTGACTAACACCTTCATGGTGTTAACCCACTTAAGAAAAAAAGAAGAAAAGCCAGAGGGAGGTAATAGGAGTTTTAAACTCCAGAACAGACTTTCTATCCCTCTACCTGAGCCTTTCCCTTGAAATAATGTTTGCCTGCCTCTCCAGTGAAGACAGGGGGGACACAACCTCCCACCATGGGGAGCAGGTTTTCTAGCTGTGCAGCTGACATCACCCAAGCCTTGTCCAATCCAGGAGGGCCACATTTCAGTCTTTCTTCCAACCAATCTGCCTGAAGCATCCTCTGCTTCCTCTGACCAATGACGTCAGAGGGTTTTACACATTTTCCCTAGATACAGGCCCCAACTTGCCACGTGCTGAGCTCCTTGCCAGAACAACGGGGGCCATCTTGCCCATATCAACACACACACACACACACACACACACACACCCACCCACCCACCCCAGTGTGTGTGGGGTGTTACATAATATGTGTAGTAAAATGCTCTCAAGCCCTGATCCCTCTGAAGTAACATAGCTAGACTTCTTACAGATGAGCATTCAAGAAAGCACACAGTACTGCAACAGTATTGTTGCTATCAAATCAACGTGTACAAATGCTCAAGTGATAAAAATAAGGAAGGGAGCATTGCTGATTACCTTGTATTGTGGAAAGCTCTTTCCACTTTTCTTTCTGAAGGTAGCTGTCCATTAAAGTTTCCTAACACATTAATCTTTCTGTCTGACTAAAATATTCATATGCAGTAATATCTTGTTTTGGTTCAGTGCACCAAAGAAAAAAGTAATCAGCGTTCACAGTATTTCTTCCCTCTGTAGATCAGGGCATTGTTAAATACATAATACTTGCCTGATGGCTCTGTGTGCACATCCCATCCTTGTTCCTATCTTATCTATTTGTACAGTGAAAGTCTTAACTGATTTTCCAAGCTGCTGCTGCTTTCAGTAATTATCAGACAGTGGTATTTTCCTGCCACTTTGTTTCAGTCACTTCTGTTGGGAAGATCTGGGTAATTTGGTTATGGACTTGCCTTAGTCATTGTTTCTGAATTAAACTTAGATGGCTAAAGGCCCAAATCTGATGGCCCAAATAATGAGTTTATAATTTATTAAAGTTTAATTCTTTAAAGGTTCTTTTGATAAGTTACTCCATGAACATAGCAACTGGGTAGGTTTGAAATTAATAGATTCTATCTTGTATGCCTATTATTATTTTTTGAAGCCTGTTAGAAAAGAAAAATTATGCAAATTGGTGTCACGCTAGGCTACTGCACACATGCTGGTAATGCATAACAACTAGCTTACTGATGAAATTACTTCATCTTGAGCAAGACTTATTGTCAGCACAAAAAGCTATACTATGTATCACAGTTAACAGTTTATTATTATTTTTCTTATGGACAAAGGATAATATCTGTTTTTATTAAAAATATTCATTACAATAAAACTGCCTTAAAAGTACCATTCAAGCACTCCAATGATGAACTATGATTGATTGCACTACAAAATGAAGGTGTATTGCAAAACAATACAAGAATTCCTTCAAAGAATTAAATAGTTGGTGCTCTGTCCCCATGAATGGCTAAGTGGCTTTAATTCTTCAGCTCATATGTAAAACACTCGATAAATAGATCAGGCTCAGGACCAATTAGTGTCACATTAATCTTCAGTAATAATGAAGTGAGCCTGCTACGGATTGACCGATTTATCTGTGCCCTCCATGACAAGCATCTTAAGTTAACACACGCTATATTGTCTGGTAGTAGGACACAGAAAAGAATATGCAGAATATACTGTACTATGCAGCAGTAGCAGATGCGAGCTCTTCCTGTGAAGAAACAATTTCTTAGTCCTGAAGAAATCTGGTATTTCTTTGTGGGAGAAAAATCCAATATAAGATAAGCTGGTTTCAGAAAATAGGTCACTAATGTAAGTTTGCTGTTATTTTCTTTCCAGCTTTCTCCTGCACCTGCTGTAGATGTATTTTCCCTATCCATGCTCACAGAATTTCAAGCTTTTGTAATTAGAATTCTGGGAAAAGACTGTTTTTGGTTTGAGGGTCACTATTCTGTTCAGAGCCCTTGACCCTTATATCTACACCACTAGCACATGCGCTTTGTTTGCACTGTTAAATTGCTGTGAAAAGAGGTGGAGAAAACCTTCTCAGGTATTGATTTTTCACGCACACAGAAAGCATAGTTTCTAGTCACTTGATTTGCACCTGCAGTGTGTAACTGAATGGGCTCATGGGAATATGAACTTCATTTTAGCACTGACTTTCTAGCTTGAGGCAAAATTGAAGTGTATTAACTGTTAGTGATTTGCAATTGTTTTAATAGATTTTCTTTCTGGAATATTAGTTAGATGCTTAAACTGAATAATCTGGCATTGAAAATACCATTGATTTAGGAATTTTTTTAAAAGCTGTTAATTTTAACTGTAAGTTTTAACTTCCAGTGACTGACAGCTAGATGTTAGCTTGGAAAATTTAATCTACTTAATATTTTTTCTTAGGTTAACTATAGTATTTATCATCATTCAACTATAACTGATCAGATATGTCATTTTATTCAATACTGAACATATAGAATGATCAAAGACATAGATGTACAGCTGATTAATTTTACTGTAAAATGGGTTGTATTGCAGTCACCCATCATCATCTTGAATGGTACTGTGCATCAGACATTCCCACTGATTTCAACAATAGCTCCAAATACTTCTTCCCTTTCAGGATCAGACCTTCCAAGGCTGCGTGAAGATACCTGTTTTTACTTTATTAGTTGTTTATGCAGAAGATGTAACTTTATGCAATGATACATTAATCTGAGTCATAGCAAAACATTACTTTTCACCACTGAATAAGAAATTTTCTGCTAACTCTGAAGAATTATACATTTTCATTAATTTATTTAAAGCATAAATTTGCACTTATTGTCCAGAAACATTGGTAGTATAGTTCCACCCTGCAAAGTAACAGTTTTGCACCATGACATTTTTTTTGCAGAAGAATTGGTGATCAAAATGACACACACATATATATATTTGTGAAAAATGCAATTCTGCTCTTAATTTGCAATTACTGAGAATTATTTGTGCACTTTACATTTTCTTTTTAGTTGAATTACTTCTAATGTGTCATCAATCATTAATGCCAACTCCTTTTATTTTAAACTCTCTTGAAAGCATATTCTAAATTTAATGAGAAAATCCTATGACTGTAAAATAATTAAGTATCTCACATTCTTTGTACATACTCCATTTAAGAGTTTTATCATGTGATAGATCCAAATCTGTTCTGTCAGATCTATGGACTTGCATGGATATAGATGGAAATGAATCAGAGATATACCTTTCTACTGAAGCAGCAATAATTGGGTTTATGGGGGCTCTGCATGCATCAAGTTTTTGCTCATTAACTCAAAACTTCACAGTTTAGTAGGCTGTATTGTTCAAGCAAGCAATAGGGCTGTGGATAAATGTTTGGCCACTAAAAACTGGGGAGTATGATGGGCTCATCCCTGTCTTCAGTCTTTTCAGACCGCATCAAACAACAGTTTTCATTTTCCCTATCCCTGGTATGCAGTCAGCCTGACAAGAGATATTCAATCAACCTGAAGTTACAAGGCCTTGCTCTGAGGATAATAGGCAGCCCTTCCTAGGATTAATATTGCATCTCTCACCAGCTGCAAAAGACAATCAAGACACTTGCCAACAAAGTAAATAAGGGTGATGATTGTGTAGGCAGCAGCAGGAATACCCGAGCGAGGCAAAAAAGGGAAAGGGGCCAGGAGGCTTCCATGGCTGACCAGAGAAATCCAGGGCAGCCTAAGGGCCAAAAGGGGAGCACATAAAAAGTGGAAACAGGGTGAGATCACTAAAGATGAATATACCTCCTCTGCTCATGCTTGTAGGGAGGCAGTTAGGCGGGCCAAAGCTACCATGGAGCTGAAGATGGCAACCCAAGTAAAAGACAACAAGAAATTGTTTTATAGATATATTGGGAGTAAAAGGAAGGCCCAGGGAGGAATAGTACCACTGCTAAATGGGCAGAAACAATTGGTGACAGATAGGGGGGACAAGGCTGAACTCCTCAACGAGTTCTTTGCCTCAGTGTTCCTAAGTGAGGGGCACGACAAGTCTCTCACTGCGGTTGTAGAGAGGCAGCAGCGAGGCGCCAGACTTCCATACGTAGATCCTGAGGTGGTGCAGAGTCATTTGGAAGAACGGGATGCCTTTAAATCGGCAGGCCCGGATGGACTCCATCCAAGGGTGCTGAAGGCACTGGCCGACATCATTGCAGAGCCACTGGCAGGAATATTCGAACGCTCGTGGCGCATGGGCCAAGTCCCGGAGGACTGGAAAAGGGCTAACGTGGTCCCCATTTTCAAAAAGGGGAGGAAGGAGGACCCGGGCAACTATAGGCCAGTCAGTCTCACCTCCATCCTTGGTAAAGTCTTTGAAAAAATTATCAAGGCACATGTGAGAGCACGGCAGGGCAAATTATGCTGAGGGGAAACCAGCACGGGTTTGTGGCGGGTAGATCGTGCCTGACCAATCTAGTCTCTTTCTATGACCAGGTTACGAAATGCCTGGACACAGGAGGAGGGGTGGATGTCGTATACTTAGACTTCAGGAAGGCCTTCGATACGGTATCCCACCCCATACTGGTGAACAAGCTAAGAGGCTGTGATGTGGATGACTGCACAGTCCGGTGGGTGGCGAATTGGCTAGAGGGTCGCACCCAAAGAGTCGTGGTGGATGGGTCAGTCTCGACCTGGAAGGGTGTGGGCAGTGGGGTCCCGCAGGGCTCGGTCCTTGGACTGATACTCTTTAATGTCTTCATCAGCAACTTGGACGAGGGAGTCAAATGTACTCTGTCCAAGTTTGCAGATGACACAAAGCTATGGGGAGATGTGGACACGCCGGAGGGCAGGGAACAGCTGCAGGCAGACCTGGATAGGTTGGACAAGTGGGCAGAAAACAACAGGATGCAGTTCAACAAGGAGAAGTGCAAAGTGCTGCACTTAGGGAGGAAAAATGTCCAGCACACCTACAGCCTAGGGAATGACTTGCTGGGTGGCACAGAGGTGGAAAGGGATCTTGGAGTCCTAGTGGACTCCAAGATGAACATGAGTCGGCAGTGTGACGAAGCCATCAAAAAAGCCAATGGCACTTTATTGTGCATCAGCAGATGCATGACGAATAGGTCCAAGGAGGTGATACTTCCCCTCTATAGGGCGCTGGTCAGACCGCAGTTGGAGTACTGCGTGCAATTCTGGGTGCCACACTTCAAGAAGGATGCGGATAACCTGGAGAGGGTCCAGAGAAGGGCAACTCGTATGGTCAAGGGCCTGCAGACCAAGCCCTACGAGGAGAGACTAGAGAAACTGGACCTTTTCAGCCTCCGCAAGAGAAGGTTGAGAGGCGACCTTGTGGCTACCTATAAGTTCATCACAGGGGCACAGAAGGGAATTGGTGAGTATTTATTCAGCAAGGCGCCCCCGGGGGTTACAAGAAATAATGGCCACAAGCTAGCAGAGAGCAGATTTAGATTGGACATTAGGAAGAACTTCTTCACAGTTCGAGTGGCCAAGGTCTGGAACGGGCTCCCAAGGGAGGTGGTGCTCTCCCCTACCCTGGGGGTCTTCAAGAGGAGGTTAGATGAGTATCTAGCTGGGGTCATCTAGACCCAGCACTCTTTCCTGCTTATGCAGGGGGTCGGACTCGATGATCTATTGAGGTCCCTTCCGACCCTAACATCTATGAATCTATGAATCTATGAATATCCCACTGGGGGTTAACTTCCCAAAATGGGTCTTGAGGCAGAAGCAGCCTGGAAGCAAATGCCCAGGGAGCATTCTAGGGATGGGAGCACTTGGGGACTAGAGTGCCAGTCATATGGCCCTTGAGTACCTCTATGATGGAAATGATGTAGAGGGCATAGGGCTGGTGAGCCAAGCCATAGGAAGATAGTAGCCCAGTAGGAGTTGAGATCCAGGGAGGAAATCTGAGCCCCATCACTAGAGTAGATAGTGCTTCCTCAGGTTGACACAAGAGTCCACGGAGGAATTACAGTTAAATCAAGAGATGCCCTAAGGTAGGTGCAGTAAGATGGCCTTTTCACTAACCAATTTATAAAACAATAACATAGGACAGGGAGTGATTTTGCAAGCCAGCATCACCAAACATATCCTATAGGACAAGGTGAATGACAAAGCCAAAGGCTTCATTCATGTAAAGAATGACACAAGTGCTAAATTACAAACCAAAAAAACCCAAAAAAACTAATCCAACAACCTATGATGATCAGTAATAAAACAAAACAAAAACCTTCCATTAAGTGCAACTGGACTGGGAGCATGCAACTGCCTTAGCGTGCATTTTCTAGAATTCTTATGAAAAGTGTGTTAGTTTATGTTCAAAAATGTATTCCAACAATATAGAAACTCCTTTTCTAAGGATATGTTGTTTTAAAACTATTAGGATTTTATGGGGCTTTTACTCTTTTATGGGGCTTAAATATTCCAAAAAATTAAGAGGTACCATAATTAGTAGGGCTGTGTGAAGCTTTGGTCGCTGATTCAATTCGGCGGAGATTCGGCCCAATTCAGTGGCTGAATCTCCAAATCCAAATTGAATCGGGAGACCCTTTAAGCTCTCTGAATCAAATTGGAACCCTCTGAATCGATTCGGAAAGATTCGACAATTTGGACATAGACACAGGTTTAAATGTTTTTTCTATATACCTCAAGGTACCAGGCACAGCTTGTGAATGCTCCAATGCTGGGGCAGATGGAGAGTCTCACAGGAGCACGAGGGAGTCCCCAGCATGCTCAGCAGCAGACCTGAAAGTGGACTAGAAGCACTTCCAGTCCAGCCAGGGAGTGCACTGGGGGCCCCCCCTGCGGCTGATCACCGAGCTGGGGGGGGGTGCGGGGAGACCCCCCTGCGTGCTTCCTGGCCAACCCAGAAGTGGACCAGAAGTACTTCTGGTCCACTTCCGGGTTCACTGCCAAGCACATGGGGGCCCTTTCGTGCTCCTGTGTGACACTCTATCCGCCTCAGCATTGCAGCATTCACGAGCTGTGCCTGGTACCTTGAGGTATGTAGAAAAAACATTTAAAGCTGTGTCTATGGCCAAATCGCTGACTCTCCGAACCAGCATCAAATCTTCAGATTCAGATTAGTCTGACTCGAATTGGGGCAGTGATCTGAATTAACTAATCAAATCACTGTCCCCGATTCGGGCTGAAACTGAATCCAAATAGAAAACGGCCCGCTTCATACATCCCTAATAATTAGGTTGTAAATGTCCTCTTTATTTCTGATGAAACCAATAACAATAAAGTGTAAGTGATGGATAAATCCTTGGAGAAGGAGTTGCTTGAAGCTCTTAACAACAATTTGATTAATGAGCATCCTTGATAGGATCTAAATTAAGTCTAATCCAAATATTTTGGGCTAAAAGAACAGAGGCTTCAGTTTTGGGGATATAGAAATGGCTATGGATCCTTAGAGTTTTGACAGGAATATACTAGATTGCCAAGAAGGCAGAAACAGCACTTGTAAAATTTTTATCTTTTGTAAATTGTTATACCAAATATTGAGATACTTAGAGATAAGCCTTGTGGAACCTAGTAACAGGGAACTCTAGCCCTGTTACTAGGAGGCAGGGCAGTCACTTTACGACCATAGTCTTTAGGAACACCAAGTACCAGGAGGCCAGGGGTTAAAAGCCCAACCACACAGGCTGGCCAGCTGACCAGAAGGAGATAGGGCTCTGGGCACATATAAAACCCAGAGCCAAGGCTGACAGGAGTTAGTTCTCTGGCAAGCTGCCAGGGGAAGGAGCTCCTGGAGGGAAGAATGACCCAGGAATGCTATGGCTGCCAGATAGACTCTTTACATGGCTAATGAGGCCCCAGGAGTCTACAAGGTACCCAGGGGTGGGAGGCACTCAATACTCAAAGAGCAGTTTGGGGTATTAAAGAGACAGAATGTGGCTTGCATGACTTGTAGTATGTTATAGCCCAGGCTCATATTTATGTTGTTGTTTTAACTGGTGGACTGAGCTAAGGCTATTGGGGGAGGAGGAGGTTTCATAGGGGGGGCACACTATGGTGTAGAGTGCCAGCACCAGAGAGGGCACAGAGACAAGGCTGCAGTGAGCCCAAGGCTGCTTAAGGCCTAGTCAGAATTAGAAGTGCTAGTTCTTTACATACCATCTGCAAGGCGTGAGCCACCAAGTAGGGGAGGTTCAGACTGGTGGATAGCAACCCCTGGTGTCAGGGTAGTAAATGGGCAGCCTCCCTCCTGAGTAACATCATAATTATTGTTCCATCAATGCATGGCAGGAGAGTCTCTCAAGCTTCTCCACATCCTTTATGAAGTGTGGAGCCCAGAACATGATGCAGTACTCTAGCTGTGGCCTTGCCAAGGCTGAATAAAGTGGGAGGATGACATCTTGGGTCTTGCTTGAGATGCATCAGTAGATGAAAGCCAGGGTTTTATTTGCTTTGCCGGCTGCATCATTCCATTGGTGGCTCATATTCATCTGGTGGTCAATCATGATTTCCAAGTCTCTTTCAGTCGTAGTGCTAGTGAATGTAGTGCTGCCAAACCTATACATATGATGTGTGTTCTTTCTCCCAAGGTGGAGCATCTTGCATTTCTCTATGTTGAAAGTCATCAGGTTTTGATCCACCCACTTTGCAAACTTGTCCAAGTCAGACTGAATCCCCAGCCTATCCTCTAATGTGATTGTGCTTCCCCATAATTTGGTGTCATCTGCAAACTTATCCAGTCTGCTTCTGACACCCAAATCCAGATTGTTTATGAATATGTTAAAGAGTACTGGTCCGAGTACTGAACCGTGAGGGACACCCCTGGTTACCAAGGCACCATGTTGACTCGGTTCCATTGACTATCACTCTCTGGGTCTGACCACGGAGCCAGTTCCCCAGCCATCAAACCATAAGGTTGTCGAGGCCATAGTTCCCCAATTTTGTCATGAGGACGTTATGGGAGACCAAATCAAAGGCTTTTTTGAAATTCAAGTAAAAGACATAAGCCTCTCCTCCCCTATCTAGGTGATGTGTCACCTGGTCATAGAAAGAGATGAGGTTGGTCAGGCATGACCTACCTATAATGAAGTTGTGTTGACATTTGGTCTTTGCTAAATGTAGGTGTGTGTGGTCAGCTGTACCCTCATAATCCTGTGTCCTGTCAGGCAGGGTGATCCCCTTGGGCTGATGAAAAACCAACACAAAGTAATCATTAAGGAGATTAGCTTTTTCCTGGGTGTCAGATGTCAGCTGCCCCATTTGGCTGAGCAGGGGTCCAATGTTGCCTTTATTTTTCTTTCAACTTCCCACGTATCTGAAGAAGGACTTTTTAGTGTCCTTGATTCTCATTTGAGCCAGTTTGAGCTTGGTTTTGGCCTTGGCTTTTCTGGTCTGCTCCCTACAGGTGTGGGCCAGTGATACATAATCCTTCTTAGAGGTATTTCCCATCTTCCAACCCTTATAGGGTTCTCTTTTAAGATTTAGGAGGTCCATGAGGTCCCTATTGAGCCAAAGGGGCCTCCCAGCCCTTTTACTACCTTTCCCATGGGCCAGAATGGACTTCCCTTGTGCTTTTAGGATAGTGTCCTTAACGAGCGACCACTCATCTTGGACTCCCTTCCCTGTCAGATCATGATTCAGTTACAGGCATTATGGAAACTGATCTGAGAACCCAACAATTGCACCTTGTGCCATGCCACACTGGTTGGAAGGTTGATTGTGGGATCGGGGATCAGATCCCAATTGCACCCTATTGTTGGTGCAGGAGGGGGCCTGGGATCATGATTATGATCTATGGCTCCCCCTGCACTAGCAAGTATCAAGCCAGATGCCTGGTGTTCCTACGCTTTGGAGTGCCAGTTTGCTGATCAGTGCTCTCAAGGCTGGGAATGCTAATGATCTGTCGGGTGCTCTTGGTCACAGGAGCACATGGGAGCCCTTCAAGGCTCTGGTGTGCTTCTGAGGCTGGGAACACCAATCAACCTATTGGTGCTGACCACACATTCAATTTTAGGTGGGATGGGAACCAGCCACAAAATTATTACATATATTTTGTACAATAACTTTGTGGCATATTCCCTGTTTTATCACACCATCAGTTACATGAACATGTGGCTGGGTCACTACTTAAGATCTGATTAATTGGTTAGTTACATCTTAAGTCCAATGTCTGCCAGGGCCCTAAAAAGAACAGAGCAGGGGAAAGAGAGAGAAGATTCAAAATGTACCTTCCTCCTGGTTTCCACAAGACCTGTGATTTGGAAATATCTGGTTTGTATATAAAGAGGAAAGAGAAATGGCGAAGCTGGTCATGGATTAATACGCAGAAGGGCTCTGTATGGAAAAGGAAAGCATGCGTGGAGGCAGGTAATGGAGTGTGTAAAGAGTTTTTTTGAAAAGGGTGTGTGCCAAGGGAGTTAGTTTACCAACTAATTCGCTCTTTTACTATATGTCTGTTTAACCATTTCTAATACTCAAGTGATGTTTATCACTAAATTCAGTAAGCTGCATTTAGGACTAGTGCCTTTAAGTGCCTACCTCTCCTCTAGCTGTGTGAGATGAAGAGTCAGTGTCTCAGGAATAAATTCTAGGGGAAAGTTAAGATCACAGGTATGACCTTGATGGGTGGTGGCCCAGTTAAGCAGCTAACATCTGACCATTGTCATTGATGTTCCTTCATCCTTGCCTGTCTCATTCAGCCTTGTTTAGTAACTCTTTCCCCTGGTCCATAATATTCAAGATATATTTCCTATTTATTCCTCCTCAACCCTACCTTTTCTATGTCTCTGTGTCCTTCTCTGATCCTTATCCCCTGAAAAAGTGTCTAGCCTGCAATTATCTTTTCAGTGACCAAATGGGAATAGTTACAGGTTGGTGCTGTGATGAGTTCTTTAATATACTTCATTTCCTGCTATTGACATCTTTTGTTTTACCCTGTTCAGTGAGAGAGTACAGAAGAAGTCAGACTAGCAGAAGGAGCTTTTCTGACTATTGATTTTCCTGTGCCTTTCAACGGTTCATTAGTTGCACTAATAACTGCTTCTTGTTTAATGGCAGGCTGGGTGAGAATATCACCAAGCAATACAATGGAGGCAGTCAAGGACTGATGTAGCAACAGTAGAAAATGTTGACTTTTTCTGTATAGGTCTGAATGCCTTTACTACATGAGTCTCTCAGTGAGAGAAAAAACAAATTTTGCTCGACTGCAAAATAATATTTTGGTGGTTCTACTGTTTCAATAGGTACTGGAAGGCTATGCAACTGACTCTATTACAAGAGCAGCTTTAGTACACTGCGTGAGAAGTGATGGCAAGAAAAGCAAAGCCAAACCACTATTGAAAAACTAACAATGTGCAATGTTGTTTATATGGAACAACAACAGTATTTTCTACATTATTACACCAGTGTATGTGCTGGATCTGCTGTTATGCCCACTATGAACTACAGTAGAGTCCAAAAATTTTAGTATTGTGTATCATGTATTTCATAAAGCTTTAGGCTGGAACTGAGCCTTGAACTATTTTCAGAGACAGTGGCAAACCTGTCCAGACCGCTCGTTTTCCACAGAATTGGAAAATGGCCATGTATTAGAAAGCAATGGACAAGCTGCTGTTGCTACATAAAATATTTTCAGTTTCAGTGGGGCAGCACTGAAAATAACATTATAAATCTGAAGCAATTGCTGGTACTGTTGTTCATATTAGTTGGTGTCTCAGATCCTGTCCTCTTGCTTGTCATAGGAAGGATGGGAATCTATGATGTAGCAACATTACATACAAAGTGAGATCATTATTGTGCTTGGGAAACAGTAATAGTTCATGAAGTCTAGGTGTAATATTACCCTTGATTTTTTTAAATCCTAGAATATTATATTTGTGAATTGTGATACTAACTAGTGGTGAAAATCTATGTTAATTTTTTTAAATGCTGATATTTCATATAGCTGTTTGGTTGATTTGAAATTTGGATGTTACTGTATTATTGGAGAATTTATATTTTATTCTGCTTTATTTTCTGACAATATCATCTGTAACATTAATATATGCAAATATTTGGATTTTGCTTTATGTGAAATATTTTTTCTATATTTTATGATACATTTTCAGATAATGAAAGGTGCTAGTTTGTGAAATGATATAACATTCTCTTGCCAAAGTAGAATAATTTGAGGGGGGGAATGTGTTTTAGACAGATAAGATAACTTTTCTGTGCTTTATATTTGCTATTCATTTATACTATCCTATCTTTTTTCAGGAAGGGAGATTAAATGAGTTACAGTATACATTTATATGAGCTTCTCATATTATGTCAGTCTTAAAGAATATCATGTGAGCTGAAAAATTCTGAAGATTGTTGTTCACAGTGTATTAATTTGTAGAATATCCCGATATTGTCAATGCCCACATCTCACGAACATCCTCTTTTCTTTTGCAAAAAATATGTATATTTTCTTTATTTCAGATGCACTGGTAGGGAATGTTCTGACAGAAAAATTACTTGTACCTGCATGTTTCTTATGCAGGATGGTTTCCTCAAAGTGAAGTGAACAAATGTCTGTGTCAGTCTGAGTAGTGCCTGAAACTTTAAGCTGTCGCATGAGATTTGGGCAGCTTAATTTCTTCAGCAGGAGAAAGTATTTATTTTTCCTGGTTGCAGGTTAAGGGTGAAGTTGTAGTCTGTGGATAGTTTCTTGTACCTACAACCTATTTATTTTGATAGACAGGTTTTGACAAGTTTATTTTAATAATAAGATATCAACTTTTTTTTTTTTTAAATATGTAGTTTGGGGATGGTAGCCCAATTCATTCTTAGGATAAAGGACAGAAAATCCAATGAAACCCAGGAAGTTGCATTCCATATGTTCGCTTTGTCTTGGGTCTTTCCTATGTTGCGTGAATAGGGATTGATGAAGTACTGTGGGCTTGTTGAAACCATCTAGTAATTCCTAAAATAGCCAAAGTGCACAGTTACAAATAGGTTTATGAAAAGTTCTCTACACCTAGTAAATCAGAAGGCAAGGTAGAGCTGCCTATATAGTGATGAAGTATCTGATAAAGTGAGCTGGAGCTCACAAGAGGTCATGCATCTCTGATTCAGTTTGTCTATAAGGAGAACCTCTACCTTACCTTCTGCCTAACTTCAGATTAACATGACAAACACCCATAAAGTTTGGAAATCTTAATTTTTCAGCATCTGTTGTAGACTGTTTTGATGGTCATGTTCAGCTATACATTTACACACACTTAATTATTGAGAAATGTCCCTCCTCTGGTGGCAGGGCTCTCAGAACCCTTTGGTCCATAACCAGGCCATAGGCTCTCTCTCTCTCTGGTGAGATGAGTAAAGCATGCTAAATTGATAACAACCTGAATCCACTCTTTATATTTCATTGTGATGGCACCCTGAGTTGGCCAAGGCCGTGAAGATGAAAACTCTCCTTGAGGTAAGTTAACTCAGTTAAAAGCCTAGCCATATTTGGGGGATAAAAGCGACCAGCTTTAATAATTAGAGGAAATGCTACAACATAACTGGCAACAGCAGAATGTAAAATAAAGGTTCAAAACACATTAGCTCCTATCACTTCATTCTCAAGCCCAGCCAGTTCTTCCTTTTCAGTCCATGGCTAGTTCTAGTGGGAAGCTGTTCTCTATGTTGAGCAGGCTATTCCCTAGTCCCCTGACAGTGCTCCTCTGGATCCCTGGCAGGCAAGAATCATCACCGGGGATCTGGGTTTTCCATTTCCCATGGAAAAATGAAGTAAGATGCAGATTTCCCCCCTTACCAGAGTAAAATGAGGATTTTTCATTTTAGCACAGAAACCCACAGATTTTGCAGTTTTGCAAAGAGCTCTCTGCAGGCTGGCAGAGTTTCAGCCGGCAAGGGGCTGGGAGGGAGCAGGAGGGCGGTCAGGCATGGGGTGATATGTGCATGTATGTGCACATGGCCACCAGGCAGCCTGGAAAGCAGCTCCCACAGGTAAGTGGGGAGGGAGATTGAGGCCCCCATAGGGAGGAGGGACAGAATTGGGCAAGGCTTGCTCTGGGCCTGGGGCTGCTGCCCAGTTGGGCAGTGTGTGGGGCTTCGGACACAGATCTGGGGGGCATGGTTCCTCTCTTGCCCCCATGCCTCCAGAATGCATGCAGCAGTGGGGAGCCATGTCTTCTCTCCGTGCAAAGGCCTGCAGCAGGCAGCGTGGGGGAGGGAGGGGAAGCTGGGCTCTGCTCCAGTGCAGCAGCTGCCACCTCCTACTGGGGGCAGGGGGCTGTAGATCTGTGTCCCTGGCCCCATAGCCCTGGCAGCTGGGGGTCCCCTCCGGCAGAGCTGGGGGGAGTAGGGGCTGTGGGTGGGGGCTAAGGGACACCAGCAGTGCTGGGGGGCTTGTGGGGGGGAGTGAGGGGCACCAGCAGGGCTGTGGGGGGGGACGGGGGACAGTGTGAGGGCCTTTCATTTTAATCATGGATTTGGGGGGGTTTGTCAGAGAATTTGCCATTTTCTATCATGGAAGACCAGTATCTCTGATCATCACAGTTTCATGGCAAAACTTCTTCCATGATCAGAGATCTCAGCTTCTCTGCTGTTCTCAGCAGGATTGCCTCTGCCCCACAGGTGCAGGCTTTCCAGCCGTAGTCCCCAGATGGTAGACTCTCACTGTCTCTACATTTGGGGGGTTCACCCTACCCAGCTCCAGTAGACTCCAGTAGTTTTCAGCCAGGACGCGCACATTCTGCACAACCCACCCATGCTGCCCTGCTTATAACACCTCCCCTTGGCTTCTAGAAAGAGCTGTCACTCTCAGGAAAATGGTCCTTTCCAGAAACCTCTGGAGGGGGGAATGGAATTAGCCAGTCCACACTCAACCCCTCTACAAGCCAACCATTGGCACTTTCCCCACCAGAACAAAAGAATCATCCATGAAAAAACACTTTCAGTGTGGAACATCAAAACAATAGCCATAACCACATAATTGTCACAATCATCATACCACAGTGTAGGGGAGATGAGAGACGAACGTACAAAAATGAAAAAAGGAAAAACTCTTCCTAATGAAATGTTGCAACTTAGAATTTGGGTGTTATGTTTTGTAGGGTTTATAATTAAAAATGTTTAACAGGAGTAGTAGCATACATTCATTTTGAGGTACCATCTACAAGCATCCCCAACCAGCATGGGGTTATGCTGTTCTAGTCACTGCAGATGTACAGTAAATAACAATATCTGTCTCAAGGGACCTGTCTTCATGAAACTTAGTAAATAGGCAAATGAAAAAGAGACAAGCAGAATTTTACTAAAAATTAGAAAGAATGATATATATTTATATGTTGTTTTGTTTTGCTTTTTTAAATAAACCTTTAAGTTTACAACATTTCCAAAGTTATCCTTGTCCTTCTGGCTTTCTGTACAAAATATTTGCAATAGTGCTAAAAAATCACACCCATCAGTGGTAGGAACTTTTCAGTTGTCACCATGTTGTACACAGCAGTTACTGAATTTTTATCAGTAATAGGGATAGCATTCTACTTCCTGCCCTAAAACTTAGGCATGCATTACTTCAGTACAAGGAGTATCACTAATGTATTGTCAGAACAGGGATTATAATAACTAGATAACATGTTTTGACTTGATTCCATTCTGCCCATAACCATTAGCCAGTTCATTACGATATATAGTACCATTCCTTCATGTGGCTCTACTGTGGTGTCCTGAGGGACTAGAATGGAGTCCTCAGTAGTGCATCCTTGTTAAGGATGAAGGTCTAGATCCCTAAAATTAAAGTTTTAGTTTAGATTGAATTGACCTTACAGTGCCTCCTGGAATAAGGAACTTGTAACATATTTAACAGTACAGGGTTGGGAGATACTATTTTGAGTCATTATTAAGGGAAAAAAATCATGGGAAATAGCCTTTATTTTTAAAAGGAAAAAATATTTATGTACAGTTGCTACTCCATGGGGAGGCATCTTAATAAGTGGTGTTACATTGGCTACAAAGAGTATCCTGTATCACGTTTTGGATGTTCTGGTCAGTATGCTAGTTATTAGAGTGACAGTGAAACATCTGCTGTTTTTGTAAAGCTGTTTGTTGTCTATATATCCTCATGCATGAACTTTCATAACATTTCCTATAAAGCTTTAGGAATTACACATAGTCAATATCAGCATATATTAACCTCAGAAACAGAACTGTTTCTGTTATGTACTATTTGCTGTGGAAGCAAATCAAAAAACACATATCTTAAGTGAAAGAAAAGAGGTGTGAATAATGTATGTGTGCATGCCATTGTGGAAATAACCCCAAATGAGTGCATGAAATGTATTATGCACCCACATTCTGATTGGCAGTAGTTTAGACCAAAAGTTCTGAGGTGAGGAAGGAGGGAAGGCTTGCTGTTAAGGAACATCATGATTTAGCATCATGTATAATTCCAGAACCTTCAGATTTAGAGCAATAGGATTAACTATATTAGTCAAAAGCAATAGTTGGCTATTATCTTCTATGGATCAGCATTATTGGAGCATGCATCCAGAAATATGCGCAAAACATACTTTTAGGTCTGGCTCACCTTGAAACCTCCTCTAGAGATCCTGTTGTGAATGACTTGTGACACAGTATCCAGTAATTTGTGAGTAGTCCTTTGACCTAAATGCTTTCTCTGCCTAGAGATTTAGCATGCACAATCTGAATTTTGTCCTTTATTTATAATTTACTGCGTTATAGCTAAGTGATGAGAAACTATGCCCTATTCATCCATTGTATTGACTTACAATAGTAAATGGCAGTGACTTTAGACAAGTCTGTCTCTGCAAGAGACCAGACTTGATTGGGAATTTGGGATGTTCTTGGCTCCATTTCCAATTTACAGAAATTCTGAATTCCTGAGGGCAGATTAAATTATTTCTGATTGTATATTGTTGAATATGGCCATTTAAACCACTAGCTATTTTCTAATGTATCTGTTTTTAAAACTATCATTGTTCTAGATAGACCATTCTTTCTCTAAGTAATGTGTGGTAATATGTCACCTTTTGGCTAGGGACAGACATTATACATAAACCAGTTTAAGTGATCAGGAACTAGTTTAAACCTGTAACAGAACAGATGTTCAGTGCATATAAACCAGTTTGAAAATGGCTGAAACCAGTTTGACATAAACGTGGTTGAATGTAGTATCAGATTTAACTGACTTAGGTCAAGCCAGTTTATGCAATGTCTGTCCCAGACCCCTTGCTGGTTTAAGATAAACCAGACACCCACAGCATCCCGGCATGCTCTCTTGTCTGGGTTGGGCTCTCTGCTCCACATCAGGGCTGGCCCTTCCCCTCTGCTCCCTGGCTGGAGCTCTGGCAGAAACTGCAGGCTGCTTCCCACCTCCCCACTCCCTGCTAAGCAGGAATTCCCCCATCCCCTCTGCCTCGCTGAGAAAGTATCTGTGTATTACCTAGAAGACCACATACTGGCTAAGGTCCCTGCTAAATCAACAGGCAGACTCAACAGGCAGCTGGTAATGTCCCTCTGTTGTTTTCTTAATGGAGTGATAAACACTGAGTTAGGGGATGATAAACACTATTATCAATTCCCTGCTGGGCTAATCAGAGTGTCCTGCAGGAGCCTGGCCATGCCTTCCCTCAGCTCAGTACTGTGCAAGGGAAGGGAGGGCTGCTCTAGTGCCCCTGGGCTTCTATCCTGAGCCACTTCAGGTGTGTGCTGGCATTTCTGAGATATCTGCCCAGTTACAAAACTGACTTAGCCTAGCCAGATTAAGCTAATCTACAAAGATTGAATCGATTCAGGCTCAGGCTTTTTGAATGTCTGTTCCTAGTCTTTATGTCTTCTGCACAGTAAATGACATCATAATTTAAATATTTTTTTCCAAAGGCTTAACATAGAGATCAAAAGAAAGCCCCCTTTCCTGGAAAGGAACAAAATATCAAAATAGGTTTTCCAAAGACTCTGTTTATTAATCTGAATGCTGCAGTATGGATTTATGCTGTGAAGAATTTATGCTCAATCTAGTTCTCTAGCATGATCAATTAACAAATCATGCAGATTAAAAAAATTGGATTCAAAAGGTCTTGCTTCATTTTATATTACTTTATCAGCAGTGAATATTTCTAATCAGCCCTACAGTTCTTTAAAACCAGGGAGTCATAGGAAATAAGGGCTAGAAGGGACCTCACAAGGTCATCTAATCCAGTCCCCTGCTCAAGGCAGAATCATCCCTAAGAGATTTAATTTAGCAAGCCACTGACAGCGCTCAGTTGGGCATCAGCAGTATTCTTTCTCAAAGCAATCCTAAACAGCTGACTTCTGTAAGAGGAACACTATTAGAATAGTCTTTGAGCTTGAACAAAAGAGACATAGACTATAGCGAAAGGCATAATCTCCCTCTGTGTGTCCCTGGAGCTAACTCAAAGCCAAGACCCAGCAAACCCAATCCCCTACACCTCTAAGCTACCGTGAACTTCTTAGCATGCCTTCTCTGTGTCTGCCTGTTTAATTGTAAGTTCTCTGAGGCAAGACCTTGTTCCCTGAATGGAGCCAAACACATTATTTCATAAATACCAACAATGATATTTGACCCTGATGTAAAGAATTAAAGTTATAAAAATGCAGGATAGGCAGGCAATGTTCTTTGGGTAGATATCTTTTATCAGACCAACTAAATAGCTGGAAAAAGTTATTTGCAAGCTTTGGAGTGCAAACATCCTTCTTCAGGTATTGGACGAGGAATGCCTGAGGAAGGGTGTTTGTGCCTGAAAGTTTGCCAAGAACTTTCCCCAACTATTTAGTTGGTCTAATAAAAGATATCACATCTACCCAAAGAAACTTGCCTGCCTGTGTCCTTAGACCAACACGGCTGCAACTGACAACCCCAAATACATGGGATTGGATTTAAACAATGTTTAAAGACTGTTGTTTACTTTGTGCTTTCAAAAGCGAACATTGACTTCTATCAAACGTGCTCTTATTCTTCACTGAAAATCAGACAGATTACTGCCTACTGTAGTCCTTAGTTTTGGCAATGAGACACTAAATTTCTGTACAAGTTTCCCCACATGTATCCTTCTGACACAATTACACAGTTAGGGATATCAAAGCCATTATGGGATGCTATGCATGGAGCAAAACATAAGGGTCAAATTCAGCTCTGGTGAAACTGTGTATTACTCTGCTGAAGTCCACTGAACAGAGCCTATAATGAGATTGTTCCTATCCTTGTATCCTGATGATAACAATACTCACTGTTAGTCCTAGGGGTTTGCTCTCCCTGGCTACTGACACCGTGCATTTGCATCTTCAGCCTGCCAACTAGGGCTGTGCAAAGCTTTGGTCCCTGATTCGATTTGGCAGAGATTTGGCCCGATTCAGTGGCCAAATCTCTGAATCCGAATCAAATCGGGAGACCCTTTAATCTCTCCGAATTGAATCAGAACCCTCCAAATCGATTCAGAAAGATCTGGTGATTCAGACATAGAAACAGCTTTAAATGCTTTTTCTACATACCTCAAGGTACCAGGTGGCTCGTGAATGTTGCGATCCCACAGAAGCATGAGGGCTCCCCAATGTGTTCGGCAGCAGACCCAGAAGTGTCTGCATGGAGCCAATAGCAATGTCTCAAAACATTTATTTTTTAAATTTCCAATTGCTTCTGTCCACCTTCACCTCACAGGTCTTCCTACCATATTCTTTGTCTTTTGTGCTTAGTTTTTGCTTGCCTTTTCTCTTTTTTTCCCTGAAATCATTAAACATCAAAAACCTCATTATAGTTTTCTCTTTCCTCATTTCCATCGGTCTTATTCTATGTTTCAGTCTGTATTCCATTAGTCTACATTCCTTCTTCTCTTCCCATGGGTACCCTGTCTGTCTGTTCATCCTTTCCATCCATCCCCACTTTTGTCTCAGTGTCTCACCTATTCTTCCTCCCAGATCTTGCTACTTCTCATCTATTTAAGTACACCTGGTAAGCTAGTTCTCTTTCCTTGCTCACACCACTTTCCCTTCCCTCCCCCCCAGACCCCCAGCAGAGAATCATATGACAGCCATTTAGAACAGATGCTAATCAAGAAAGCAGCAGAGCTCAGAGGTAAAGATTCAGAGTCCTCCACCCCTCTAAATGTGAAGATTGGTTAATAGAGGCATTTAATGGATCATATTCATTTTTCACTAGTGAAATACTGGGTCCTGATCTGATTTCTCTTCTGTCTGGACTGTCTGTTCAGTGCTGTATGACCAGCAGACATGATAGTGGAAAACTATGAATAGCAGCTGACTGTTCCATGTTTTTTATTCTGTGCTCCAGTTCTGTTTGTTCTACCCACCTGGTTAAAACAAAGTTTGGTAACCAACCCCTCACCCCATTTAAAATGTATAGTCAATTTCTTACAACAAACTTTATTTTCCAGGAAGCCATTATATGGATTATTTCAATACAGTACCAATATGATTGGACTAGAATCATTAGCTGATCCCTCAGATACTTGGGAAATCATAGAGACCATTGGAAAAGGCACTTACGGTAAAGTCTATAAGGTTGCCAATAAGAAAGATGGGAGTCTGGCAGCAGTAAAAATTCTGGATCCTATCAGTGTAAGTAAAAGACAACATTCATATTTTGAGTGTAATTTAAATGGTCATATGAAAAGGTGCGACCTTCAAAAGGATTTAAAGCTTAAACTCAATGCTTAGACACACTGAACGAATCCTGGAGGGAACAGGTACATGGGTTCTTAAGCACAGATGAACTAACTGATTTAGAAGAAAAGGCAACTGATTCAGTCCTGTGGCTAGCTTCCAGTTTTGAATCCTTCTATGGCATATGATTTTGCACGTAATCCCGCAAGTGATACACAGACAGAGGAGACTGAATTACTAGTTTAGAGGAATGAATTTAGGTTTCTGTCTATTCACAGTCTATCTAGCTGTCTAAGGATTGCTCTTGGGCTTTCCCTCTAGCTTGTTCCTATGGCATTTTGGCTAGAGGTAAGTGAAACTAGGAGGGCATCTGAACCCCAAGGCTTCCATGCTTGTGGTTTGCACATAGGATGCATACCATGGAGTGTCTAACCCAAGATTGATGGTCTGGGAGGTAGGATACATGCCAGTGGTAGCATCACACAGACCTGAACAACTGAGCTGTCCTCAGTCAATGGAATTTGGGACTTATTTTGGCTAATTTGGCCTGCAACATGACATTGGAAAAAAAATAAAGTAAGATCCTATCATCATTTTTGCCCCTTGTGTTGGCCACATTTAATCAACTTCATAACTGGTTTCCACTACTGAGCCACGTGCTGCTTTTGACAGAAGTTTAATGATAGGCAATATATTTAATGATTTTTCCTTGTAGGTGGGCGTAAGACGAAGGTCTTTTTTCCCCATACTGTTTGGGGGGAAACCTTGTGTTGTATTCGAGTAAATAAGGTATATAAAATGTTATATAACATAACGCAGTGCTGTTCATGTTAAAGGATCCATTTCATTGTCTTAAAAAAAAGACCATCAGGAGGGTTTGGTGGCCTGGCTCTGTTCAATTCACCCTTCATTCCCTCTGCTCCATGGAGCACAGGAAACCTGGGAACCTTGAAGGACTCTTTCTCCCTGGAGTCCTTTATATATAACATACACAGTGCTATTCATCTTAAAAGACCCATTTCATTGTACAAACTCTATAAATAAATCATCTCACCAACCACTGAAGTGCTGCCAGTGCTCAGTAGAGTGTTGCTGATTTTACACAGTGGACAATACTGTTATGCAATAATTAAAACAAGAATCGAAGACAGACACAGACCCAAATCCTCAGATGCATTTAGTTGCCTCTTTCCCACTGATATCAATAGGTAAGCATCTACATACCTTAGAGGTTCTAGGTCCTATAAGCCATGTCCAACTGAGAGATTTCAGTAGGCAATTATTTGATCATGATATGGGAAAAAATAATCTTTTATTGAACTAAATACAACTTGTTTTTCCTTTGTACAGTGTGAATCTGTACAGAATACATTAAGTAATGTGTGACAGTGTCATAAAACAGTGGTTATGATTCAGGAAACTATCCCTGGTCAGCAAACTACTCCAGCACATGCTTAAGTACTATTAGAGTCAAAGTCTATATGCAATAAGGATAGTCTTATGTACATAAGTCTATCATGCTTTCATAAACTGGGGCCAACATATTGCACATCAAAACATGTCCTTTATTGTCTCACCTTTACGAAAATGTCTCCTTTGACAAAATTCTGACTAATAGTAATAAGTCATCCATAATTTGCTAATTTAGTAGATTTTGATTTTGGTCTATTTAATGGTTCCTACTGTGCATGTTTTAAATTGTGGGCTTTAGTTAACTATTACATTCCTCTGCTTTAAAGATTTTGTTACAGTATTTTTATTCATGTTCAATTGTTTATAGAACTGCTATGTAGCAAGGCCCATCTGATGGCTTGAGAAAACTTAGATTCATTTATTTACACATAGCTCAAACATCAGAAAATATTATTTTAAATGATTTGAAAATAATAGCTATGCAAATAGCTTAGACAAATGAGCACAGTTAAACATCATTTTTTTCTGTTGTGGCTCCAATGTGTTATGCATCATGAAGATTTACTTATACACTGTAAAGTATTATGTGCGCACTAAATATGTTGATGTTTTCTGTTTAGGATGTGGATGAAGAAATTGAAGCAGAATATAATATTTTACAGTTTCTTCCCAATCATCCCAACGTTGTTAAGTTTTATGGAATGTTTTACAAAGTGGATCAATATGTAGGAGGACAGCTCTGGTTAGTTCTTGAGGTAAACATATTTTGGTAATGTTATATCTTATTTGAAACAAAAGTTTAAGTTCAGCTGCAGGCCCTTTGCAAGCCAATATAACAGGTGCAGCAAAAGTTCCTGGATGTCTGTGTCTTTTTTCACAACAGAAACTTAGAATGTTGTGTTTTTTTGTTTAGGGATATTGAGAAAGAAATCTCATTTGGGGGTGCATTAAAAGAGGATGTACTCAGTGTTTATTAAATAGTGAACCCCAGATGGTGGACTTAATCTTAGTATTTTATGACCATTCATGGGGCTATCAACTCACTTCAACTGCATAGAGGAGGCTTCCTAGGAATTTGCTCTCCTGAAAGTGACCCAACATTTTAGACTGGAGAAAATTTTCTCCAAAACACTTGTGTAAATGTTGGGCAAAAGTCACAATGGATAAAAATGACTTTATATTGAGTACAACAGACAGTAATTACCAAACATGCCACCCATCACAAATGTGGGCTGAGGTAATGTAATGGGAAAATGTGTCCTATGGCAGTGTAGTATCTGAAGCAGGACACTGTCAAATAACTACGACTTTAAGTGGCTTGAAAAGATGCTGCCCTTTTAGCAGTGCTTGCTGTTCTACAAGTATAATGTATTGCAGTCAATGGGAGTGTTGCCAAAGACTGCAACAGAGCCAGGATTTCACCCTGATGAGGATGTTTTTCAAGGCTTAATTGCATGTAGCCCAGCACAGAGATTACACTGATTTGAAAAGAAGTGGTAGATCATTCAAGCATTTCTTTATAACATAACTATATCAATATAGATGCCAGGTCTAATTTGCTTATTATTGATCATTTTAGAGAGACCATTCAGCTATTTTTGGACTGTGGGTGAAACCAGAGTAAAGCACTATCACTTTATTGTTCACTTTGACCCTTTTCTGATAATATGACACCCACAAATGCATTATAAAAGTTTATAAAATATGGATGACAGCATTGGTTCCAGATGTCAATTTTCATATTTAATGTCAATATTTCTTTTCTGTATGGGTTCTTTAAGGCAAACATTCTTATTCTGCTTGTATACATATTGGCTTGCTAGTATATTTTTGTAGATTGAAGTAAATTCCATTTCCCAGGTTATATTGGACATTAGGCCTGTGTGAAGTAGCTAACATTCGCTTCGGATTCAGATTTGGCCGTTTTGGGGGTTGGTGATTTGATTCGTTGATTCGAATCACTGTCATAGTTTCATAGTAGCTAGGGTCAGGAGGGACCTGAACAGATCATCTAGCCTGAACCCCTGCCACAGGCAGGAATGAATGCTGGGTTCACAAGACCCCAGACAGATGTTCATCTAACCTCTTTTTGAATTTACCCAAGGTAGGGGCGAGGACCAGTTCCCTAGGAAGTTGGTTCCAGATTCTGGCCACCCTAACTATAAAATATTGCCTCCTGATCTCTAACCTAAACCTATTCTCCATCAGCTTATTACCATTGTTCCTCGTCACCCCAGGTGGTGCTGGGGAGAATAGGGCTCTTCCTATTTGCTGATGATCTCCCCTGATGAGTTTGTAGGCAGCCACCAGGTCCCCCCTCAGCCTCCTCTTGCTGAGGCTGAACAGGTTCAGGTCCTTCAGTCTCTCCTTGTAGGGTCTGTCCTGCTGCCCTCTCACCAAGTGGGTGGCCCTCCTCTGAACCCTCTCCAGGCTGGCCACATCCCTTTTGAAGTGCGGTGCCCAGTACTGGACGCAGTACTCCAACTGCGGTCTGACCAAAGTCGCATAGAGGGGGAGTATCACCTCTCTGGACCGACTTGAGATGCACCTTTGGATGCATGACAAGGTATGGCTGGCCTTGCTGGCTGCGGTCTGGCATTTGCGGCTCATGTTCATCTTGGAGTCAGTAATGACTCTGAGATCCCTTTCCGCCTCTGTGCTTTCAAGAGGGGAACTCCCCAGCCTGTATGTGTAGCAGAAAGCCCCCTTTTCCTCTTGCCTGCATTTGCTCTTCCCTCTTTAAATATGTTTTTCCTCTTCTACCTTTTCTTCCTTCCTCTTTCTTTCACTTTAAGATAAGGAATTGTGTTTTTAAAATTTGTAGGTGTGCATTTTGTATCTCCCCATGTATTTTGGTATTTTTATCTATTTGTGTGCCATGGCATTTGGAGCTTATATTTTATACTCCTCACCTTTCAACTTTCAACTGTAAATGTGTTTAGTAACAATGTTAACAAGGGTAGGAGTCAAACTGCCACTTCCCTGTATCAGGCTGGCCCCTGAAAGAGCAAGTGAATTAGTGATTGAATGTGTAACACTGTAGCAGCAGGCAGCAATTAACACCTAAGGAAACTGCAGATCAACAACGGAAGAACTCAATAGAAGACAATGTAGCAACCCGGACATCTCTAAATGTCACTGATCAAGGGCTAGAAGCCCTGGCCTGAGTTAATCAATGCCATGGACCAAATTTGGGATGAATATCTCCAGATCAACCGCTCCCAAAGCCCTATTCAAAATTCATCAATGGACTCCCAAACCTGCACGTACATGTGGATGACCCCTGGGGCTGACAGATGCCATCCAGTAGCCACCGAGGGGGGAAGTCCCATGAGGGTCAACGACCCCTGGATTGGGCAAACCTGAAAACTGGGGTCACCAAAGTCTGCCAAGGACAGATAAAAGGCAGTGAAAAGTGACCCTCAGGGGCGCCCTCTTGATCTCCAACTCAACCAGCACCCGTCCTGTCCAGCCAGAAGGACCAGCTGGCGACCCCGTTCTGGAGGATAACACCACACTGAAAGCAGCCTCGACTGGCCATCGACGGCAGACTCCAGCGCTTGTAGGATAGGTATACCCAACTCTTGTAGCTTGCTACTGTGTGTGTGCGTGCATGTGTGTGTGTGTGTGTGTGTGTGTGTATGTGTGTGTGGGGACCAGCCCCAAGGTTTATGATTTAACTTCATTACAGTGTTTCAATCCGTCTAATAAACCAGAATTTTAAGGATCCCGAGTTGGACGTTTGTAGCCAACATATGTATGTTGTGGGTTCCTTCTCCCAAGGTGCAGCACCCTGCATTTGTCTACGTTGAACCCCATCCTATTCTCTTCTGCCCACTTTCGTAGTCTGTCTAAATCTAGTTGCAGCCTCTCTCTCCCTTCAAGTGTGCCCACCTCATCCCATATCTTAGTGTCATCAGCAAACTTGGACAACGTGCTTTCAACCCCCTTGTCCAAATCGTTGATGAAGATGTTAAACAGTGCGGGCCTGAGGACTGAGCCCTGGGGGACCCCACTGCTCACAACTCGCCAAGTTGCTCTGGGGGACCCCACTGCTCACAACTCGCCAACTCGCCAACAACCCATCCACCACTACTCTCCGGGTGCGCCTCATCAGCCTGTTTTTTACCCATCCAACTATGTAGGCATCAATGCCACAGTCGCTTAATTTATTAATGAGAATGGGGTGAGAGACAGTGTCAAATTCCTTCTTAGAGTCTAGAAAGACTATATCCACGGCGACACCATCATCCAAGGATTTAGTTACTTGGTCATAAAAGGCAATCAGGTTGGTCAGGCAGGACCTGCCTTTGATGAACCCATGCTGGTTGCCCCTGAGCATGATCTCCCCTGCTGGCCCCCCCCAGATGTGCTCCTTGATGATTTTCTCCAAGATCTTCCCGAGGACCGAGGTGAGGATTACAGACCTATAGTTACTTGGGTCCTCCTTCCTCCCTTTCTTAAAAATGGGGACCATATTAGCTAGTTTCCAATCCCCTGGCACCTGGCCAGATGACCATGAATGCTCATACAAGGGCTCCACGATGACCCCTGCAAGCTCCCTGAACACCCTTGGGTGGAGGGCATCTGGACCTGCAGATTTAAAAATGTCCAGCCCTTTGAGAAGATCCCTAACTACATCTGCGCTGACCCACGGCCTGACAGAGCTATCCCCGAGATTGTCCCTACCTCTGGTAGGAGGGATGTCCCAGTCCCTGTTCAAGAAAACAGAGGCAAAGAAACTGTTAAAAATATCGGCTTTCTCATCTGGCGTAGCCCCAAGGTTACCACTTGAGTCTTGCAGGGGCCCTACATTGCCTGGTGACCTCTTCTTGCTCCCAATTTACTTGAAAAAGGACTTTTTGTGTCCTTAATCCTGGACGCTAGCCTGAGTTCCATCTCTGCCTTGGCCTTCCTAATAGCCCTTCTACACTCACGGGCCAAGGAGGACTACTCCTCCTTGGTGATAGTTCCTCCCTTCTACTGGTTGTACGCCTCCCTTTTAGTTCTCAGGCATTCCTGAATGCCCTTGCTGAGCCATGGGGGTTTCTGAGCACTCTTGCCCTCCTTGCTTCTCTCAGGGACTGTTACCCTTTAGGCCTGGAGGATCGCCCCCTTAAGGTACAGTCATCCCTCATGGACTCCCATCTCCTCTACCTTCTGGGCCCTCAGTGCCTCCCCCGCTAATCTCTGAAGCTCATTGAAGTTGGCCCTTCTGAAGTCAAGGGCTTTAGTCTTGCTAGAAGCCCTTGACACCCTGCGCTGGATAGTGAATTCCAGCAGGTGATGATTGCTATTGCCCAGGTGGTCAAGGATCTGCAGTCCCCTCACCAGGTCATCCCCAGTGGCCAGGACCAGGTCCAGCAAGGCTTTACCCCTAGTGGGGCTGTGCATCTCCTGGATAAGGTGAAGATCCTGTAATACAGCCAGGAACCTACATGAGCGGTCAGACCTGACTGTCTGCTCCTCCCAGCAAATGTCTGGGTAGTTTAGGTCACCCATGACAATGACATCCCTTGACCTAACTGCCTCCATAAGCTAACCAGAGAAGTCCCGGCCCAGTTCTTCCCCCTGGTTGGGTGGTCTGTAGTAGATACCCACCGTAAGGTCCCTTTTGCCATGCCTCCCTTGTAGTTTGACCCACAGTGTCTCCACCCAGCCCTCCTCTAACCCGAAGCTAATCCTTGATGATGTCAGTTGCTCTTTGACATAGAGTGCGACCCCCACCTTTCCTCTCTGTCCTGTCCCTTCTATATAGGGTGTATCCCCAAATGCCTACCACCCAGTCGTGGGTAGGATCCCAACAAGTTTATGTGAGCCCTACTAAGTCTGGATTCTTACTCTGAATCAGGAGGCACAGTTCTTCCTGCTTGATCCCCATACTACAAGCATTGGTGTAAAGGCACTTGAGGCCTCCTGAGGGTGCATGCGCCTCCCCCCTACTCCCAGGTCTGTTGTGGCCCCCTACTCCCAGGATGTTGTTGCTTACCTGGGTGTCCCTTTCTCTTGTCACCCTGCATGCTGGCAAAACATCCTCTCCACTCAGAGCGGCCCCTTCCCCTAGCAAAGCTATTTTAAAGCCCGCCATACAAGATCAGCCAACCTAGAAGAGATCTGTCCAAATCATTTTGACTCAATCTGATACGGAGATTTGGCTGCCGCCAAATTGGCTGAATCTCCGAATCAAACAGGCCCCACCCCCTGCCCACTCTCCCAGCCTTGTCAGTGGCTGCACCGCCCAGCCTCAGTGTCGTGGCAGTTTGGAAGAAAAAAAAAAAGCCCTGCACTCACCGGATCCTGCCAGTTGGGGGAGGCAGGGGGACAATCCCCGCTACTCCCCAGGGCCCCGTGCTGCATGGGGGGCTCTTCCATGAGCCCCTATCCCCTACCCACTCTCCTGGCCTAGTCAATGGCTGCCCCATCTGGCCCCAGCATCCCAACGCTTTTTTTTTTAAAGCTCTGCACTCACTGGCTGCTGCCAGGTGGGAGGGGGTGTTCCTTGCTGCCCCCCACTGCCCTGCACTATGTGGGGGAGCTCTACCATGATCCCCCAGAGGCCCCAATGGCCGCTGCAGCAACCGGTGAGTGTGGGGCTTTTAAAAATTTATTTTAAGAGCCGGGATGCTGGGACACTCAGGGGCAGCCATGTGGGGGTGGGGCTGGGAAAGCTGGAGGGGGGCAGGGGGTTCTCAGGGGGGCTGAGTGAGCAGGCAGGGGATGGGGCCTGGTGGGGGTCCCCCCATGGTCCCCTCCCCCCCCCCTCCAGCCCCCTACTTACCAGCATGGAGTCCAGGTCCAGCTCCCTGCAGTGGCTAGGAGGGACTGCCTAAATCTCCAAATCTCTCCAAATCTCCCCGAATCTTTTCTGAATTGATTCAGAGAGCTTTGAAATGATTCAGACCTTTTTATTGGTCTCCTGACTTGATTCGGATTTGGAGATTCGGCAGCCAAATCTAGCCGAATCTCCTCCGAATTGAATTAGCACCCGAAGCTTCACACAGCCCTATTGGACATCATAATCTTTATAACAGTGTCATGACTATTAGAAGAACATGCCATCTCTGAAATTAGTTTTTTGCACTGGTAATGTCAATTAGCTCAATATAGTAATGTCTTTTATTTCTGATCCACCTAACTGAAAAGCTGTTAAAAATATTAACATAAAAATTCACATTTTCACATTTTACAAGTTTATTGAAGGTTTTCTTTAATAAAACAGAATATGCAAAGTGCTCAGTTACATTGATCACTATTTCATTAATAAAACTGCATCTATATCATGATGAATGAAATGTAACATTTGTATGTAAAATATATTTTCTTTCAAGCATAATTCTACCTCTTACTATTAGCAGTGCTTTCTTTAGGTGAAGACTCTTTGAACACCGTGGTAAAGTACTACTCAGGATTGCTATGTGTGGCAGAATTATTGTGCTTATAGAAGGAACTTGATAAGGAGCTTGATATAGAGGCATTTTATAGTTACCCATGAAATAGGTATATTACAGGCAACAGAAGTACAGCTTCCATAACTTCCTTTAAACCTACATTAACCTTCATTTGTAAACAATACACTTAAAAGTAGTAGTAGTAGTAAAGTGTACATATTCATTTCATTCCCTAAACCACCTACTATCTACAGGCTGTCACTGCCAGTGATGGTGGTGGTGTTTAGTCATTGGGTATTTATGGCATTTACTATAGCAGTGTGATTCACCTCATGTGATACTAAACATCTGTCAATCCATGACTGATTGCTTCTCAGGGAAATCACTAAAATGTATACACAAATTACTAAATGTATGAACTCAGCTGTTTAGAATAGAGTTACTCTACAAATGTATTTGGTGTCTAATAGTGGCCTAAAGACTCCCACCAAATTAGATGGGACAAATTTCTGAATTTACAAGGAGGTGATTCTTGCAGCAGCCCCCACTATCATCCACTAATGAATCAGTAGCTAATTTGAATAAAGGAAGCCAGTGAGATCTGTGTTCTGGATGCCGTGTGCCTAGTAAAATCATTTCACATGTGGAAAAGTTTAGAACTCTAAAAGAATTTTTTACGCTTGTAGTAATGCTTGCAATGTGAAAAATATGTACACCTCTCCTAGTACACAAGTTGGGTGGCATTGCATTTGATACTAGGTTTACAAAGGTTAGCTACAAAATGTAAAATGAAAGGAAGGTAGTTCAGCAAATCCCAGAGAAGCCTGACAATATTTGCCTATATGACTCTGTTTGACTGACCTCTTAGGCTGTTAGGCTGAAAGTGGTTGATGCAAAGTGAGTTTATATCTGAGTTCAAGCATCATGTTGAATGCACACACACACAATTATTTTGCAACAGAAAAGTTGGCACAGCACAATAGGGATCAGGCTTCAAAAATATAGGACAGTCAAGAAGAGCAAATACAATAACAAAAAATAAATTCCACTCTTTTAATGTTTAGCTCTAGACAACTGTTGTAATATAAAAGTAAGAAAGGCCAAAGAGGGAGGAGGGGTAAATAGTCACTAGCAGGACATGGATGATGAACTAATGATCTGGGTGAAAACACATTTACAAAGGTTCTACTTTTATTTTTTCTCCTCCTCCTCCTTTGATGTATGGCAGCCCATTAATGGAAAGTGCTTGTGAGAAGCTGTGCTTTTCTGGATCAGAATGTTTCATCTCAGCTGTTGGCAGAGCATGCCATCAAGTCTGAGCATAGAGATATGGCTGCTGTCTATTTTATATTGCCTGCCAGCAGGAGCATTGATGGAGTGAAGGTTTGAAATGACTGTAATTTGTTACCTCCCAGTTATCAAGTGCATCAATCTTGTCTTTTCTGGCCTTTTCTTCACACAGAGGCTGTTTTTCAAAAAGACAATGCACATATTATTGTGAAAATACTCAAATAATTTAAACCAGACCTATAAATTCTATTTAAAAATAAAATATACTCCTGCTGTTTTAATATTTCAGTTTTGGTTAAATTTTACAATCTCTGACATCTACTTTCCTCCCTTTCCACTCTCCCCCAACATATTGTGATTTATTATCAGCATTGCTAATAAAATATGCTCTATGACAAGTAGGACAACTTAAATAATTGTGGGTGGAAATCTACTTGGTCTGGGATTTGTGTTATGGTGCAGACTCTCATATGAGGAATTCACAATCTAAACGAGATTGTTGAGTAATAGAGGTCTTGTTTTTTTTTCTTTTTTTCCTTTCCCACCCCTTTCCCAGCTGTGTAATGGAGGTTCTGTCACAGATCTTGTCAAAGGCCTGGTGAAGTGTGGCCAGCGGTTGGATGAAGCTATAATCTCATACATCTTATATGGTGCTCTCTTGGTAAGGATGGTAATGGCAGCAGGGAGTGCAATTTACTCATCTCATAACTTTTTCATTTATAAACTATGGTAATGTTGACAATATTATGCTGGCTGTTAGAGCAGCGGGAGGCATATCAAGCACGTAATCCATCGGACAGATGTTTCTATAGTGCAAGTGCAGACTGTCTTCATTATGCTCCCTAATAGTAGGGTAATCATTTTTAAATAAGGGACTAAATTTATTTTTGTCATTCCTGTCATATAGGGCCTTCAGCATTTGCACAATAACCGGATCATTCATCGTGACGTCAAAGGGAACAACATTCTTCTGACAACAGAAGGTGGAGTCAAGCTTGTTGACTTTGGTAATGACTATTTACAATTTGTTTTCTTGACCTGTGCAGTTTAGCCAGAGGCGCCCATTTATTTTCAACTGCTGGGCAATACTAGAGGCAATACTAGAACACCACTGGGGAAGAGACTTTTCCATGAGACGTCTGGAGATATTTAGAGCATGACGGGGAAAAGTTATAAATGGAGAAATCTAGAAAATTTTGTGAAGACATCTGAAGCTTAAACATAGTTCAAAGAAACCATTTTATTTGCAAAACGTATTCCACTAGGAATATCATATCTCAGGGAAGTTGTCTCTAATTTAAATTTAAATATTACATTTTTTGCATATGAAAAGAAAACATTCTTCTCTCTCAAATGGCTTTCACTAGCCTCAGGCACATTTGCTCCCTCTGAGCAGAAGGTAAAGTGGTCCTATGCATCCACAATCTAACAGATCCATTTAATTTGTGATTACTGCTGTTAGATATGGGTCTGGTTGGATTGGAAACATCAATAGCAAGCAGAAAGAGAGAAGCAGAGTGTGGGAATTTTGCAATAGAATTTATCTCCATGTAAGTGTCCATTTCTTGAAAAATATGTATATTTAGAAACGTAAAAGTATGCTAGATTCCTTCTTTAGACTCAAGTATGTGTAAAACATAAAGTGATATTTTATTAACAGAGAGGAGCAGGATATCAATAGTATATGAAATCATATTGAGTAAGCATAAGCGTGTAAGTTAAATAGTACAAATGACAGTTGTTTGCCCGACAGTGCATGAAGTGAAAGGAAAATATTCACAGAATGAGTGTGTGCCATAAAAGTGGTATGCCAGAAATCCTGCAAAGAATGAAATAACCTAAAATTATAATACGGGAATATTATAACATGAGGAAAGCAAACAAAGGGGCTGCTATAACAGCATTATTTAACTAACATTGTTTTTTAAATCTGGGGACTGTTAGTAAAATAAATTTAAGAAGCAGATTTTTTTTATTACTTGCTAGAGATTGAAATTCATTGCTGCTGGGTGGGAGAGGCAGGCACACAATTAAATTAGTGCTGGGAGGAATATGTGGCCTGAGGAAAAACTCGCAGTGGCCCCTTTTGGCATTTAATGGTTGGGGGAAAAAAATCCCTTTTCATTTGAGGCAGTTTTACAGCCTAATTTTTAATAATAACTATTATTATAATTATTACTCGCTAATTGCCTGTCAAGAATGATGGATTTCAGGGAGTGTTTACATGGCCCCCCTTGCTCCCCACTCACCCTTCAGAACCATGTAAAGACTCCCTGCTCTGCTGCCACTTTCTCTTCCAGTCTTCGGTGTAGGGGCTCCCTCCCACTGCCTGCCTCTGCCTCTCAGCGAGGCTTCCCCCCGCCTCCCCTTCCCACACTGCTCCCCTCTCTCTCTCCCTCCCTCCCCTCCACCACCCCGTCCCACTGCTGGCTGTTATCGCGGCTGGGCAGCAGGGAGGCACTGCCACAGTGACCCTCCCCGCTTCCCTCCCTTCCTTCCTTTCCTGCTGCCCAGCCCCGACAACAGGTGACACCATGACCCCCTCTTTGCCCCCCCATCCCACTTCCCTTCATCCCTCACTGCCTGCCATCTCCCCCTCCCTGCCAGCTGTTCTGGAGGGCTTCGAGGACAGGCAGTGAGGGGACACTGCCACCATGACCTCCCCCTTTGCCCTCAGGCAGGGAGGCATGGGGTAGCCCTGCTGCTCAGGCGTCCAGGGAGTGTTTGCCACTGCCACAAACTTCCCCAGCAGTAGCTCAAACTTGGGCCCATGCAGCCAGTCGCCACCCGCCCTCTCAGCAGCACATGCACAGTTGGTCAAAAGCATTACGGACAGACGCACAGACAGACTAAGCCCCATATATATATATATATATATATATATATATATAGCAGGCTCACCTTTCAGAGCTTGAGTTGAGTCCCAGGCTTGAGATCCTGCTGTTTTGAGTGGTGGACCCCATCCACCAATCAGGAGGTAGCGGGATAAATCAGGTCTGGGAGAAGAGCTCCCCAAGACCTGATTGAAGACTGTAAACTGTCAGGTCTGGAAGACTTCAGGGGCGGAGCCCTGGAGCGTATAGAAGGAGCTGCTTGCCCAGCACAAGGGGCAGATGCAGCGAATGACTCGAGAAGAGTGGAGCCAAGAAAAGCTAGGGAGCTCTCCCTTAGTGGGCAATAGGCCCAAGGCTCCTGAAGCTGCCACTGGAGGAGCAGCCTTGGGAGTGGTGCGAGACCACTTGGGCTGTTGACGGCACACAGGGACAGTACACAGAGACCTGGCCCTGGGAGTGGTGTGAGACTGCTCGGGCCCATCACGGTGCATGGTTCACCAGCTTGAGCCTGCAACCCTGGCAGGGCCTTGGGGGCCTCAGTGATGTGGCTCAGGCCCCATCTCCCCGCAAGTGGCCAGGTCCCACAGTGTGCAGGGCGGTGCATGGACCCAAGACTTGGGAGCCAGGGATCAGGGAGTAGTGGAGGCTGCCTGGGTTAGCCACCCAGTGTGAGGACAGACGGACAGAGCATGAAGGGCCTGGCGTGTGCTAAAAGAGCCCTTGGTGCCAAAGCCAAGGCACAGGGAAATAGTAGTGCTGCAGCATGAGGCCCAGCACCCAGAAGCCAGCAGCAGTGGTGCAGCAGCTGAGAAGAGCTGAGCCCTCAGTGCCCAGAGCAGGGCACAGGGTGGGGAGGAGCCCAGTGGTATGGGAGAGTCCTGGAGAGGTGCTCCAGCAGAGGAGACCCCATTGAGCTGTACCTTGACCTCCGCCACCTGAGGGAGCATGAGTCATTGGGCCTTTGGGTCCCACAGGGGAAAGACGTTTGGAGCAGGCAAACCCAGAGAAGGGGCTGGGTGAGCAGCCCCCTCCCCCACCTAGTCAAGGCCCTAAGGGGAGGGGGGCCCCTGGTGCTTCCTGGACACCACCCCCAGGGGACTCCATTGGAAGAAGGACTATCTCTTGCCATGGGTCAGGGACTATATTAAGGAATAGATGTTATTAAGATTGTTCATGTTTGCTCCTTATATTTTGTAATTGAAATGTTGTATTGTGATGTAAATAGTGTTATTTAGGGTTTGATCTTGGTTATTGGTTAATGTTCACTGTGTAAATATATGTATATGATATTTATTTTTATGTTTATGTATATTATAACTCAATAAATTGTATATAGTTAAGAACTCTGGCCTTGGGCTAACTCTATAGAGGAAAGAGGGATCTGCTCAAAATTCTGGCATCCCTCTCACAGCACCCCCTCCTGCCCACCCATCCCATCCCATCCGTTTGAGAATAGGGCACACCCTTGGGTGTACCCGGGTTACATATATAATTATAACTATTGTGAATTGGCAGATATAGTCTTTTCTTTCTAAAACAAGGACACACAGCCAGGCATATTGAAATGTTGGCCCAATTTACAGCTGTAGGTCAATTTTCAAGCATAAGTCTGGAGAAAAGTATGTTGTTTCCCCATATGTAATTAATTTATACTATGGTTCCATTGGCAGACTGTAGCAGCCACATGCTTTGGGACTTGAAATTTGACAGGCTTAGGGATATGCTTTTTTCTGTTCCTGTAAATATTCTGTCAAACTATAGGTCTTTGAGAAATTGTAGATCCCACATGCTCAGCAGAGATTTCATAAAATTTGCAGCTAAATTCTTTGAAGATTCTGACTGCATTCAGCACACTCCACCCTTTCTATAATCCGGTGTGTGTAACAGGAGTGCCTTCCTCATCACCTGCAGTGTGGTGCATGCTTATGCCATGCAACTGGTCAGAACATGTTCTAATTTCTATAGGTCACAGCAATGCTTACTATGATCTCAGATAAAAAATGTGCTAAGTGTCCCATACAACAAGGCCCTTTTTCTGTTAGTTCAAATGATAGAGGACAGTGCTGTGTATCTTAAGATCCTGGCCTTGGAAAGAAATATGTGAATCCTCATTTCCTATAAATAAGCATTGTACTATTTTTTGGCAGGGTTGGGAGTGGGAGGTGCAGTTCAGCATTTACAAAGAAATACAATAGAACAATTTTTCTGATGAAAAGAACTCAGAAAGACAATATAGATAGAATGCGTTTAATACGATTCCTATTTGCAATTTATGGGTTTATCTTGTGAATTATATTTGTACACCTAAAAGGGATAATTGTTGAAAGGATCTCAAGGTACCTCAGGATGTTTTGGCAGCCTGGTTGGGAATCACTGGACTACAAGATTAGCTGCTATTTTTCTCCTAGGCCTCACTCAGCGACCAGGATATACTTGTTCTGGGGATGAATCAGGGCTGTGTAGTGAATGAAGCTGTTATTAATAGGACATCTGCCTTATTTATTGCAGAAGTTCAAAAGTGTATTGTCAATGAGACAGTGAATTATAGAAAGAGAAAGGATGGTCTTCTGATTAAAATGGTTGAATGCTAATGAATTGGGTCAGAACTTGTGATAGAGGAGACATATTTTATTAGACCAACTACATAGTTGCAAAAATATATATATATATTTGCAGGCTTTGGGGCACACTCACCCTTCTTCAGACATAGGAGAATGCAAAAATTGTAAAATTTCTCCCATGGAAATGAAAATTCATATTTCACAGGAGAACTGAAGGCATAGTAAGATATCTTGGTTGGCAAAGTTAATGTTGTGCTAATTATTCTCAGGTAAAAGTTAGAGCAGTCTGTTTTACCTCAAAGTTGTCTGATGGCAAGCAGGATGTTGAATTGTGTTTCCTTCTGGTTATTATGATTCACAGGAGGATGGGGTGATGGAATGCTTTCCTGGGCAAGGAATTTCTCTTGTGTTGAGGCAGCTTTGTGCTCTGTGAACATGCACATTTTAGCTCGAAAACAAAGCCAGCAGCAAGGGTGTCAGCTTTCAGGTTTCTGAGTGTTGAATTTAGCTTCCTTCTTGTAAAATTATGAAGTTTTCATTTCAGAAGCGGCTAAATTCAATATCTTCCATGTTTCAGGGACACAGGTTGTAGCCATATTGGTCTACAGACAAAAAGGAATCAGGCAAAAGGAATCAGAATGAATTGGGCTGTATTCCTGCCCCTGCATGCTTCTGTCACAGTTCCTACATGATACCAGGCAAGTCACTGACTGTTTACAAGTAGATTCCTTGCTTTCTTTCTGAGAGACCTGGTGACCCTTTTACACAAAAGCTAAGCACTCTGAAGTACAACTGAGGTCAATCGTAACTCTGCTTGGATCATGTAAAGTGTTATAAAATGCCAAATAATCAGAAATATCAGACTGTAGCTTCTCAAATTGGGCAAATTTTGGCTTTAATCTTAGTGTCACTATTCCCCATGTCTAAAATGTATCTGATAACATTCCTTCATCTCATAAAGATGTTGTGAAAGTATAGTCATTACTTATTGAAAAATGGAGATATTGTACCTTAGAATATCCTATGAGGAATATGATAATTCTGTATTCAGTTGAGGGTTCGGAGAGTGTACAGCAAATACGTCTAGTGGCTAGAAATTAGAGCTTTTTAAAGCTTTGGGTGCTGATTCGATTCGGAGGAGATTCGGCCCAATTCGGCGGCCAAATCTCTGAATCTGAATCAAATCGGGAGACCATTAAAAAGGTCCGAATCAATTTGAAGCTCTCTGAATTGATTCAGAAAAGATTCGGAGAGTTTCAGAGAGATTCAGGCAGTCCCTGCTTGCTGCTGCAGGGAGCTAGACCTGGACTCTGTGCCAGTAAGTAGGGGGCGGGAGGGGACCAGGGGGGACCCCCACTAGGCCCCATCTCCAGCCCCACTGAGTGCCTCCCTCCACCCCCAATTCAAATCACCAAATCAAATCACTGCCCTCCACATTGGCCGAAACTGAAGTGAAACTGAAGCGGTTTCTCACGGGCCTACTAGAAATTGATGAGGACAAAGAGGAATATTGGATAGCTACTCATTTAATAACCATCATCCATTCTGCATCTGAAAAGGTCATGAGAACAAACAGAATGAGATCATGTAATATATATATATATATAATGCATAATGTAACAACGGGTTACAAATAAATTGGCAAGGACAGCCTTCATTCTTTTAACGTAGACCTTCTGGATATAATATATACATATATAACTCCGAGGTATCAGTGGCATGAAAAATAGTTGCGTGTTGCTCACAGTATAAACAGACATAAAATGTCTGAAATTTACAGTTGTTTCTTTCTCTTACTCTGTCTCTGTCTTTCTCTTTTTTTGTCTCATTGGTATTCAATACTACTTCAGAGTGTCATGGTAACGGTAGTCTTTAGATAGCAGCTACAAATTCTGCCAGTGTGAACAAGAATTAGAGTTAAATAATGGAGGTTCACTGTAGGTTTCAGCCAATAATTGGTTCACAATGGTACCACAGAAATCACTGAAAGACTGCAATCACCTTCAGATTAAAAATAGAATATACTATTGGATCTTGGACTAACAGTCTAATTATTTAACTTAGGAAACTGTCATACTGGCTTGCCAACTTTTTATTTATGAAAGCAAATATTCATAAATTATATCTATTTTACCAATTATTCTGTGCCCATGGGTGATAGTTGAAGAATACAACATTACAGCATGCAAAATACTTTGAAACTATATTGTGTTAGTGTTAAGATATGGGTTGCCGCAAACTCTGAAGTGCAACTATATTTTGATCAACATAAAATATTTTCTGTGGATGCTCATTCAACCTTTTAATTAATTTGATTTCATTCTATTTGCTCCCTGCTAGTTTTTAGCCTTATTCAGAAAGCAGTAAAACAAGTTTTATTTTAGGCACAAATATGTAAGTCCCGTAAGTGCCTACTTAAGCATAAGTATGAGCTTTAGTACTTTGCTGAATACAGATGGATTTAAGCAAATGCTTAAATGCTTTGCTGAACTGAGGCCTTGTGAATATTCTAGTAAGCAAGTTTGCTAGAGGAATATTCAGACTGTGAATTTTAACTGAACATCAGGGAATATGTTTGAAAGCATGTTTATAGTCACTTCCCTTCAGCATTTACATCAGAGGCCTGAGTAGTTCTATACATTTTAACTAGTTATTCTCATTTAAACCAGTGATTCTTAAATGAGTACCGCGAGTTCCTTTCCAGGGTGTCATGCAGTATTAGCATGGTTGGGTGTTCAAACATGCATGATTTACAAGATAAATACAGAGATTTCAAAAAGGAATCCATAGCGTCAAAATTATTCTGACTTGTTGTAGTCTTTTTGAGTATTTTGCAACAGAATTGCTTTATTATTTTTTTGCAGTTAAAAGAATGAAAGAAAGCCATGAACTGGCATTTTCTGAAGGATACCCTGAGTATAATGAGGGGTGCCTTTGAGTTTAAAAACGGTTGAAAACCACTGATCTAAATAGTGAACACACATATACCTTGAGATTTTAATAGCCAGTTAAGTAGTTTGAAGTTGAATGAATGAAATGCAAAGCAAGAACAATTTGCAGAAATTATTTGAACAATTCTAAATGAAAACTAAATTAGAGAAAGTTGTGATTTGTCCCTGGATATGTCATGATTAAAGGAAAATGTGAAATATGTCCATTACATGCTTTAGACAAGTGAAGCATGTCGCTATAATTATTTCCTGGAGCTTTGTGGTTGTGCTGCTAGGGTTGGCTGTTTTGCCTGACATCTGAAATAATGTAAACTGAAAGTGCATCATACATTTTAATCCCACATTTGCATTCATTTCATCACAGGTGTTTCAGCCCAGCTCACCAGTACACGGCTACGCAGAAACACCTCCGTGGGAACGCCCTTTTGGATGGCACCTGAGGTGGGCAAAATATTCTCTTTATAATGTATGTTATATCCATTTGTTGCAATGAATATTTTTTGTTTTAATAGTTCATTACCTCAAGGAAATGATACCTTCAATACCCAGAAAGTAGCATTTACTGATTCCTGGTTAGTTTGGTTTTCATTTCCTTCCAAACCTTTTGCTCTCATGCGATGTGATGAAGAGTTAGACAAATTAAATTCCTTTAATAATTGGAGCTGTACTATCTTCTATTAAATTCTATGTGACTTTCCTAGAAGTTATAAACTAATCTTTGATTAATTTAGAACAATGTATGTCATTCTAATAAAATCTTATTTGTTTTATCCGTATTAATTTTAAATCCTTAAATGCATAGTTGAAGTCCAGCACAGTGGAAGACACTCAGCTCAGCTGGTTTAGCATCTGCCTTGTTGGAGATCTAAATCTTCAAACTTCATTACCTTTTTTTTAATCCACCCCTTGCCCACTTCTGACTCTGGAGAGGTTTCACTAAAATGCGGAGGGGCCAGGTCACTTGCGGATTGCAAAGTTCTGGAATTAATCTGATCATTTCCACATGCTTTTATATAGGGTGGATAGTGCACGCTAGGGCTGTGCAAAGTTTTGGGTGCTGATTCAATTCAGAGGAGATTCAGCCCAATTCGGTGGCCGAATCTCCAAATCTGAATTGAATTGGGAGACCAATAAAAAGGTCTGAATCGATTCAAAGCTCTCTGAATCAATTTGGAAAAGATTCAGAGAGCTTTGGAGATTTGGGCAATCTCCGCTCGCTGCCGCAGGGAGCTGGACTCCGTGCCAGTAAGTAGGGGGTTGGGGGGGGGAAGGGGACCACGGGGAGACCTCTGCCAGGCCCCATCCCCTGCCTGCTCCCCCAGCCCCCCTGAGTGCTTCCGACGTCAGCAGCTGGTGAGTGTGGGGCTTCTTTTTTTAAAGATCCAAGATGCTGGGGCTGGGAGGGGCAGCCATTGATGGGGGTGGGAGAGTGGGCAGGGGATGGGGCCTGCTTGATTTGGAGATTTGGCCAATTTGGCGGTGGCCAAATCTCTGAATCAGATTAGGCCAAATCGATTTGGGGCAGTGATTCAAATCACCAAATTGAATCACTGTCCCCCAAATCAGCCAAATCTGAATCCGAAGTGAATACTAGCTGCTTTGCACAGGCCTAGTGCATGCATCGATATTTTCCCACATATTTGCAGTTGGTTTGTGATGAGATGCCCATATTCCCTTGCATACAGTAGTTACAGGACTGAGAAAAGGGATACCATTTTTCTTTAGCTGGTTAAATAAGGGTGTTTGGAGGATTTTTTTTTCCTAATCTGTTTGCACAGTTCTGAAAGTAGTTATATTGTAGGGACACTGAGCATTGGGAAGGTGTATACAAAGAACAGTTCACAGCTAATGTACTATCATTGTGTGGTATCAACAATTAGAAGTCAGAATGTTCATATTGAAATGATACTCTGATATTGAAAAGAAAATTTAAATGAACAAGGATGCTAGTGTCCATGGAACTTACTGCATGCAAAATAAAGGCCTGGACAGATAGTACCTTTACACCTATATAACTCGTGTCAGTTTTATAAACTCAAGGTACACATTAGAAAATGTCAGCTCTTAATTTTCACTTTTTTTTTTTCTTTTTACACTAGAAATATAATAGAGCAATTTTTCTGTTGCAAAAAACTCAGAAAGACGACACATATAGAATGCATTTAACACTATGGATTCCTATTTGAAATCTCTGGGTTTATTTTGTGAATCTTGTTAAAATTATACCATGATTTGGAGCATTTACTGCATCCTGGATAACTCCATACAGTAGGTAGCTATTAAAATAACTTTGCCTTAAGCAAATGGCTACTCAGGGTTAATCTGCAAAAACATGATTCCTGCACTGTTGTAACTTACAGTGGCGTAGAATTACCCCTGATTCTTTCAGAAGCAATGGAATGAAATTGCCCTGGTGCAAAAGTTTTTTTTCATCTGTCTGCTTCCTTAATTATACCAATGTAAGAGTGCTGTCCATCAAGGCCCTGAGTGTCGATAATAGCAATAACAGCAGATAGGAGCGGAAGCTAATGACATTTTTTGATACATCTGTGTTTTACAGATTCCAAATTATGTTTCTTCTCAGCATAGTTCATGTATGTTACTTCAGGGCAACTTGCCCTGAGTCATACAGCAACATCTCAGGAAGGAAAGCAAGAACTCTGACTCTATGCCTTGTAGAAAGATAGTTTGCTGAGTTATTCTGAAGTCCGGGCAAAGCTGGCACCTTGGAGACTAACTGGTTCAGAAAGTCATAAGCTTTTATAGTTAGCATCAGATGGAATAGACTGTTGCTTGTGAAAGCTTATGTCTTTCTGAACTGTTAGTCCTATGCCCTTGTCACTTAAGTTGCACTGGGTCTGGCAGAAAAGCCTGTGTCAAAATGTCCTGAATAATAGGACACTCTTCAGTACCTTTTCTACCTATATTTATTTCTTTGTCCGCTAGGGTCCAGCAAGAGCAGCTGTATCTTGTCTGGCCTTTCAGTAGATTGATTATGCTTTTAGTGTGTCTGTCTTTGTGAGCCCACTGACAGGCTAAAAGAGAAATGGATGAAATCCCAGACTTCGTATAGGACTCAGCCATGTCTTTTTTAGTCCTTAGACTACACTGTGTATATGAAGATAGTCAGCTAAAGACAGATCATCTCAAATCAACTTTTAGATGGCACTGATATGACACAATATTGCATAGTTCAAAGCAGTCAAAGAAATGCATTTTCTGTAGAACCAGGAATGATCACCACGGGGAAATCATTCCTTACCAAAACTGAATGCACTGCCCTTTGAAAGAGCACCAGGCATGGGTACAGCAAGTCTTTTATTCTGCACAGTGATGTCTTCAGTTACTCAAGTCAGGGAGTGACACATTCATCCCCCACAGCTGAATTGTCCTCTAGAACAAATGCAGCAACAACAACAAATTCCCAAACAGCCTGATTGCTTCTTGCAAATGAGATGAAAGGGAAAGATCAATGAATACAGATTTTTTTTTTAAATGTATGTCAGTAAGATGAATAGCAAAGTACTGAAAGCTTTGGATTGCACAGAATTATGTTATAATGCAATGACATGATATCCAATGACAAGGTCATACTACTAAAGTGGTTGTTATAAGTGTTCTGTAATTTATAGGCGACAAACTTAGCTTTCTGGCAGAATATTACTAAAGATCTTTACCAGACAAATCAAGAGTTACTAGGAGCCAGAAATGGAAAATGAGCTAGTATCTTACCTTCTTCATTCGTTTTTCTATTGTTTTACTTATTTGCTTTGCCAAAATTGCTTTCACAAGCAAAAATTAAACTGGCTACTGTTTGTCTGTCTCCACTCTCTCAGTGGTACTTAGCACAGAGTTTTTAGTATTTTGATACCTTGGATTTTAGCTTAAACCAACTATTTGTTCTTAATTTGCCTATTTTTGTTATTATTCTGGTTTAGTTTTAGCCTCTCTGGCATATTTATATTGCTCCAGGGATTGCAATATAACTAGAATCCTAGTCTCAGATTTTACAGATATTTTTCTTAAAATTTATGAGTGTTAAACCAACTCACTGGGCCCCCAACACCTAAGTTATTCAAGATACTTCTTCACTGACATAGGTGTAGGCCTCTGTGGCATAAGTACATGCAATTAAGATAAAGCAATAAACTCTGGAATAGTTTGCTCTGAAGTTAATTGTCCTGGGTGCAGTGTCTACGCATGCATGTAGGACAGCAGCAATTTGAGTTGGGGCAGAGCAGGCTGCCAAAATGCTACTGAAGCCCCCTAGGCCACCCTGAGTTAGAGATGCCTCTGATTGGTTGCTGGATGCTGTCTTAGACCAAATAACTGACATAATGCACCTGGCCAAAAGGCTACCCAGAGCCTTTATTTATATTGTCCTACCTTTTATGGATTTAGAAAACTTGAATTTATTGTTATAATAAAAGTAAACTAATAGCTCTACATTTGCATTGATTGCACGCTAGAAAATAGCTGTGACATTGTTCCCATAAGTAACAATGAATAGTATAAGGAGTATGTGCTTTATAAATGGAAAGCTGGGAAATGAAAATAAACCATAAGAAGCCCGCACAATGACAATTAGACTGTGAAGTATAGAGAGGTTTATTTCTTTGAACAAAATACTAAGTACAAACAGTGACCTGCAAAAGAAATATAATACACCTTTCCAACATCAGAACTCTCCAAACCTCTTGGATAAGGATTATGCTTTGTATCTAAGCAAACAGAGAGGCCTATACCTGCCAGCAAACAGTTTTGGATATAGTCCAAACATTTGCTTCTTTTAAAAATGTTTGCACTCCCATCTATTTTTCTTTCTTTTGCTAAATAAAGCTGATTGCAGCCAGCATGGAAATGAACCTGCTGTAACTAATCTAAAAAGTGATCTTGCACTGCCTCACAAAGAATGGTTGATATTTTACCATCTCCATAACAACCAGTTTACGTCACAAGAGAAACAAGACACCTTAGTAACCACTGTGCCATCATTATTTATAATGGGACCTTAGCTAAAGACATTCTAAAATCTGTACAGACCATACATTCTAACATGGCTGGGGCTTATGATGACAACATATTTTTTATTAAATTCAAATTATTGAATTTGTAATGTTTTCTATGAATAAGTGCAATCAGGGATTGAAATTATACTCATAGTTCCCTCTCACTATGATTTTCTGGTGAGGAAAATAATTTTCCTCTGAACAAGAATGCACAGGAAAAAAATAGATTATTTTGGGATCACTGCTCTGAAAATACGGTTATACCTCTGTAACTGAAAGTCGTCATTAGGTACATACCACATCAGCCCAGGAGCACACTTAAATTTCCCTTTTCCAAGTAGCCAATCCAGCCCCCAAATAATTATTATAAATGTGCTTCTAGTTACCTGAATGTTTGAGCTACTAGGCAGGCATATATAAATTTGCAAACTAGCTGCACCATTATAATATTGCTAGAACTAGCATTTAAATTACAAATTTCCCAAGACTCGTGTACTTAGCAGATTATGGCTTTGTTGTGTTTGTACAAATGATTTATTAATAGTGCTTCTGATATCATGTTTGCATTCCTTTTTGGACTGTTTTTGTGCTATTGGTGCTTCTATGTTGTACATCCAAATTTTTCTATGAAAAATGAAAATCTAGAATTCTAAGGACTTGAAAAAGTCATAGCTTTTTTAGATGGTGGTTTTTAACTTTTTAAGAAATGTTTTCAAAATGAGCCTATGGCAAGATTAGTGAAAGGCAAAGGAAACTGGTAAAGTAAGAAAAAGGCATAGAAAGGCAAAAAAAGGTATCATATATTTTTGTTTTCTATATCTAAGTTTTTGATGTATAGGGGAAGATATGGAGAGGGGAAAAACAGCTTGAAACACCAGGACAAAGAGAAAAATGATAATAATAATAATCAAAGAATTTAAAAGCATACAACCTGGAAAAAATCTGGAATTTGGATTATCATTATTATTTGTAATGCCTAGGAATATTAGCCATGGGCTGGGACCCATCGTGCTTGATGTTGTACAGAAATGGAACAAAAATAGTACTTGTCTCAAGAACCTTATACTTGTCCCAAGAGTCAACAGGTAGATACAGACAGACAGGGCAGTACAAGGGAATAATGAGACAGTATGTGACCCAAGAGGAGAAGGACCTGGATGTACTTGTGAATGCCAGGGTGGCAGTGAGTGGCCACTGTGATGCAATTTTTAAAAAAGTCAGTACAGTCCTATACAGCTTCAGGAAATATATTTCCAGTAGATATAGGGAAGTACTAGTGCCATTGTGCAAGGCATGGATGAAACTTCAGCTGGAAGGCTAGATACAGTTCTGGAGTCTCATATGCAAGAAAGATGAATTGAAATTAGAACAGGTGCAGAGAAGGATTACTAATATGACCAGAGGAATGGAAAGTCTATCTTAGGATTTAGGACTTAAACACTTGTGTAACCTAGCAAAATGAAGGCTGAAAGGGGATAGGGTCACTGTTTATAAGCATGTCAGGAGAGTGAACATTAGGAAGGAAAATACATTAATTAAGTTAAGGGGCAACGCTGGTGCAAGAACCAATGGGAGTGAATTGGCCATGAGGAAATGTGGGCTGAAAATTAGAAGAAAATTTCTAATTACCAGAGCAGTCATGCTCTGGAGCAGCTTCTTGGTTAGATGGAACTGCTTTGAAGATGGAACTGTTAAGCTTATGAAAGAAAATCTGTGCTGTGGTGCTTGGAATCCCAGGGGCTGGATATGTGGACCTAGTAAGTCCTCTCCTGTCTATCTACTTGTGTGCTTGTTGGTCAGCATGATAGAAAGCAGCCAACTGGTGGGACTGAGTGTCACAAATTGGCTGTCAGGTGTCTCCAGGACCAACCTGCTTGCTTACAAGGAACAGACAAGCTACTTGTTCTGCTGCTTATCTACAAGGAATAGATTAAGATTTGCCCCTGGGACAACTTCTTATCCCCACAAACCTTAGTTCCACCTGTCCTTAGACCAGATGTTGCAGCCTCAAGAGGGGAAACTTTATCAGCTTTGTCAGAAATCTCACCCTTGGCTTCTGTAAAAATATACATCCCCTCTTCTGCGGAAGAAGCAATTGCTTCATCCCTTGAAATGTGTCTGCCATTGTTTGAGGCTCTCACTTCTCACTCCTGTGTACCCACCAGGGATTGGCCTCCTCCCTGCTCTCATAGTAAACCAGGTGTTCTGTCTGGAAAGTGGACGTGACAGCAATACATTTTATTTGGGATAAATATCTATGCATGGAACAAGGGAAAGCCCCATCATTTCTGCTTTGGGATGAAGTCATGAAACTGAGATATTTCTAATGTGATTTGTCCTGATAACCACTATAATAGCAGCAGGCAAATGGCAAAAAAGAGAGATCAATGCACATGATGGGTTTAACCAAAACAGAGTTGGAAAGTGAAAGTGGGGAATAAGTGTAAGGATAGTTAGGCTGTAGGGAAGCTGCTGAAGAACTCAGAAAGAAAGGAGTATACTTAAGAAAACAAATTTCAAGGTAGACTCATCTAAAAGTGATCATTGACTATTATGGTAATTGATTATAATAATTTCACACTAAATACTGGCAGGTACCGATACTGGCATGTACAAATGCTGGCAACAAATGACTCTATGATCAGTTCAGCTGCAGCAGAATAGATACCATGGTTATTTTATATGTACTAGTTGCCAGTTAAAAAAGTTACCTAAAATCTGCCTCAACTGTCCCTGAAATAAAAGCTGGAGAGTCCAGGCAGGAGGAATCAGGTCTGAATCCTTCAAAGTCCTTGTTCCTAGTTCTGGAACTGGAATTGAAGTTCAGGTTCTCAGGTACCTGATGAGGGTCACTTAAAAACAGACTGAGCTTTTATACTTTACTGATAACCATCAGGCAATGATAGTGTTGCATGCAGCCTGATTACTAGGATTTCCAATGAAATCTTGTACCATAGAAATGTATCATGTGGATTCCATGAGAAACATCAAGTTTAAATCCTGATTCTACTTCTTTGCCTAACTTCAGTGGGACCAGGACTTCATAATAGTTATTTGAAGTAGCATTAACATCAGCTTACCCAGAGAAAGTAGTATTGTGTCAGGCTGCCCCAGTGACAGCAGAATGCTTTCCTTCCCTCTGCTGAAACATGCACATTTCCACAGATTAAATTCACTGCTTCAGAGTATGAGAGCATACTTCGAGTACAACATTACAACAGCATTTGCCTGTTTCGAGACACTCAGGTTCTCTGAAAACTGGAACAATGAGAAAATATTTGCCGGGTGTCCTATTTTAGTATCAGGCTATCTCTCTGCATACCAGACAAATTGCACTGGTGCAAAATGTTGTTTACATACATATATTTGAAAATTCATTAAAGCAAGGGTCCAATTCTGCAAAACTTCACAAGAACACTTCCACCAAAGTCGATATTCAGATTCAAGTCCTGATGCTTGCTCCAATAACGAAGTTTTCTTTTGCCAGATTTAATTTTCAGTCAAGTTTCTTTTCTCAACTGCTAAACTACATTAACTCTAAAAAAAACAAACAAACCAAGATTTGCAATGAAAATTCCATTAGAGAGGGAACTTGGCACCTTTGGTTATAATATATCTTATTCTCAGTATGGAAACACCAATTCCCAATCCACATTACAAAACTCTGTTTATTTGAAGTTTGTCCTACATTTTAATCTTAAAATTATTTCTAAATAAACTTATACAATGCAAACATTCCTATTTTCTGCATATTTTATTTACTATTCTCTTGCCCACATCGTGGGAGTAAAGGTCAGCTTCAGGTTAATAGCCTTAGGTCTCTCTGCTTAAACTGGTTAATTACAATGAGCTATTTTCATATGGCTATTTTGACTGTGCACTTCAGTGCCATCTAAATATGAAATGTTTCTGGTCATGAATTCTGATTACTATAATAAACTCCATGAATCCATGTGGCAAAGTGAAACAAACTGGAGAGAAATCAAAAAAATCAGAAATATAAAAACATTTTGTTTTCTTTTTGTTGTCTGGAAATTTTTTAAATTTGTCTCGTGTATTATAATACAAAAATAAATCTAAGGGGAAAATGTGTACACTCTACCTTTTATAAGGGAAGTTTTTCACATGTGCATTTATACCACATAATAAATGTGTAGTAAATATTTTACATTATTAATTGCACAATGTATTATTACTGAATGGGCTCTTGGTGTGGGGAAGGGAGTGTATTTTTATCGATAGGTTACCTTCATAAGTCACCTAAGATCTGGACCGCATTGTACTGAATTACATTTTGAGATGCAGTCCCTGTCCTGAAGACTTTACAGTCTATGTCAAGGGGTGTCAAAGATATGACAGGCAGAGCCATTTCACCTCACCTGCAGTGCTCCAAGGGATTCTGGGGTGGAGTGAGTGGAGACAGGGCCTGCTGCTGAATTCCCAGCTACAGAGTCCAACTGGAGGGATGTGTTAGTGCAGAGGGATGAGTGATGGCTGCAAGAACCCTCTGCTTCCACTCTCCCTGTTGCCACTGTCTGGCCCATCACTGCCACCAGGTCCAGATCTGAGGTTCCTCTGGATCTGGCCTAGGGGTCTGAGTGAGTTTGATACCCCTGGTCTATACATACAAGACTAAGAAGGGGAGGGGAAACCGAGGGAAGTTAAATGACCTAGGTAGGACTAGATGACTCTAGAGATCCCTCTGATTCTATGATTTATTCCAAGTCAAATGGCAAGTCAGCATTAGAACTGAGTCTTCCTGCTTCCAAGTCTTTTTAAATAGCCTCACATGGATAAACTAATTGTGGCTTCCTCTGAGTCATCACTGTATTAGAGTTGACTCATATGATTTTGATAAAAGGATGCTATTGGGGACACAGATGTTTTTAGGAAGTGGATAAGAAATTAAGCAGACTTGAGAAATTTCAGCTTTTCCCTTGGCTTTACTTTTATTAAAAGCAGATTAAAGCTGCAATAAGTTGCAGGAGAAAAGAATGCTTAAAGCAATGTAATAGAATTCAGAAAGTTATATTTTGAAGTTATATCTAAGGATGTGCCTTCAGAAATTATACTTACCTCTCAGCACAGCATCTGAGAGAGGCTAAAAATGCACTGGGCAACACCAGTTCTGCTGTGTTGAGGGAAGTGTCTGAAAAAGTATATTATCTCACCCTTTGCCTGCAGAAAAGCTGACAGCATGACAGGGAGGCATAAAAAGAGGAGGGGGGAGGGTTTGAAGTGAGGTGGGGGAAAGCCCAGCACTTCTGGCAATTGCTGGCAGTTATGTGGATCCAGTGACCACAATCCCCTGTGTAGGGATTTGCAGGAGCTGCAGATGCTATTCCAGTCTAGCTGAAGCAGCAGCTATGGAGGGCTAATAAAACATCCCTGCAGTGTGAAGCTTTCCTTACTTGCTGTGCCCCCAAGCCTAGTTCTCTGCATAAAGTGTGTTTGCTTGAGATGCTGGTGTTGGTTCTTTATTCCTTTACAAAATGGAAGGTCAGGATGTGTATTTATTCTATATTGGCATATTACTCAAAAATGAACCTTCAGGTCAGTAGGTGACAGATGTTGGTTACTTTGGGGACATACTACTTGAGGTTACTCAAGCTATCAGTTTTAGCTTGTCAAAACTGAGTTCCTTAGTAGAGTAATTAAATATTAAAAAGTAATCAATAATAGGAATTGTAACAAAATTAAACAATATATATATTATACATCTATAACAATGTAATAGTTCACTGATAATTTTTTTAAATGGTGATCTTTCTATATGGAGCTGAAAGCTATCAGTAAGGAATTGGGAGCCATAAATAAGAAATAAAGAACAAAATTTGGCTTTATATTTGTTTTGGCTTCCTGCAGGCTGCATGTATATGAAAGAAAAAAATTCACCTTGGTTTGTCTGTACCAGAGATCCCAATATTGCTAAATATCTAGGGGGATGAATTAGTGAGATATTTTTATAAATGTCCCTGGTGTCTATGGGGCATTTTCATTTATCTTCTAAGTGAGCTTAAATGCAAATGTCATGTGGAACAGAGTATCTTTGCTGTTTTATTTTGTTTGACTTGCAGAGGTAGCAGTTTTTCTTTCCTTGCAGCAAGGGTAACAGTTTTGCACCACATTCATTTTTCATTCACTGTGATCTGCTTTCAGCATTGTGCTTACACACGCCCTAAGCTGCTTAGCTAGTGACGTCAGCTGAGTACAGTACCGCCTTTCCTCAGGAGTGTCAACCCTTTTAAATCCAAGACTCCTTCCTGCTGGTGGGTCAGCAGTGCTAATTGTATAGTGCTTGTCTCCAGCTAGCAGAGCCTCACAGTTATAATCATTCTGCTTTATGTTATGTGCCAGCAGCTATGCTTTTCTACATGTGTTGTATACACTGAAGCCAAGACAAGAATAACTCTAAATCATCCTAGGCAAACCTTAAAAGCACTTGTTGTTTCAGTTTCTGCTAAAGACACCTATAGATGCTTCTGTCATCTTATCCCCAAATTAGCTAAACCACAGCATGCATAACAACTCCTCTACTGTATATTCCTGTATCTTAGGGTTACTCTACATGTGCAGGTAAATGCATGGTGGGATCTAATGCACGTTTCACACAATCAGGCCTCCTGCCATGCCACACGTGCGTGACAGGAGGCACAATTGCGGGATCACACATTAGATCCCATTGTGCCTCATTGCTGGTGCAAGGAGAGCCTGATCCCCCAAGAAGAAGTAAGCTTCCATGGCTGGGAGCCCCTTCAGCTGATAGGACTCCAAGCCCCAGGGGTACCCCACACATCCCCCAGGCTAGGAGATCAAAAGAGAACTCTGCAGCTGCTGGGATTGAGAGACCCACAGCTTTGGACTGGGTCCACCAGTGCCCCACAGCTGCCAGGAGCCAGACACCTGCAGCTGCCAGATCAGAGAGTCCGTTCAGCTGCAGGACTTCCAGCCCCAGCTGTGCATGTGGACCCCAGCAGTTGTAACCCCAGTCAGATGCAGCTGGAGCTCCCAGCCAAAGGAGCAGACCCTGCTACATGTGCAAATTAAAGCTGGATAGCAGCCAGCTATAAAGTTATTACTAGGGACCTACCTAATTTGTGGTGGCTGCCTGCTGATTTCACAGACAGAACACAGAGCAACCTCCCCTGTCAGCTTCCCTGCCCCAGTACCCTGAGGACTGCTGACTACCTCTGGGGAGCCAGCTTTTTATTTTCCACAAGTTTTTTTTTTCACGGATTTCGCAGGTGTTGCCCAGATTTCGTAAAATCCACAAAATTATGAATTTGGTAGGTCTCTAGTTATTACAAATTTTCCAGCAATAACTTTATAGCTGGTTGGACCTTTTTATGGCATACTAGTTAATTTGTATGTGTAGCTGATCTAAAATAATTGTGCAGTTAACTCAGTAATTGTGTGGTACATGTAACATGTAAAGGGGGCCTTACTTTTCTTCTACTTTTCCCTTCTTTTGTGTCTGCACATTGTCTGATTTTGCTTCCTTTGAATTTAATAGAACACTGGAATTGTTTTCACTGGGTGCAGAATTATGTATACCCTTAAATATAAATTCTTTTGTCAGGGAATGTATCATTTTGTATACATCTGCAAAATATCATGGTCATCCATCCTGACCTCCCAACCTGGCAGGATTAAGCTGGACACGTTAAAAAAAAAAACGTTATAGTTCCAGACTTCTTGTTTTATTCTTTTCTATTTAGCAGAGCTGATTTGGCTCCTGCCATCCCAGGCAGCTAAACACAAACTCACCATTACCAACCCACAGTGGCCCACGCAGGCAGCAACTGTTGATGCTGCTGCTCCTTACATTTGCTCCCTGTTCTGCTTGTCTAATATTTTGATGCTTTGTATAGCAATTAAATATACCAGGGAATTAAGTGATAAGGAAACCCCTAAATAATACAGAGCAAGATAGCAACATGTCTCCTTAGCATCCTGGGCTATTGTGCAACTCTGTCTGCATCAAGCTGGTGTTTACAAACTGGCTTCTCATAGATATAATGTCTAGCTCAAGGTCTCAATTCTTGTCTTCAAGGCATTCATTGGCATTACTTTAAGCTCTGTGATGAAGACAGTGGTTCTTCAATTCATTGTTGAGTCCATAGATGACTGAGGAGGGTCATACAAGATCCACATGTTCAACTGCAGATGGGGTAAATAGTGCTGGGAGGAAGGAGTATCCTGGGGATGTTGGGTCATAGCTCTTTCCCTTTGTCTCTCTAGTTTATCTGCTTCTGTAGTGAGGCGAGTGTGTTCAGAATGATTGATGCATTGTTTTACATCATGGTATCGGGACAATTTAGTGCTTGAGTCTCCTAGGTATTGACATTAATGGTGTATTTCTTCAGATTGGCCTTCAAGATGTCATTGAATCTCTTATGTTGCCCACCTCAAGAATGGTGACCATAGGTGAGTTGGGGGATAAAAGACATGTTTTGGGAGCCATTTGTCAGGTTTCCTTATGACACATCCTGTCCAACAGGGCTGCTGCCATGTAAACGTGGCTTCAGTACTGCTGGTGCATGCTTGAGTTAGAATGGTGGCATATCTTCTTCTGTCCTTTCAATTGAATTGGAGGATTTTCCAAAAGCATCACTGTAGGCAATGCTCCAAAGCTTTTAGATATTTTTGACATGTTGTCCAAGTTTCAATATTAAATCTCTTTCTTTGTTGCTTCTTGTGTTTATGTCATTTTGGGGCAATATGAATAGACATGACAGAATTTATCAAACAATGATCTGTCCAGCAATCATCTATCCTGGTCATAGCTCTGGTAATTCGGATGTCACAGTGGCCCCAAGCACACACTGTGACATAGTCAATCAGGTGCCCATGTTTTGAGTTGAGGTGCATCCATGATGACTTCCATTTGGTGCCTTGGTGGAATAAGAAGCTTGTGATGATGAGATCATGTTCTGAAACTTGCTCAGGAGAAAATTTCCATTTGAATTGGCTTTTCTCACACCTTCTTTACCAAGTATTCCTTTTCATAGCTTAGAGTCTCTGCCCACTCTAAGACTGAAATGGCCATGAAGAACTATTTTATTTCTTTGGGGACAGGTGACAGGAATTGGTCAAGTTTAGAATAGGTTTCTTCTTTTGTCATCTGCATCAAGGGTTGCGGCATACGTATTGATGACTGTTGCATGTTGTCTGTTGGTCAGTTGAAGATGAAGGGTCATGAGATGCTTGTTGATGCCAACTATACTTTCTGGCATCTGGGTAACAGTCTTGGTCTTGATAGCAAAACCAATTCTTTGGATGTGCGTGTGTTTTTTGGCTTTCCTTTTTCAAAAAAAGGTGCAGCTATTATCATGCTCTGTGAGCTGCCCCTATTCTGTGCATCTGCTCATTAAATACAGCAATGTCAATATCAAATTGTGCAAGCTCATTGGCCACCAGTGTTGTCCTTCACCCCAGTCAGTCACTGTTAAGGCTGTCCATCAGGAAGTGGATGTCCCAAGTTGCAAATTTAATTACTAGATTTGGACAACAGATAGAATGATCTCACTATGTGTGGGAAATGAGGCAGACTATGTTTAGGGCATTTTTTCTAGCCCCCTCCCCTTATGGGGTGAGCAGAGCAGATCTTAAACAGGCCTGCTCAGCTGATATTGCAGCTGCTGAATTACACACCTGTCTATTCTATGTGCACAATCATTGCCTCCAGGTAGGACTGTGACAAGGGACTTCTGGTAATCATTAGCTCCTGCCCCCGTTGCCACTTGCCCATTGCCATAGGATTTCCTATTAAAGGAAGACATTTTTTGGGAGTGCCTTAATGTGGGGATGCTGTCATGGATTAGCTACCATGTAATACTTTGTGGGAAGAAAACCGAAATCCAATGGTAAAGAAAATCTACTCGATCAAAGGTTTCTATTACGCTGTAGCCATCATCCGTCTTTGCAGCCATTGTGAAATATTCTTCCTTTATCTGCCTGTTGCATCACTGAGGATTTTTATTTTTGGGTTGCTATTATTCTGGAAACCACACTTGCAACCTTGATGCCATGGATAATTGTACCAGGAGCACAAAACTCCAGGTGGCATTGTTCTTGAAATCATAGGTAGCATAGGTGGCAGCAACCCTCTCCATTCTGTCAAGGTTGCAGTCCTTGGAAGGGCTACATATACTCCCCTAGCCAATGTTCAAGCAGCTGCCTTGCTTCTCAAACTTGTCTCATATGATGGATGAGGCCATGAGTCAGAATCCTTTTCTTTTTTTTTTTTTTTTTGGGGGGGGTGGTAGAATACCTATTAACTTCTATGAGACGTAGACAGCAAACCTTCTTCAGTCCAGCAGCCCCTCATTGCCTGATGCCATTAAAACTGATAGGGAAGCTACTGTTTTCATATGTTTTTCTTCTGCTCTATAGGTAAGTACAGGAAACTTTCTGGAACATGCTTAGTTGCACCTTTCATTGATTAAATTTAGTTGGAAACAAAGAGAACACTGAATTAGGAAAATGTTCTTCCAAGGAGTCATTTCAGGCTCTTAAGTTAGAAATAACATTGAATCAGTTTTATTTATTTTTAAAGCCTCATGACTAGAATACCATTGTTATTCTGCTATGTGGTTTTAGCAGTGTGTGGTATATTTCCTGCATGCATAAACTACCATGGAGTGGAAAGTACTGAAAGATACTTCACATGTTCTTTCCTCTTTTCTGGTAACTATTGCACTACAGTGAAGCCTACAGAAGCTCAAAGACTTTTTTTTCTAGAAACAGTGCCAGTATCTCTTTACTACACTATCCATCATGAATGCAGTGCCCTGTGACTCTCACTTAAATATTTTGGCATAGCTTGTAAATAAACTTTCTAAGAAGGCTTAGATGTATAGCCGATTTTGCTGTTGAATTACAGAGAGTAGAATTAGGAACAATTACAACATGCCGTGCTTAAGAAGGGGAAGGATGTTCTTCTATTTGAATGCACTAGACTCAGACTCAGGGGAGCTTACTTCCTGGCTTGGTCACAGTTTTCCAATGTGACCTTAAGCAGGTGCCTCATTTTTCTCCCTGCAAGGTAGAAAAAATACCAGTTTGCCTTGCAAGGTGTTTAGAATTAAATTCCTCAGTACTTCTGAGGCATTCTGACAATAGTGATGGGGTCCATACAAAGACGTTTTGGGAAAGACTTTTTGGAGGACAATAGCACCTTTTTAACCAATTAGATAAATATTTTTGACATTTAAAAAAAATGAAGGAGAAAAATAATGTAAAGAATGTAATTAGTCATGTATGGATACACTGCTTGTGACGTCTTCTAAACTGCCACCTTACACTTTATGGGAGCTGACTCATGTAATTTCAGTAAAAAGATAACCTTGGGAACAGATTATTTTGAGAAGTGGATAAGGAAACACTCCTAGCTTGAGATATTTCAGCCTGTCCCTTGATTTTTTTTTCTTCTTATTTAAGTTTTATAGTCAAATCCAGGTTGCAGTGAGCTACAGTAGGAAGGCTGTTCTGGTGCTGTCAATCATATCAATTCAAAATACCTAGTCATAAGTATTTTAAAATTATAAAAAATTATAAAAAAAAAAATTGAACTCCGCCAAGCTTACTCGTAAGTCAGGACTCCTTAGTAAACTAGATGAGAAAATGGCAGTCTCTCTCTTTAGCAACATGGGCTATTAATAACAAACATATCAGGCTGATTTCTAAAGACTATTTTCCCATAGAATTTAGTGTAGAATTCTAGGTCTTGATCCTTATCTTCAAAACATTCAGTGGCTCAGGCCTAGGGTACCTAAAACAATCATTTAAAACTGTGGAATGAAGATAGTGGTAGACAAATCCATTGCTCAGGTACAATGGAACTGTCCACTGCTGAAGTAGAGCTCATCTATTCAGGTGACAGAGCTTTCCTTGGGAGCAGTCCAACACTGGAATAAACTCCTACAGGAACTGAGAACCATTACAAACCTTTTAGTCCAGTTTTACTCCTGGGAAGAGAATGAGAGAAAAAATGAATCTCACGTGACAGCTATTAGTCACATTGCGTAATACTGGGAAGTATCAGACATCACAGTAGTAAATGTGACATAGAAGCCTGTATTGAGTAGAAACAGGAAACCCTTTGGCATGTCAAAGTGAAAAAATAAAGAGGAAGAAGAGATATCCAATCATTTATGTTTTCTAGCTCTGACAGAAAGTTCAGGTGAGGTCTTATCTTTTTTCTGAACCAATTTGCTCTAGATGAACAACTAAACTATCTGAGAATAGATAGACCAAATGAAGGAAGTGACTAAAAATAAAATATTGCTGGAATAGTAGGTGCTTTTCCTCTTACCATAATTAATACTACCCATCTTTGTACCATCTATTTCTTATAAAGAAAATAATTAGAGCTGTCAAAAATTCTGTATATCATTAACAAAAATTGGCAAAGTTAAGCCCTTGCAGAATCACTGCAGAAGGGTGAACAATTTTAAAAGCAATTCTTACAATTGGTGCCAGTTCTGAGCTTTAAATTCTGGATCCAGAGTCTGAACCACAATGGCTGGATCCAGACATGCAGGCACATTAAAGTGTGCAGCTCAGCTAATTTGCAGCACCAGGATTCCTGGTAGCAACCCCCGCCCCTGAATAAAAAAGTGGTGCAACACATACCAAAGTGGTGTGGACTGGGAGAAACGTGGAGACAAGGAGCAGGCAGCCCAGGGCTATCTCCGCATGCTGCAGAGCCCTCACGCTGAGACACCCTGCACCCCAGCCAGCCTTCCCACCTGAGATGCAGTGTGCCTTGAGATGAGGGAGCAGGCAGGCCTGGGCTAGCTGCTCCCCTGTCTTCGCATGTCTCAGTGTGGGGGCTCTGCTGCAGAGTCCCCATACTGAGGCGTTGGGATCACCCAAGTCAAAGCACCCTGCATCCCAGCCAGCCAGGGAGTGGCTGGCTGGGGTGCAGGGTGCCTCAGAGTAGGGACTCCTCATGCTTCATCAGGGGGGCTCCACAGCACATGGAGATGAGGAAGCAGGCAGCACTGAGCTACCTACTCCCCCATATCCATGTGCCACTCTCTGGCTGGCTGGGGAACAGGGGCCTCAGCATGGGGCTGCTTGCTGGCTAGCCCTGTGCTGAGGCACCCTGTGCCCCAGCCACAACCCCCTGCATCACATGGAGCAGTGGGACAATGTGTCCCAGTGCAAAGCACACAGGCAGGGGTGTGCACTGCAGCACAAATTTGTGCCACTGCTATATGTGCTGATACAAATGCATGCCCCTGCTTGTGTGGATGCAGCCAATATGTGCAAGGGGATTTGGTGCTGAGTTTTGTTTCATCCTTTGCTACAGATAAGTATTAAACCTGAATTTGGGTTTTAGCCCCTTAACAAGGTTGCCAGTATTCACGTCCAGGGCTTGTTTTTAGTTGACATCCTATTTCAGAACATGAATTTAGAGAATGACTTTCACTTAGTGTTTATGCAGGTCTCAATCCAAAGCTCCTTTGAAATCCATGGAAAGAGTCACAGTAATTTTTGGGGGCTTTTAGATCAGGTTCCTAATATTCTAATTTAGATTTTTTGATCTAATCAAACCAAGAGGAGGGAAACTACATTTATTGACAGGAATGAATGATGGAATACTTTTACTTGAAAACCAGCCATGCACATCCCTTCACTTTATGACAATCTCTAGAAGTTGATAGAGATTAAATCAATAGGAAGCCATACATACATTTTAATTCTGTAAAAAAGTACTCTGATAACATATAGAATTTAATTTAGAATTCTTTAAAGACCTTTGAAACATCCAATAGAGTTCTATATCCAAGATACACATTTCTATTAAATTTTTTGGGATAATAATCAGAAAAAAGCTCCAAACCTAGAGAGAAAGGATCATTTTGCTCTTAAATTCCCTGGGGATATTTTCATCTGGGAAATACAGGCAACTGGAATTACTTGAGATTTTGGTTATGACTTACAAAAGTACTTTTGTATTGCACTACAACAGTGTGAATTGCTTAGAATTTATGATTGCTTTCCCTGCTTTTCTCTGATAGGTCATTGCTTGTGAACAACAGTATGACTACTCTTATGATGCTCGGTGTGACGTATGGTCCCTGGGGATCACAGCTATTGAACTGGGTGATGGAGAACCACCCTTATTTGACATGCATCCTGTGAAAACACTTTTTAAGATTCCAAGGTATGGCACTAGATGGCTCTCTTGACTCACTAGTTTGTTGTTCATGGGGAGTCTAGTGAGAAGTAAAATATTTTGTAAACATTTTTTTCTCAAGTCATAAGAAACCTGCATTGGAAAATAGATTAAAAGAAATGCTTTTAAGATGATTCCTATTCTGTCTGATTTTGGCAACCAAGAACCACAGGGTCTAGTTGAAATAATAGAATTCAATATTTACTTTATCCTTGTCTTGGAGTTTGATTTTCATACCATCCATAGTAGACTTTGGATATAATTTTCTTAGCTAATATTGATAAATCCTTTTGTTTCAAAATAGGCAGGTGTCAGTATCTAAAAATATAGTATAACATTTTTAAATGTTATTCATCTGAAATCTTAGACTTGCCTGATTGTGGAAGAAGTGCATATCGTTTTAATAATGGTATATAGTAATCTGTCAATTTTAGTAAATTGCATTTGTCATTTATTTTTTAATTTAGCTTTGGATAATAAGATGTGCACTATATATGTATATATGAAATTGCAATAGATGCACTTTCTACATATATTAGTGTAACAGGAATTTTTTATTTCACATGATCTTTTTGTTTTGATTTGGCTTCTGTGGACTGGGGTTTTTAACTGTAGAAGTCAGGATTGTATTGACAGAGTGAAATAGAATTTAACAACAGAGCAGTCGTAATACTTGGATATTTTTTTCAAGAATTTGCCCAAGGTTGATTGTGGACTGGCAAATGCTTGTCTTTTCCACATTTCTTTGTAAATGAAGAATCGCTGTGAACTGATAGCAGTTTAAAAGCTTCAACAATACAAGTGTTTGACCTTTTGTTATCTGCACAATCACACAATTATCATGGGCTTTTAAAATTCATCTGATTGCAATTTGCATTTCTGATTAAGTCTATTTATATGCAGATGAGGCTGTCTTAGGTTTTGCGTCATAATGTTATCTCCTTATACCCAACCCAGGCTGAACTGCCACCACTCTTCCAAAAATTATTCAGACTGAAGCAGCAGTTCATCTTGTTGCCTTTGCGCCAGTATAAAACAGGTCATGGCAATTAAAGCAGCAAGGGAGGCTTCAGATTTCTAAACTAATATCCATAAATTTTATCAGATGAATGCTCAAAACAGTTTAAAAGAACAGCAATCATGTCAGTAGTGTAAAGTAACAGCAAGTGATAGGAAGATATATGGAATGGGACTTAGGGATGCTTTCATTTTTGTTTATGACATCCTTTTTTCTATCAACTGCTGTATGTCTTTAGGATTTCACAAATCAAGATGAGGTGTCTGTCTTGATGAGATAAATACCATGTTAGTTTACTAAGTAAACTCCTTAATGGTAGCAGTCCTTTGTTGTTTTTCTTGAGGCAAGAGATTTTCATCTGCTTTGCATTTATGAGCTAGAACTCTACCACTAGTAACAGTCCCCTCACATAAGACATAATGGACTATGACAGGTACTAGATGGCTCGAGGGACTGGTTATGGGATATGGAGCATGCCCTCTCTAGGTACTGGTTTGAATACAAAGCCATAAACATAGCAAATAGTGACCAAATATTGCTATCATCTGATTGTTATTTGGCAGTCTAGCAATGGTCTCCTTCCAGTTTCTTGTGCAGATAGTATTTTTTTGTCAGCGCTAATAAAAGAGTTTTTAGGCATCGCTCATGTCTCAAGGTAGTGTCTCCAAGAAGTGGAATAAACACTCTAGGAAGGCAGTGGGTAAAAGTGTAGCACATAGGGAAGCTTGCAGCATACCAGTCACTGCTGTACAGCACACACAACTCTGAATTTTCTCTGACCTTAGTCTGGTATCTTTAATGAATGCTGCTTTCACTATAAAAAGCATGTGTGTGAGTGAGATGGTATCCTTATTTTCTGTCTCTAAATTCCTATGATGATTTATATCTTTGAATTCCCATGATTTTTGCTTGTGAACCTTCTGTTCCATAAACCATTTTGTTCTCAAAATTGCTGTAGCCTCTTACAGAAGATACAAGCATGTTATTCTAAATCATGGAGACATTACTTCCTTTTCAATGTTTTCTCTTAACTCAAAATAAGTTATTTAACTGAAAGTACATGGTTGATCATTGTATATAGGGAAAAAAACCAAATAGGGCTCTAGTTTCTTGTTTTGATATCAATAGGTTTGATCCAGAACCCTCTCCCCCCCCCTCCCCCCCCCCCAAAAAAAGAGATGCTGCTGCCTTTTGGCTTGTGCTGGCTGATGTATGCATAGGTTCAAATAAACACTTTGTGGAGGACTGAAGCAAAGCATATCCAAGGGGAAGGAAAAAGAGAGCTTCAGTGAGCTCTCCAACTTTCAAATGTCTCTGCAGGCTCTCAGGTCTTTGTATAGTGCCTGATCCATCATGTGCACAACAAATTAAAAGGCTTGGGTTTTCCTTCACCTAAATTAGTGTCTCACTCTGAAATGGTGAATTTGCATTCAGTTACATTTTCTTGGAGTTTTAAATGAGATTCTGTTGGGTTTCAGCTCTGTATACACATACCTAATGATGCAGGAATGAGCCAGCACTAAAGTTGGTTGCAGAATTATTCTGCGCCTATGGTAACCCACAGCCAAGTAACATTTTCTCTGGAAATGTAAGGAGTCACTGAGAAGAATGAACAATAAATGCTATGAATTATCGAATACATATCTCACTGCTGCAGAACATCCTATATTGTTCCAACTGCTTTTATTCTCTCTTGGTTACTTTTGCTGACTGGACTCATTTGAACTTTAATGGGGGCATAATTGTCATTCACAATGAGTGACACTTGCATCTCACTTGGACATCACATACTTGTTTTATCTGAAACAAGTCCTTGAGCTATCAGAAATGATTATGCGTTTGTTCTCCTATGTTCTTAACTGCAGCCTTTTGATTTCCATTTTTTGTGTACTGCGCTAATCTGCTATATGTACTGCACATTTCCGTGCCTTAGCAAAACATTTTGCAGTCATTCTGGTGTTTCCTCTTCAAGAAGAGGAATAATTAAATCTTATGACTGCACTTAAAAGTAAAAAGTGTCAGATTGACTGTCCTCCATCAGATGCAGATCCAGGATTTTACAAAGTGGGGCATGGGAGCAGCGCCTGGCACTGCAGGGGTGACTGCATCATCTACTCCTAGACTTTTCCCCACTCTCTGCTCTGCTGGGGGGTGGTAGTGGCAGGAGAAAATATCCTTTGGGTGGGCTGAAGGCAGTAGTGGGGCTGGCGTGCACTGGCAGTGGAAGAGTGCGCAGTGGAGGCACTGGGTGTGGCACTGCACATGGTGCTGGTGCTGGTGCTGAGCAGCACCAGGTGCTACAGGATGGCAACACCATGGTGCTGCTGCTGTCGCCAGTTGCCACAAAATTAGTTTGGGGCGGGGGATTAAATCCTGTTAGTCCCCACCTTCTGCTGCCTATGCTGGGGGGGGGTGTGGGCAGAGGGAGGGTTGGGACAGACCATGCCATGGGAGCAGGAGTCAGGAACTTTTTCAAGTCCAGAAGAAGGTAAATCTTTCCCCCTCCCCCCCGCTTTCCCTCCATGGTCAGAGGCACATCCCGTCTGCTTCCTGCTGTCCTGGAGGCAAGAGGAGCTCTAGAGCTGCTCCACACAGTCTGTGTGGCAGCTGAGCTCAACCCAGGAGACATCTCAGGAGACTGGCAGCAACAGTAGCTGCAAGTGAATAGATTTCCCTTCCCTGCACCTACCTGCTCCTGGGTTGGGAGGGAATACCCAGAGGGAGCAGTCAGACTGTGCCATAGCAAGGTGGGCATGAGCAGGGCAATCGCCCCAGGCGCCACAGTGAAGGGGCGCCAATAGGTGCTGCCCAGTCAGGGTGGGCCATGGGATGGAGCTGCAGGCAACTTGTTTGGGGGGGCACGGGGATAGGGGGAGGGCAGTTCCTGCTGCTGCGTGCACTCCTGGGCAAGCATGGGGGAGCATGTGCCTCCTGGATCTATGTGTGGGGCAAGGGCAAGCTGCCACTGCAGGCTTTACCCTGGGTGCCAAACTTCCTTGCCACTATTTAGCAATAGTCTTTCATAGTAAGCAAATAACATGCAGATAATGCAAGGTAGAAACGACAGGATGTTTGGCATTGCAGAAAAGTTTTCCTTTTAAAAAGAATAGAAGCGAGGGCAGTTTTGTCAAAGTTCCCAGTGGAAAGGAAACCATTTTGTTTGTTTTGTTTCCTAGATGTGATGTGATGTAAACCTTTCCATTTTATTTTTTTCAGAACAAAATAGAGCAGCTGGTTGCCAGCTCTGGGGACTCTCAACTCCACCCTAACTCTGTGAGAGTTCTCTGTCACTCCCCAGTGAGGTAGGGAAATCCTTTGCCATGAATCTGGAACCTGAGAAATCCTGAGGGCCCCAGATAGAGCCAGGTTTCTCAGGGCTTCTGTAGACCCTGCTGCAGAGCTATGAGCCTAGACCTGGAGTTTTCTGGATTGCTAGACTTCTTGCTCTGAAGCAGGGAGCCTAGAAATCCTGAAAGCCCTTGCTTAAGATGAGATTCAGGTCTGTCATATTCCTACATGCACACTGTATGCTCTCAGGACCTCCTGAAATCCAGGAGCCAGGAGATTCCCAACCCTGAGACAGTCTTCGAGTGGCATAGGTACCCCAGAGTTAAAGGATCATCAAACCCTGGCCTGCCTGGCTGGCCAGGTTCTATCTGATCTGAACTTCCAGCTGACTTAAACTTCCTATGATTCAGTAGACATTCATTTGACTCTGACCCATATCCTCAGATTGTTTCAGTTTCAACAAAATGGCATTTCTGACAAAATCAGTAAATTCCCAGTGGCCTGTGCCTCTAATGTATTTATAATACTTCCTTTTGCTCTAAGAAATAATTGAAAATAAAACACAGGCACTATCCAGCAGAGAGGTTATGGGACTATTCTAATTTTCACAAAAAAGGACTTCAGAAGTAGAACTTCATTCTGACCCCTAGACATTGTTTTTTGTATACTAACTGGCTGTTTATCAGAGCCTCCTCCCTCCATACCTCCTCACAATCCCTCTGTTGCCTGAGTTACTCCTCTTGCCACTCTCACTCTTTTCCATGCTGCCTCTCTTGCCCCTTAATGTACTCTACCTTCCCTATTTCCACTTTGCTCCCATTTACTTACTACATCCTGACAGTCCTGATTAAGATCTGAATCTTTAGCTTAATCTCACTTGTTTTTGAGATCCTTCACATTGTTCATTAGAGAGGAGAGTTTTGAGGAGTACTTGGCCACACCAAACAGTTCCAGCTGCTATAAATTGCTGAAAGAGTCTTAAGAGTCATTTCTCGTCTTGTTATTCCTGTGTAAACAATTGCTGAATTTGACTCAAGCATTGTTTTAGGGCCATGTCTGAAAAGGGAGGGAAGGGTGATCCATAAGACATTGCATTTATTAAGTCTTAAAGCAGCCGCAGTTAAGTTTCAAGTGAAAAGTTTCTTCCTACACTCATTTTCTTTGCCTAACTCTTACATAGAAGAGGAAGGGATATGTGTTTGTGAACTAATGTACAAATTTTATAAAGACCTATTTCAAAGGCAGCTGTCCACTTATGTGAGGGGGCAGCATTGGGATTACAGGCATATATTTTAGCCCTAAAACTGGTAACGAGAGAGAAGCATTAACTTAAAGCAAAAGTTAATATTTTAGTTTGTAATGATGCCAACATTCTCCTTCATCAAAATGAATTCTTGGACCTAGCTCATAAATCTCCTGAATAGGGACCTCCAGTGCCTACAGATAGAGATAAATCATACTGAGAAGATACTGAACCATGAAATGATTCTGTTAACATGTCATCTGTCTGGAATATATTTTCAAATTTCCAACAGAAAGGTCTAAATTATTAAGGGAAGGTGGCCTAGCTAAATTGGTGATTTGGGATTTGATACTTTTAACCTCTTCCATCTGCTGCCACTACTTAAGCATGCTTGTTTTCGCATAATATTTTAAAGTAAAAGATTGTCTAATGTTGACTATCATTAGAACCAAGAATGATTCTAAAGTGGAATAGACCCATAAATTCTTCAAATTAATGTTATCTCTTGAAAAGCATTACATCATATAGATAAAGTCTCTTAAGCTAGTAGTACTGGGAACATTTTGAAAAGAAAACTAATGGCTAGGATAAGTAACATGGCAAAGAAGAGATAAGTATCTTGCATTATAGTCTGGGGATTTGGGGACCCGAATATATTTGTCAGTCGTAGGATGATCATAAACTAACCAGTGCAGTGTGACATATTCATATCCAGGCTGCAGATGTATTATATCTATAGACCTAGGTCTTCATTCTGCGTGGTAGAGAGCAGCTGTTTTCAGGTTAAAAAGAGTTTGCAGTTAAGAATTGGAGTCTGTTTCTGATTTGGTCCCAGACTTCTTGGATATGTTGCTCACAACCAGATTTTGCTCTTAGATTAATGTAGATCAGAAGTAACTCTTTTGAAAGCGGTAGTAGACAACTATTTAAAAAAAAAAACCAAACCTAATCTGAGATTAACTATGCTTAGAGGAATTTTCAAAAGTGCCTTTGTGCTTTACTGCCTATTATCTCCATTATCTCATTTTACTTTTGAGATTTTGAAAAGTGTCCAGCATTATTTCCACTGATTTCAGTGGGATTGAGGTGCTTTTGAAAATCCCAGGAGATATCTAATTCCTTGCCTAATTACTTTGAAAATCTGACTCCTTGCCTCTTTGTTCCCTAGCTCTCCAACTCTCTTCAGAGAAGTTTGGAAGCAAATCAGTGCAATGACCATAATTTAAAAAGAGCAGCATTGCCATTTAGTCACCATTTACCATTTATAACTGTAGCATTGTATTGAAGGTGTTCTTAGAATATTGAATATAATGAAAGCTGAAAATTACATGGTAGTTTCCTTTTTTTTTTTTACATCTGTAGAAGGAAATCCATTATTGATTTAGAAAACAGGAGTCAAAAGGAAAGCTAAAATAGTCTTTGAGCTAGAGGTCACCATCCCAACCATTGCTCTTCCTCAAGTAGATTCATGGGCTTTGGGCATGGACACTTTTCTAAAGCTTTAAGATGCTTCCTCTTGCTATACCAAAGTTTGAACCAAAACTTTAGTTATCCTTGGGGGAAATCCAAATGACCCTTATGATGCTAATATCATGCAGTGGATTGGAAACAGGAGCAATAAGAAGATCTCCCTCAAAACTAAGTCTTCTTGTGTGGCAATGCTGTGTGCTAGTAGGCACCCTCCACAACAGTGTCATAAAAACAATTAAATCCATTAAATTATTCACACAGCAACATGAAAGCCAAGGAGTAAGGCAGGTTAATGTTGTTGTTTTTTCCCCTTACGGAGTCTGTGGAAAATATGTCTTATTTGCATAGGCAATGAGTTTTGTGTCACCTGTAGAATGCTAAAATTTTGTGTCTGTGGTTGTTCTAGGGATTAGGACTCTGCACTGGCAGAGCTGTGTAGGGAACTGCACACAAAATCCAGTCACCTTAAAATAGTGAAATTCATCAGTGGAGCATTACAGCTTAAATTGAATTGTTCCAGGATGAACTGAGTCAACCATGTGTCGCTGATTGTAGTGTTATTTTAATTATAGTGTTTGTTGCTAAAAAGCAGAGACAGCTCTATGTATGTGCTTCTGTAGGTATATAAAGTACATTGATTAAGTATTGCCCTTTTAGACCCTAAAATGGATACAACCACTGTAGTGCTTGTTTTGTGGATTTTAGCAGTCACACTGTAGGAAAATGAGAGTCTAATTCACCACTCCTTTATACCATATGCAGTCATTATGTGTGCCCAAATACTGGTAATAGCTACCACATCAGTATTCTCCAGTCATACCAGATAGCAGTGTTTGACAGTCCTTCTGTGCTTGCCTTCTACAAACATAATTAACTACACAGTTTAGAAAGCAATGGAGAATCAGGCCCTAATGTTATAACATCTTATTACAACATTATTATAATCCTTTCCTTAAACATAAGCCTTTGGTCTACACTATTTTCTGTAAGTAAACTATTGTGTAAACTATATGTCCATTAGTATTAGGTGAATGAGAAATTTAATAAATAAATGTTGCAGGGTTTTTCTGTTCACAAATTATGTACAAATAGGTTTTGATTTTTGCAGAGGCACTCATTATTTATCTTTATTCACGAAACAGTTTCAGCAAGCAGTTTGTGGTCTGTAGCTGTTCACATGAAATTCGCTGTGAATATTCAATATTCAGAATTCCAGCTGTTTGGACAAAATAATGGTGACATGGTATACTCCTCTTCCTCAATTGGACAAAAGTCTATTTAGAAATGTGAATGCATGCTGTTACAATGATAAAAATATTGTCTTATGTGAATACCCTACCATACTTGTTTAAAATATGCACTTTCAACAAACAGATCTGCCAATAAACTCATTTGCAAAATCATTCATGAAAAGGAGCAGATAAGAGGTGTGAACACAGCTGAAATAAAATTCTTTGGAAAATGCAAATAAAGAATCATGGGACAACCTGACAGTATCTGCTCAGCTCTAATATTGTAGCCATTTCCTTTACAAACAGAAGAAAAGGATCACGCCTTATATTCTGTTTTGCTCTGTGTCCTGCTTTTTAACCTTCTCACAATTCTAGGAGGGAGCTGAGTTGCCTGCCAGATTTGTTAGTGAATCCATATGTAGCCCATTTCATGCATTAAATGCACATAAGCTATTTTAGTCAACCAATGCCCAAAGTAAATTATTGCTATTCAGAATCCATTGCATAAGTAAGAGCAGACTGTTAAGATACAGTAAGTGCCATTTTGTTTTGCTCTAGTGGAAAATTTCATGCTGACAAGGTCAAGCCCTGCAGTCTGAGTGCAGTCAAGTGATGAAAGGCACATCCAACATGAGAGGTGGTAGATGGACATCCGCTAACTATTGTCTGCTTTGAGAAAACTCAGCATTTTAAATGCAGCATTCCAGTTACATTACATGACTGTGCCACACTGTAAAATTCTGCTTTGCAAATAATTGCAAATTAAAAGTATTATCATTTAAATATGTTTCAGAACTGGTCACCAATTAAACAATCATTCCTAAGAAACTACAATAGTTACTGATATAAACTGTAATTTTTCTGAAGCAGCCATACTCCAAGGACAGTGAAACAGTCATTAAATACAATAATTACTGCTTTTAAGGAGATTCTTGCTATGTTGCATTATAAACCAGAGGATATAATGGAGAACATGTAGCATGGCTGAAATTTTGTAGTACAGGAGAGTACTTATGCTCTGCATTTAAAATGAGTTTGAGGGCAGGGTGGGAAATCAGTCAGTTATAAATAGTTAACAGCCAATTTTCTGCCATTCAGGAAAGAGAACAGCTTCCTTTAGGTAGATAATTTACATGTAATATTTCTTTGCAGTAAGGCGTTTACTGTTCTGATATTTTTGTATGATTGATTAAGGTACTTTGTTATGGAAATAGATTCTTAGGATAAAAATAATTGAGCTAATGTAAGAGTCAAATTGCACAGTACAGATCTAGGTAGCTACTTTTCCAATATATAAATCTACATCATTAGGAGAGGTTGCTGAGAGGCTACTGATGCCTTATTAGATAAGGCTTAGATAGATTACCTGCAGTACTAAGCAATTTACAGAGAAAAGGAAATGGGCTTCCAATACAGTATAGAAATGAAACATCACAATTATTTGAGATTCTCTGTAGCCTTGGAAACAATATGGAAGTGGTGACATCAGCAACAATTACGTGCAATTTTTATCTTTAGTTTATCACCAAGGTAACCAGAGCAGGTTTTCCTGCTTGAAATTTTAAGAATGTCTTGGTTCAGGATAAAGTGAGCATGCATGAAGCATATGTTTAGAGACTGCTAAAATGGCATTCTGTTTGCCTTTTAAAATGGTCCATCAGGATTTAAATTGTGTAAACTCATCTTTTCCCCCGCCCACCCCCATAGCAGCTGCAAGCAAATGAAGTCTCAGTTGTTGTTTTAAATGCTCTTAATGCTGGAAAGAAGAGCATGGTGTTGCTTTTGTTGCCTTCAAACAGCAAATATTATCTTGGCAGGGGCAAATCTATGGTTGTACCTCCCCACTACCCCTGCCTGTGCAGTACATGCAGTGAGCCCACCAGCTTATCTGTGCTGCCTCTGGCTGGAACCCCTGATTTCATGCAGATCTGACCTCAGGGCTTTGTGAAAGCTGGTGCTCCACTCGGAGCCTGTGCCCATCAGTTGGTGAACTCAGAGAGCTCACAGAACATGTGGAACTCCAGTAGGAGCTGCACAGATGTGCTGGTGAGCTCAGAGAGTTCAATGTGCATGCACCCCACAGCTGAAGGGGTGTGACTGCACCCCCTTACCATGATCTTGGATCCACCTGAGAGAGACAATATTGAGAGAGAAAAAGGTTGAGACCATCCATATTATTTCTCATTTCTCATTGACCAGATTTTAGAGAGGCATTTTAACAGTAAGTATTACAGCTGTGCAAAATGGCACCATTCCGTTTCACCTTGAGTTTCGAGAGGTCGATTCGAAACAGCTGTTCCGTTTTGCTTTGTTGAAACAATGAGGCTGTTTTGAAACAAAAAAGCAGCCTGTTTAAATTTGCTGATGATACCAAGATTTGAGGTGAGGTGGGCACGCTAGTAGGGAAGGTCAGATTACAGCAGGACCTGGACATGTTACAGGGGTGGGCTAAAGAAAATAAGATGGGTTTCAATACTGACAAGTGCAGGGTGCTGCATTTAGGCAGTAGGAATCAGCAGCACACTTATAATCTGGGAAACTCCCTTCTCAAGAGCATGGTGGTAGAAAGAGATCTTGGAGTCATTATTGACTCCAAGATGAGCATGGGCCGACAATGCGAAGTCATGGTCAGTAGGGCTAACCATACCTTGTCGTGCATCCACAGATGCATCTCAAGCAGGACCAAGGAGGTGATCCTCCCCCTCTATGCGACACTGGTCAGGCCGCAGCTGGAGTACTATGTTCAGTTCTGGGCACCGCACTTCAGGAGGGATGTGGACAGCATTGAGAGGGTCCAGAGGAGGACCACCCACATGATCCAGGGACAGCAGGGCAGGCCCTATGAAGACAGGCTACGGGACCTTAACCTGTTCAGCCTTCACAAGAGAAGGCTGAGGGGGGAGCTGGTGGCTGTCTATAAACTCCCCAGGGGGGACCAGCAGGGTTTGGGAGAGACCCTGTTCCCCCTAGCACCCCACAAGGAATACCCCTTAACAAGGAATAATGGCCACAAATTGTTAGAGAGTAGGTTTAGACTAGACATCCGAAGGCAGTACTTCATAGTCAGGGTGGCTAGGATCTGGAACCAACTTCCAAGTGAAGTGGTGATGGCTCCTACCCTGGGGGTCTTTAAGAAGAGGCTTGATGTCTACCTGGCTGGGGTCATTTGAGCCTGGTTTTCTCTCCTGCCCAGGGCAGGGGGTCGGACTTAATGATCTACAAGGTCCCTTCCGACCCTACTTTTATGAATCTATGAGACTGTTTCGACATTTCGCTAGATCGGCTGGGGACAGGGAGTCAGCCAAGCTGGGCTGACTTTTCATCCCCAGTGCTAGATTGAGCTGAGCTAGGTTGGTCCTATCCCCCAGCTGGACTGACTTCCCATCCTCGGTGCTATGATCAAAACATTTCGACTTTCAAAATGTTTTGACTAGCCTCATTTTGTTTTGAGGCTGTTTCAAAGACCTTTGTTTCATTTTGATTTTGCTGTTTTGACCTCAGAATGAGTCAAAACTGTCAAACCAAAATGGCCAGTGAAATTTCACATAGCCCTAATATGTGCTAATCTTTATATATCATGCATGAAAAACTAATGACTCTACAAATGAAGTAGTGAAGTAGGTGAAGGAATTTAAGTCTGGAATAAACTGTCAGGGAAAGAGATTAAAGACATATTTAGTTAGGTACCTACAAATTGAATTAAGTTTCTTGTTATAGCCAGGTTTTCAAATTTCAGTTATATCTCCAGTCCTTCATTTTCAAACTCCAGTCCTTCATTTGTATCTGCATATGCAAACAGATAGCTGCCAGTGGTGTGCAAAGCGCTTGCTATTCGATTCAGTTTCAGCCCGAATCAGAGACAGTGATTCGTTTGTTGATTTGGATCATGGTCCCTAATTTGATTCAGCCAAGTCTGAATCTGAAGATTCGATGCTGATTAGGAGAATCAGCGATTTGGACATAGACCCAGCTTTAAATGTGGACCAGAAGAACTTCTGGTCCACTTCCCGGTCTGCCTGGGAGCGAATGGGGGGCCCCCTGCCCCCCAGCTCAGCAATCAGCAGGGGCACCCCGGGTACCCCCCCAGACCCAGGAGGCACCAGTCACTGAGCCGGGGGATAGTGCAGGGGGGCCCACAGTGCACTCGCCAGCAGACCCAGAAGTGGACCTCCATTTCTGCTGCCAAGCACGATGGTGAGCCCCCCACGCTCTTGTGGGATACTCCATGTACCCCAGCATCGCAGCATTCACGAGCCACCTGCTACCTAGAGGTATGTAGAAAAGACATTTAAAGCTGTCTTTATGTCCAAATCTCCGAATCTTTCCGAATCTCTCCAAATTGATTCAGAGGGTTCCAATATGATTCGGAGAGATTAAAGGGTTCTCTGATTTGATTCAGATTCGTAGATTTGGCCACCGAATTGGGCCTAATCTCCACTGAATTGTATCAGGAACCAAAGTTTTGCACAGCCCTAATACCTGAATATGCAGAATATACATCTGTATCCAGAACAAGTCACTGTAGTCTCAGTTAATGGCTTTTATGTCTGCATATCTTCTGAACACCCCATATGCATCAATAGATATAGAAAAAGGATCTAATTCTGCTTCTACCTTGGCTTCAAGAACAGAGGTTACACATTAGACCCATAGGCTTTTGGGTTTTACAATCCAAAACAGACCTTACAGTCTTTGGTTAGTGCTTGAGCCTGCAATGGCCCACTTCACTCCTATAACTCAGAATTAATTCAGCCAAGAAAATAAAATTAGATTCTTGGATTTACAAAAATAATAATCCCCTCGTGTACTCTAGTACTGCAGACAAAGTAGACACCTCACATATTGCACAATACCAAAGCTTTTCATGGCATATAATTGAAGAACAGAAGCCTTTCTCAGAAATAGAATATTGACATTCATATTTATAAAGGCAGCAATTTACTGCAAGCTGTTATATTTTTAGAAATTAGTCAGATGTTAATTAGATTTCAGTTATCTTTAGGAGTGCAGTGACTGTACACATGCTATTTTATTTTTGTAACAAATAGTCCTGGCCTATGCCATTTGGCCTCTGAAGTAATTTCCAGAAACATGAAGTAGTAAGTAATCACATTATTTGTGAACTTGGTGAATGGGCACAATTCATTGAAAGATATTGATCTGCTTGCTACAGTTATCAGTTTGAATAATGTTAAAATTGTATGCAATGCATTTAATCATTACTCATGATTAGTGCAGTAATAATGCTCTGGGCATATGTACCAGATTTACTATTAACAATTAGTGTCTTATATATATATATATTTTTTTTTTTTTGGTATCACTGGTGTAATCATAAGTTTGAACTCTTAAAAATGTTAAAGAAAAAAATCTTGGTGTAGACATTGGTTATAAAACCTGGTAACTATAGTGTTCAGTAGATTAATAATCAATTTAGTGGATTGATATTATTTTAATGAAGGCCTTGTTATGTTTAGATTATATTCTTGTTACATTTTATTCCAGGGATTTTTCCATAAAATGCAAGTACTGTATTTGTCCACCGCACTGGATAGACAAATTAAAGGGTATTGTTCTGTAGCTTCTGTAATGCAGCAGATCAGACTATAGATGATTATAATGGTTTCTTCTGGTCATAACATCTGTAAGTCTATGAAAAAATATGCTGCTTAAAATAGGACCAATAGGATCAGAAATGGAGACATTTAAATGATGGAGAGTTTCTGTTTTGCCTAACAACCCAACACTGGTATCATCTGAAACATTTCTTCATTGAAGGACATTGTGCATTTCTTGCACTGTGCCTGCAGAAAAGAAAAATAGCAAGGCTAGAAAGGCCCACTTGTTAAGTCATTCAGTTGACTGTGCCTGTGAAGTTCAGTCCATGGTAGAGTAGGAATTAGTTTCCATGATTGTATGAGAATAGGGTGAGTCTGAGTCAGAACAAACCTTGTTGTACTTCATGAACAGGTCCAGCATATGCAGGCATTCCTTGTGCCAGCCTAGTTTTGTTAGCCTTCATGGAAGGAGACGTGGATGCTTGCCATCTTGGGAATACTGTAGACATGAGCTTTCTGGTTACTGTATTGGTCTTCCATCTCTACCCAAGACTGGAAAAAGAGAGTTGATGTTATACAGCTTCATTTACTAGAAATGGCCAGAGTGAACTCCTAGGTTTCTCTGTTTACAAAAAGTTAATAGCGTGTAGATTTACCTTAGATTTCCTCTTCTCAGATCTCTCACATGTTAGAAAAAGTGTTGGGAAGGGATATACTGAATTACAAAAAGTTAGCTTTATTGGGCTAGTTGATGAACCATGGTGTGTTGCCAGCATGCAAACACATCAGACTTTTACAGGCAACATCTGCTTGAACTATCTGGGGAAAAAAGCCTGAAAACATCTTACATTGAAAACAAAAGCAGGATCTGACCCAATGAAAGTATCGTTTTCTTTAATGTTTAGCTAGTCTAGTTAGTGTTGACACGTGTCATGTACTGTATTCACAAGATTTGCTAAGAAATCATACCCTCACATTAACTACTGATGACAAACATAAAAAGAAGGAAAATGTGCACCCTATTTTATTTATGTATTTCTGTTTCGTTTATTTCAGCTGATTTCTTTATTTTTAAAAGATTGTTGTTCTTGTTCTTATTTGTCTCAGAACAGGTTTCTGTTTTTCACTTGTTTGTTTAAGTTTAGCCCTAAGCATTCTTTTAGAGTCTTTCAAGGAGTATCAGCTCCTCCTTTAGTTTTCTCCAATCCCTGATAAGCAAGTTTGATTTTCTAATATTTTGATTCAGTAATTAATTGCTTTGCTGTCATTGATCACACCTTCAGTCAGTCATACCTACTGCTAGGAAGTTTGGTTCAGCAGAGATGCAGCGGAGGGGTGAGAGGAGAGGAGGTGTCAGTCTTACCAGACCTTCAAGATTTGAAGACCCTGGCTGCTGCTGCTGCTGCATGCAGGCTCCCAAGATGTCACCATGCTGCCTCTCTAAATCAGCATCCAGAGTTGATTTAAATCTACTTCTTCTATCCTTTAAGCCATTTTAAACAATAACTTTTTAAAGAAAAAGATGATCAACTTGGTAGTTTTATATGTATCCTCTACATCTCTCTGAGTTTCAACATTTGGTCCCATGCACAATCAATGCCTGCTATATTGTTTTAACATTTTTATAGTAGTTTTCTTACTGGCACAATGGACGTGTGTCCTTTCTAGCTAATGTATTTCTTTTATAAATATTCAATTCAGCAGACTTTATTCTGAGTCAGGTCTAGTATTTTCAGCTGGGTCATCAGAATAATGTTTTGCCCTTTGCACCAAATATTATCAGTACAACTGCTATCACATTCCTTTGTTCCAGATTTTGCCTGAAGACTGGGGAGGTCACAGTCCCTATGCTTCAGGATAGACTCAAACTTTTGCTGACTTATTTTGCATAAGCAGTGCTAGTGATGGTGATCTTTAAATCATCAGCCACAGCCTTCTGCCACAGATATGGGGTCTGCATGCTTACTCCTTTCAACACTAATGACTGAATTGTGTTTTTCATACTGACCTTACAGAGAATGTAGTTAGAAGTTTTTTTAATGAATATTTCTGTTAATTATTTTTATTATCATACTGCCTGAAGGCCTCAACTGAGAACAAGGCCCTGTTGAACTAGGTACTATACAAACACAGGATAGGAATCTGTCTTTGCTTCTGGGAGGGGTTTTTTGTTGTTTTTTTTTTCTGGAAAATTTTTTCGTATCGCAGGTCAAATTAGCCAATTCAGTTCCAAATCCAAATCTTGATTGATTAATTCTCGTTCAAGCAGCATATGGGACACTACAACTGGCAAGTGTTCTCCACCCCAGACCTTTCAGCCTGGGGCTTCAGATACTCCCAAATCCTTTGGCAGGGGTCCTACGTGCAGGCCTAAGTGCAGAGGCTTGGGGGTCAGATGCTCTTGAGTCTCACTAGCGCCTTAGCCAGTGGGCACAGGAGCAAGCTAGGGAGAAGTCCCCCATTTCCATAAAGTAGGTGTGTAGCTGAGATCCTCCCACTGGAAGCTGGCCACTGGGAAGCATATTACAAGACTTGTGCAGTGTCCTATCCACAGTGCAGTGGACAAGGGTGAACCCTTCACTACACATTGCCATTCAAACACTTGATCTTAGCCCACAAGAGACTGACAAGTGAGAGTTTACTATCTAAACCGACCAGCAAAGGAATGGAGCAGATACCAAAAGTGACATGACTTGCCTCAGATCACATTTCAGTTAAATGAGCAAACTGGGAAAGGGAGCTCAGGTCTCCTGACTCCTGGCATAGTGCCAGATCCACTTGACTGTGCTGCCTCCCTAAAATAACAATTGTGTTTCATCTTCATATTTTTGGTTCCCTTGAGCAATGGGCCATGTCTTAGGTAGGGGGTTGCAAGTGTCTCAGAGCTGGTTTCATTTGGCTTGAGCTAGAGTCTGCCTCCAGTAGAGACAATAGCTTTAATAGCTGATCTGGATTGGTTGTTTTGGGGGATTGGCTGCTGGGAGCTGCTGATATTTGGGTAGTTTCTCTGCTGCTGTTTCTAATGCCTGGCAGTGTCTCTGCTTCCTACTTTCCTCTATGCTTCTGATCCTAGCTAACCTCATGGGCCTGGCCTTTGGCTCATCTCTCAGCCTCAGCCTTTGAACCACCTATGTTCTAGTCTGCCTCGCTTGTCTTAGCCCTTGGCTTGCCTCCTGGCCTTAGCTTTTGGACTACTCGTGTCCAGGTTCAAATACTTGGTCCTAGGTTTTGGCTTGCCTCTTTGCCTTGCGTTCTGGTCCCCTTACAGAGGCTGGTTATGGCTTCATTTTACAGTAACTCTAATTGTTCTTATCACTTATGCACTTGCCTCATGTTTTTCTGCTCTACTGTAATTCAATATCTCTCTGATTTTCAAACTTTTTTCTTCATTTTTGTCTGAAATCACTGCTCTTAGGTTAGTTACAAGAATCATATTATATTTTGCTGTCTTTTGGGAAAACATAAACAGTTCCTGGCATTTAGCTGTCTGCAGATCCTGTGTTTGGGAGTGGAAGGTTATTCTGGAATTTGCAAACTGTTAAGGAAATATCTATTAATTCTTTGATCATAAGATTTCAAAAGGTCAAATATAAGAATAGTATGAATAACTCAATATCTGAGGCAGCTTCTATTCTCTTGCCAGTAGTTCTGGCTGTGGCTTCTTGTAAAGTCAGTTTTGCACTGGAGATTGGACAGAACATCATTGTGCCTCAGACTGGCACAAATCTAAGGTTTTGCAAAGCATAGCTACTATAAAATCTTTAGGGAGGAAGCAGTGAATGGCCAAAGAACCCTCCCCTGTGACTTCAGGGATAGGCTAGTCCTATACTGAATTCTTGCACTCCCATTATGCTGGAAAAGGGAAGTTCCTGGTACCTTCTCTCTCCATCCTGTCCTTGGAGAAGGACCAGGCTCATAAAATCCCAGAGATTTTGATAATAGACTGTAGGTTGTAAATGTAAACATGAGTGTTTATTAATTTGCAGCATTACAAATGTGCTGTGAAAAGAATGTTCCTTATTTGCTACATTGGCAAAGTCCGTTGCATATGCAAAAAGCTGAAGCCAAAGAAAAGAAAATATCTATTTAAAATTCACAGCAACAAGAAGCTAACATTCCTTTTTTGGGAGATAAAATGTACACGTAGGACTAATTATAACACAGAGCACTTCCCTTGGCATAGTGTGCCCAGATCAGGATACGAGCACTGAGACTTTTGTCAATAGTCTCACAAAAACCATTGATGATATAATAACCTTTTGCTGGTCAAGGGTGGCATTCTTTAGAGATTGGCAACCTATAGAGCTGTGGGATTTTTCATTGGCCTGTGGTTCCACCCCCACTACAACCATTAGTGTAACTAAGGTGGGGTGGCCAATACAGCTGCCTTGGGTTCTGACTTGGGGAGGAGGGTATGGGGGAAATAATAGTTGCCACCTCAACCACTCCCAATCACACTGGTAGCGCAGCAGCAACCAGAAGTTGCTGCTGCTGCCGTGCATCACTGCTGCCCCAAGCTCCCCATTGTTTTGTTTGTCTTACAACAACATTTGAGGTGACAATCTTCACAAGATTAAAATAAAACCTTGAATTTTAGATCTATTCAAACAGATGGGCAGGGATAGGAGGACCCCTTAGAAAGGGATCACCAATATTAGAAAAAGATAAACATTTGAAAAAGTGATAATTTGTTCAAGATCATTCCTTCCAAAAACAGCTAAAATGGAGCATTACATCTATGATAAGAAGTTGACTGTCCGTATGTTGCAATTAAATGTAGTATCTCTATAAGAATTAATGTATTTAATTGCAACATTTTTACTATTATCTCCCAATCTTCCAGTATAACCTTAAGAAGATTCTTTCCCCTTCTTTGATTAATTTTTCTCTCTTTTCTTTCTTTTCAGGCATCATAGTTAGTCTTGTGTAGGCAACCTCTATTCATGCCTTTGTCTACTGTTCCCCCTATGAGCTATATATTTTGCCTTCACTTGTTATAGCCTGGCTCACAGATTATTACTCCATGGCACTGTGAAAGGCAGAATCAGTCTGCCAGACTAAGGACTCTTCAGAGTGATGAATAATCTTGTGCCTGAAAAGTTCCTTGCATGCTTTGAGCATCATATAAATGAATAAATCGTCAAGCTGGTCAACATTTTTCTACAAAACTACATTTTTAAACAAAAAAATTGCTTATTAATTAGAACTAGGAGACATATTCCACATAAAACCTTTTTCATCCTGAAAAATGTATCTTCAGTTCAACCAAATGATTTGTAAATTTGTATCAAATTTGATACCTTATTTAATTGAGAAAAAGTAAGAACAATTCAGATATGTATATTAAAAAAAAAAGAAATATACCTATATTCAATTTTAGAAGTGGCCACACAAAATAAAATGAATTATTTTGTTTCAGAACACCAACTTTTTTTTTTGACACAAAACTATATACATTTTTTCTGTTTCTTGTTTCACTGGGGGAAAAAATAGAGCAGTTTTGTCAACCCAATCCAAATATTTACTTGTTTTGGTTCAGCAAGTGAACTGAAAAACAAGTTACAGAACTGATATGACTGAAATAAAACTTTTCTTGGAAAGGGTTTGGTCAAAATATGCTGCTTTCTTATGAAAAATGGGCACTGCAAAGTTGACAATTGTTTCTCTTCTGAGGTGGAATTAACAGAGTACTCACATTTCCTGCCTTCACTAGCACAGGCCTCAACCAACATTCAGAGAAGAATGAGAAATTTGGCGTTGCATACATGGCTCCTACCTTTCAAAGCCAAGCCAGGTCACAGTATGGCAACAAGTTTACATGGGACATTTAAAAAAATGTGTTCAGGGCTTAGGATCTTTTTATTTTGACCCTGTTATTTTCTGCTACCTCTCCCCTTCAAGGACACAATTTAAAAAAATTATTTGTGTTTCCTCAAGCAGCATTCCTCCCATTGAACCAGTTCTAGTCTTTGGCTAAGGGCAGACATTCAAAAAGCCTGAGTCTGAACTGATTCCATCTTTGCAAGTTAGTCTAACCTGCCTAGGTTGAACCGGTTTGCAACAGCACAGGCATGCCCTCTGGACTGAAGAAACGCAGGCACATGCCTGCAGTGGTTCAGGCTAGAAGCTGGGGGTGGGAGGAGGTGCTAGAGCAGCCGTCCCTTCACTTCCACAGTGCTGAGGTGGAGCAGGGGGCATGGCCAGGCCCTGGCAGGATGCTTTGATTAGGGAGGGGTGTAAACCCTCACCCCGCCTGTACCACCCTAGGCTTTTCCCCACTCACTACTCAAGGGGTGGGAGTGTTGCCAGACCCTAGCCCCCTGCCTAGCACTCTGAGGCAAAGGGGGTATGTACAGTGCATACAACTGTTAATGATACTGAGCATTTCAATCTCCCTCTCCCTGCTGCTTCAGATTGTCTGCAAACCTGACAGGTGAGGAGCCTGCAGGGGGCTGATAACACTGTGTTATCAGTTCATCAACAAAACAAAAGCCCATCGACAAAAACAGGGAAGCAAGACAAATCCTGCTGTGTCTGCAGTCTCTGCTGGAGCTCTGGTTAGGGTGCAGAGGGACGGGGCCAGCCTTTCTCTCTGGAGCCAGTGTGGCAGGACATTGTTGATGCCTGCCACCTTAAGGGCTGGGTCAGGCATCCAGCAGGTGCCTGATGGTGGCAGCCATTTTGAGAACCTTGTACATAAAGGATCCAGTCTGTTGCTGCCAGCCAGGCAGAAACATCACCTAGTTGAGCTGCAGCAGGAACAACCCTGGAGGTAAGGGCAAGAGCTTATGGGGGTGGTTTGGAGGCTCTTGGTCCTGGGCATGACCTAAAACTGTACCCTGCTGGGAGTAGGTGGCCTGGTGGGGCTCTCAGTGGTGCAGGAGTCCCTAAGAAATACCAGGCCAGTTACCACCCTGGTGAAAGGTGGGTCAGGGCACCTTAATAACCCCAGCTCCCACAACCATGTGGGTTACCCCATAGCAGGGCCAAGAAGGCAGACCCAGGTTAGAGAGCAGGCTAGAGACCCAGAAGCCTCACTTGAAACACCCTCAACTGGTCAATGCTGGGGCCAGGATGCTGGGGTCAATGCTGGAGGACTCTGGTTAAACTTAAACCAGGAAGGGGTCTGGCACAGACATTGCATAAACCAGTTTGACCCAAATCAGTTAAGTCTGATACTACGTTCAACCAGGTTTATCTTAAACCAGTTTCATCCATTTTGAAACTGGTTTATGTGCACTGAACTTATGTTCTGTTACAGGTTTAAAACAGTTTCTGATCACTTAAACTGTTTATGTATAATGTCTGTCCCTAGCGTATATGAACAGAATCAGATGTGCTCCAGCCAATGAATGCCTGGAAGCCAAGTGGCCCAGTTTGGGCCACTTGATTGGTTGGAAGTCAACTTGAGTTTTGTGGAACCCAAACTCTCAGAACACCATCTCCATATGAATCTATCTGTAGGATTCTCATGTGTGGGTTCTACTAAATGCTTTAATTTCAAATATGAATACATAGTGTTATTGCTGTATTTTAATATTCTAACTACAGGATTTCAATGTCTAGACAGTACTGTATATATTTCAGTCAGGCACAAAAGTATTACTGTCCCAATTTTATTTCTCTGGTAATTGGCATTCTCTTGCTTTGCAAATTCACAGAGCCGTGGATTTTATATAAAAGCAAAATACAATATTGCAGTAAAGATGTGAACTGATTATGAATAAAAATCTTTTACAATGCTTTCTCTGTTTCAGTTACAACTGTTAATTTCACTTGCCCCCTTTCAAAAATTTTCATGAATAAATGAAGCACTGTAGCATAGCCATAAAGTTATGTTAAATATACATTATGAAGCTTGACTGTCAGAAAGGAAAACTGTGTTTATTCACCTGCATCTGAAGGTATTCCTGAAATATAAGATTCATTTCTGTCTGAATGATGCTAGAAACTGAACCTGGAAACTGAAAAGTAAATGACAGAAATAAATGATGCCTTGTCAGGTCCTCAAAAAGGCTAATGAAACCTTGCAGCTGCCAAGCCAGGCTGAAACCAGTGGCCTGTGAATTGTAATGTTCAAGGGAAAAAGTCAAAGATAATCCAGATGTTCTCAAGCATAACACTTTGGAGTACTTTACCACCTATTTTCTCATCTTTGTTAACTCAGAAATTCATATAATTGAGTTTATTTTCTTAATATATCTTCTGAAGGTTATCCTTTGACCTTCAGAATACTTTTATGTGCTTAACACATTCTTATTTGCATGCATGTTATTGCTTTATAGGTGACTCATGATTTATAACATAAATACTGTTTTGAATCATAAGGTTGGATACACGAAAGGGAATTTGTTTTGGTCATCTCCTTATATTCTTCTTGAAATGCTTTCTTTCGGGGCTCCGTAAGGTGCTTCTTTCAATTCAGAGGCACTTTCTGCATAATTCCAGAACTGAATGTGTCTAGGTTCTTCTTCATTACTATGCCAGCTGTCAAAAATATTCAGAGACACTCAGGAATAAATCTTGGTTAAATATCAGATATCTTGTTCACCTGTAGGGTTAGTTAGTTGGTTTATTTTACAGTTCCAAGAAAAAAAATCCTGTCAAGCTGTCTGTCAAGACCTCAAAAGCTAACCTCTTCAGTAGTACTGAAAAAAAGACTTGAAATCATAAGGAAAAGAGGACAAATGTAGCTTTTTGACTCTCACAAAGCTCACAGATGTCTGTCATTTATTTGTGGGAAGGAAAATGTCCAATTCATTTTTTACTGAATCAGGAGCATGATCCATGAAGACCCATGGAAAAATGCATTGTTTCTCTGCAGCCTCTTAGGCAATTAATACCTCACATTCTAATAGTTGTATTTGTCTATTTAATATACATTTCCATATGTACATCTCTATTTAATGGGATCTAAGTCTGAATTTACCTTCACGATGCACGATGAGGAAGCATCAAGATGCCACTTCCAGTAATGGGTCAAATATCTGCTAAATCTGGCATTGTAATTAGGAGAGAACAAAACATATGGAAGCATTTTGTTTCCACTGCTGATACCATCAGGTCTTACATCTTTGCCTACTGTTAACTGATTCTTGCCAATACCTGTTACCGTCACTTGGGGGCAGTCATCACTTGTTAAAATAAAGGAAAATTTCACATGAGTGAAACTGGCAATTCTTTACTACTCAAAATTGATGACTGGAATCTTATGTTCTTGGCACGTTTAAACTAGATATTTACAAGCAGGAAGAACAGTTTCTCAAAGGCAGGGGATTGGAAAAGGCGTATAACATTCACCTCCAGCTCCACCCCCCCACCCCAAAAAAAAAGATAGCAGAGGGGGATTGTCAGGGATACGCTATCACTTTCCTCTGATCAAGTGAGAGGAAGCCATTGTTAAGGGTAGCATGTGAAGAGGTCATGTTAGGTGAGAAGGGATGGGAAATAAGGAACCATGAGAGGAAATTAAGCAAATAAAAATGTACTGGCAGTAAGGCCTGCTAGTGTGTGCAAATGTCTTGACCAGGGAATGGTGGGAGCTTCTCTTTGCTCCAATCAATTAAAAGTAGGCAGCCAAACACCAGGAAGTATACTAAATGGAGAAGCCTGGGCCTGGCTTGGAGATGGAGAGGGAACTTGCTTGTCTATTTTTTTATTTTTTTTTTTACTTCTATTACCACCATGTGTTTCAAAGTACAAGACCCAAAGCTTATTGAATTGAATGGAAAATGTCTTATTAATCTGAGTGAACTTCAGTTCAGACTCCAGTCTGCAAAGGGCAGAGAGAGAATCTCTCTAGTATCCAGAATGCTGAGGAAGAGCTAAAATAGCAGAAGCTCTTGCCCATTGTAGCATGCAGTGCAAATGGCTCTGGTGTGAGAGGGGGAGAGAATGGTCCTTCCTAGGGATAGGGACTTCAAGATTAACAAAATTCCCCTTAACCAGAGATTGATAGGCTTGGGTCTGAATGACAACATGCTGGGTAGGAATCCCGTCACCTTCCTTCTCAGTAGCTGTGGGGGTTTTCTTGTCATTACTTTATGGTTAATGAAACCTCTAATTCTATCCGGTTTGTGTTTAGTTGTGTTAGCCCACTGGCTGTAAATCTTGCAAGTCTCATGTTTGAGCAGTAGAAAGCATGCAGATAAACATAATAAAATGCAAACTCAACTCCTAGTAAATTGGGCTGAGCCTGTTTTGACAGATAACAGGGGAGTTAGTCAAATCATTTTCCCTAAAAATATTAGTTTTGGTCTCCTATGAGCTTACTCGCCAGCTCTTTGTGGAATCTATTACAGTGGTGGTACTCGGCCTTTTGGTCCCTGGGCCCGATGAACCGCACAGGGCTATATCAGACCCTACACACCATGATTGGGCCCTGGACCATTCCTGTATGTCTGTATTGGGCTCCATGTGCTGGGATCAGGGCTCTGCAGCCCCATACCACCCCCTGCCTGGCCCCAGGTGCTGGGATCAGATTTCCAGGACCCTGTGCCACCTGTAACTGGTCTCACACATTAGAGTTAGGTCCTGCACTGGCCTGCACAGGGCCACAGCCTGCAGGGCTCCCCGCATGGGCTGGATGACCTTGCACTGGGGGCTGGATCTGGCCTGTGGCTGGGAGCTTGAGTACCCCTGTATGACAGTGTAGTCTATTTAAACATTAGCTATTTTTCATATCCCATTGCTTTTATAATTAAAGGCACATCTTAACCCTATTTAAGAATACCTGATAATTTACAATATTTATTCAAATTCTACACTCACCTTTCCCCCAAAAATTAGCTATTGAAAGTTGGAGCACATGTCTTAGAGAGGAAAGCTGATTCTGCAGTTTGGTTTAAAGGAAAAATAATGAGTTTCTTCAGTCTTCCTTCCCAAAACAAAGTGCACATCTTATTTGGGGGCAATAAACATTAGGGGTGCGAGAAGCGGGACCCTCCAGCCCCTCCAGCTTAGCAATCATCCATGAGGGGACCCCGGGTGCCCCCCCCAGACCCAGGAGGCACCAGTTGTCAAGCCTGGGGACATGGGGGGGCGGGGCCCTGCGCATTCCCTGGTGGACCTGGAAGTGGGCTTCTGGTCCACTTCCAGGTCTGTTCCCGAGTGTGCTGGGGAGCCCCCCATGCTTCTGTGAGACTCCATCTGCCCTAGCATCTCAGCATTCATGAGCCTCTACCTAGAAGTACGTAGAAAAAACATTTAAAGCTGTCTCTATGTCCGAATCTCCAAATCTTTCTGAATTGATTCAGAGGGTTCTGATTCGATTTGGAGAGATTAAAGGGTTCTCTGATTTGATTTGGATTTGGAGATTTGGCCACCAGATCAAATCAGGGACTGAAGCTTCGCACAGCCCTAATAAATATTGTATGCTGAAACTTCTTCTCAGTTGTTTACACATCATTACAGTTGTTTTCCTTGTTACTCAGAGTGTCTGGTCTCTAAATAGTGATGTTAAAATTTCAGGAGTGCTCATAGCACAACACTGACAGTAGATGAGATGGACAGTAGATGAGATGTGTCAAACATACAGACCACAGCTACTAGTGGGCCAGGGTTCTTGGAGGCCTGGCTAGTGGAGGGGGAGCCTGCTATGGAATCTGGAACCTAGTGGATGTGGCCATTGATGACAAGGAGGCAAACAAGGGCTGTGAAAAGACAAACTTCACTCATCCTGCAGCCAATGTTCCCTCTAAGAAGTAGCGATCTGTGAGCTCACTGCCTTGGTCTGTGAGTGCGCCTCCTCAGTCTGGCATGGGACACTTATCGAAGGGGCTGGGGCTTGGGGCCTGGAGGCTGGGGGTCAGCGCCTGGAGGCTGGGGGCCCAGAGGCCGGGGACTGGAGGCTGGGGCCAGGGGCTGGAGCTGAGAGGCCAGGGGCCGGAGGCTGGAAATGGGGGCAGCGGCTCCCCTGTATCAGGGCCCCCCTGGAGTGGAGCACTTCCCTGGAGCCGGCGGAGCCCGCACCAGCTGCCCGCCCCAGCCTCCATCCCTACCTTGCCTCACCTCGGGGAGGAGCCACTGCTTGCCCCGAGTGAGGCTCCACTGGCTCTGGGACACTGCAGGACTCACCCCCTGAGGCCATGCGGTGGAACGGAGCAGTGGAGAAGAAGGCCCAGGGTGGAATAGGACCCCTACTAAATGGGCAGAAGCAATTGGTGACGGACAGGGGGGTCAAGGCTGAACTCCTCAACGAGTTCTTTGCCTCAGTGTTCCTAAAAGAGGGGCAAGACAAGTCTCTCACTGGGATTGTAGAGAGGCAGCAGCAAGGCACCAGACTACCATGCGTAGACCCTGAGATGGTGCAGAGTCACTTGGAGGAACTGGATGCCTTTAAGTCGGCAGGCCCAAATGAGCTCCATCCGAGGGTACTGAAGGCACTGGCCGACGTCATTGCACAGCCACTGGCGGGAATATTTGAACGCTTGTGGCGCACAGGCCAGGTCCCGGAGGACTGGAAAAGGGCCAATGTGGTCCCCATTTTCAAAAAGGGGAGGAAGGAGGACCCAGGCAACTGTAGGCCAGTCAGTCTCACCCCCATCCTTGGCAAACCCTTTGAAAAAATTATCAAGGCTCACATTTGCGAGAGCCCGGCAGGACAAATTATGCTGAGGGGAAACCATCACAGGTTCGTAGCATAGATTCATAGATTCATAGATGTTAGGGTTGGAAGGGACCTCAATAGATCATCGAGTCCGACCCCCTGCATAAGCAGGAAAGAGTGCTGGGTCTAGATGACCCCAGCTAGATACTCGTCTAACCTCCTCTTGAAGACCCCCAGGGTAGGGGAGAGCACCACCTCCCTTGGGAGCCCGTTCCAGACCCTGGCCACTCTAACTGTGAAGAAGTTCTTCCTAATGTCCAATCTAAATCTGCTCTCTGCTAGCTTGTGGCCATTGTTTCTTGTAACCCCCGGGGGCGCCTTGGTGAATAAATCCTCACCAATTCCCTTCTGTGCCCCCGTGATGAACTTATAGGCAGCCACAAGGTCACCTCTCAACCTTCTCTTGTGGAGGCTGAAAAGGTCCAGTTTCTCTAGTCTCTCCTCGTAGGGCTTGGTCTGCAGGCCCTTGACCATACGAGTTGCCCTTCGCTGTACCCTCTCCAGGTTATCCGCATCCTTCTTGAAGTGTGGCGCCCAGAATTGCACGCAGTACTCCAACTGCGGTCTGACCAACGCCCTATAGAGGGGAAGTATCACCTCCCTGGACCTATTTGTCATGCATCTGCTGATGCACGATAAAGTGCCATTGGCTTTTCTGATGGCTTCGTCACACTGCCGGCTCATGTTCAACTTGGAGTCCACTAGGACTCCAAGATCCCTTTCCACCTCTGTGCCACCCAGCAGGTCATTCCCTAGGCTGTAGGTGTGCTGGACATTTTTCCTCCCTAGGTGCAGCACTTTGCATTTCTCCTTGTTGAACTGCATCTTGTTGTTTTCTGCCCACTTGTCCAGCCTATCCAGGTCTGCCTGCAGCTGTTCCCTGCCCTCCGGCGTGTCCACTTCTCCCCATAGCTTTGTGTCATCTGCAAACTTGGACAGAGTACATTTCACTCCCACGTCCAAGTCGCTGATGAAGACATTAAAGAGTATCGGTCCAAGGACCGAACCCTGCGGGACCCCACTGCCCACACCCTTCCAGGTCGAGACCGACCCATCTACCACGACTCTTTGGGTGCGACCCTCTAGCCAATTCACCACCCACCGGACTGTGCAGTCATCCACATCACAGCCTCTTAATTTGTTCACAAGTATGGGGTGGGATACCGTATCGAAGGCCTTCCTGAAGTCCAAGTATACGACATCCACCCCTCCTCCTGTGTCCAGGCGTTTCGTAACCTGGTCATAGAAAGAGACTAGGTTGGTCAGGCACGATCTGCCCGCCACAAACCCATGCTGGTTTCCCCTCAGCATAATTTGTCCTGCCGGGCTTTCACAAATGTGAGCCTTGATAATTTTTTCAAATACTTTACCAAGGATGGAGGTGAGACTGACCGGCCTATAGTTGCCCGGGTCCTCCTTCCTCCCCTTTTTGAAAATGGGGACCACGTTAGCCCTTTTCCAGTCCTCCGGGACTTGGCCTGTGCGCCATGAGCATTCGAATATTCCCGCCAGTGGCTCTGCAATGACGTCGGCCAGTGCCTTCAGCACCCTCGGATGGAGCCCATCCAGGCCTGCCGACTTAAAGGCATCCAGTTCTTCCAAGTGACTCTGCACCACCTCAGGATCTACGCATGGAAGTCTGGCGCCTTGCTGCTGCCTCTCTACAACCCCAGTGAGAGACTTGTCATGCCCCTCGCTTAGGAACACTGAGGCAAAGAACTCGTTGAGGAGTTCAGCCTTGTCCCCCCTATCTGTCACCAATTGCTTCTGCCCATTTAGCAGGGGTCCTATTCCTCCCTGGGCCTTCCTTTTACTCCCTATATATCTAAAAAATAATTTCTTGTTGTCCTTTACTTGGGTTGCCATCCTCAGCTCCATGGTAGCTTTGGCCCGCCTAACTGCCTCCCTACAAGCACGAGCAGAGGAGGTATATTCGTCTTTGGTGATCTCACCCTGTTTCCACTTTTTATGTGCTCCCCTTTTGGCCCTTAGGCTGCCCTGGATTTCTCTGGTCAGCCATGGAAGCCTCCTGGCCCCTTTCCCTCTTTTGCCTCGCTCGGGGATCGTCTTGCTTTGTGCCCAAAGGATCGTTTCCTTTAGGCACAGCCACCCTTCTTGGGCACCCATCCCATCAAAACTCCTACTCTGCAGTGCTTCCTTGACTAATCGCCTGAGTGCAATGAGATCAGCTTTCCTAAAGTCTAGCACTTTCACCCTACTAGTTACCTTACCCACTCGCCGTCTTATGTTGAATTCTATTATAAGGTGATCACTGTCTACCAGATAGCTACCGATCTGGAGGTCCCCTATCATGTCATCTCCCGTTGCCAATACCAGATCCAGTATGGCATTCCCCCTAGTGGGACCATACACCTCCTGTGTCAGGTGGAGGTCCTGTACACAAGTTAGAAACCTACGTGAGCGATGGGACCTTGCTGTCTGCGTCTCCCAGCAGATGTCTGGGTAGTTTAGGTCCCCCATGACTACTGCCTCTTTAGCTTTTATGGTCTCTGAGAGTTGCCTCAGGAGCCCCGCATCTATTTCTTCCCCTTGGTGTGGGGGTCTGTAACAGACCCCTACCACCAAATCCCTTTCTTCTTGCCCCCCATGTAGCCTAACCCACAATCCTTCTACTTCCTCAGCCTCGGATTCTGTCTTGATGAGGGTTGATGTATATTGCTCACTGACAAAGTGCAACCCCCCCCCCTTTCTTCCCCGACCTGTCCTTTCTATACAATCTATAGCCCTCAATATGTACCGCCCAGTCATGGGATGAATCCCACCAGGTCTCTGTTAGCCCCACTAAGTCATAGGTGTTTAGTGCAAGCAGGAGCGCTAGTTCATCCTGCTTGTTCCCCATGCTCCTAGCATTAGTATATAGGCACTTGAGCCCTGCGACTGGCGCCTTTGCTGCCCCCCCGCTCCCAGTCCCATGGGGCCCATTGTTTCTTACCTTCTTGTTCCTTACCTGTTCTGTTGTGCTGGCCTCCCCATGGCTTTCAGGTTCCCAATGTTCTCCTTCTTCAGGCTGGGCTGTCCTTGTGGGTGCCACATGGTTTGGTGGTCCACAGCTTCCCCTGCCCTCGTACTCCCCTCCCCCCGATGAGCCTAGTTTAAAGCCCTCCAGAGGAGATCCGCCAACCTAGAAGAAAACACACGCTTACCTTTGGGGGACAGGTGAAGCCCATCCCAGCTGAGCATGTCCCTCGTCGTGATGTGCGGGTCATGGTCCAGGAAGCCGAAGCCTGCCTCGAGACACCACTGCCGAAGCCGCCAGTTGGTCTCTCTGATGCAGTTCTCCTGCCATCTTCCTCGTCCGGTCACTGGTAGGATGGAAGAGAAAACCACCTGGGCACCGAACTCCTTCAGCACGCCGCCCAGAGCAGGCAGATCATGCCTGACTAATCTAGTCTTTTTTTATGACCAGGTTACGAAACGCCTGGACACAGGAGGAGGGGTGGATGTCGTATACTTAGACTTCAGGAAGGCCTTCGATACGGTATCCCACCCCATACTGGTGAACAAGTTAAGAGGCTGTGACTTGGATGACTACACAGTCTGGTGGGTGGTGAATTGGCTAGAGGGTCGCACCCGGAGAGTCGTGGTGGATGGGTTGGTTTCGACCTGGAAGGGTGTGGGCAGTGGGGTCCCGCAGGGCTTGGTCCTTGGACCGATACTCTTCAATGTCTTCATCAGCGACTTGGATGAGGGAGTGAAGTGTACTCTGTCCAAGTTTGCGGATGACACAAAACTGTGGGGAGAAGTGGACACGCCGGACGGCAGGGAACAACTACAAGCAGACCTGGACAGGTTGGACATATGGGCGGAAAAAAACAGAATGCAATTCAACAAGGAGAAATGCAAAGTGCTGCACCTAGGGAGGAAAAATGTCCAGCACACCTACAGCCTAGGGAATGACCTGCTGGGTGGCACGGAAGTAGAAAGGGATCTTGGAGTCCTAGTGGACTCCAAGATGAACATGAGTCGGCAGTGTGACGAAGCCATCAGAAAAGCTAATGGCACTTTATCGTGCATCAGCAGATGCATGACGAATAGATCCAAAGAGGTGATACTTCCCCTCTATCGGGCACTGGTCAGACTGCAGTTGGAGTACTGCGTGCAATTCTGGGCGCCGCACTTCAAGAGGGATGCAGATAACCTGGAGAGGGTCTAGAGAAGGGCCGCTAGTATGGTTAAGGGCCTGCAGTCCAAGCCCTACGCGGAGAGACTAGAGAAACTGGACCTTTTCAGCCTCCGCAAGAGAAGGTTGAGAGGTGACCTTGTGGCTGCCTATATGTTCATCACGGGGGCACAGAAGGGAATTGGTGAGTTTTTATTCACCAAGGCGCCCCCGGGGGTTACAAGAAATAATGGCCATAAGCTAGCAGAGAGCAGATTTAGACTGGACATTAGGAAGAACTTCTTCACAGTTCGAGTGGCCAAGGTCTGGAATGGGCTCCCAAGGGAGGTGGTGGTCTCCCCTACCCTGGGGGTCTTCAAGAGGAGGTTGGATATGCATCTAGCTGGGGTCATCTAGACCCAGCACTCTTTCCTGCCTATGCAGGGGGTCGGACTCGATGATCTATTGAGGTCCCTTCCGAACCTAACATCTATGAATCTATGAATGAATCTACAAGCGCGAGCAGAGGAGGTATACTCCTCTTTAGTAATCTCTCCCCATTTCCACTTTTTATATGCTCCCCGTAGAGTGCTCTGGATTTCTCTGGTCAGCCAATGAAGCCTCTTGGCCCCTTTCCCCCTTTTTCCCCGCATTGGGATCGTCTCCATCTGTGCCCAAAGGATCATTTCCTTAAGGCACAGCCAACCCTCCTGGGCTCCCAACTCTTTAAAACTCTTACTCTGCAGTGCATCCTTGACTAAACACCTGACTTCATTGAAATCAGCTTTCCTAAAGTCCTGCACTTTCACCCTACTAGTTACCTTACCCACTCAACGTCCTATGGTCAATTCTATTATTTGGTGATCACTGTCCCCCAGGTGACCACCGATCTGTAGGTCTCCTACCATGTCATCCCCCATTGCCAATACCAGGTCCAGTAAGGCATTCCCCCTAGTGGGACCATGTACCTCCTGCGTCAGATGGAGGTCCTGTACACAGGATAGGAACCTGCGTGAACGGTGGGACTTTGCTGTCTGCATCTCCCAGCAGATGTCTGGGTAGCTTAGGTCCCCCATGACTACCACCTCCCTAGTTTTTATGGTCTCCGAGAGCTGCCTCAGGAGCCCCAAATCTAGTTCTTCCCCTTGGTGTGGGGGTCTGTAGCAGACCCCTACCACGAAATCCCTTTCTCCTTGACCTCCATGTAACCTAACCCACAATCCTTCTGCTTTCTCCTCCTCTGATTCCGTTTTGATAAGGGTCGATGTATAGTAGTCATTGACATAGAGCACCACCCCTCCCCCTCTCTTCCCCACTCTATCTTTTCTGTACAGCTTATAACCCTCAATGTGTACCGCCCAGTCATGGGAAGAATCCCACCAGGTTTCTGTTAGCCCTACTAAGTCGTAGGTGTTTTCTGCAAGCAGGAGTGTTAGTTCATCCTGCTTGCTCCCCATGCTCCTAGCGTTAGTGTATAGGCACTTGAGCCATGTGACTGGCACCTTTGTTGCCCCCTGGCTCTGATGCCCAAAGGGCCCCTTATTGCTTACCTGCTTATTGCTTACCTGTGGTGTACTGCTGGCCGCCCCATGGATTGCAGGTTCCTGATGTTCTCCTTCTTCAGGCTGGGCTGTCCTTGTGGGTGCCACATGGTTTGGTAGTCCATGGCTTCCCCCGCCCTCATCATCCCCTCCCCCCGACGTTCCTTCCTACTAGCATACCCACTTCACCCCACATCTTAGTGTCATCTGCGAATTTGAACAGGGTGCTTTCTACCCCCTTGCCCAAGTCACTGATGAAGATGTTGAATAGTGCAGGCCCGAGGACCGAGCCCTGAGGAACCCCACTGCCCACGTCCCCCCAGGTCGAATAAGACCCATCCACCACCACCCTCTGGGTGTGGCCCACCAGCCAGTTAGTGACCCATCTGACTGTGTAGACATCAACACCACAGTCTCCTAGTTTCTTACTGAGAATGGGGTGAGAGACGGCGTCAAAGGCCTTCCTGAAGTCCAGAAAGACTAATTCCACTGCGACACCTGCATCCAAGGACTTGGTGTCCTGGTCATAGAAAGCGACCAGGTTGGTTTGACAAGACCTGCCCCTAATGAACCCATGTTGGTTGCCCCTGAGCGTAACCTCCCCTGCTGGCCCTTCCTGAACATGTGCCAGGATAATTCTTTCAAAAAGCTTCCCTAGGACCAAGGTAAGACTCACAGGCCTATAGTTTCCTGGGTCCTCCTTCCTCCCTTTTTTGAAGATGGGGACCACATTGGCCCTTTTCCAGTCCTCTGGCACATCGCCCGAGCGCCATTAGTGCTCGTAGAGCTGTACCAGAGGTCCCGCAATGACCCCTGCTAGTTCCTTCAGCTCTCTGGGGTGGAGATCATCAGGACCTGTGGATTTAAATACATCTAGTCCCTCCAGAAGTTCCCTGACAAGGTCCTCATTAACCCTAGGCCTGGGTGTGCCACCCACAGGGCCCTCAGGGGTGCCAGTGGGAGAGATATCCGGGTCCCTCCTCAGAAATATGGAGGCAAAGAAATTGTTGAATATGTTAGCTTTACCGTCAGGTGAGATGACCAGATTTCCTAGCGTGTCCTGCAGAGGCCCCTGGCACCTTCTTTTGCCCCGCTATGTATTTGGAAAAGAACTTGTTGTCCTTGATCTGGGTCGCTTTTCCCAGCTCCATTTCCGTGTTCACCTTGGCTGTTAGTTATGTCCCTGGCCTACTATGTTTAGGGAAATACCACTAAGCATATTGTGAGGATAATATTTCTTACCTATTTCTTGTTGTCATGCTCTCTCCTTTGATCTCCCTATGGCAACATAAGAAAGCAAAAAAACAGTTTTCTAGCCCTTTAAGTTTTCCTTTGACGAAGGGAGTAGAGAGTTCTTACAGCCTTTTGGCCCTGAAGTTGATAGATGTTGAGCTGTAACAAACCCTGTAGCCATCCTTGCTATCTTAGTTAGGCAGCATTAAGATGCCAAAGTACTTTTGTAGGTGTAGCTGTTATTTCTTGGCAAAAGGCTCCTTGTATCTCCCATTAAAATCAATCAAAAGTTCTCATTCATTTGAACTGAATATATTTCAAGCACATTGTGCAGGTATAGCTGTTAGCACATGAGTAGTTTGGTTGATTTCAGCTGGATTATTTAAAGTAGTAAGTCCTTTTAGGTTCAGGCCTCACACTTTGTGAGAATTTATTTACCTATTTTAATATGATCCATGTATATAATATAACCTTTTATAGCAGAATCTTATTACACATGGTTAACTTTCAACTACTTTATGGACATTTCTTTTAGCTTTAGAAAATAGGTATGTACATTTTGTTTTCAGCGAAACCTGCTAAAATATAAACTGGGTGAGTGTTGATATAAATATTGTCTCTGCCTGTCTCATTTCATAAGTGCTCTAAGAAAATTCACAACATACATATACCTGATTGTGTTTGCCAGGGTCTGTTCATGGTGACAGGTGTTGATGTTCAGCAGCTAATTCCCCCATTAGAAGCAATGTGGCAGACTCTGATGATACAATCTGTTCATTGGAAGGTCTTTATAAAATATGCTGCTAAATTTATTAAAATATTTTTTTAAAATAGATGTACATTTTGATTTTCAAAAAATTTTAATTTGTCAAAAATGATTTTAAATCAAAAGCATTTATTTTCTGTTTGCCTATTATAAATTTATTAACTGAGCTTATAATTAGGCATGCAGCTTAATGTAAAGGACAAATGGTGCTCACTGAACCACATCGTTGGTCTGATTGTTGTAAAATGACCCATTTGGTTTTACCAGCTGTGACTTTGGAGGCAGACTGAATGACAGAGAACACATAAAACTCAACAGATTGAAACATTTCTAGCGCATACTTCCTATTATTGATCATTCAAAATTCAGAAACAGTTCTTCTCTGAATGAGAAGAATGTCTTCATGTCTAATATCTTCTAAGGAGCTCTGCTTTAAAAAAAAATGTATGGAGTACTGTCTGAATGGATGGAGTTGTGAAGTCTTTACTCAAAAAAACATAACAAAACAAAAAACCTCCCACCGAATAAGGATGACATAAGACCAGAGAACGCCTACACTGGGGGACAGCATCTATCAACACAACAGAAATTCTGTCAGAGGAAATGAAACACTTTGTGTTGGGTCTAATTATAAATTATAGAAAGAACTAAGGCCTAGGAAAAAGATGAAAAATAATAAAGGTTTGATTATACATCTTGCATCAGAGCAGGACATTTTCAGAAACCATTTGGAAAAGCCCAGCTACAGCAGGTCATTCAATTAACTTCATATCTATTTCTCACAACTATCCATTAGGGCTGTGCGAAATTTCACCAGCTGTTTTGTTTTGACACTGTTTCTACTCATTTTGAACTCAAAATTGAAATGAAACAAAGGGCTTCGAAACAGCCTCAAAATGAAATGAGGGCAGTCAAAATGTTTTGAAAGCTTTGAAACGTTTCGAGTTTCAAAGCTGAAGCTGGGCTTTCTTGCAGGGAAACAGAAAGCAAGGAGAGGGAGGGAGAAGGACTGCTCTGATAATGACTGTGTAGCTGGCCAGTGACTGTGATCCTTCCCTGAGGTCCCTTCCAATCCCAGGGCTCTGGGGGAGGGATGGAAAAGCAGCATAAAAAGCAGCAATTTGAACTGGGCTGCTTTCTGCCTTGGGGTCAGTTACAAATGACATCAGCTGATGTAAGGACACACAATGAATAAAACACTACATGTTAGATATAATGTAATCCAACACAAACAGTAGACACAGATAGCTCTAGTTAGATTCCTGTTGGACCAAAGTACTGAGAGAAGTGCTAGATTTGGCTATGGCCCAAGACATGATAATACACCATCTCCTATAAGCAGTGTTTGATGCAGTCTAGTTAGTTCATGTGTACAACTTTGGGGTTACAATTCAGTTTTTAATTAATTATTAGTTTCAAACTACAAAGAGTTGAGTATTTACAAAAGAAGTACAATTTCTTGCACATTTACTTATCCTTGGGCATTCATTATTGCCATGGGCCCATGATTGGTTCTGAATTCTTTTTGGATGGATACTCTTGACTATTTACATATGCTTGTATTTTTTTTTCCCTGTGCCAAAAACTAAGCAGTTGCCTTCAAATACATTCTGTCTGTCTGTAATGACATTGACTAATATACTGTCACATTGTGTGATATTAGAAAAGGTGTCAACTGTACTGTCTCCAAGAATTCATTTTAACCAACTCCCTTTGCCTCAGAAAGTCAGACTTGTAAACATACAAGGTGGCAGGTTCTTGTCCTATATATTGCATCATTCATAAAAAACTGGTTAGCTCTATGAGGGTTACTGTGCATTCAAGGTCATGAGTACAGTGCTCAAGAAGGCATCTACTTACTTATAAACTCATAAATCATTTCATACATGTTTGTATCATCATTTAGTATAGTAAAATAAGAATCAGGAGATTCTTCTAGTGTAGTAGATGTGCTATTTGTAGGAAATTAGTTGTTTTTGCAAATATAACTATTTTCCTATTCTCCCATAATCATCAGTTTACTTTATGGTAAATGCTATTAATTTATTTCACAGACATATTCAGATGTTAGGCTTTAAAAATAGTATCTAACAGTCTGCAAAAAAGTTTAGCAAAACCACATATTTCACAAATAGTATCTAAACTTTTGTCAAATTGGTATTTCAGATTTGCACTGAAATTCTAAGCTAAGGTGGTTTCATGGCACACATTCTGCATGCAGTGCTAAATTTTATACCACACGTATAAAAAATACACTTTATACCCAGATGCTGTTGTGGTGGCTGCAATTATTAGAACCTGGATAGCCAGATAAACCACTGTTCCAGTTATCTTTTATGGACTCTAAAGAGAAATAACCATAAGCATACCTGATGTTAGTCACAGGAAGGGATCTCAAGGCCACTTGCAAAGTACAGTAAAGTGAGGCATTTCTTTATCCAGACTGTTAACCGTTGTTTATTAGAGAGAGATTTTAAAGCTCTCTCTCTCTCTCTCTCTCTCTCTCTCTCTCTCTCTCTCTCTCTCTCTCTCTCTCAGATACAAGATTGTTTCTTAGTGTATCTTTTGAAACCACCTACTGTGCTTTGTATTCACATGCATGGCCACAGAGTCTATGATGAATACGAAGATAGGAACCTGGTTAATGGAAGACAAGACTGAAACATTATTGCCATTGAAAATAACCCATCATGTTTTTTTCCCCTCCTAATGGTAAATTTGATAAATGATGCACACCTTAAACGTTCTAGATTTCTTTAATTCAGGAAGAAAATTACACTCTGAGTCTGCCACAACAAAAGAAAAAAAATACTAACATATTCATCTCAGAAAACATGACAACTTGCAATGAAATGAGATGACTGCATTTGTTTTGAATAGATACAGTTGAATAAAAATGGCCCATTTATTACAAAGCCATGATGTCTTTTTTTTTAAATGGCTTTGTTTTGATTTTTGAGAATAATAATTGTTAAATGGAGTTACTATTTGAATGTACTTTTGTGAAAAATTCAAAGACTGCTAAATAGATAAGCACTAATTTACATTATGTTTATTCTGCTTGCTCTTTGTTTTCCAAAATGTTTCCAAACCATGCCTTGTTGTGGTATGTGGCACTGAATTAAATGAGTGATTCATGATACAATACAGGCTATTCATGAGGATTTATGTATTAGATTAAGCTAAAGAGTATGACTGTTTCTGTCAGTTCAGTAACCTATGATCCCTTGCACAAAGGCAGCAGAGGCAACAAAATACAATTTATTATGAATTTATAAAAGACCTTTCTTAAGCTGACTTGAATATAGTTAAAAGCACAATAAGTTGCTTGAAGAAAGCTATGCAAGTTAAAGATAAAGTGTGTTTGTATATATGTATTTTACCAAAGATGGGCCTTCATCTATGAAGTGTGAATCCTGAGCCCAATTTACCAAAGTCTGAGAAGATAAGGCCTTTCTTTCTTATATAAATCTGTCTTTAAAAGATTTAAGGGTAAAATTGATAGCTGTACCAGTATACAGGCAAAAGGAATCAGAATTCATGCCAGAAGTGATAGGTATTGACTGGCATTATTATATCAAGATCTAAACAACTTCTGTGTTCAGAGAGGTTTGAATTCAGTGTTCCAATATGAGTCCATATATAAATGTTTGTGTAACTTACTGTGGTAGTCAATAAAGAAAGTAGTTATATGCCAACTAACATACAACAGCATATGTGCTACCTCTCAGATTCTAAGTGGTAAGTAGATTCTAAGACCTTTTTATAGGTCTTCTCAGTGCATAATGTAAGAAGATAGAGTATGTCACTATAAAATTGATATGCAATATTTAACGACTTACAAACTCTTTATATAGAAATAATAATCTCTAAGTCAATGTGAAATTATGACTTAAAATTACCAACATTTATTGATGGTCTACCCAGAGTTCTTCATAGTCAGGTGCTCATACTTCTGAAAATCATGGTCATAATCAATTCCTGAGTGTAGACCTTGAGAGGTCTGAACAGGAATGAGGACTGGATTATCTTTCCATCCCAGAGGTGATTCTTTCAGAGTTGAACTGAATGAACAGGAAATATAGGGAAGTTTTTATGTTCACTCTACCTCCTGTACATAAAATAAAAATAAAAAGTTGATGGAGAGAGAGGGGGAACCATCAACAAAGGAAAATCAAAGTACAGTAAAAGCTGAGTTATCCGGCACTTTACAAGCTGGCATGCTCTGTTAACCGGCATGCCGGCTTGTAAGGGAAAAGTGAAACCGGAAATGCCTGCTGTGGCACTTCCGGTTTTGTGGAGCCCCCACGGCCCAGGGGAAAGCAGCCTGCGTTGCTAAGCCTCCATGGCCTGGAGCATAGCAGCCTGCATGGGTCCCCCCTCCCTGTCCCTTGGGGCCCACAGGAGGGCTGGCAATGCAGCAGGAGGGGTGGTGACACCCCAGACACGGCAGGACAGGCGGTGGCCCAAACAGGCAAAGATTCCTGTTCAGGCTGCTCAGTTATATGGCATATTTTGTTACTCAGCTCCCTCCATTCCCCATGGGTGCTGGATAACAAAGCTTTTACTGTAAATAGATTTTATGAATATTCCATGCTGTGAATAGAACTAGTTTCTTTTTTGTTGAGGATCCATGAGATAATTATAACAACACTATGATTTAGGTGTAACATTTAAAAACTGAAACTGTTTATATTTTTCAGAAATCCTCCTCCTACTTTACTACATCCTGACAAGTGGTGCAGAGGATTCAACCACTTCATTTCACAGTGAGTTTTCCTTCTTTTGAAAAACTGCTTACCTTTCAATGCCTTTCATAGATATATAGAACCCTAGAATTGGAATTTACTTGGTCCAGAGAGTTATTTTGCTTGCAGAAAGTTTTTCACTGAACTTTCATCTGATAGTTGAAGATCCTTCTTCAAGTTTTAAAAATTCTATAGCTCAGTTTAATCTATATGTGACAGGGGGCCGTCCTGGAGCCAGGTCTCAACCTCAGCCCACACACTAAGTGGGGCAGTCCACCCAGTTTTTCCTGTCATGACTTTGCTGTTTCCTGTGCTGGTGTAATATGTGGGAGGCTGCCCATTTTAATGCCCCACTGCCAGGAGGCAGTGTACACAACTCTGACCTTCCCTTATTGTGTGCCATGCCTTGCCAATAGCATCCATAGGTTGATAATGGCTCCAGCCCCACACTGGGCACCATAACATTTTGATCTGGATCCCAACTAGACCCCTTCCCAATCAGGCAGTCTACTCCGCCCTCATTCTGGGCTGCCAAACTCCCTGCACTCTTCTCCCTCTCAGCAGTGGCCCCCTCTCTGGGACCTTTGGCCACACAGGTCCTGGCTTTGACTCTAGGCTAGTTGGTACCCCAGCCCCCCTGGTTCTGGGCATCCATCATGGTGGGCACTCTGGTCCTTTTGACCCTTCTGGTCCTGGCCCCAGCATTGACCAGTTGAGGGTACCTCATATCAGGCTTCTGAGTAGCTAGCTCACTCCCTCTTGTACAGGTCCGCCTTCTCGGGCCTCTCCCAACAACACTAGGCCTTATACTGCGTGGGCCTCAGGTCTCTGATAGTCATGCTTGGATCCCCAAACCTGTTCCTATGTCTGGGTCACCCACCAGGATGTGGAGGCTGGGGTTTTAAGGTGCTCCTACCTGGCAACTGGCCTCACATTTCTGGGGGACTGACCTGCCATGGCCAGCCCCACCAGACGACCCTTCCCCAGCAGGGCGCACTTTTTGGTCTTACCCAGGACCAAGCAGGCCTATTAGCCTAGTCTAGTTCCCTCATTAGGGATCCCAGATGGTGAACTGGGACTCTCCTTGGGCCCAGCTCTAACTCTGACCCCATTCAGAGTTCACAGCAGCCTGCTTGCTGGCTGACCCCTACTCTCTTTGGCTGTGAAGTCCCCCCCCAATTGAAGGGTCCTTCAGCCCTTGTGGGCTCTGGCCCCACTCCCAGGCAAGTCGGGGTGCCAGATAGCTTGTCATGGCCTTGGCCTGCCCCTCGCATTGGGCTTATTTGCCCTTCAACCATCTCGCCCTGGCCTTCTTGCATTGACCAGTACGAGGGATCAGAAAGTCATCTTAGCAGCTGCTGACCCCCATACTCCAGAGGGGTCCCTCCTGGGTCAAACCATAGAGCCTTCACCCTAATCTGGGTTGGCCTTGTGCTTCCACAATGTTGCCTGAGGCCTAGATCAACTGGGCTCCCCTGAACCCTGGCTTCACCCCTGCCAGATCTACTCCAGGGCTTGCCTGGTGCCTTTGTAGGCCCACAAGCTGTTAGCCCCATGCCTAGGCTAGGCCTTGTTCTTAATATATCCTAGACTTCTTCCTGGGGCTCAGGACCCTGCTGGACCCTCTAGGAACCTACTACCACCCACATAGTTCCTTCCTTACCTCCAAGGTGTTGTGAGCAGCTGCTCAGCCAGATGTTGTCCCTTCAGCTGCAGCCACTCAGCCCCGTGGGCCTGAATCTAAAATGGCCGCCTCATCAGGGCTGGCCTGCACCTGCCAGCTGCCTGCTTTCAGCCTTAAAGTGTCAGGCACCCAAAGATGCACTGCCACACTATATTCATGTGATTTGCTTTACATGTGAACCACAAATTACATAATTAATTAGCTTCTTGACTTTTGATGTATCCAAGGGCAAATCTATTAACTTGTCATATTTTCTTGATGGCTTTGTGAGATAAAGTCTAGTGGCCCTTGCTGTTGAAGCATAGAAGCCACCTTTAGACTCTCTTGGCAGGAAAGGTTAAATCAAAGTGAATGGTGGGCAATTAAAAATAATAATTCCTTATTTTAGAAAATTATCTTCTACTCTTTCCATCCTACCTTGGATACTACTCAGAAACCACATACATGTCCTGTCCTGTCATATGCTATTGATAGATATTCAATTGGGGAGGGGTGGGAGGTGCTGATAAACCCAACTCATGCTTCGTTTGGTAGTATAAAAATATTACTAACAGTAATACTGTTACTACCATCAGATTCAAAGCACTTATAACAGCTTCTTTGAATAAGCAAAATATATTGTACATGTCCTTAGGACTTAACTTAGTACTATGAACTAAACTAGATAATATGATCACAGCATTATCCAACTCTCACTGATTCAACACTATTCAAGATGCTTAATGATTTAAAATCTCTTGTTTCCATTGGTTTAGCTGAAATGCCACTACTCAATTTGGACTTTTCACCTTGCCTTTGAAAACCTGGATAGGTTTATTGTGAAGCTGTACCATGAATAATATATACAGATTTTTTTTTGTTTTGAATGAGCAGTGTCACAGGAATTAAGGCAGAAACTGGTTTTGGAGTTACACCTATTGTAGGAAGCATTGAGAGTTAGGGTGGTAAGATATAATGTAGTGGCTGACCAATGGAAAATAAAAGCCCTACTAATTTTGAAAGCTAAATAAGTTTTTTCTTAGCTTAAGTAACAGAAACTTGTATTTTGGAGCAGATATACCTGAGTTCTCTATCTCTGTCCTGCATATATCTGTATGTATTTTGTTAACATTATGGTATATATTATGATCTAAACTGTGGATGATAATATATTACAAATGGTAAGGGATTTCTTCCATCCTTCACTGGATGTTGGTTGGATTTTACCAACTACTGATAGAAAGCCTTTAAAATGGGAAAGTTGATACTTATGGCTGGCAACCAATACACCAATTTGGTGAATACAATGAAGTGTTCTACTGAAACTATGCAGAGGTGAGGCAAACAGTAAATATGAGGATAATGTCAATTACCTAAAAGCATCATTCAGGGACAATTTCACTTTTAATAATCAACACTTCCTCCAGATGATGGGAACAGCTATAGGCACTAAAATGGCCCCACAGTATGCCAACCTTTTATGAGCCACTTTGAAGAAGACTTCCTCAAGAACTGCACCATCAAACCCTTACTATACCTAAGATACATCGATGACATCTTCATCATTTGGAGTGAGAACCTGCAATCTCTGATTGAGTTCCACCAGAAATTCAAGTCACCATCCCTCCATCCGACTTTATTTAGAATACTCCAGCACCAACATCCCCTTTTTAGACACAATGATCAGTATCCAGAAGGGTAAAATACAGACCACAGTATACAAGAAACCCACGGACCAACATACATATCTGCACAGAACCAGCAATCACCCGAAACACACCAAAAAAGCTGTGATATACAGCCAAGCCTTCAGATACCACCACATCTGTACTGAAGAGCACACCCGGGATTGCCACCTCACCAATCTTAAAAAGGCTTTCACCCAACAAGGACACTCCTCCAGAGAGGTAGATCGCACGTTTGAAAGAGCCACCTGGATACCACGTGAAGAACTGCTGCAGTACAGAAGAAAAACACCCACAAATCGCACACCGCTGGTTATGATGTATCACCCCTCCCTTGAACCTGTACAGAAAATCCTCAAAAAATTGCAACCCATATTAGAAAGAGACCCTATTCTTAAAAAGATCTTCCCAGAGCCACCCATCCTAGCCTTCAGACAAGCACCGAACCTCGCCAACCTCATCACCAGAAGCAAACTTCCTCAAGCCCAGAACACACCAAAAGGATCCAGACCGTGCCAGGACAAGAAATGCAAAACCTGCCAACACATCTCCACCACCCCCACTGTTACTACACCCCACAACAGAGCCATCAGCATCCCAGGATCTTACAGCTGCATCTCCAGAAATGTTATATACCTCATCCAATGCACCAAATGCCCTGATGGAAGATATGTAGGAGAGACCAAACAACAACTGCGCACCAGAATGAACGCACACCGGAAATCCATCAAAGACAGAAACACTCAATTACTGGTGGGGGCACATTTCTCACAGGAGGGCCACTCACTCTCCAATCTCTCAGTCCTGATCCTCAAGGGAAACTTACACAACACTTCCCAGAGACAAGCCTATGAGCTCCATTTCATCAACCTCCTGGATACTAGAGATCATGAACTAAACATAGACATTGGGTTTTTGATACATTATAATCTGCCTGGCAACTGACTCCCCAGCCCAGCCCAGCCCCTGGCTTCTTTACTTTTCATTCCATCCAGGAAGAGCACACACCAACTGCTGCAGCTTCCTTAGCCTGACAAAGGGTTTTTGAACCCGAAAGCTTGCTTAATAACTATTCTCCAACCATTTGGGTTGGTCTAATAAAAGATATCCAATTCACCCAAGGAACCTTGTCATTCAGTCCTCTGCACTTGCTTCTTGGTGCCTTCATTCTTGGAAATCCCCAGTTGTTGTATGATTGGGAACAGTGCAACAAATGACGTTTGACATTTCTTGATATTTTTCAATCTTTTAATTCAATGTGAACACTAAAAGCCAATAGGGTATAAATGACTGTTCATAGGAGTCAGGGTTTAACATGTTGTCTTATACTTGCCCTTTGGCTTTTCTGATACCTTAAAATTATATATTTTTTGTCTGATCAGTCTTATTTTTTTATAGTAGCTACTTCTCCAATTTCAAATATGCTGTGCCTTTTTAATAGTTGAAATACACATCGAAAAAGGAAGTGTACTGCTAATCTGTGTTTAATCATGAATTATATGTGAAGAAAGGCAACAATTGTAATAAATTTGCTAATGCTATGGCTGCAAGAAGGAGAATGTTGGCATGGAATTCACTTCCATGTTATGTTTCTTCATTTTTCTGCCCTTGTTTTTTATATCATTTATGGTGCAAAGGTAGTGAAACATTTTTTGAAGGTTTGGATTTACATTAGTAAATTTTCATTTTTTTAAAATAGCATAAACATCAGACTGAATGGCAGTGAACCTTTTAGCCATTAGGGATAATTGACTCATTTATATGCGTTAGTTATACATTTGTCAATGCCTGGCTTGTGACAGCTTAGTTATGATAAATTAAAAGCAATGATTGTATAAATTCCATACTACCTTTTATCCATATGTTAGGACCTTGCCTCATGTTTCTGTCACCCTTGTGATGAGTGGTTGGCTTTGCAGTAATTTCATTATCTACCTCCTTCATGATGGCTAACATCATTTGCATAACAAGCTTATCTGGTTCAAGTTGTGGTGCAGACCTGTGTATTGACACAGAATGGAGCTTGCAGCTTCAGCTGCACATACCTTGGACTTCAGTTCTGTTGACACAATGATTTCATCCTTGCCACTGTAGCTTTCTTTTCATATTTCTGTGCCTTGTTCATGAATTGCTTTCTTGTCTGAGAGGCTTTTGTATTACAAACGCGCACACACATAATACAGTGGTTTCCAAATTTTCTGAGCTAGAAGCTCCAGTGCAGTTTCTTATGAAGCCCTGAACAATTAAATATAATAAACATAAATTACTTGTGTTAAGGTGAAATCCACAGATACTAGTTTAAGTGAAATATTGATTTCTTAAATTATGTCTTCACTGCCAAAAAGGCCTGTTTTTACAGTACTATAATTATCACAAATTAGCTGTCTCGCTGTAAAATCCTAGGGGAGTCTGGACCTAGGTACTTTTTAGCTCAGCATAGCTAGGTGAGGTCATCATCGTATTCCCTCCCAGGGTTGACCTTGACTAGCTACACTGAAGAAATAGTTTTAGACAAACCATTTCAGACAGCTGTCTGATTTGATGTCCATTGCCCATTTATACAAAGTACACATACTTTTATATAGGTCTGTAAAATTGCAGGTGTACCTCTTTATCTTTACTGCTATAAATGTCTATGAAGAACCCGTCTACTTAGCTAAGAACGTAAGAGAGAGGATTGCTTGTTGTTTATTTAAACACACATTAGTGGGGTGTAACATTTCCTTACCAACAACTGCATCAGCTGGTGGCTGAAAGGTGACTAAAAATGAAAGACATTCACCTATGTTTATTCCATGTTTATTCATACCTTATGTATAAAAAGTCTCTCATATGCTAGAAAAGTTTATGTGAGTAAACATTTTATTTTGTAGTTAAAACATTAATGCCATTTCTGTCCTCTTAGTATAATTTATGTCCACTATTCACACACAGTGTTTCAGAACTGATCATAGAATCATAGAAATTAAGGGCTAGAAGGGACCTCAAAAGATCAAATCCAACTCCCCTGCTCGGGGCAGGAAATAGTGTAGGTTACATGCAAAATGAGTAAAAGTAACAAATCAGCTAAATAATTGATATACTACAAATAATATATTTGGCATTTTATGCCTTAGAGGGTGTCTAGTAGTGGCAACAACAGTTAATGTGTTCCTGGAGCAGAATGATACAATAACCTTTATTTACATTACATCACAAAATGGTAATTTTAATTAAAATGAGCAATTGTGTCTCTAGGGGCAGACACTTCTCTTTTACATTTATTTAGCCAATGATTAGCTATTATGGCTTTTTGAATTAATTAGTCTCCTTCAAGCTGAAGGGAATTAAAGTTTTAAGAAATTCAGGGAGCTGTAAGCTTCAAATGTGAAATCACTGGATTTAGGGTCACAAAAATTCATCACAATAACATAATCCTTATTATTTCCACAACTGGTTATAAATATGATGCAAACTTGATTACCTAACTTGGCAAATGTATATTTTTACATTAGTTTTCATATTTAGCTCTCACTTATATGCCATATATGATCTCACTTTTGTAATAATTTTTCAGTCTAAACAAAGCTGTTTTGTGACATTCAGAGTGTGTTTCTTCCAGAAAGACTGTATTACCATGTTCTTTCACTTAGGATGTGATGTGTGTTGGATTTGAGAAACCTGCCAAGTTATACTGTGGGTGCATGTACATGTGCAGTTAGTATGGAACAATAAATTCCAGCTCAGATTGTGCTATAGTTTGTCTCCTGGGCACAGCATTTATATGTGCACCCAGGACCACAGCACATTGAGCCAGGGAAGAGCAGCCCCTGGCTGGCAGGAAACCTGGGGATCAGCCCCAAGCTCCACGCAGTGGTGTTGGGCACTGGAGGAGCTGGCTGGGGCATGAGAGTGCTACAGTGCAAGGCTAGCTAGCAGGCAGCTCATGCACTGTAGCACCCTTGTGCCCCAGACAGCTCTGGTCACCATCTACATGTGCGTTTCAGTGCACTTAATGACTCCATCATGAGATAGTACTGTCTAGGACAAGTACAATCCTATGGCAGAGTCAATAAGTGTGTCGAAATGCACCAGACAGTACTATCGTACAATAGAGTTAATTTACTGTGCACTAATATGGGAGTGGAATAACAACAGTTGCTGGTCCTACCAGCTAGCCACACCATCTGGGGCAGATCCAGGCAGGAGTTGCACCCCCTTTTTGATTCTTGGCCCACCCTCATTTTAAAATCAACTGCTTGGCAGTGGAATCAGCATTTCTTCTCAGAAAGCAGTGAGGAGCCTCTGGACTTTGTGGCTCATTATAATCTACCTGATTCCTTATAAACTCTTCATGCCACAGGTCTTAACTACTCTCCCCCACTTTTTAAAGATCTTGATGTTCCACTAATCAAGCTATCCTTTCTTCTGTAATTTTGCTGTCTGGTAGCTGCTTCTGGTAGCTCCTAAGTCATAGCCCTGCAAACTGTTTTTTAATTCTAGCTAAAAACATTAACTCAGGCATGAAAATTATAACTCGGGTGAATATTAATTCAGGTGTAGGAATAACTTCCAATGTAACATTGGGAGTACTATCAAGATGCTCCCAAATTTTGTTTTATGAATCTAAAAAAAAGATGTACACTTAACTCTAATAACTATGGGACTGAGACAACAGCTTTTGATTCTTGTTACCTGGTTTCTTGTGTTACACACACACACACACACACACACACACACACACACACACACACACACACACACACACACACACACAGCAAATTAATGGACATTCAAATAAGCTTATATTAGTTTTTGTTTCAGTCTTAAAGTGAATAAAATTGCCCTGGGTTACTAGCTTATTCATGAAGTTCTAGTTTCTTTTGAACCAGAAAAAATATGCCTTGTTTCATATGTGATACCCCCAGTACCACAACCCGTCCCCTTTCAAAATCTTAGATCTGCCTGTGCATACCACAGACACAAATAACCAGGAGCCACCACTGCCCCATGCATCACGTTTGCCCTGGGTGGCAAGCTCCCTCTTAGTAATGATGGATGAGCAAGAGTAGGAGCAAATGAGTAAGTTACTCTTATTCTCTGTTTTACTCTTCTCAGCCATCACTCCTGCTACAGCTGTGTCTAGATCGAGCCCAAGGGGAGCCCCATGGTCTGGATCTGGCCCACAAAAAGGGCTGAGTTTGTTACTCTTCCACTATACCATGCTGCATCCTAGTTTGGGGTAATCTCAACAGAGATGCAAGAGAGGAGCAAGTCATGTTTGGCCTGTGCCCATGAGAGGAATAGTGTTAAATTCTGGTGATACCCAGGTAGCATAGGGGGTATCTGGGAAATGGCCAAATATTGAGAGATTAGAGTTCCTAAATACTGAGGAATTAGAAAATATAAGCATGCAGTTCTTCCAGAATTGGGAAGCAGAGCTATTACTATTAGGAAATATTTCCTAATTATAAATTGGCACAATAATATGTAGTTGTGTGTGTGTATTCCTAATTGCCAAGCAAGTATGACTGATCTCCGTGAGCTAAAATTTCACATCTGTTGAATTTCCTCCTAGAAAACAAAGGTAAAAGAGGCCTTCGCAGAAAGATAGAAAAAGCACTCATGAAGCACCTTCCCTTCTGACGAAAAAATCATATTCACCTTCAGAATATGGTTTCTTTGTAGCTACTGTAGCGTCCTATATGCATTATTTGGCATGAATCACGTATGTGTCATGGTGACTTGGGGCATTGGATGTCATAAAGTGAGCACATTTCAGGACTACTTAATTGAGACTTAAGGCTATCTTGCAACTGAAGGCCATCAGTAGACTGACCAACTGATTTTATAGTAGAGCTTTGAAAGCCAGTTCTGGCCATTATTCTGTGGGCCAGAGTAATGACATTTAGTAGCTATTGTCCCCAATAGAAGAAAAGGTTAGTTCTGACTTTACTGCACAGCAGATGATAATCACAAGGGATGTTATGTGAAATTTTCCAAAGCATCCTATTGTGCCCTAACTTGGTTTCTATTGTCAATGACAATCCCAGTAGATTTTAGAGAGAGCAGAATTAGGCCATCCCCAAGTGTTGTAGATCAGGTAAAGCCTTTTCTATACCTTACTTCGTAATTTCAATGTGACCCAGCTCATTGTTGCTTTCAAATATATATATTTTTAATTGGATGTCATGATGATTGGTGTTAAAAATCCAGCTGAAAGACAATTTATTAAGAAAACAGGTGTCAGTGACATTTTAGTATTAGTGTATTTCTTTCATTGTTAGGCAAGATTAGTAATTTATAGTATTTGCTACCAAGAGGCAGATCAATACAGATATATATGTGTTCCGTGCAATGGAATTTATATTAATGCACATGATAATTGACTGTTCTGTCATAAATTCAGTCCTTCTTCCCCATATCTGATTGTAGCAGAGAGAACAGTAAAACATGTTATTTATCATGGTGTTTTCATTTGAGGCACAAGACCTATTTAACCTATTACCTTCAGTCACAGAGTGTGCTTTTTACTAAAGGGGCAGCTATATGCAGGTCTGTAGATAACACTCTGTGTATCCTGTATGTCCTGTTGAATCAGGACTGAAAGCAGAAATACTGTAGGCAAAGCTGCCACTGTTTTTCTTTCATTTTTCAAATGGGAGTAACCTGCAGTAGTGGGGGATGGGCAGGAATGGGAAGAGGAGGCTGGGAGGCCTCGGAGAAACAAACCCATCATTGGACCATTATTACAAATGTAATTCATAATGCGACTGTTCCCTTCCACCTGCCTGCTACATGTGACTGACCAGCATCTGCCAGAGCTCCATGTAATAGAGACAAGAAGGGGCAGTTAGAGAAGCAGATGCTGTGTATGTGTGTTTCTGCATGTGTATGGAGAAGGAGAACAGGAGATAGAAAGTTTTAACCATTCAGAAATGTTCTCAAGTAGTTTTTTTTTCATTTCCAGGTACTGATTTCTTTTGCTCCTTTCCCTTCAGTGTTGGTGAAATAATTGACTTAATCAGAGTAAATCAGAATAAGAGCTGTCTTTAAGAATTTATTCTTTTCTGAAAGGTTTGGAATGTGTCAGTGGAGATTCTGAACTGAGGCACAGGGCACTGTGCTGCAAAATATCAGTAAGCCAATGCTAAGGAGGGTTTTGACACTTCTTCTTAAGAAAAAACAAAACTATTTTTATATGGATCTAGGTCTCATAAAAAATGGCTGGATCGATAGCAATGTGGAATGGAGTGTCTTTTATTTCCACAGAACACACCTTACTCGCTATTTATTATTTAAATGACTATATTGCTAAGAGGTCTTTTGTACAGCCTAGAAGGCAAGGTCCCAATGCATTAGGTACTGTACAAACACAGAATTACAAGATTGTTCCTGCTCTAAATAATATGCAGTATGTTTACAGAGGAAAACAGGTAGACAGAAAGCATGGAAGAAGAGCACAAGGAAATGGCAAGATGATATTTCTCTGCATGAAATAAAGCGATTACAGTAATCCAGCTGCCTGAGATTAATTTGTATACTTCATAGATTCATCAATTCATAGATATTAGGGTCAGGAGGGACCTCAGTAGGTCATCGAGTCTGACCCCACAGGCAGGAAAGAGCGCTGGGGTCAGATGACCCCAGCTAGGTGCTTGTCCAGTCTCCTCTTGAAGACCCCCAAGGTAGGGGAGAGCACCACCTCCCTTGGAAGCCCATTCCAGTTTCAAACCAGTGGTACTCAAGTTTTTCCTTGGTGTACTGGATGGGCAGTGCCCAGGCTAGTTTCAGCTGATAATCCTGATCTGGTGCTCAGGGCAGCCATGATAGGGCCCCACCTGACCATGCAGAGGGGGTTGGAGGTAGCCCAGCCCCATGGTAGGGGGGAAGGTGGTGTGGCACAGCCCCAACCCAGCTGCATGACAAGGAGACTTGACTCAGCCCTGCAGGGAGAAGGAATAGCCCAGCCCCAACATGACCCTACAGGTGAAGGGAACATGACCTGGCCCTGTGGGGGGAAGGGGATGTGGCCCAGCCCGAACCTAGCCAGAGGGAAGAGGGCATTTACAGAGGGAAGGGGGCATGGCCAGCTCCAACCAGCTGCAGGGCTTGTGGTTTGGGAATTTGGCAACAAGGGAAGGTGGCTATATTATTTGCCACATCTCTCCCACAGCCAAATTTCCCAACCTGTGGGGAACCCTATGGGCCAGATGCCATGGTTACATGGGCCTGATTTGGGTGTGGACCAAAGGCTTAGCACCTCTGCTTTAAATAATTCTTAATGGATGGATATATAAACAGTTCATTACTGGGCAAAAAGAGTGGGACTCTACTCCATGCCAGCTGCCAGGCAAATGCTGACACTCATTCTCTTCAGGTCAGCGGAAGCAGAGCTACTGATTAGCTGTTAGGGAAGAGGGGTAGGTTGCCACCATTTAGTTTTCACTTATCCTTGGTATCATTGGGTACGAGTGTCCAAACAGGTGATTTCTACAAAACAACTCACATGCAGTCTGTCTCCTAATATCAGATGCATAGCAAGTTCATTGAGTGCCCAGACTGAATGGAGAGAGGTATGTCAACCACTGTAGATGAGGAGAGAAAGTATGGGGGAGGGAAAGAATTTTGTCTGCTCTAGGAAAGGCTCTTGCAGGATGGGGAGCACCATTCTGTTTGTTCCATTTACTCTCTGCTCCCCAGATTCATTGCGTGGGGCACTGCTGCGCTGCCTGGCTCCTGTGCCTGAGCATGGCAGTGCAAGTCTCCCCTTTGGCATGGCAAAGACTCTTGGTGGGGGGATTTTTGCACCCCCTTATAGTCACAGTCCAGAGCTGGTGCTCCATTCACTCAGGCCTAGTTACACTAAGATGCCTAAGATGTTCAAAAAAGGAGCAAAATAATTCCATTGTGTGTGGAAAGATCCCATTTGTGATGTGGTTGGGATAAACTGTACATGTTTGTGTAGTAGGAACTGCATGGAACCTATCCGTTCGCTCCATATAGTCCACTGAGGAACTCTCAGCTGGTAATGACTTTTGGTCACATTTCCTACTAAATCCAGTCATATTTGCTTTAGGAATTTAAAGGTGAAAGGATCTATATTTGTCTTGACTGTTCCCACTGAAATTATGCTTGTTTTTATTAGAAACACGTAGCATGTTTTGATAACATTCAGTGGAATCTGTTTAGCACTGAAGGGCACCCCTCCTCCCCAACTCAGGAAACACTAGGACCCAAGTTCTTGACCATCTGCATTTGGGAACTAGGGCTGTGTGAAGCTTCAGTCCCCGACTTGATTCGGTGGAGATTTGGCCCGATTTGGTGGCCAAATCTCCAAATCCGAATTGAATCGGAGGACCCTTTAATCTCTCTGAACCAAATCGGAACCCTCTGAATTGATTTGGAGAGATTTGGAAAGATTCAGAGATTCAGACATGAAGACAGCTTTAAATGTTTTTTCTATATACCTCTAGGTAGCAGGGGCTCATAAACACTGTGATGCTGGGGTGCATGGAGTGTCCCACAGAAGCCTGGGGGGCTCCCCAGCACATACGGAAGTGGACCAGAAGCACTTCCAGTCCACTTCTGGGTCTGCCAGGGAGTGTGCTGGGCGACTGGTGTCTCCTGGGTCTGGGGGGGCACCCAGGGTTCCCCTGCAGCTGATCGCTGAACTGGTAGGTGCGGGGCGGGGGGGTGCCCAGTGTGCTCCCCAGCAGACCCAGGAGTGGATTGGAAGTGGATCCAAGTTCACCACCGAGCATGTGGAGGGCTCCCCTGCACTCCTGTGAGACGCTCCATGCACCCCAGCATTGCAGTGATCATGAGGCATGCCTACTACCTCAAGGTATGTTAGAAACAACTTTTAAAGCTGTGTCTATGCCCAAATTGCTGATTCTCCAAATCAGCATTGAATCTTTAGATTTGGATTCGGCCAAATCGAATCAGGGCAGTGATTCAAATCAATTAATTGAATCCCTGCCCCTGATTTGGGCTGAATCTGAACCAAACAGGACCCACTTCGCACATCCGTCTTGGGCATCTGCAAACAATCGAGCAAAACTCTGCAGGGATGCTAGGAGGAAACCAGCATGCCTTTTTTTGTTCATTACAGGTAGATTTCCTCACAAGAATCAGTTGCGTAACTGGGACTGAGGCACCAGTCCTGGGTGCTGATTTTGTGGGGGGGTCACAAAAATAGCAGTCCTCGTGGTGCTGGTCTGATCACTGCTGCTGGCAGCCCAGCTGCAGCTGCTGCCCCGTGCACTGCCACCACCTGGGGCACAGAGCTGCCCAGTTAGTTATGCCTGACAGCATTGCCTTTAAAAGCAACTTCTGCTCTACCATTTTTTCTTAAGTAGCCTCAGAAAGCTATGGGAACTAAAGGGGTGAAAATGCCATGTTATTTTTTCTTCATATCTCTAAGGGAGAAACAGACTCCAAGCATGCCCTCCTCCCACTCAGGTGTTTGGAAATGTTTTGATCACTGTCATATCTACCTAGCACTGGTGATTTTGCATTTTAGCTTCTTCCTCACTCTCAAAAGAGTAGGTAGCGAATTAGATCAGGTTTAATGAGTGTGATTGTGTCTTGGATTAATTTTCACTTTTGTTTTGGGCACCAAACCCTTTGACCTTTTTGAAAGACTCGTTTGCTTTTGTGCAATATATTGATATGACAAATATTAAACATAAATCTTACCCTGACTTGTTGAAGTACTGCAGTAGAAGCCAAACAGTAAGAACATGCCGTATCTAATGCATGTGGTAATTAATGATGGGCAAGCTTGTAATGGGTTTGGCAATTCTCTTCGGCGTCTATTTCCAGAATCTATCTGAAGAACTATATAACTTACAAAATGAATCTAGGATCTTTCTTCATTGTGCTCTGGCTAGGTCCAGGGAGTACAAAGTTACATGAATGAAATGAGGCATACATTTTTTTGAATCCCAGGTCAGGCTCAATGAAGATTTGGAGATCTGTTTGACCCAGCTGGACAAGGCACTGATATACCACATGGATGAATGCAGATCCACAGTAGTTTCATAGATGTTAGGGGCTGGAAGGGACCTTACAGATCATCAGATCTAGCCCCCCTGCACTTGGGCAGGAAAGACTGCTGGGGCCATGTCATTGAGAGGAATGTAACTTGCATCCCTTATGGCTGACTATGTAATGGTTTCACAATTCTCTCCATCCTGCTACAGATTTAGTTACTATTTCTTTTCTGGTGCATTTCACTGTTGGAAATATTCATATGCTGCATGATCTCTTGTGGACAGAGAGAGAACTAGGAAGTTTTGTGCCCTGGGTGGCTGCAGCAGCAAAAGCCAGGCCAGCAGCAATGACTGTTGCAATTCTTGCCCTCTCCAAGTCAGGACCTGGGCCTGGTGCCCTGTTCACATACCCGTAGTTAAACTTCTGGTTCTGGAAATCTTACTTTTGATCTTTCTTTGTCAATCACTGAATCTAATTAAAGCTCCCCCTGCTGGAAGACAGAAGGCCACTTTTGTACATTTGAAAAAAATTGCAATTTGGGATTAAAATGCTTTTGGAAGTATATTATTTAATTTATACGGTCATAATGCCTGTTAATGATACTGTAAGTTGCATCTATTCACCCTATGCATAAAGTAATAAAACCTACATGCCTCTCCAATGAATAGTGACTACACTTTTGGTTTGATATTTGGGTTGTGTGGTAAGACATAATTAGGAAGTCATCATCATTAATAGGGGATAAAATGTAAGAAATGTGGGATTCTAAAAATAAATTTTAAAAAGTGAAATGCTGGAGCAAAAATGTAACATACTTAAGGCTTATCCTAACACAAGTTATGACAGACAGAGATGCTACATTTTTTTTAAACTGTGGGGATTGTAATTGCTCTGGTGAAGAAGAATTTCTAAAAGAAACACTAATACTGGTCTAATCAGCTTTAGCAAGAATAATAAGTGGCACGAGGAACTGTTTCCTGTTTCTGAGTTTGCAAAATATTCAGATCATCATAGCTGTTCTTATAAAATCTATTTCATTCAATTTATTCATTAGTAAATATTTGTTCTCAAATGCTGATAAATAGCTCCCCCTTTCAGTCATCTGATTTGCTACTTGCAAAATGGCAGTTTACATTGTTGAGACACAGCAATTCCAACAATGTTATCGTCCACATGCAAGCAGCTAGTGAATTTTTAGAGGCTGTCTCAGACAGGGCTGTGTGTGGGTGTCTGTTCTTGTTCCTTGCTAATAAATGCTTCATCTTTGCCTGTAATTGTGGCAGAATGGAAATGGTGCTTGGGAGCCTGGCTGTGAGATTGCAGCAAATGGATGCAACCTATGTTTAATGTAGTGACACTAATGAATTCTGAGAATTAATTTTCAGCTAAGAAAGCATGATGGAAGGTAGTAGAATTTCAGATTAGATAATGGATTGACTTTCATCAAGGCCAATGTGTACAATGTTTATTTCCTTTTCAACCTCTACTTATTTACCCCTCTTGTTATTCTATAGCCACACAAACCAAATATAACCATAATTTCAGCATACCTTACATGGAACATATGTTGTAATAGATTTTCTAACCCATTTGTACAATGCAAAATATGAGTCTCATTGCCTGGATTTTCATTTAGAAGTTCCATGGGCCAAACAAATTGAAGTAATTTGCAGAGGCTGTATGCTTATTGTTTTTACTTGCATTTAGAGTACTGTGGATGTTTGTTGGGACATAGAGCCAATTTAGATATTACTTATAGTAACTGACTAAATGGTCCAATGGATATCAGTAAATATTTTACTTTAAATCTTTTTCTTATCTCAGAAGTAGTTCTTTTTGTGACTAGAACTTTTCAAACATCTTTTCAGTAATGCAGTACGTATTTTGACTTGCACCAAGCAATAAGACAGGCAGTGCTGTGGTTGGCCCATTGCTGCCTTTGAGCCACTGTCTTTTTAAAAACATGAAAAAGAAAGCATTTTGGGAAGCAGCTTGTGAGAATATGTTAGCACAACCGAACTACATGAACAGTGCAAGACTTTGCAAGACTTCCACTTTCAGTTAAGAAGTCTAGGATTTTAGCCAAGAAAGTGGTAAATATTCATCTTTTAAATGTAAATGTTTGTGGATATCAAAGGCATGTGTGCTACTGCTTCTGCTTGATTTTTCCTGGATATTGCCAGTTTTTCCCCAAGGCTTTCAAACACTCTGAAGTGTTGAATGTAGTTTGTTTGCCTCAAAATGTGGTGTGTGATTATGAAGATAGAATTTGGACAGTCAAGTGATGTTTAGGGTCCCAGTCACAATGGTCTGAAGTACCCCTAATGGTATGAATGCATAGGTTAGGGTTGGAACCCTTGCACTCAGGCAGCCTTTACTCTTCATTTTTCCACATGCTTTTCCACTGTCTCACAGTGAATTTCAGAGGAGATTACTGTTTCTTATCTACAAGATTGCTCAGCTTCACACAAGCTTTAGCTCAATAAGAAGGGGTAACTCCCCAATGAGGAAATGGGATTCTACTGTCACACATTCTTCACAGGAGCATGTAGTCACTTCAGTAGCCTCTCCTGCTGCTCTGGTCAGGCAGACTTAGGTACTATACATTTAATAAAATTCTTATGAAGAAAAAGATAGTGTCAGTGCTGGTTGCCAGCTTAAGAAACAACTACATTCTAAAATGTTGGGAGTGACTCTGGCAGTCTGTCACTTCCTCTTCCACTGAACACAGAGGATGAGTCCCAAGAACTGTTGTTTTAGACCTAATAATAGCTAAGGAACATGTAACACATACATTAGCAGTAACCACAGTTCGTGTGCAGCATGCAGGAAGCACATCATGTGACTATGCATACTGCAGTCATCATTCTGAAGTAGAGGAGATACTGGAAGAGTACATGTTCCTGGGTCTGCCAAGTAGTAAAGTCCTATTTTTTGTTTAAAAACTCCAAATATTTCACTCTAAGGGTACAACAATTTTACCAAAATCTGCATATCTAGTTGACATGAAAATGCCCCTTTCTTGTAAGCCATCTAATTAACCAATTCTACATCCTACAAAGAGAACAAAAGCACTCATTGATGCCAAAAGCTCTCATTCTGCTCTGCAGAAAAGATTGATTGACTGTGAACTGAATATACAGAGAAGAAACCAATATATTGAAACCACTTTGCAACCCTGATAGAGTTTAGTTGTATCATGCAAAATGAATCTTAGAAATCTCAGAGGTACCTTGGAGACCCCACCTTTGAAATAGGTCCATACCTCTTTTGGGTGGTGAAAGATAATGAAAAATAATCCATCTTCTTGCTAATTTGCTGAATTTTTCCTTTTATTTAGGACAAGGATCTGGGGACACTTCTAGACTGATCAACTGACTCATCAGCTCTATTTTGCTATGAGTTGATGTAGCTTTATTTGTAATTCAGGTGAAATCCTAGATGTCCACAAATTTATTACAATGCCTATGACTGAGAGCATTTGAGGATTAGTAGAAAATGAATGGGGCATATGGATAAACAGCATGAAGAACTTCTATATAAGTTACAAAGTTGAACAGTAGGCTGCATAGAAGGTTAATAATTACAGCTACTATTGGTTTCACTGCTTTTTTTCACTCTGGGTAAAAAGCCCAGCACTGGAACAAAGGACCAAATCAGTGAATAACTTTCATTCTTTTGAGCTGCCTGTTGCTGTATAAATATTAATATAGTGCCAAAATATGCAAAGTATGCTAAATTAGATTGAATTTGTATTTAATATTAAAATATTAACAAGAAGGCAACTATCTTAATCTTTTAGGAAGCTGCTTCCATATAGGTTAGCAAGAACACCAGCTTCTTACATTTGATCTCTCTTATAACCCCTTTCCCACCACCACCACCACCAAGGACTCCCAGGAAACCCGCATCTTTGCACAAGCTTCAACTTCATTTCTTTACAAAACTTGCGGCCTACAATGCCATAAATTCCAACTTTAAGATGCTTACATTTTAAATAAGCAACAAACAGAAAAAGGAGAGGGAGAAAAGATTTCACTCTCAAGAATTCATACTAAATGTAGATAATTATTCCAAGCCTAAAAGTGCTATGACCTTCCCCAATCACTTTACATTATGACCTTTTCTCATAGCTGCTTCCCTAAAATTTCCCCCAATGTCCCCCAAAGGTTGTCCTTTCATTTCTTCTCCACCAATGCCCTTTGAACTGCAGCAAGCTTTGGTTGCCATGTTGGAGCCCGGTCACACTTCCTTCTCTTCAGTCTGTTGGGTTGGGCCTGAGCTATGTCCCCTTCTCCTCTCAGGGCTGGGTCATGTTCCCCCTCTTCTGCTCTCAGTGCTGGGCAATGCCCCCTTCCTTTAGCAGTGCTGAACCATGCCCTCTTACCCCCTGCAGCGCCATGTTGGGGCTGGCTGGCCCAAGCTCTCTTTCACTGTGCAGCTGGATCGGGGCCGGGCTGCCCCTCTCTCCCACTGCACAGCTGGATGGGGCCCCACTGGACCTGGCCCACGGAGGGATCAGGCAGTGCTCATCTGGCCCATTGGCCAAAAAGGTTGAGCACCATTGTTATAGTAGGTAAGTCCTACTAACTTTGGAAAATGAGGGCAAAGCTTATGAGAAAGCAAAAATATGTCCTTGATCATCCTATGTTTGTACTGCTTCAGCTGCCATTCTGGATCACTTCCTACAGGGGACCTTTTGCAGGTCAGACTCTAGGAGGTGCTGATGGTAGCTCTGTCTCTTGTGTGTCAGAAACTAAGGGGATCCTGGGGCTTCAGGCTAAGTCTTGTCTAAGATTGGACCTTGAACATGAACAGTAAAATTGTGGTCTGAATAGCAGAATTTCAAACCTCCCTTGATTTTGGTAGGGCTACAATTTCACTTGTATTTATTTTAGAAAAATATTCTTTAGGAAGTAGATGTTCATGAGGATGTTTATGAGGATAGATTGTTTATGAGGCTGAATTGGCATCACCAAAACATGTCTGGCATTCCTGCTATGACTTTCAGGTCTCACCTCTGAGAATTGGCCTCAGTGTGATTCCATCATGTCAACTTCTATGTCCAGAAGTGCTCATATGTTATTTAGTTGAACTACAAAAAATGAGAAAACTGGCTTCCAATATTTTTTTACTGTATTTTTGTAATATTTATTATTGTTTTCTTGACAAAACCACAGTAATGATTTTGTAATTAGGTAGGTAATTTTGTAATATACATGTAGGAGTATGGACTGCCGGATGTTTTAGCCATTGGCTACCTTAATATCTAAATACTCCTAGTAAAGGTTCTGGATATAGTCAATAAGGTTGCTGCAGACTCTCCAGGTGTAACTGAGAACAGAATTTGTCCTACTATCTTCAATACTGCAAGTTGAAATGATTCCACATTATTTGTACTTTGACAGTACTTTGTTTTCTATGTGGAACTCTGTAATTTCTTGAGAAAGTTTTGTACTAATCTTTATTTTTTTTACTTTCTTAAGAACATTTGGATGTTGTCCTTGCACATGATATTATCAGTTATATCAAAATACAATTTTTTATCTATTAGTTTATGTATGTATGTATGTATGCATGCATGTATGTATGTATAAATAAATATATATGTATATACTCTACACAAATTCACGTACATGCTTTATTCCATTATACCATGGATGAGGTATATTGTGCCATTTATCATATATGATATCATACCATATTGTATCATACAGCTAAGGTGGTAAAAGTCAAATATGTTCGCTATAAACTTTTATATCCCCCATTTTAGACACCTAGATCACTAATTTTATTAACTAAGCGATACATGATTTTGTATATTTGGTAGTTTTGTCTTTTTCTCTCATAATTAATAGTGTTTAGTGATATCTCTCCTTATAAATATACTCATACATACACTCATTATCTGTTTCTGTAGAGAAGGGCATAAATTTAAGCAAAGGATGACATGCACAATATGGGTGCCTTGACTTTTAAACATCCTGAAGAACAAGAAACAAAGCAGCCAACTCCCTCCCCCTACCCCCCACACCAACCTGAGAACCTGTAAAGCCAAATGATGGATTTCTTTTCATGGGAGGGCAGAACTGGTATTTATAACCATGCGATCAGAAGAATAGAGATAATGTAGGTTTTGTTGGTTGAGTTTTTCTATCAGGAAGCTTGTTGTAACAGATAGCAATGTTCTTTAAATCAGTTGCAAAATTGGAAGAACATTTTACAGACTGTCTTTTCTGGTCTGGATGATGGTTCAGCAAGAAGGGGCTATGAAATGGTTTGGAAGGACCACAACTATTAACTTTATTTTGAAAGACAGGATTATTTTAGGAGCCTGGCTTTAGACTCCAATAAAATATTCAAGGTGAGGCTGGACTTTAATAAACTTCTAGTGTGTTTTGTCATTTCAGAATTTACTAAAATGTGCTATCTTTTAGGTATAATTTAAAATCTGAAGATTCCTATTGATAGAGTGTCAAGTACTGTAAAAAGTATTAGTATCACAGTTCTTTTTGTGTAAAAGTGTATCCTGGTCAAGTTTTCCAAGTAAAATCTTCTTTAACTGTATATATGAAGTAGCTGCTTCATAAAATATAAAATACAAAGCTAAGTATAAAACATTTTAATTTGAAAACATCTTTTCAGAAAAATGCACCTTGGACTGAGTTTACGTCAAATTCATGAAACTGATAGCTATATGGTGGATAGTCATTTATACCGAGTTGCAATTTTTCTTGTTCTGATATGCAAATGACATCAGTATCATATTGATATAAGGCAAATAGAATAAATTAATGGAAAGAGGAATTAAAGGACACTCTGAAAAAGTCCAGTGTTTTAACAGCAATTTTTTATTTGGACCATAGTATTCCAGCTTTAATGGAATTGAATTATACTCTTAATCATGTCTTCCTAGATGTTTAGATCTTTATTTGTTATCGTATTTGCTAGTTAAATCTTATTATGTGCTAATTGAATGGGATCTGTCAGCTTATTCCTAAATCATCTGCTCCCCCTTCTTTGACACTGAACTTTTACATCTGGGTTTGCATTGAAATCTGTCTGTCTCTCTCTTCTTCTTCTTCTTTTTCTTCTTTTTTATTTTCTAATCTAAATCAAGTAGATTTGCTGATTTACCCAAGTTTTTATATTAGCACCTAGAAACTCAGTATGATAGCCCCTTGAAATATTACTTGTCTATTAAAAAAACATCAAATTGTTTTGATTCGTGATGGCTGACTTATTTTAACAGGTTAAATCCCACATACATTATCAATTAAAATGCCCATTGGGATATATGTAAGGAACTAGGAAGAACTACAGGAATATGCTCATAGCTCTTAGATAAAAAATATTTTTCATGGATACTTCAGTCATTATTAAAATTATATCTTAAACGTATACCATTTGTCTTTTTCCAAAAGTGAAATATATTTGTTAACCCAGGTTCTGTTCAGTTACATTAATATAAATGTGGAGGAGCTCCACTGAATTAAATAATGTTATTCTAGACTTATTCCAGTGCAAATGAACAGTAAATGTGGTCCCTTTGTACATTTAGTAAGCCCAGTTCATTGGAACCTGCAAGAAACCTGCTCCACATTACAGTAGCTGCCAAACAATATGCCAACAGTGTAATGGTCAATTAAAAGGAAATGATTTTATAACTAAAACATTTACTGTATGCATAACACTTTTGCTCTGCTTCACAGGTGTCTTATTAAGGATTTTGAAAACCGTCCTTCAGTCACCCACCTTTTAGAGCACCCATTTATTAAACAAGCCCATGGTAAGGATATGTCTTTGCAAAAACAGCTGGCTGATCTCATCCAAGCACAACAACAGTTAGGCTCCATAACCAAAACAAGGTACTGTGCAATTCACTGTTCTGTGGCCTTTAACTAGTCCTGGAAACACAATTTAAAATTCTGAATTTTCAGACCTTTACTATTTCAAATGATCACATAAATGCATTCATTGTGAATTTCATTTGTATTAAGTACTACTTGCTAAATGAATGGAGAGTGGCAAGAAATAAACTTCCCTAATCGTGCCTTTATAGCTAATTTTGTTCAACCAAAACACAAATCTCTCTCTGTCTTTCTCTTTGCCATTGAACTATGTTTTTATACATATTAATTGAGTGGATTCATCATTAACACTGCTAACTGTGTAGGACTCTTCATTGTTTGGCAAATAAGCCTTTTAAACCAAGGGGATAGAAATTCATAAGTTGGTAGCAGACATAAATGTAAACAGTAAAGTGACTGCTAGGCAAGATTAAGAATTGAACAATTTAAGCCTTTTGAGGGGTTTGACTAGATATCACTAGTGAGGTAACTGTAGAATGATTTTTTTTTTTTTGTGGTTTAATAACTATTAACATTTATGCAGCCTAAAACTTAAATTTAAAAAATGTGTTTAATAAAAACCAATGACTATTTATCAGCAGATGATATTTTTCCATATCCTTTGAGCCTGCCTGTAAGAAATGTCTCGGTTTGGTTACTGTCCAGAGGGTGGCAGAATTTCACTGCTTTGAAAGAGAATTTAAATGCAAATGAATACACCTTCCTAAGCTCAGCAATCATTTTGTAATATAAAATTTGTCTAGTACTAGATAAGCTCTGGCCCATTATTATAAGCAAATGCCTACTAATGTTGATGAAGAAAATTAAATGTCATGATTCATAAGTCATAAAAATGTATATACTTTAAGAATTTGCTGCTTAAAATCTAAAAGCTAAAATGTATATGTACAAGCTAAAATACAGGAATAGCTAGAAGTGCAGTTTCAAGGTGAATGTGTCTTTCTAAATTTTATAATGGGGAATATTACTCCCTCTTCTAGGCCAAGGAATGAAATGCAACAGGCTCACACTATAACAGTTGCTCTGTTACCACATAAAACCCTATGGATCAAATTATCTTTAGGTGTAGTTCAGTGTGGGATAGTTGTAGAGAAGGCAGCAGAAATATTTTCTAGGATGTTTGTGCACCTTGCAGAAAATCTAGTAACCGTTTTGGTACTTGGGCTTGGTGAAACTCAAAAACTGCTTCTTCCTACTGCCCAAGGGTATCTGTTTCCATAAGAGAGTCAAAATTACATCTATGACTTTCTCCATGCCAGGGTTGCCAACCAAAAACATTTTTTTTATTGACAATCTGCAGACTTGTTACTGGAAATCAAACATTTTACTGATATAGTCTTTACATAATATAAATATAATAAATATAACTCCTTGCCCTTCTGTCAAGTTCCAGTTAGAAGGACTGGGGTCAAATTTAGGGGTTTAACATTAAGTATGGTAAAAAAACAAAACAAAACAAAGTTTGGTTGTCAATAAAAAACTTCCAATAAAAATATTGTTCTTGGGTTGGCAACACTGATCCCCAGGAATACCCTGGGCAGCATTGGTACCAAGTACCTGGGGGCCTGAGGGCCCTGGCACCCCTCAGGAAGAGGCATAGGGTGACTATGCAGCCCTAATTGGGCCGGACAGTCCCAAAATGGGAGAATCAAGTCCTAGGTCAAGTCCTAGGTTTTTTGTAAGCAGTGTAGTTTAGATTGGTAGTGAACAGAACACACATTCACCCCTTAGTATAGAGGGAAGGGGGGCCAAATCTTAGACAAGGTTCTGCTATTTTTAAACCAGTCTGTGTGCACTGAATTTCTGTTCTGTTTTGGGTATAGACCCGATTCCAATCATTTATACCAGTAAAAGTGTAATGTCTGTGCCAGAGAGAGCAGAGAATCACTACCAGGTGTTTAAGCAGAACCTAAGTCAAGTCTCCCAGCATTTGTCCTGGATTCCCAGTATCATATAGGGATCTGGGTTTTCCATTTACCGTGGAAAAACACAGGAAATGGTGGGTTTCCCCTTGTAAACTGGCAGAGTTCCAGCCTGCAAGGGACTGGGGGGAATGGGACACAGGGAGTGCTACATCCATGTGTGCACATGCACACATTCACATGGCCAGGAATACAGCCCCAGACAGCGATGGAGACCAGCTCCTCCAGCTGCCTGCAGATAAGTCTATGGGGGAGTGGGCAGATTGAGGACCCCATGGTGACGGAGGGGTGGGTCAGAGTCTGGGCTTGGAGTCACTGCCCAGCCAGGGCAGTGCCTGGGGCCCTGGGGTGGGGAGTGGGACAGAGCCATGGTCAGCTTCTCCAGGGGGCAGGAGGGGGGGGGGGGTCAGCTCCCTGTTTCTGTGTGCACTCCTAGAGATGGAGAGGCACATGCCCCCCTCCCCCCCCCCCAGATTCATGCACAAAGTGGGGGCAGATGCAGGCTTCCTGATGTGGGCTTGGGGCTCCCTGCCTTGTTGCCAACCTCTCAGGAGCCCCATGCCAGCTGCACTTTGCCCACCTGGCAGAAGCAGGGGTGCCAGCAGCAGTGGCAATGCAGAGTTGTGCCCCCTGCTGCCACCAGGTGGCCAGGGGTTGCATTGTCATGGCAGCATGGCTGACACGGGCTCCTGGGGGCAGGGCTGCAGGGCAGGGAACCTGTAGCAGGCCGCTCATATCCACCCCCTGCCCCTGACAGGCTCTTCTCAGCTCTGCTCTGGCCATCATCTTAGGCCTACCCCACCAAAAATAAAAGTCAGTGCTTATGCTGGGCAGGACTTTTTCTCTCTCTTGTAGAACAATCCCTCTCATAAAAATGGGCTGTGTTTATTCATATGCACCCATATAGACAGTATACATTTAATAGACATGATTAGAGATTGAACTGTAGTATAACTAAATTGGATTAAAATGGTTTCTGTAAGTATATGCAAGTATACCTCTATATAATACCTATAATATTGAATACCTGAATTGATTTAAATTGGTACTCTTCCTGTATATATTAGTTTTAAGTATAGATAATTTATATAGTATAATGTATTTATGTGGCAACAATATAAATATATAATTTACACAGGTATAGATATGTAGACATTTTTATTTGATCACATTTATAAGCATACGTGTGTGTGTGTGTGTGTGTGTGTGTGTGTGTGTGTAGAGAGAGAGAGAGAGAGAGGCAGGTATTATTAATTCCTCTATATGTCTGTCTGGTAGACTCTTAGACCACCAGTATTTTTGCTGGTCAAGTATTAAAACTGCAGTTCTTTTGCAGTCTAGCAGTACCATTCCCAACACCTAATTACTTGGGTTTGGGAGCTTATTCCACAGTAAATTTCCTCCAGACCAGTGCCATCCGGGGGACAGAGGCCACATGTTGGGGCAGCTAACCCTGCCCTGCTGCCCCTCCTCACAGGTCCCTCTGCAGTAGGATGCAGGTGGAAGAGAGTCCATCAGGAAGTGTCCCAGGGAGTATGGGCCCCAGTAGTGTGTGTCAGCACAGGAGGGCTCTGTTTCATGGTAGGGCAGCTTGTCTGTTGGGTTCATTCAGGAAGAGCTGAGCTATGTTGGGATGTGTGACTGCAGCAAGCCGTGGACACACCTTGTAAGGGAGCTGGCTTCTGCTTAAACACCTGGTGGTGATTCTCTGCTCTCCCTGGCACAGACATTACACTTTTACTGGTACAAATGATTGGAATCTGGTCTATACCCAAAACAGAACAGAAGTTCAGTGCACACAGACTGGTTTAAAGATAGCAGAACCTGGTTTAAGATTTGGCCCCCCTTCCCTCTACACTAAGGGGTGACTGTGTGTTCTGTTCACTACCAATCTAAACTACACTGCTTACAAAAAACCATGTAACTTAGATTGATTCTGTCTCAGGCTTTTTTAATGTCTATACCTAGCCTCTGTCTAGTATCAACGCTTGTATTTAGCTTCATTATGACATGGATCTTGAAATTAACTCAATGTTTCTGCATTTTATGGCTAACTTAAATTTTTCTTATAGACTTTGTGGACAAACATTTTAGGCTGTTTTTTTACAAACTGTTGGAAATTTATGGACAGTTGGCAACCCTGCTCCATGCCACCACATGGAGCTGGAAGCAGACAATACTGTGGAGGAAGGGAAGCAGGCTACAGCACCTAGAGATACAGTACAGCATATGCATTGCCCTTCAAGACTGAAGCAGAGGAACTTACTGCCCTGAAATGGACCTGTGCTTATCTGGCAAAATCTAACTCTTTCCCTGTCCTCCTATTGTCACTAATACTCTACTCAGTGTTAAATTGCAGGCATATTATCCCAGTCCCAATATCCCACTGAGTTCATTGTCTGGTCCCAATTTCCCCCATGACTCTTGATTTTTTTTTTTTTCTTTCTCCACAGTGAATCCCAGTCTCTTCACTCAGCCAGTCCCAGTACCCCTCCTCTTATTAGGGGTGTGCGAAGTAGGCCCTATTTGATTTCACCCAAATTAGGGACAGTGATTTGATTCATTGATTCAGATCACTGTCCCTGATTCGATTTGGCTGAATCTGAATCTGAAGATTCAATGCTGATTTGAATAATCAGCGATTTGGACATAGACACAGCTTTAAAAGTTTTTTCTACATACCTTGAGGTAGCAGGAGCAGCTTGTGATCACTGTGATGCTGGGGCGAATGGAGTGTCCCACAGGAGTGCAGGGGGTCCACTTCCAGGTCTGCCGGGGACCACGCGGTGGGGGGCCCCTATGGCCCAACAGTTTGGCGATTGGCCACAGAGGGACCCTGGGTGCCCTCCCAGATCCAGGAGGCACCATTTGCCAAGCCAGGGGGGGCCCCCAGTACACTCCCCAGTGGACCCAGATGTAGACCAGAAGTACTTCTGATCCACTTATGGGTCTGCTGCCGAGTGTGCTGGGGAGCCCCCCATGCTTCTGTGGGACACTCGATGCACCACAGCATCGCAGTGTTCACAAGCCCCTGCTACCTAGAGGTATATAGAAAAAACATGTCTGAATCTCTGAATCGTTGCAAATTTCTCCGAATCAATTCAGAGGGTTCCAATTTGATTCGGAGAGATTAAAGAGTCCTCTGATTCATTTCGGATTCAGAAATTCAGCCACTGAATCAGGCTGAATCTCCGCCGAATCGAATTGGGGACTGAAAATTTGCACAGCCCTATCTCCTATCTCCTTCTCTGATCCATCTCCCACCTTATTCCCTAGGCTCCTCATAGTTTCTCCCAGGCTCCTTGCCTCATTCTCTTTTCTCAGCAAGATCTAATTCTCCCACTACATCCAGTCTCCTTACAGGATCTGTGTGCTGTGTCCTCACTGCACCTACTATCTCCAAGTCTTCTTGTCTGGACAGTCCCAGACTTTCCTCTTCTCCAAACAACTTATCTGCTCTCTATGTCCCTCTCCCAACACACTCCCAGTGAGAAACCCCCAGGCAAAGCCAATATTCACATTGCCATCATTAGAAACTAAAGCCGGAGTTTGAGCAGCCTCAGATATAGACATAACGGGCATTTATACACATACTTTTTTCCAGCGACATGCTGGAGATCTGCCACTTTGAAGCAGACTCGATTAATCTGCACATGAGCTGAGGCGAACTGCACTGTGCCACATGCAGTTGTATAAGCAACAAAATGTGCGCCAGTGCGCAGAAAATGGCAGTGGTGTGCTTTTGAACTAAATCACCTCCTATGTGTTTTAGTTCAAAAGGATGCTGCTACCATTTTCTCAGCGCTGACGTGCATTTCACCACTTATACAGTTGTATGCGTCACAGCACCGAGCCCTTTTCAAAGCACCCGGTGCTGTGATGCATACATGTGTAAAAATGTCTGCTGATGTTCAGAACTCAAATATACAGGGGACTGTTTTTACAGTGTAATTGCAGCTAATAATTGATGTTTACAACCTCAAAGTAATAGAGTTTGTTCCTTGCCCTTCCCAGTCCTGTGCCTATGATCTAACTGGCTCACTCTGTTTCCCTGTCTATTGAATCTCAACCTGCATTCCTACCAATTCGATTTCTTTGTCCAGCCAATCCAGTCTTCCTCTCCCACTCTGTCACAGCTTCTCCTAGGCCCCTCAGAGAGACATCTGAATCTCACTACATATCATCTGCACCCTCATTCATCCTCTTTTCAGTACTTAGCTGAACATTCCAAAGCCTTGAGCATCTTCACAAAGCCATTGTTTTAAATTAAATAACCCTCTATTCATCATCCCTCAATTATGGAATTTCCACGTAAAACTATACCAAGCTAAGATCCATGTTGTACAATATTCAATTGTGAAGTAGTACAAAATGTAATTAAGGACCTGGCTTTACAGAAAAGGGATATGAAAGTAGCACCAATGAAAAGCTATATAACTTTCTGACATATTTTAAAAATAGTTTTCAGTAATGACTATGGAATGAGCAGAGCATGTGATGGTGTCCTTTTGCATAAATTTATTAGCATTCATGTGTGCTGATTTGTAGAAGTCATCATACTGTAGCTTCACCCTTTGTAAGTAAATTTCCCACCTCAATTGCATATTAAGAAAAGTTTTTAAAAGTGCCATCAGATGTGTGCACTCTTTCTCTCTCAAATGTGTGAATGTTTTTTCCTCTATATAAAATAATTTCATTCACCACTACTTTGGATCTTTTTGAGAATGCCTAGCAACACTCTAAAAGAAAGATATTATTTTCCACTGAAAATACAGTAATGTTAAGTTCATGAGGATGCTGGGGTTAACACCACTTCTGGGGGAAAAGTGATGGTATCATTAATGAGAACAAGTGATCAAAAGGCTTCTATTTTATAATTCACTTGAAAGACTTCCAGCCTTGCAGGGCTTACCAGGGTCATACTTTGTTTGTCACTAATTCAGCACCTTTGCGTTCTGTAGTGCTCTTTCATTCAAATGATGAAGTAGCTCAACCTTGTTTATTTTGTGAAACCAGATAAGCCTACAGTAGTAACATGATAATGCTGGAAGCTGAAAACCCTAGTAGCACTGGTTTAGGAACATTATCCAGTAATGTAACTGGGGTGGGGTAAGCAGGCAACAGCCCCAGGTGCCATCTATGAGGGATGCAGGAATACCCTCCACACCAGGCAGTATTTGCCACAGTAGTGAAAACAGTGCTTAGTCTTAGGGCCTTGTTATGCAATAAATTTAGGTTGCTTGTGGAGCTCTTAACCCCTGGAGTAGCTGAATGTTAATACCTTTTAAGTGGCTTAAAGCACTCAATATTTGGCATAAACTTATACCACGCTAGATAGAGCAGGATTATCTCCAATCTGCCTAATTTTGTTCCTGACCACTTTCCACAGCTATTCCACCCAAGTTGAAGTCCTCCAGTATCCCAGAATGCTCTGAAGTCTGTGGAGCCCAATCCTTTTTTCTCTGGAGCTCAGACAACGGCCACCATCCTGCATCCCACCAGCAGGGCACCGCCTGACTTCCCATGAGCCCAATTCTCTTTCCCCTGTAGCACCTGGTGGTTGCCTCCTACTGCTGCCTAGACTGTCTCTGCTCTCACCAGTGTGGCATAGTGGGCAGGGACCACCTGAGCTCCGGAGAAAACAGGATCGGGCCCCTTGGGGCTCTGGTCTTGCTGAAACTGATACAGCAGCTCCACACTGGGATCGGAGCTGCCGGGCTCTGCTCTCAGCATGAAACCACTGTGTCAGTTTCAGTGAGACCAGAGAGTCCCAGGGAAATTGCTTCCGCAGGTGTCTCTGGTTTCGATGTATTGGACATGGTGTTGGGTCTGCTCTCAGCCAGACAGGAGCAGTGACTCCATCCTGCTTCTAGTCCTGTTTGCTCACCAAGCCTCTAGTGGTAAGTCACAGCTGTGCAGGTGAAGGACAGTCAGAGCAGATTTTTCTCCTTACATTTTGACTGCTCCACTAAACTGAACAACATTAAGCCGATTAACATTTGCTTGGCTTCCAGTATAAAGTCTAACAAGGTCCTTAAGGTATGTCTATACTGCACTATGAGCATTTGTATGTATGTGTGTGCTTCAGTACTGCAAGGGTGTAGGTTGTAGCCGTGTTGGTCTAAGGACATAGGCAGACAAGGTTCCTTGGGTGAATTTGATATCTTTTATTAGACCAACCCAAATAGTTGGAGAATAGTTATTAACATAAGTTATAAGTTATTAACACCCCATAACAGAGCCATCATCATCCCTGGATCTTACAGCTGCACCTCCAGAAATGTAATATATCTCATCCAATGCACCAAATGCCCTGATGGAAAATAAGTAGGAGAGACCAAACAACAACTGCGCACCAGAATGAACGCACACCGGAAATCTATCAAAGACAGAAATACCCAATTACCAGTGGGGGCACATTTCTCACAGGAGGGCCACTCTCTCTCCAATCTCTCAGTCCTGATCCTCAAGGGAAACTTACACAATTCCCAGAGACGAGCCTATGACCTCCATTTCATCAATCTGCTGGATACTAGAGATCAGGGACTAAACATAGACATTGGATTTTTGATACATTATAATCTGCCTGGCAACTGCCTCCCCAGCCCAGCCTACTTTTCATTCCATCCAGGAAGAGCACACACCAACTGCTGCAGCTTCCTTAGCCTGACGAAGGGTTTTTGAACCCGAAAGCTTGCTTAATAACTATTCTTCAACCATTTGGATTGGTCTAATAAAAGATATCAAATTCACCCAAGGAACCTTGTCTGCTTCATTACTGGGCACTTTTAAAAGTGCCTGGCTCTACAGCACGTGCATTTGTATAAACAGTGAAATGTGCATCAGAACTGAGAAAATGGCAGCAGTGTGCTTTTGAATTAAAACACATCAAAGGTGTTTTAGTTCAAAAGTGCACTGCCACTGTTTTCTGTGCACTGGTGTGCGTTTCACCATTTATACAAATGTATGCAATGCAGTATTGGGTGCATCGGCTTTTGTGCTTCGCAGACTCGACTAATCAAGTCTGCTCCACCACACTGGATTTCCGGTGTGTCAAAGCAGACAAAGGTACGTGTATTAAATGCCTTATGGGACTGAAGCTTTTAGAGACATAGCAGAGTTACATTATTATCAGGGCCCCAATTTTAAAGTTAACTCCAACAGCATAAAGCTAATTCAGATAGTCTATGAAGAGCTTTATTTTGCCACAGGCCATGCATAGACGAAACAAGGGGTGTGTGCTCATGACACTTTAAAGCAGGCTAAATGCTTTTGTACCACCTTAATGGTGTCAGTGTTTTTCACACTTTGGCAGCATATTGTGCATTAATACCAGCTGCTGTAGGAAATTCGGCGGGGTTATGCACCTTAAATGACTTAGGGCACAGCAAACTAAAACCCCTCTGAGGAGTTTTAGTTTGCTGCCCCTACAACCACAAAACAAAGCACTGGGCTCTGTGCAGCTCCGTGGCTCTGCAGGAAGCCCTGCAGGTAGCCTGGGAGCAGCCTGGGAAAGCAGATTCCACTCAAGAAAAGCGGCAAGTCTGATCTTTTTTTTTCCCTCCCCTGGAGCCTGCCTGCCTGCCTAAGCTGTGCGGGGGCCTAATGCTTCCTTCTGCAGCTGCGGTGCCCCCTGGGACCACCTGAGCCAAGTGCCTGCGGGCAGGTGCTGCCACGGGTGGAGGGGGGGGTACCACTGCCACAGAGGGAAGCACCACCCCTCCCACCTACCCCCACGGCAGCCCAGGAACTGCTCCACCCACTAGCAGCTCACTCTCTGCTCCATTCTGGAGAGACAGTTAAGTCAGTGGGGTATGTGCACAACCCAGTTTAATTGGCCCTAAACTGAAGCGGTGTTTTTTAAAATCCACGACTTCAATTTAGGGCCCCCATTTTGTCTACACATGCCCACAGTTACCAGTTATCAGTACCAAGACAGCTAGTTTAAAACTTAAAACAAGACAGTTAGGGTATGTCTACATGAGCTGTAGTCGCACCTTAAGTTGCTGTGTAGACATACTTTTGTAGTTATGCCCTACCCATTGTTCTCCTTGGAAAATAAAATATTATTAATTAATATAAGGTCTATCCTTCATCTCCAGTTATCCAGGACACTTAGAGTATTCCTCTTAAATAAATTACTAGTCTCAGAGTAGTTTATTTTTCAGATCCAGGCTAGATGTTGCAGCCCATTCTGTCTCTGTTGAAACAGCAAATTAATGCAGGAGCAAAAATTAGAAAATGATACTGAGGCCTGTCTTCTAAATGGACCAAGCCCAAAATAATCTATTATTTTGGGGCTCCCCAACTGGTGCACTTCTGGGTTTGTTCTAAGCTTACAATGAATCCCAAAGCCCATAAAGAGACACTTGGTCTTCACTGTGGCAGTTGTGACCATCTTGCATTCTGCTTTTTAGGAGTTTATCTAGAGAGCAGAAGCTTAACAGAAGTTCCAGAGTTTTGGAACATCTTTCCAACAATATACCTTTCATTACCACCTTTGTTACAACAATACTTGTATAATGTTTTCATTTTAGATTTTTTATGCCTAGGGATGGGTATTCAATTTTTTTAAATAGATGTCAGCTACTCTCTATGGAGTAAGGATATTAGTCAATAGAATAGAATACTGGATTTTAGATATCATCATTCAATGATATCAATGAGTCCGTGGCTCGTGCCTCCATCCAGAAATCTGGGAACACTTAATTAATTACTAGGGTGTCCCAAATAAACAAAAAAACCCTCCTCGCAAGCAGTGTAACCAAAAAAACAGAATTAATACAGAAAACAGGAAAAAAAACAAACGCAATGTGAAATGCTACTAACTACATGCCATAGTCTATAGATCGCGCTGTAGCAGGGGCACCTGCTTGAGAGTGCGGGTCTTTCGGCAGTGCAAGGGGCACCTCGGTGTTCTTGCAGGGATAGTGGTGTGGCAATATTTGCTCCCACAGTGAGGCTGTACATGCGTGTGGGGACTGACTGCAGCTCCAGACAACATGTATGCACCCCACATTTCTGGGCTAGATTATATGGCCTACTGAAATGAAAACTGCAGGAATGCTCCAAAGGAACCAGGTTGATTAATGGTTACAGTTGGCTCAAAACTGGCAGGATTAGAAACACCCAGGTTCCAACCCTGTTTAAGCTGCCAGCCCTAAATCCTGGCCAGCAAACCCAAGGAACTAATACTTTTTCTTCCAGTATTAATCCCTTAAAACCTCAAAAAAGAAAAAGGGGAAGAAAAGGAAGAGAGAGGAGTTCCCAGCCACTGGGGCAATTTTCCCTCTCTCTCCCCTCTACCAGAGCTTCCCTTTTTGCTATCTGCAACTCCTTCTCCCTTTGAGGAGACTAAGCACATAGCCAAAACAAGAGGGGGGGCCATCTTGCCCGCATAAAAACGCAATATACAGCAACTAAATGTGTGTGTGAGTGTTACAAAAGTTAAATGTTTTAGTTTTCTCTCTTTCCTAGAGCCAAAATATATCATCAAATGCTAGCAAATGGCTATTCATTGATAGTCCAACTTGGGATGAGAATAGTCTCATATCCATTAATATTTAGCTGCCCTAGGCAGGAAGCATTTTCAAAAAATGCTAAGGGATGTTATCAAACTAAAGCAAGTTACTAAACTTGCCTTTACATAAAGAATCTGAAATGCTGGGAAAGGAAGTCTCTTTATTGCCGTAGATGGTTACCTCATCTACTGAATGGTGATGGGAGAGAAAGTAATTTAATTTGTTGCTATAGACTTGGATCCCACACAGCAATAAACAGACTAAAAAAATGGAGGGAAGTTGTATTTGAAGTCAGGTATAAACAATAGGATATGGATGTGTGATGCAGTAGTGGTTAATAGAGCTCCCATCCACATGCAGTGTCAGTAAAGACTTTCTGACACACTCTGTGAGCTGCAGATAAAACAGGATGTTGAGTGAAGTGGTTAAAATGTAGGCTATTTATATGTGGATTGTAAATTTTCATGGAACATGCTTCATTATTTTGCATGGTGGAAAAGGTCAGAAATAGTTTTTATATTATCTAAATGATAATAATATAAAAATAGGACTGGGAATTAGACTAACTTTGTTTTATTCCCAGTCCTGTCACTAAATTCTTCTGTGACTTCAGGTATATCATTTATTCTTAATATAGTTCAGCATTCCCTTTTTCCCCCCACCCCCACTTCTGGGTTTTTGAATGCTATCTTCTCTTTTTTTGCATTATATCTGTAAAATTGGATTGTAATCTTTTTGGTACTGAACCTCATCATTTACTTTTTGCAGTGAAACACCTCCTATACTTTCACTGTAAAGTTATGAATAAAGAGAAACCTGTGTAATATCTGAAGTTCAAGCTATTTATTGTGCCTTTAGGAAGGCTCAAGGAGAATGTTAAGGATTGTGGATACTGAAAATTCTCACTTCATAATACTACATTAGCTCTGTTTGTGTAGATAAATAGCTTGTTCTATGGTGTTTGGATAATCCTAATATGTCTTTTGATCTCAAACTGCTTTTTGCGGTCCATTGTTTTTTTTATTCATAGCCCAAGAGATTCCAGGGTCCAGGCTGATTGCCAGCCTGTTGCAGGAAGAAATCAGATGTCACTTAGCCAATTTCCTGATATTCATAAATATTAAACTGCTCTTTGAGCTAACTTCATGGACAAATACGAACTGCAAAATTGTGGACATTTCGTACAATTTATAAGCACAGACAAATGTTATCTCATCTTTTTTGCACATGCCAGGACTTCATCCTAACTTGGCAAAATTGGCAGCTGGTTCAGCATTTAAACAGTGAAAGAAACATACGTCTACTTTGCAATATCCTTTAAGCTGTATTAAGGTCCACAGACAATAGTTAAATACTCTAGGGGATATGTAATACTCATGTTTAGAGGGAAAGCATCAAATCTGGGAAACCCAACATTCTACTCTTTCTTTTCCCTTTATATCTGATTACAAAATCTTGACTCCTCCAGGTGAATTTACCCCTGAAATTATATATTCCATTTTATTTTTAAAAATAAAAAATAAGTACAAGAAATATAACTTATAAGCAGATCACTTAGAAAGATGCTGAAAATTCTGTGTTTGGCTAAATTTTGGAAAATGTCAGACGAAGTTCTTTGGGCAAATCTGACATCTTTTATTAGACCAACTAAATAATTTAGTTGGTCTAATAAAAGATGTCAGATTTACCCAAAAAACGTTGCCTATTAGACCAACATGGCTACAACCTACACCCCTGAAAAATGTCAGCCACTTTACCTAGAAAAAAGACCCAAACATTTTTATGGAGTTTAAAAAAAAAACAACAAAAACCAAAAAACCTTTCCTTGAATTTTTAATCATACAAAATTTTCGACTAGCTTTATTTATGATCAGCCCTAAAATACAAATCATTGTATCCAATCCAGGAGTCAGGAACGAATCTAAAATAGGAAAACAGTAGTCATGTCTAAGAGGAAATCAAATTAAAGTAAGAGAATTGTTTCTAGTTACGAGGCTTTGGAAAGTTACTGCAAATACTCGGGAGTGAAAATGTAATGATACTAGAATTTAGAAACAATTTAAAGAACTTAGAATATACTTTATAACTGTACTGTGTTAGCTTTCCCCTGGACCATCTCTCTAAATGTCATGCAACAGAACTGTTTCTAGAAACAATCTGTATACAACAAAAATATTCCTCTAAATCATTCTCTTATGATGGAAAACTGCCCCGTAGAGATCAAAATAAGTGTGTAACAAAAAAGAACTATAGAATAGAATATGATGATGGACAAAAAAGTATTGGACATCATGTTTAGCATACGTATGTTTAATACATAGGTTGGAATTCATTGGTAAATCCCCAGATAATCTGCAGCCAATGTAGGCACCCATCGATCCTCTGGATCATGGTGTATGCACAAAAGGTCTAGTCAGATGCCAAATGAACCTGCTTGTATGGAACCCTGTGACTATCATATCAAGACCTTCAACATGTATGCCTAGCCAAGAATACAGAGGAACAGAGGCTCCCCAAGACTTACCATCTCCCCTTTAGACCACTGAGACAGAATCCAAAGGCCAGACTGAGTCCAGACATTCAGTGCCTCAATGGTTGTAGCTTCTACCAGAGGGCAACAAATAAGAACTGCTGCTGACTGCCTAACACCTCAGTGAAGGCATGTTTCTGTCAGGGTGATATCCCTTATCCTTTCTTCAGGGATTACCCACAAGGCAGTGGGAGCTAGGGTTTGGAGGCACCCCCAATATTGGAGGTTGCAACATTGTGGTATTTTATAGGAGCTATCCCGCCATGAGTATCTCCACAACATTGCCATGAGGCCCTCAAATTGGAAGAAGTTTACGATCATACCCAGGACCATGTGGCCAATGTAATGGAGAAACTAATAGTGGGTCGGTTACAGTAAATGCAATAGGTAAGTCTATAACACGAAGAGCTGTTAGAGCTTAATCCACTGCCATCTATCTTTATTTGGCTAACCCTCTCAAACAAATATCATAGTGGTTGAAGATGAGCAAAAGCAATCATCTTTTATACTACTTTTAAGGATTAATTATGACCAAACTAAAATTATGGAGAACTGATCATTGACAATTAGTGTTGAGGAAATCTGAAATGGATTTGGTTAAATGGTCAAAAGGCTAATTCTACAATTTTCAGCAACTTTGAAATGGTTCTCTCTGGATCTTGTCCTTCTTCTCTTGGTTTAGAGACCTTTTTAAAAAAAAAAATAGATTTTCCCTTTTGTGAGCAGGGTGAGCAGGCAGAGTTGGATCCGGAAGTTGTGGGGGGGGGGGGGGGGGCATGCAGTTATGCAGTTGCATCCTCCTTTCACAGTGTAGGTCACATGCTGTTGGCTCTAGTTCCCAGTGGCTCAAATATCTGGGTCCCCAGTGGAGTCCAAGGCATGGCAGGGGCCCTGGGCTGGTGTGGGATTCTTGGGGGATCCAAGAAGGAAGCAGTTAAGGAAGCAAGGAACCACCTGGCACTGCTGCTGTCCCTGGCTGACCAAGTTGAGGGAAGCCCCCAGTCTACTAGCCCCAATCTAGCTAGGACTACAGGCTAGATAAAGGAAGGAAGGGTGCCAAGGGTGCAGTGGGCAAGTACCTGCTCTCTTTGCCTTCACCATGTTTCCCCCACCAACCCACGGTCTCCAGCTGCAGGGAGCAGCCATGTGTTGGGGCAAGCCTGGGCTGGGGATGGCAGCATCATAGGTGGTCTCCACTTCTAGTTCCAGCTTCTGACCAGTAGGGAATACCTGAGGAGGGCTGGGAAGGGATCAGGAGCTCCTGGAGGGGGCTTCCCCTGCTGTCCATGGCTGAACCCAGCACCCCATGCTACTGCTCACAGAATCGCTCGGGGCCAGAGCGAGCCCTAGGGCTGGGGACACCAGTGGCAGCAGGCAGCTCCCCCTTGTTGTACCCAGAGGAAAACTCTGCTGGAGTGGAGGAAGGGGCAATAGAAGTGGAGGGGAAGTACATGAGCTAAAGGCAGGGACAGACAATTATTTCAGGCAGAGGGCTGCTTAATGAGGTTCGGTGAGTGGTCGATGGCCACATGGGTAGCCCCACCCCTTGACATTTGCCCCGCCTCATGGTCACTAGGGTGGGACTGAAATTCCCACCCCTAACCTTTGCCACCAGAAGTCCCTCCCCTTACCCCCTGGAAATACTCCTTTGGGGGTGGGGAGGGGTTTGCCATCTCAGAACCTGAAAAAACCAAATCATACACTAAAGGTCAAACACCTATAACATATTTTAATTTTACTACTAATTTTTTTGTCATGATTTGTGTTGATGTACTGTATATAGAAGTGATTGCATAATAACTAAAAAATAAATTCTTAGTCTTTTATATTGTGTGGTTGGGGTCTGTGTGTGTCTGGTAAGTGTGTGTGGTGGGGGAGTGTATATGTGTGGTGCAGTGTGGGGCTGTGGGATGGTGTGGAGGGAGATTGTGAGGGGGTGTGGCTGTGTAGGGACATAGGGTATGTGGGGGATTGTATGGTGTTTGTGGGATCTGGATGTGTGGCTCTGGAACACACTGCCCTCTCCTTCAGTCAATGGAGGCAACACTGGTGTGTGTGTGTGGTGTTTGTGGGGTATGAGGAAGGGTGGGAGGGGTGTGGGGACTCCCCCTCCCCCCAATGGTGCAGCAGCAGGTGCCTGGCTCTGGCCAGTGCTGCACATCACAGCAAGGAGCGCAGCCTCCACTGGGCCATCTTTATCACTGAGGCCCCCCAGCACTCACATGGCAGGGGAGGGAAGCCCCAGGCACTGAAGCCAGCTGCCTTCCCTACCCAGCTGGCTCTAGTGCCTGGGGCTTCCATCCTGTGCCAGGGGCTTCCCTCCTGTGCCACGCAAATGTGGGGAATGCTGGTGATACAGACAGACCACCATGGGCTGTGTTCTTTGCTGTGATGTGCAGCACTGGCTGGAGCCAGTAGCCAAGCACCAGCACTGAGCACAAGTACCCCCCCTGCTGCTGCTGCTGCCCGTGCTGCCTGCCAGGGCTGTGCACCATGGGAGGAGTGTGTAGGGGGGGGTCCCCACATCCCCTCCCCCTTCCCCTCTTCCACACCCTGCCCAACCAAGCTCCGCACTGCCTGTGCCCCCAGGCATGGGATCCACACTGCCACCAGCCCCAGCCCCATGCTCCCTGCCTTCTCCCCTCCACTGCTTCCCTACCTAGTGCTGGGTGGGAGTGGGATGCCAGGGAAACCTGCAGCAGCAGACCCACCTGGTGCTAGTGTGGCTGGGTCCTTCTGCCCATGAGGGTGGGAGTGTGAAGCATAATAGGGTATGTTGGGGGCGGATGTAGGTGCCCCACTTCCACCCTCGCAGGTGGAAGGCCTGGGCAGTACACAATTTGTTGGGGGGTGCCACAGGTGGATGAAAGTGTCTGGTGGGCCAGATATTTTGCTCCTGGCTAAAGAAGTGTGGGTGCAGAGAGCTGGAGTAAACAAGGGATCCTCACCTGCTTCAGGGGTTCAAAACAAAACCCAGCAGCTGTTGTCATGGCATGTTCTGCCTGCAGGGATGAGGAGGCTGCAGCTACCCCTGCAATGGCAGTCGCATCTCCTAGACCCCTTTTTGAATTGCTAAATCTGCCCTCATAAGCTGGTCTAGCTAGTAACCTGTTCACTAGCCTCTGGTTTCAATGTTTAAAAGTAATGGGTGAAGATCTGGTATCTGACTGAACAAGTTGTAATTGCATCCATGATGTAATGCAAAGATTTCATAGACATTAGGGCTGGAAGGGACCTCGGAAGATCATCAAGTCCAGCCCCCTGCCTATAGGGCAGGAAGTCAGCTGGTGTCATAGGATCCCAGCAAGATAAGCATCCAATTTGCTCTTGAAGGTGTTCAATGTAGGTGCTTGAACCACCTCTGGTGGCAGGCTGTTCCCGACCTTGGGGGCTCAGACAGTAAAGAAATTCTTCCTTATGTCAAGCCTGAAACAGTCTTGTAGTAGTTTATGACCGTTCGACCTAGTCGTCACCCCTTGGGGCGCTCTGGTGAACAAACGTTCCCCCAGATACTGGTGGTCACCCCTGATAAACTTATAGGTGGCCATCAGATCACCCCTGAGCCTGCGCTTTTCCAGGCTAAAGAGCCCCATGTCTCTCAGTCTGTCATCGTAGGGTCTGCTTCCCTGACCTCTGATCATGCGCGTGGCTCTTCTCTGGATTCTCTCAAGCTTCTCCACATCCTTTTTGAATTGTGGAGCCCAAAACTGGACGCAGTACTCCAGCTGCAGCCTCACCAAGGCCGAGTACAAGGGGAAGATACAGTTTCATTGCCCTGTGAATTTCTCTGAAAGAGAGCTGTAACCATAGGTAATCCTGAGAAAAAGTCACACTTTTTCAGAATAAACCTACTTTCTACCTGCTGACACAGGAGCGGAGGGTGGTTTTAAGCTGTAGTTACAGACATCTGGTCTGCTGGTGAAGGTTGCTCAAGGAAAATGCCCACCCTCTTCTTGCCCACTGCAGCTTACTATTGGGGATGTACACAGATTCCCCAAAAAGAGGGGAAGCTTCAGGTACTTTGTGTCTTTGGTGCCCATCACCTTGAAGTGCTGAAACCTGCCCCTCTAACAAGAAAGTATAAATTGGTTCTTTGGTAGAAGTCAAGTCTAAACACCTGCTAGCTAAAATGCAAAGAATCCAGATACCCAGCAAGTTAAGAAAGCAGGTAGGTTCAAGCTACCTTATCAAATATCTGAACTAGAACTGCAGAATTCTGGCAACTACCACCTTTTCATTAACCAGCTTGATGAGTGAAGCAGTCCATCAGTGGAGGAAGATCTCACAAGCTAATAAACAACTACTTTGCCAGCTAACATTCAGTTTTGAAAGCAATTAACTATACAGAACCTGATTGCATCCATCTTGTAATTTCCTCTGGACTCACAAATAATAACAGAAAGCAAAACCAAAAATAGCCCTCTGCCCATAAACTGCAGCATGTGTGGAATTTCATGTGAATTAAATGGTATCCAGGCTGTAGCCATATTGGTCTAGTGGGTTAAATGCAATTCTTCCAAACATTATTGTCGCAGGGCACCTTGGTGCCCCTGCTCCTAGAAAGGAGAAACTGCCAGGGAGCGAGTGAGCGCGCCCTGGCCTGACATAACGAGCCCAGCTGAGGCTTGCTCAGGTAATGAGCGCAGCTGCGGGTTCCCGGAGCAACCAAGGGGAACCAGCTGCCTGTAGGAGGCAGGGCCTGGCCCTTATAAAGCTCAGGGCTGAGGCCAGGCTGGCAGTTCTCTGCCAGCAGCCAGAGAGGCAGGAGCTCCCTCAGCTGAGATATGGGAAGGAGCCTGAGTTGCTAGTACAGCTCATGATAGCCCTGGAGGCTCGAGCTATGATAATGAGTTATGGCCATGCGGCTTGTGGTTGTGTTACAGCCAGGAGGCTTGTGTTTGTTTGGCTCTGTATATTACACCCGGAGGCTTGGGTGAGGCTGTAGGGGTTGGAGGAGGCCTCAATCACAGGGACCCCAGAGAGTGTGGGGTGCCCTTGCGCCAAGAGGGCGCATTATTTTCATAGCGCCAGGGAAGGCGCAGCTCGCACACCAGTGCGTGAGCAACTGGTGGTGAGGCATGTGGCCAGTGGGTCGCAGGCTCAACCCGTAGGTTGCGGACGGGGACCTAGACCCCGGATTGCGTGTGGGGGAACGTAGACCCCGGCCCCAGGAAAGGGGCGGTATTATTAAGTAGCCCAGAGTGGGCACGGCGGGCCCCAAAGAGGGGGAGCGCCATACTGAGGAGCCCTAGAGAGAGGGGCAATTACCGAGAAGCCCGAGACGGGCATAGTGAGCCCGGCCGCAGGCTAGTGCGGTAACACCCCTCAGACCGAGGTAGGGCGCTGTGGTTGCCCCGGGAAGACAGGGAGTAGCAGCGCGGTGAGCCAGGGTCAGAGAGGGTGCCCGTGCGGTTGGTCCATAGGACCAGAGGCCCGCTAGAGGGTCCCTGAGTGGAACCACACCAGCAGGGGAGGCCCAGAGTGGGCAAGACGAAAGTTCCAGTAAGAGGCTGGGCATGAGAGAGGGAGCGCAGAGTGGGCCACATTAGAGAGGAGGCCCGGGAAGCGGGCGTACAGACTGGACAACGTCTATTACATCTGCGAGGCTTGGGGCGTGGTATCAGGGGAGGTAGGAGCCACGCATAGCCCATAAGGCTAGGGTGTCCGGGGAACACCCACCATATCGGGAGACCCCCAGGGGGTCCGGAAGAACCACGGGGACAGAGGTCCCGAGTATCCGTGCCCAGGGAAGACACAAGGCAGCCTCCCAACATTATAGTTGCCATCAAAGATGTGGCGGGCGAGAATTAGAGGGTGTCTTGGGCCGGCCTGACACGGAGCGAGGGACCTCAAGGAGATCACGGCCCTCCATGGGGAGCCCGCCATGACAATTATCTATGCGAATAATGAGGGGGTGGAGGTAAAAAATAAAAAAACCCCAAAAGATGCGATGACCGCGGAAACTACTGCCTCCCAGTCTAATTATACTGTACATATTTATGCTGGATTCTTATTATAGCTGTGCCATTTATGATGCTGCAATTAAGGTTGCATCAGTGTTCCCATTATGACTTAGCTTTAAAAATTTACTCTAGACTGAAACTTGACATATAGGAGTAAATATTCAGCATATGCAACACACAGGAAATTAACCATGCTATTCTCATTAAAGTCAGCAGGAGGTTCACAGTTAATTCTTTCTATTGTGCTGAATATTTTCTTGTGAAGCCTTAAGCTAGGAACAATCATGCATTTATTTTTAGTAACATAATGTAAAAAAAAAAGAAGAGGATGGACTAAGGGTCACACTCTTTTTCTACTTCTTGTATGTAGAATCTAGTTGTTCCTGTGTTGTTGCTAGAAAAAATAAGGACAAAGTGAAAACTGTGATACATTTCATTGCATCAAAAGCTTTTTAGGCCATTGATGAACTCTGATGCATGAGCATCTAGAAAAGGAAAGGAAGGAAAAATGGGGCCGGGGGGGGAACACAACTATGTCTTAACCATTTGGGTCATTCTGCCATTTTCCAAAGTCTGGAGCTGTTATCTAGGGTGATTTTTCTCTTTGGGTCCTATGTCCCCTCTAAGTTTTCTTCCCTATATAGAAAAAATCTTTTAATGTTAACATCACTACCTTCATTCAGAGCATTTCAACTCCCCTCTGCCAATGGGGAATGCCATGCCATAGGCTGTGATATTGCTCTTCTGTGTCAATCGTGTGACATTCCACAGAGGATGGCAGAACACTGGTCAGACAAGAGAGATGACCCAAGTCTATGGTGTCTGGTAAATGGTGCAATTTCATCATTCCCATCCCTGGTTTTGAGTCAGGGTCACAAAAGGTGTGAAGACAGAAAGCTATAAGTGTTATAGAGGGAAGTGAGGAAAGAAAAGAATGGGCTTTATAATAACAACAGATGCATATTATTGTCTGTTTAGGTAGGTAGGAGAACAAACAGCTATTGTTACTGGCATTCAGTATGATGAAGGAAATCTCCTATGATGACATCTTCTAGAAGCTCTCTTCCTGGTAAAACAAAACAACCCAGCCCCTTTCACTGAAAACTGTTACTTTGGGAAGAGACAACCCCAGGGTTTCCACCCTGTCCACCCAAGAAATATACCCCCACAATATACCTCCCCAAAAAGGAAGCAAAATCCCCAAACCACCTCCCTGAATCCTGTTCCTGCCGAGATACAAAGCATTTCTTCCTCTTCACCTACTGTTCCTATGTGAAAGGCAAGAAGGGCTGGAAAAGAAGCAAGGAAAGGCATTTTGTGTCTGAGAGTTTTTCTAGGATCTTTCCCAACTATAAATTTGGTTCGATAAAAGATATTACCTCACCTCATGAATCTTACTTCTCATGTATTCCTTAGAATAGACCATCACAGCTACAATAATAGCTCTACAACACTACTAATGATGAGAAAGGAGCAAAGTCTTTTCTCAACAGGTAACATTAAGTGCAAAAATACCAATGTGCTCTTGGAGCACTAGCAATAATGCTAAGGCCCTCACATTAAAATAAATTTGAACTGCATAATGTAATCTCAAGCAATATTTTAGGTCTTGGGCAATGCTTGATTGTTGTTGCCCTTGGAGCAAGTGTATGTTTTGGTCTGACTGTCCATACCTCTAGAGAGGTATAAACTATGGAAATTTCTCTCTCTAAATTTCACGTGAATGTTTCTGGGGCAATTTCACACTCCTCAGCCTATCCATGAAACTGAGCAAAATAGTTATTTATCCTCCAGTCAAAAATAATTTCTTTTACCTTTTTGGTAATTTTAAAGCATGTTTTAAGGCAGGATATTAACTGCAGAGGATATTCACAATATTGTTAAAACCAGTAAGCATTATTATTTGTATTCTACCTATTCACTCCCTACAGACATATTTGCAGGACATGTGGTCAATAGGAAATGTCTGAGGCCAGCAGGAGATTTGAGGTTAATGTGCTGTTATGAGCCTAATATCCTCTCCCTAATCTTGTACTTAAGAAAATGAGTTAAACATAAGAAAATATATGTACAAAGGTCTTCAATTTTTACTTATACTTGCCTAAGAATAGTTTCCCTAATTGTTTGCTTACATAAGGTGAAAAGAAAGTCTCCCATAATAAAAAGGAATCATTTATCCCCTAAGGAAAACAAACAGTGGGCGTTTAATATACAATCAGATAAGAGATTAGTTTAGGAAGCCATTCTTTAATTAGAGTTGCTTAGGTCTGAATGTCCCCAGTCTTCCTACCTCCTCCCTACACTTATGGTTTAAGCATAGGCACATTCATAATGCTCAAAAGCTTGCTGTGATTTGACATTGCTCCTACAATCATTCCCTCAAGGCAGCAATAATGTCTGAAAATGAATGCATTTTTCAGATATAATTTCTAGCAATAACTAGTACATTATGAGTAGATGAAGAAACTACTAATAAAATATTTGTTCTTCTTATGACTGATGAATCCTTCCATGTTTGGAGGAGCCATAGTACCAGTGATCACATGTTTCTTTGCAATACAATTCTGGATTTCAGTTTAAACCAGAAACAATCAATAAAAAAATTAAATGGTTCCATCCTCAATTCAGTCAAACTAAGAGGCTGGCCCATTATTATAATGTAAACTTTTAAATGATATATATTTTTTAAAGTTTGAAAAAAAATAAAAAGTTTTGTTTAATGGGTTTTCAATATATTCACACTTTACATATGCTGGCTACTGGAATAGACTCCAGTTATGGCAGTTGATAGTCAACACTTGCTGCTCAAGTTCTCTATGGTTCAGTTTTTGGTTTTGCATATCAGCAGTGTACCAAGTGACCATTTTTGAGTGGGAATATTGAATGCAAAATATAAATAAGATTGTTTACAAGAATTGTTCCAAGTAATCTGCAGGTTTCTTACTTCATTACTAATGTAACAACTGTCTTTCTGCAAGTACTTTCAGAGTCACAATGTTGCTTATTGTAACAGGATTTCATCTGAGCCCAAAGTTAGCAGTTTCAGAATCAGAAAAAAAGACCTGGTATCTCTGTCCATATCAACTTTCTGTATTATAGGCATGTAATATAACCTGTAGTGTCACAGAAACATGCTAGTACTGTGCTACCTGCTTGATACACTGTTTGTCATTGGGTAGAAATGTATGATCACATGAGTCCCCCTTTCTATATGGCAACTGATGCAGAAACAATCTGTCAGGGGCTGTCATTGAGGATCAATGCTAAATGTTACCCAGCAGGATGCTGCTGTATCTCAGTGGGTGTCCTTCTACTGTGCTTTGATTATCTTTGTTAAAGAAAAACATAGTTGTGCTTACACAGTATTCATATTTCATCCCTTCTGTGGAAGACATGTCATACCCTCATAATTTGTACCCATTCCTTTTTTAAATGAGATCTGTAGTATAAAAACATATACACCAGCATTTTCAAAGATTCTTTTAGTGTAATCAGATTATAAAAGGGTTATGTGACAGTTTGTCTGTGCTTCTGATTGTGTGGCTTAAAGACTGATTAAATCTTTAAAGAGAAGCTGACTGAACATCTGCAGAATTTAGAGTCTGATGGAAATCATGGTTCAAAATTGTTGTTTTGGACTAGATCCAGGGCCGAGGAGACACTTTAGCATATACAAAGGTAATAGGGGAGAGATATTGTATTTTTCTTGTCTGTTGTAGCCCATATAGGCTGCATATCTCAAAGTCCAAAGGAAAAAATATTATCTAATTACTTGAATCGTTAATTTACCCAGGTTTATATTAAACCAATTGGTGTTGGGAATAGGAAAGATGGTGGGTCTTTTGGTAGATTTTTATATTATTTGGAGACAGCAAGTTTATAGGTAATCATCTGAGTGTTATATATTGTGAGAGGAAAAACTATGGGCATTATTTTGAGCATCCAGCTGTTGCATTGATTTAAAAACTCCTTCAGAATGCTGCAAGATGAACATTTTGGAAAGAGTGCTTGTTTTTCTTCCTCTTTGAAAAAGCAAATTGCTCAATGAATTATTCTTGTCTCTTACCATTTGCCTTTTTCAAAATAGCGTTTTAACACTGATCTTGTGTTAACAAACTTGCAGGCATGAACGAATACATACTAGAAGACCTTACCGTGTAGATGCAGCTGACAAATACTCTTTGGATGATGATCTGGTGAACCTAGAGGTTCTGGATGAGGTACTGTACAATCTGGGTAGCACTTCCTCACCCTTGACGATTATAACCTATGTTTTGCTTGCTTCTGCCTTCTACATTTTCTTCTAACAATGTAATCATGTGATAAAATTGATTGTTCATTGTCTGGGCAGAAAGGAATAATTATGTGACACAATTCAGATCTGCTGTCACGTGCAGTTTTATTTTGTGTAGATATATAAGCAGTATCAGCACCTCTTCTCCTATGGACAAATTGATTTTATTAATTTAAATTATTTTCTGTGTTTGTTAAATCTAAAGGTTAGCCTTGAACATCAGCCAGGAAAATAGGCATATTTCTTTTAAGTTGGTTTTATTGTACTATTTTAGAGATATGAAACTGTGAAAAAATTGGTTTGGTTTTATGAGGTCAGTGTTTGACATAACTGACAATGTTTAAGATAATCAATTATTCTGTGTTCACAGTATATTTACAGTGAATGTTATGATCAAAAAACGTATTGCTTTACTATCAAACTTCTTATAATCTTCTTAGGATACAATTATCCATCAACTACAGAAGCGCTATGCTGACTTACAAATTTATACTTATGTTGGAGACATTTTAATAGCTTTAAACCCGTTCCAGAATCTCAGCATATATTCTCCACAGGTAAGAGGAACTCCAGTATAGAGAATGTACCTTTTATAAACTGTTGTTAATGAAATAAAGGATACACACAAAAGAGAGGCCCATGCTATGATTAGGAATTGTGCTCACTGAAAACCATACAAATACATTTTAAATTAGATTTTGTCCCAATATAGTACATTACTTTTTCTCTTTAATCTATGATCATTTCTATACAGTTTAATTATATGATGGCTGTCACATAAACATAAGGTAGTATCCAAGTACCTGGCAACATCATCCCTGTGAGGTCAGGAAGTGTTATTATCCCTACTGAATAACTGAGGTTCAAAGAGATTCCCATTGAGGTCAGATGTCAAAATATCTCCGTGGCTATGACCTTAAATCAATTCAATGGCAGAGCAGAGCACTGAACCTATGTCTCCATTTCCTAGGCTAGCACAAACCACTAGATGTGTGCATGTTGCACAGGCTTTTTTGTAGAACTGTCGTGGAAACACACGCAGCATACTTTTGGGTCAGGTCAGCAGAAGCTTTTATTCAAAAGAAACTACAGCTGTAGGGGGGATTCCAAAGTGACATGGATTTCCCAAGCACTTGGAAGGGGTCCCCCCCCCCCCCCAGAGCAAAATCAGGAGGCTTATATACTTTTTAACAGTTGCTTACAACTCACGTGATCATATAGTGAAATTAGCATGAAAAGCGGCTATAATATTACTTCATTATTTCTTTGCTGTAATCAGGATGGGAACTAATGGAGGAGGCGAGGTTAGTTCACAAACCTCCTTCTTGCACCTGGAAATCAGATTTGTACATACTTTTTTGCTATCTTCAAGGCCGCGGTGAGCGAAGCAGTTACAGAGGAGTTACAAAGAACAAACACTTTCTCTTATCTGTTCTACTATACAGAGCCAGCAATTCTCCACAAAGCGGTTATGTCATCTTATAACTAAAATAATCAAAGTTTAAGGCATATATTTTTTCTGATTCCACAGTCCCCCCTTTGAGACTATTTAGTCTCACTTTAGCCTTAAACTTCCATTCTCATGAGCCCCTCTATTTCATCATGCAGCCTTTTATGTTTTTTTTTAATCTGCTCACACTTTTGTAACACCATTATTCTAGACTCTGCTGTGGGTTTTCTTGCCTTGCTAAAGCTTTTCCTGCTGGCTTTCACACAGCAGAGGATCAGTTGCACTAAGACATAAAACATTATCAGAACTATCAAGACAAACAATATTCCATACAGGATTTTCTTGCCAAGGGCCCCGAAATCTGGGAGCCAGGAGGTTAGCCAAGACCACATTTCTTCTAGACCCCAGTCAGTATTTTCTGAGGCCACTTGATGTAAGACCCTTAACTGATTTCGGATTTTGCGAATGTCAGTTTCGATTCGCATGTCCTGATTGACATAGACACAACAGGTGGAGTTGATTAAGGCACATACTCCTCCCTGGGATACCAATAGGTAATCTAGGGCTATGCGGTGTTGTATAGTTACTTGTGAGATCTGGGAGATCTCTTCTTGCAGAGCCTGAATTGCATCCGCAGTGGCATTTCCCATAACCCCCATTGTGGCTGAAATGTTAATTATGGCTAGTTTCAATTTTCTTGTTCCAAGCCACGGTATGAAGGTTCTCACAAATTGATGGAACCCTGTGTTTCTGGTAGCTAAGGGGTTAACCGCCCTTTTCATGTGATGGTTGAAATTTTTTACTTGTTCCAGATATATTGCACTATGCATTTCGAAACCAGGGATAACACGTCCAAGAGTGCATGTCCCCACCCAATTCCAGGGCAAGATTTTATGACCCCTGTTTCCGCAGAGCCAGTAAAGGCCTGGGGCAGAAAGGGTACTCAAATCTCGACAGGTGTTGTGCCATATCCGGCACTTTTGATTGATATGCATCGTATAGGACAGACCACGTTCAGCTGCTATCCTGCTGGACCGAGATATATTATAAGAAGTAAAATTGGAGTCAATGTAAAATTCCGATCTGTTTGCAATGAGAGCAACATGAGGTTCCTTAGAAAAGTTGTAGACCATGAATCCTGTACAATTGAGAGAAGGTACGTTACCCAACAGGATTCCACTGGTGCTACTAGGGCTATAATCTAGAGTAGTTAGGCAATGAGGGTAGTGTCCTACAGGTGTGGCTTTATTATAAGCTCCGGTGTTGTTGGATCTGTAACAGAAAGGTGCCTTTACTCTTGGGGAGATTATCCAGTTAGCAGGGGCGGCCCTCCATTCTTTAGGAGCGGACCGATGGGCAGCTAACGAGTAGTGTCTAACGAAGCTGCCGTTTATTGTTCCCCATTGCTGGAGGGATATTGGTACTCCGATCATTGGGATTCCTTGGTGTAGGTGCGCTGGGCTGTGAGAGCATATCCAGCAGTCACTTTTATTTCCAGCTTGAGCCACCGTACGGGAGATCTGCAAGTACAAATTTTTCTCCCACCCCCTTTGGGTGATACTGAGATACCTAAGTGTGATATGTAAGGATATCAGTGCCATTTTTAGATATAGGTGGGACAAAGAATCTTAACAACAAACATAACCAGCACCAGTAAGAAAAAGAACACTACCAGCCAAACCCAGGATGGCAGCCAAAGTCTTTCTTCGTCCTCTGGGCTCAAGTTACCTAAAGGACTGATAATGTCGGCTCTTGGTCTTGATCGAGGTGGTGATCTTCCGAATGGGAGCATTCACTTTCTTCGAGGCCGAAGATGATATCTTCGTTCTTCAACTGATTAATCCAGCTGGGCTAAGGTGTTGGGTTCAGGGGAGAGGTTACTAGCACTTGCACCCTGATGCTCCTCACTTGCCTGAGTGAGGTCCTGAGGGTCTTTGTCCTTGGCCTCAGGGAAAGATCCCAACCTTGGTTGGAATACAGCTGCTTCAGGGTCCAATGGAGGTGATACCTTCTTGCAGTGCGAGGCGTGAGTTCACGTTTGGTGACCTTGGCAACGAACAGCAGAATTAGTGGTCAGAAGTACCTGGAAAGGTCCTTTCCATCTGGGTTGAAGTGCGTTTTTCCGTTGATAGACCTTTACGTAGATCCAATCCCCTGGTTCGAGGTTGTGACAGGGAACATCTGGTGGTTGAGGTAAGGCTTCTTGGACCTGTGAATGAACAGACCTGGCATACTTCATTAATGCCTTGCAATAATTTAGTATAGTTTCATCAGTTAATTGTAGGTCTGTTTGGTGTGGGGCAACAGGCGGTGTAGCTGGCATCCTCATGGGTCGTGCCATGAGTATTTCATAAGGGGTTAGGCCATGTTTTCTGTTAACAGTGTTTCTAATGTGCATAAGAGCAATGGGCAGCGCATCAGGCCATTTGAGGCCTGTTTCAGCACAAATCTTCGAAATGCGCATTTTTAAATCAGAGTTTTTACGTTCTACAGCACCACTTGATTGTGGATGATAACTACAGTGTAGGTGTTGCTGTATGTTAAGTGCTTGGCAGATGTTTTTTATTATCTGTCCTGTGAAATGGGTGCCGCGGTCACTATCTATTGTGAGGGGCAATCCAAATCTAGGGATGAATTCTTTGAGCAATTTCTTTGCTACAGTGATGGAATCAGCATGTACGCATGGGTAGGCTTTCACCCATCCAGAGAACACATCAATAATAACAAGAATGTACTCATAAGAACAGCACTTAGGTAGCTGCACAAAATCAATTTGCAGATTTACAAATGGTCCCCATGGAGGGGGATGGGCTGCGGGTGTCGTTTTTACCCATTGCCCAATGTTGTGAGCTAAGCAGATGGGACAGGAGCTACAGTACTGTTGTGCCATGGAAGGAAAATTTGGGGCAAACCAGTTTCTTTGTACTGTAGCAATCATCCCCCCTTTGCTCGTATGGGCCACAGAGTGGGTTAAACAAGCAAGATGTGGCAAAAGCTCTCTAGGCGCCACCAGGCGGCCGTCCGGGGCGCGCCAGAGAGAGTCAGGGTGCAGTGAACATCCTGCACGCAGCCAGTCATTTATTTCCTTTTTTGGGGCCTGATTTTGAAGAAGGGCCAGACTTGAAAGGCTAGCCAAAGGAGACTGGTCTGCTGAAAAACAAACAAAAACAGAGTTAGGAGCCTGTGGGCCAGAAAGGGCCACATTTCTGGCAGAACGGTCTGCCAGATCATTTCCTCGTGTGACATCATCAAAGGGTTTCTCATGAGCTTTACATTTAACAATAGCAATAGCAAGAGGCAATTGAACAGCTTCTAAGAGCGCTTTTACATAACAACCATGACTGATTTGGGTCCCTGATGAAGTGAGGAACCCTCTTTGTTTCCAGATTTGTCCAAAATCATGAACAACACCAAAAGCATATTTAGAGTCAGTATAAATGGTTGTGGTTTGATTTTTTGCAAGAATGCAAGCACGTGTTAAAGCAATGAGTTCAGCAACTTGAGCAGAACAAGCTTGGGGTAAAGAATAGGCTTCCAAAACAGCATACTGAGTGCATACTGCATATCTCGCAACTAATTTGCCTGCATCATTTCTAAGACAGGAACCATCAACAAACAAAACAAGGTCAGAGTTCGGGATAGGAATGTCCTTGAGGTCAGTTCAAGGGGTTAACAATTGAGTTGTGATAGACAGGCAATCATGATGCTCACCATCAGAGGCAATAGGCAGAAGTGACGCAGGATTCAGAATTGAACAGCGATTTAAGGTTACATTTGCAGCTGACAGTAGAAGTTTCTCATAGTTAGTAAGACGGGAATTGGAAATGTGCTGAGTTTTGCCCTTGAGCAGAAGGGCCATCACAGCATGTGGAACTGCAATGGTTAAAGAGTATCCCAAAACTAGAGAATCTGCCTTTTCAACCAACAAGGCAGCAGCTGCAACTGAACGGAGGCAAGGAGGAAGTCCCGCAGCTACGGGATCAAGGGCAGAGCTGTAATATGCAATTGGATGATGCTTTTCACCATGCAGCTGAGTGAGTACTCCTAAAGCGATTCCTTCCCGTTCATGACAAAACAAGGTAAAGGGTTTCTTATAATTAGGAAGTCCAAGAGCGGGAGCAAGAGTGAGGGCTTGCTTAAGGGCCACAAATGCTTGTTTGGCTTCAGGAGTCCAAGGGAGGGGTTCCGGGGTGGTATCATGAGTGAATGCTTGCAAGGGTTTTGCAAAAGCAGCATAACCCAGGATCCACTGTCTACAATAACCCGTTGCACCTAAGAATCCCCTCATCTGTTTTCTAGTCATAGGTTTGGGAATGTTGAGGATAGCTTCAACTCTACTAGGGGAAAGGTGTTGTTCTCCTGCTGAGATATCATGCCCTAAATAATGTACCTTAGACTTGCAGAGCTGCAATTTAGATTTTGAGGCCTTGTGGCCTTTCTGAGCTAATGCTGTGAGGAGTGTCAAAGTATCTTGCTTACAGGCCTCCAAAGTGGGTGAGGCTAACAATAGATCATCAACGTACTGAACAAGGGTGGACCCCCCTTTGAACATGATAGGATCCAAATCCTTTTTTAGGATCTGGGAAAACAGGGTTGGGGACTCTGTATATCCCTGAGGGAGTCTTGTCCAGGTATATTGAAATCCCTGATAAGTAAATGCAAACAGATACTGGCTATCCTTATGAACGGGGATAGAGAAAAAAGCAGAACAAAGGTCCACTACTGTGAAATATGTAGCATCTGAAGGGATACAGGAAAGAATAGTGGCAGGGTTAGGGACCACAGGGAAAGCAGGTAAAACAGCAGCATTTACAGCTCGAAGATCTTGCACAAAGCAATACGTATCTTTACCAGGTTTTTTGACAGGTAGGATAGGTGTGTTGCAAGAGGAGCATATTGGGACTATAATCCCTTGCTTAAGGAGTGAGGAAATGACAGGCTTGATCCCTTCCTCAGCTTCCTTTGAGATGGGGTAGTGTGGGACACGAGGAAGTGGCTTGGCAGGGTTCAAGATGATAAGCACTGGTTCAGCACTCAGCATGTGCCCCATTTCATTCGCATGGGTGGACCACAGCTGTGGAGGTACTCGTGCCAACAGTTCCTCTTGCAAGTAGGAAGTGTCAGGATCAGAGTACTCCTGGGTTAGCAAAGCCACAAACTCGGTTTCCCTATGTTCCGGTATCTCAAGGTAAACACCATCTGGGCTACAATAAATCACGCATCTCAGTTTATACAGCAAATCCTTACCAAGAAGGTTGACAGGTGCACAGGGGCTAAGAAGAAAGGCATGATTTTCAGATAAAGGGCCAATAGAGATGGAGACAGGTTCAGAGACGGGATGTGGGATAGGTTGTCCGCCTATACCAACAGCATTTACAGTTTTAGGAGAATAAGGTAGAAAAGTAAACTCAGCAGCCTTTAGTGTGAAGCGGGATGCTCCGGTGTCGACAAGACAGGAGACAGGTTTACCGGAAATAAGGCATTCAACAAATGGACCAGATTGGTCAGTAGCAAGCAAAGGAGCAATGATGTCACTGTCCCTCAGGCTGTCCTATTCAACACTGGGAAAATTGACAGGAAGTGGAGGTGGGGGCTGGGGTCTGGGTCCTTGGCCGGGGTGGTTAGGGCATTCTGATTTCCAGTGTCCTTCTTACTTGCAATAATGACATTGGTTCCCATAGCCTGGGTTTTGTGGGCTCAAGGATCTATCTCTTCCCCTGAATCTACCCGGGCCTCCCCTTCCCTGTCCTCGTCCCCTTCCTCTACCTGGACCCTGAAACTGAGAAATCTGTAAGGCCATTAACTTAAACTTGGCATTGTCTTTAGACCGTTCCAATTTGTTATGAAAATGGTTAGCCGCAGCAAGGACTTCGGTCAAATCTTTAGTTTCCCAGCCAATAATTACTGTTTGAATTTTCTCAGCAATTTTAGGGTTAAGTCCCTGGACGAATGCTGCCACTATTGCTTGTTTAGCATTTCCGACTGGGTTATCCATTCCTGAGTATCATTTAAATGCCTGTTTGAGGCGTTCTAAATAGTCACTGGGGTGTTTATTTTTGTTTTGTTTACAGGTATTTATTTTGGTCCAGTCTGCCTTTTTTGGGCAAATTGTGAGAACTGCCTGAACCAAAGCATTTCTCTTGTCAATAAAGTCTTGGCCAATTCCTGGGTTTTGATCTGGCCAAGTACAGGCAGCGTACAGACGTAGCATAGTTTCCTTGGGCAAAATCGATTGCATGAGCTGATTAATGTCAGCCCATGTTGGATTATAACAATTTATAACAGTCTGTAATTCTTCCTGAAATTTTTCTGGGTCTTCCCTGATTTTTGGGAATTTTTGAGTTAAATTGTAGAGATCACCTGGAGTCCAGGGTGCATGCACAGTTACTATATTTTGTCCATCGGTGCCAATGCCTGGCATTTGTCTTAGGGGGTAAACTTGTGCAGCTCGGGATCTAAGATTGATGGGAGATTTTTCCATGCCTATTCCCATTCTTCTAAATACACCTGTGGTGGGTTGTGACCCAGGAGTAAATTGCCACACTGGTGATGATTGAGTGGCAGATATGGTGGATGAGTCCGGACTATTAAGCTCCGTGGATGGATTTACTGAAGGAGCTTCAGCTAATGGGTTACTAGCCTGGGCTGCAGCCTGATGTTGAACCGGTTGTTGCTGATGTGGGAGTCCCAGGAGAGCAGGGTCCGAACAAAGGTCAAGGATATCCTCTGCTGGCTCCGGTGGTGGGGGCGCCCCGGGCAATGCTGGACACATCGGAGCGGTGGCCGGCGTGTAATTTGGGGGAGCAGCCAATTTCTTCCAAACAGCTTTTAACTGCTGTTTTAATTTTTCTTGAGAGTCTTTTAGGCTCCTAGTTTGAGATTCTGTCCGCCTTTTGGACATTTCATCATACCAATAAAAGAACGCGTCCCACTGGTTTTGTGGTGTTTTGGATCCGCGGTACTCTAAAGCCCCTCTTAATTGCACTATTTTATCCTGATCAAATGTTCCTTCCTGTGGAAAATGCTTCACGGGATCATCCCTAGTATACCAGTTCCACTTATCCAGGTACTTGCAAGCCTCAGGAGAATAGTGTGTGTACATAAAGTACGCTGGAGTCCCCTTAGGGGGGCAGGAACTTGTTTAGACTGACTTGTTCCCATTTTCAGTCACACAGGGAGATGTAGGAGAGGCTTATTTAGGATGTCCGGGCCGCTCAGTGCCTTGCCCCGCAGTTTTTCACTGCCCAGACAAAAGGTTTCTGACCCGACACCGGCTCATAAAATGGAAATGGGGAGGGGAACACAAGAGGGATCCTTTCACTCCTGCTCTCGGCAGAAGCTACTGGGACAAGGGGTTTGGAAAAGACAAAATCACTCAGACGCCCTGTCCACTGGGTCACGAGGTTTCAGCTGGGCCCCCTTGCTTTCGACGCTACCTTTTTAGGCAGAATCGGGGCGGCTAGACCCAGCCTTAGTCCCAGACCTGGTCAGTGGCTCATTTTTCTAAATGCACACACACACATTTATTCAATAGCCAGATAGAAAAAGACAGAATCACTTGGAAGCCCTGTCCACTGGGTCACGAGGTTCCAGTTGGGCCCCCTTGCTTTCAAAACTGCCCTGTCAGGCAGAATTGGGGTGGCTGAACCCAACCATAGTCTCAGACCTGGTCAGTGGCTCATATTTCTAAATACACACACACGCACATTCATTTAGTCAGCCAGACCTCCTCCCCCACACCGCCTTAGTTAATTAACTACAAGCCTGATGTGCTCTTGGATGAAGGTGCCTCAAACAGTTTCTCCCTAAATAAAACGTACGTTACCAGACACAAAATGGGATCCTTTACCAGACAGAAAATTTTAGCCAGCAGTAAGGTTCAGACTGACCTGTTTTAACAAGGTTCAGATCCAGTTACCACGGCCAAGTTGGGAGCCTACAGGCAATCCTCCTCCGAAACCCCAATAGAGATTTTGAATTAGGTCTCTTACCTCTCAAGTGCCTCAGGGTTTGGGGGGGGGCAGCCTGCGGTCCTCCTTCCTCAGCCTGTGTTCTGGATCTGAGTCACGGCACCAGGAATTGTCGTGGAAACACACGCAGCATACTTTTGGGTCAGGTCAGCAGAAGCTTTTATTCAAAAGAAACTACAGCTGTAGGGGGGATTCCAAAGTGACATGGATTTCCCAAGCACTTGGAAGGGGTCCCCCCCCCAAGAGCAAAATCAGGAGGCTTATATACTTTTTAACAGTTGCTTACAACTCACGTGATCATATAGTGAAATTAGCATGAAAAGCGGCTATAATATTACTTCATTATTTCTTTGCTGTAATCAGGATGGGAACTAATGGGGGAGGCGAGGTTAGTTCACAAACCTCCTTCTTGCACCTGGAAATCAGATTTGTACATACTTTTTTGCTATCTTCAAGGCCGCGGTGAGTGACACAGTTGCAGAGGAGTTACAAAGAACAAACACTTTCTCTTATCTGTTCTACTATACAGAGCCAGCAATTCTCCACAAAGCGGTTATGTCATCTTATAACTAAAATAATCAAAGTTTAAGGCATATATTTTTTCTGATTCCACACGGGCAACATCATCCCTGTGAGGTCAGGAAGTGTTATTATCCCTACTGAATAACTGAGGTTCAAAAAGATTCCCATTGAGGTCAGATGTCAAAGTATCTCCGTGGCTATGACCTTAAGTCAATTCAGTGGCAGAGCAGTGCACTGAACCTATGTCTCCATTTCCTAGGCTAGCACAAACCACTAGATATGTGCATGTTGCACAGGCTTTTTTGTACTTTCACCAATTTTTTTTTTGTTTAGTTCTCCAAGCTTTACCATGGTGTGAAGCATTCATCAAATCCCCCCCACATATTTGCATCTGCAGACACTGCTTATCAAGGCATGGTTACTTTCAGTAAAGATCAGGTAAGAATCTGTTCTTTTACTTGTGTACTTAATATTGGTCATTTAAGGTAGTAGGATGCTGTGCTACTTCAGATATTTTTAGTATTCTGGATCAGTAGTGATTGGTCTTGGGAAAACTTTCTGCTTGGGAAACTTTACCTGCAGCAGGAAAAGTAGAACACAAATGCAATTAGAATTGAGAATGCTGAAAAGGTTATGGTGCATCTTTAAAGACAGTGAGCTAGTGTTAATCAGCCCAGCCTATCAGTGCTGGTAGAGCTTCACTAATTACTAACAGCTGAAGATTTTCACCCTATTCCCTGATTCCACTTTGACTTGCACTGGATGTAACGATTTGCACCTGAGGTATATGTAAAATGCTACCATGTCAGTTTGATAGCATTTTTCACCTACTTGGCCCTTACTTCCACAGGTATAAAGACAGTATCAGGTGCAAGGCAATGGAGAATCAATCCCTGTGACTATGAGTCATAGAAAATACAAACCATTAACTCTGTGATCACTCATTTTCATGGTAAAATATATTAAGGATAGTTCTAATATAAATTTAATGAGGATACAAATCCAATTATATGGCAATGATATTAATGAGAATAGAATATAGTGCTGCAGAAACCAGTTTCCTTTTTATTATAGTTTTAAGATTGGAATCTTGCATTCCTTTTCATAGGATGTACTATATATATATATATATATATATATATATATATATATATATATATATATATTGGAGAATAATAATGATTTTATTTCTAAAATGATCCTCAATGTACTCTTCTGTATGCTGCACAATAATTCATGATAAATATTTTTTTTAAACATTATAACAACTCAATGAATTCATAGAATAAAACTACACTTTAGAAAATAGTTGACAAGGATAAAATCTAAATGGGATCCAGCATATGAAAAAGATGAAAATGGAAGATAATGGGATTTGTATTATGCAGCGTTCTGGGGGAAAGTAGTTAGTGCATTGATATATGGAAAAGGAGGGACACAAGGGTTTGACATAGACAGAAACATGGCAAGTATTGTCAGAACTGGTGCTGGGGTGAAGTGAGGCACTGAAGATTTCTGTGGACGTGACTTTGGGCTGTGGTGGTGCAGTTGAAAGATAGATGTCTGTTTTTGTGTATATTCTGAGGGATTGGATATATTTTGGAATGTTAAATTTGTTGCTTGATAAATTGGATTAATTAACAAAGTTTAGAAAAAAAGAAAAGGTGAAAGAGTACACAATTTATTTAGCATTTGAAAGTGCATGGGACTTTAGGTCCCCTAGATATCGTTTTTATATAACTTATTCTATGCTGTTTGAAAAGTGTTGCTAAGACATATATATTTATGTAGTAGAAAAGAGGGATCTTGATGATGTAAAACACCAATATATGTGAATTTGAAATCAGGCCATAAGGTCTACATTGTAAATCATAACCTTTTCAAGTGCTTCATACCTGTCTAAGTGCTGATTTGTCTTTTGGATCCATTTTGCCTTGTGACGGCAACTTGTAGCCATGTTAGCTACAAGCACATCTAATTTTCTATTTGCTGTTCCCAAAACACCACAGCAAAGCCTTTAGTTCTCTTCAGTGGGCAGTGTGGTTCTGCTTGTGGCATAACATATATTTTATGTAAAAATCAAAAGTTTATGCATCCTGTTCACTTTATCCTTTCAGCAGCCTCAGGATTTTTTGCCCGTGGAAGTCTGTGGTGTTGTAGAAACTCTCTTCCTGGGTCTGTACTCAACCAAAATTTACTGTTAAGCCAATAGGACTTAAGCATGCATGACTTGAGGCTGCAGGCTTGAGTTTTCAATTTATAATCCATTGTATATGATTTGTTCAGTCACATGAAGTCAGTCATAATGGGCATCACAGCTTGAGAACACCATCAAACACTTTTAGCTTCCTCTTGAATCAGGATGGGATTTTTAAAAAATGACAATAGGTGTGATTGTCACATTGTACACATCAACAGTTCATGTGCTGCATGGCAGTGCGGATTGTCTGAAGTATACTCCTGGATGCAGAAGTCTATTCAGTACACAGTAGTAGTAATTATTCCATATGCTACACAATGTTCCTCTGAACACCCTGGGCTTTACTGTCTGTGGAATAGCAAAAGGGTGTCAGATATGCTATTCTTTCTACAGCAAAAGAACTGCTGCCTCAATTTTTACAGATACTTTCAAAAACCTCAGTTATTCTGTGTAATTATTACTATTCATAGCTATGAAAGTGCTATTACCACTTTTAGCCCCTTGCAATGAAAATATTTTAAAACCACACAGTAAATTCATAAAACAAATTAAAAGACATGAACTGAAACTTCCTTTTTTCCTCTGTCATGCATTTCTGTAATTTACACTGGAAGCGCCTTGGAGCAGGAGTTTATCTCTTTGTATTTTTACAAGGAGGCATGTATGCCAATGGTGCTTTGTATATATTAAAGATAATGTACTGTATTTATTCAAATATAAGATGAAATGTGTCCCCCTCCAATCAGCATGGGGAAAAAAGATCATCATCTTATAATCACAAACAAGGAAACTTCATTAAATACATTGTCTATCATTAAACTGCTGCCAAAAGTGGCATGTGCTCAGTAAAGAAAACCAAGTATAAAGTTGATTAAATGCAGCCAACACTAACCATGACTAAAAAACATATGGTCCCTGTTGGTCAAACGTACTGATAGGAACCTACCAGTATTTTTTGGCTATAGATAGATCTCTCTCTCTCTCTCTCTCTCTCTCTATATATATATATATATATATATGTAGAGAAAGAGAGAGAGATACTGAGAGAGAAAGAGAGAGAGAGTTATAGATAGAGAGAGGGAGATATTGAGAAAGAGAGAAATAGTTATATATACATCCTCTGTCATAAACTTTCCATCACATACCTCAAACCGCATTAAAAAACCCACGCACCCGTTACAATAAATGCACCCGCTCCCCTGTGCCTCCACGCACCCACCCGCTGCCCTTCCCTAACCCAACCACAGTGCCTTAGTCCAAGCCCCAGTTGGGATTTACAGTCTCAATTCATTCACAGTCCTTGTTGCTGTCGATATCCCTGTCACTTCCGCTGCTGCTGATCCTGTTGTTGTCCTTCTCGCTGTCTCCAGGTCCAGTTGCATTGCTGTCCCATCCAGTTTCCTTTTCCATTTCCTCTCCCTGGTGGTCTTTGAACAACCTGTGCCACATGTCCCTTTTCCAGGTGTGGTTGTCTGTGTTTTCTCCATCCTTTCCCACAGATTTCAGGTAGTAGGACTGGAGTTCACTTAGAAGCAGTTTAACACAGTCTGTTTCTTTGACCTCAGTGTGTCTGTACAACAGGAGGTTCCTGCATTGCCACAGGGTGCTCCTGATGCAGGACACAAACTGGCCAAAGCAGGTTGTCTGGGATCCCTAATGTTTAGTCAGGTTCTGTACAGTGCCACCTCCCTTGTCATCAGCCAGACTCCTATCACTTCTTCCAGGAGCCAGCTTACCTTTTCCCACACTCCCTTGGCATAGGGGCAGAGCCACAGGAGGCGGTCAATAGTCTCATTCTCACCTCAGCAACTTTCCCTGGGGCAGCTGGATCTACTCTCACCTCACTCTGTGCCTCCACACCTTCACTGGGTGTGCACAGTGAGCTATGAGCCAGTCCAGGTCTCTGTGGTCTTTATGTAGGTCCTCGTGGAAGATCCAATCCCAGATGGCCTGACAGTCATCATCAAGGAGTAGCTCCATGATCGATAGCCTATCTCTATCTCTGACTGCCTTCTGTATCTTCCTGTGGTTTAACACGGTCTCTGGGCTTTCCTTCTGTAGTGCATACTCACTCCAGAACTTGTTCAGCACCCTGTAGAACCAGGGGTATTCCATGGTGCATGGTCTCCCTTTGGCTGGAGCGTACAGCCCTTATGGTCTCAGGAGGTGACTGTAAAATACTTGACAAGACGGGCTGTTTTGGTTGCTGGCCCAGTTGCCAGCTTGCAGATCTGGCTCATGTACTGGGCCCATAGGAACAGGTGGATGTCTGGCGCCCCTCAGCCTGTTTCTTTTTGTTTAGGGTCTTTCTTGCCACCTTCTCCATTCTGGATCCCCAGAAGAAAATGCACATGGTTCTTTGAATTCTATGGGTGACACACTTGGGGATGTGGGGGGAGGGGAGACCAATGCAGTATACAGAAGTACTGGTAGCAACACTGCCTTCATGAGTGCCATGCACCCCACCATGGAGAGGCGGCACACATACCGCAGACCCAACCTTTGCTTAACCTTGGCCTCCTTCTTCTCCCAGGCCTTCCTTCCACTCAGCTCAGGATTGAAATCCACCCCAAGGATCTTGACCCCCTCGCAGGGAACCAAGACCCCCAGGGACTCTAGGTCCCCGAGCTCGCCCATGGTCAGACAGGAGTTTTTGCTCACATTGAGCTTGGCCCCTGCTGCTGCCTCATAGACCCATGTGTGCCACAGGGCTTTCTCTACAGCACATTTATTCCTGCCTTTTTTTTTTTTTTTAAAGAATTTTTTCAGGTTCCAAGCCATATCAGCTAAATCAAGTCCAAATCCATGAGTCGTCCAGAACCATAAGTGACCCTACAACCAGCAAACATCCTCCACCTCCACCAGGGGCTTCAGATATTTCCAAAGTCTTTTGGCGGGCATCCTAAATCCAGGCCCCAGCCCAGAGGCTTTAGGATTGGATGCCTCCAAGTTTTACCTCCCCTCAGCCATATGGCCACAGGAACAAGCTAGGGGGAAGCCTCCCATTTCCATAAAATTGGCATTAAGCCCCAACACCTTAGCGGGTACTAAACCATGCCAGAAGAACAGTTATCCCCAGGAGGCTTAAGGAAAACTGCCTTCTTGGACCCAAATACATAGTTGTTGTTGTTGTACATGGCGTTGTTTTTGTTTTTTTATTTAATTTGTATCCAAGGCCAAATTAGTCAAAACTAATTCCAAATCCAAGAGTCCAGAACCATAAGTGGCCCTACTACAGGCAAACATCCTCCGCCCACACCTGGGGCTTCAGATGTTCCAAATCCCTTGGCGGGCATCCTACTTGCAGGCCCAAGCCTGGAGGCTTGGGGTTCAGATGCCCCTGAGTTTTGCTTGCCTTTAGCCATAAGGCTTTCGGAGCAAGCAAGGGAGGAGACTCCCATTTCCATAAACTGGGCTTAAAGCCACTGCACCTCGGCAGGTACTGAACCATGGCAGAAGAGCAGTTCTCCTGCAAAGTGGTTCAGACAAACTACCTTCTTGGACACAGATGCATGGTGTTTTTTGTTTTGTTTTGTTGGGGTTTTTTTGTAAAAATGTATGTCTATATATATATATATATATATATATATATATATATGTATGTATATGTAAGGTTATATATAACTATACTCCTAGTATCACTCCACAGAGAAAACCTTGACCCATTACAATAAACTACACCTGCGAACCCGTACAAAGGCCCACTTGCCGCCCAAACCCATTACAATATCACATGCAACACACACAAACAAACCCTGGTCCCTCAGACCAAGCAACACGTCCCTTTCATGCCTATCCTGCTTACGGGGTCACATACTCAGTTCATCTGCCCTCTATGTCGCTGTCACTCTAGCTCCCACTGGAGGACTTGCTGCTGCTGCTGTCACTGTTGCTATCCTCAGTTCCACTTGTCCCTTCGTCTTCCTCTCTGTCACCACCCCCTTCTCTGCTTGGGAGGAGTTGGATGATCCTGTGCTACATGTCTCTGTGCCAGGTGGCTTTGGCCACGTCTCCTCCATCCTCCACTAATGATTTCTGGTAGTAGGTCTGGAGTTCGCTCAGAGCCGTTTTCATACAGCCTACTACCTCTATGTCCATTTGCCTGTACAGCAGGAGGTTCCTGGCCTTCCACAGGGTGCTCTTGATGCAGGACCCAAACTGGTTGAAATGGGGCGCCAAGTTCTCCTGGTGTTTGGTGAGGTGCCCATACAGCGCCGCTTCTCTGGTTAGTCAGCTAACGCTGGTTACCACTTTGCAGAGCTGCTTAACCCTTTTCCATACCTCTTTGGCATAGGTGCAGAAGCAGAGGAGGTGGTCAATCATCTCAGTGGCTCTGCAGCAGTTGGGCCATGGGCAGCTGGCCCTCTCTATGTCCCCGACTGCCCCTCTCTATGTCTCCAGGCCCTCACTGGTAGGGCTCGGTGGGTTATGAGCCAGTTCAGGTCCTTGTGATCTTTGTGCAGTTCTTTGTGGTCAATGCACTCCCACACAGCCTGGCACACGTTGCCGGGGAGCAGGTCCACGGGCGATGAGGTGTCCCTCAGCCTCAGTGTCTCCTAGATTCTTTTGTGGTTTCTCATGGTTGCTGGGCCTGCACTCTGCAGGCCACACAAGCTGCAGCACTGGTTCAGGATCTCGTAGAACCACAGTGAACCCATGATCCACAGTCTATGGTTGTTGGAGTGAATATCCCACAGTGTCTCAGGATGTGCCCTGCAAAATATCTCACAAGGCAAGCAGTTTTGGATTCTGTGTCCATCACCAGCTTGCAGATCAGGCTCGTATACTTGGCCCACAGGAACAGGAGGATGTCTGGCATGGCCCTGCCTCCGGCCCTTTTGTCCTTGTACAAGGTCTTCCAGGTGACCTTTTCCCATCTGGAGCCCCAGAAGAAAATGCACACAACCCTCTGGATCCTGTGGGTGACATGCTCAGAAGGGGGGAAGACCAGTATGGTGTACAGAAGCACCAGTAACAACATCACCTTGACAAGCATAATGTGCCCCAGCATGGAAAGGGAGCACATGTGCCAGAGCCCCAGTTTCTGCTTTACCTTTGCCTCTGTCTTCTCCCATGTTGTCCTGCTGCTTAGCTCAGAGTCAAAATCTATCCTGAGGATTCTGACCCTTTCGTGGGGGACAGAGACCCCCCAGAGACTTCAGATCCCCAAGCTCACCCATGGCAAGGCAGGTGCTCTTGCTCACATTGAACTTGACCCCTGCCACCACCTCATATTCCTGCATGTGCACCAGGGCTCTCTCTACTGACCACCTGTTCTGGCATGGGATGATTCAAATCATTCATGTAGCCCAGGACCTCAGCCTTTCAGTTGCTGCTGCCCAGGATGTGGACTCTGTAGATCCCTGGGTCCTGCTTCAGGTGCTGGGCCCCCCTCAAGAATAAGTTAGTGCAGCCTATCTGAATAAGATATAAAGTTGTGCCCATTACATGCACTCCCCCTCAGTGCCGACTCTTTTTCAAGGCATAGTGAGCCAATACACTGAATACATTTTGACTTCCTTTTCACTCCCACAGCTGAGCTGCATCTTTCTTTTGCATTTCCAATGAATCCTGTTTCTTCACCAGCCTTAAATGTCTGGCAAACATCACCAAACAGGGCCCCAAACAGTTTATCTAGAATGTCTTTGTCACCCCTTCCCTTAGCCTGTCACATCTCATTAGTGTGGCCCCCACTCTCCATGAGCGGGAACCAGATCAGTTTGCCCTGCTGCTTACCTGCATATACATGTTTTGGAGGATTCCAGGACTCATGACAAGAACATGGATGCTTCGTTGTGTGTATCTGGAGTACACACACATATAGAGCAGTGCTGAACTGTGGGTTCACAATGGCTTGAAATACTGTTGAATCCAATGGGGCCAGCCTCATGGACTATATGGTAAATCAGGAGCCTTTTGGTTTTGGACTAATACCAAGCACAGTGACCACATCTACACGACACAATGACTGTGCAGTAGCTCATTACTAAGGCTGTGTGAAACTTCAGTTCCTGATTCGATTCAGTGGAGATTCAGCCTGATTCGGTGGCCAAATCTCCAAATCTAAATTGAATCAGAGAACCCTTTAATCTCTCCAAATCAAATCTGAAACCTCCAAATTGATTTGGAAAGATTCAGAGATTCAGACATAGAGACAGCTTTAAATGTTTTTTCTGTATACCTCTAGGTAGCAGGTAGCTCTTGAATTCTGTGATGCTGGGGTGCATGGAGTGTCCCACAGGAGTGTGGGGGGCTTCCCAGCATGCTTGGCAGCAGACCCAGAAGTGGACCAGAAGCACTTCCGGTCCACTTCCAGGTTCACCAGGAAGCACCCAGGGCCCCGTGCCCCCGTACCTCCCCAGCTCAGCAGCTGGTGCCTCCTGGGTCTGAGGGGCACCTGGGGTGCCCCTGTGGCCAATCGCCAAGCTGGGGAGGTTGTAGGGGGGGCCCCCATGCACTCCCTGGCAGACCCGGAAGTGGACCAAAAGTACTTCTGGTCCACTTCTGGGATCGCCGCCGAACACATGGAGGTCCCCACTGCACTCCTGTCAGACTCTCCATGTGCCCCAGCATTGTAACATTCACAAGTCATGCCTGCTACCTCAAGGCATGTAGAAAAAACATTTAAAGCTGTGTTTATGTCCGAATCAGCATCAAATCTTCAGGTTCAGATTTGGCCGAATCGAATCAGGGACAGTGATCCGAATCAACGAATCGAATCACTGTCCCTGATTCAGACTGAATCCAAATCCGAATCAAATAGGGGACCAGTTCGCACACCCCTACTCATTACTACTGTGCAGTAGTGTCATGTGGTACGAAGTGTGATGTGATGCTGCTGTGCAGTATTAATGACCTATTGTGTAGTGAGAAAATTCGTTCAACGATGCTACTGTGTAATGCCGGTTACTATACAGTAATATAGTACTTGTGTATGCAAGTACTACATGACTGTGCAGTAACAACTGCACAGTCAATGTCTCGTGTAGACACAGCCCATTTGTACTATATATAAGTAGGTACACAAGTGCTTCTTAAAAGAGTGTTTATGGAGTACCTGTGCTAAAACTTATAGTAGTTTCAAAATAGATAAAATGCATCAATTCTAGATAAACTAAGCCTATGAGTACATGTAGTAATTTGCCTATATGATGAATTATCTTTATTTCAAGGTCAGTATTTTCAAATTTGCTCCATACTTCCATGGGCTCAGGAAGAGCAGGGTCTGACAGTAAGGATGGAGAGAAGGGACTGCAGGGGGGAAAAAGCTAGGGAGATGTAGAAGGGAAGGGGGCATTTGACCCTTCAGATTCATTTGCCCTGCTGTAGCAGTAGAAGGGGAACAAATTCAAGGCACACCTCCAATAATTAGATTCTTTACCTGAAAAATTATAACAAATTTATACACTTTCCATAGATAGAACCTAATTATTGGGTGGTCATCTTATATTCAGGGCCATCTTATATTCAAGTACATAGGAACATCTTATATTCAAGTACTTAGGAACATAGAACACATACATTTGTGTGTCTGTTTTGTGTCAGCACGTATAAACTCTATGTAAGTAAGTATAGTGCATGTTTGACAATATCTCATTTCAAAGAAAAACATTGTTGTAGAACACTTGAAAATAGTGAAAATTCTATTGAAAATCCAGGAAATAAAAATAATATGGCTTATTTATTAGGATGTGAGCCTTCATAGAGCACCTATGCACTATCTGCCCCAAGCAAGTGTCATATCTGAGAGGAGGACATAGCAGAGCCAGAGGCTTCCAGTTAATCTTTAAATTTGGGATGCACAGGGGCAGCTGAGACAATCTGCTATGTGTTTTTTAGTACAGACAGGTAATGCAGGAGAACTGTTGATCTCCTCTACCAGTCTTCTCCCCAAAAAGCTAACTTTTTATAAACCCAGGATACTGCTGCATTAGCTCAGTGATTAGCACTGGTCATGGTAAGCAAGCCCTATCATTTTTTTTTCTTAAAGTGGGATCACGTTTTAGATTGTATATTAGATACAGATGTATTTCCCATTGTGAGAATCCATGTGTCATGTTAATTGTGTGTCATGATAATGAGCTCTTAAGAATGTTATTTTCTCTTTGACATGCACATGCACCCAGAAACGATGATGATGATGCCCATTTTATGAATCTAAAGCATAAAGAAACAAACAAACTGACACTTTTTGATATTCACTGAAGAGAGAGTTGACTCTGGAGGTGTTATGCAGTCTTCATATTATATTAAATAACCCATAGAGCAGTAGTGAAACTTTTAACTTATCAGCTATATGGTGAGCTGTGCATTTACAGTTTTGTTTTGTGTATCAGTGCATTATCATCAGTGGAGAAAGCGGTGCTGGAAAGACTGAAAGTGCCCATCTGATTGTCCAGCATTTGACCTTCCTGGGAAAGGTATATTTACACTAAGCCATGTAGCACAATGAATAATCTATTTTAAACTTTCTTTGCAGGGAAAAAAAGGTCCAGTGCCTTTTTAGCTTATTAAAAGCATTGAAATATTTCATTTTTTGAGCTGTATAGAGTGTGAACTTGTCGCTCTATTGGGATCTCATATTTTATACTGGAAGCTACATGATCTAATTAATAATCATTAATATAAAAAAACTGTTTTTAGGTTCCTACCCTGTAGAGTCCTACCTATCTGTTTTATTCTATATATGTAACATTCCAATGAAATCAGTAAAAGTATTCACGTGCATAAGTGAGTGTAGATTTAGGCCCTTTGAGTCTGTGTCTATGTTAGTCAAAACATTGCCACTGGCTTCAGTGGAAATAAGATTGGGCATTTTTACATGTGCTCCAGAGGTGAGGGTGCTTTAATTAGAGCGTCTCCAACAGCTGGTCTAATTAAAGTATTCGCAGTGTCTTGTGTATCAGTGTCCCTGTGCTTCAAAATGGCAACAGGGGCACTTTAACTAAAGCTCATTGAACAAGCCCTTGATGACAAGTATCTCCAGTTATTTATAGTACTTATGACCAAGCAAGCTATGAATCTAAATACTAATACTCATACTACTACTGCTACTACTACTAATAATAATTCCATTATTCTTTTTTCATATGGTAAAGAAAAAAAACCTCAGAATGAATCTGGTTAGGCAGGCATTTGTGCTCATATTAAATTCCATACCAAAGTCAAGACAATAAGAAAAATTAAAGAGTCCAACACATTTGTAAATCCTTGCATGATCAAGAATAAATCTATTCTACTTGTAATTTAGTGTCTACAGTGTGGTTTTTCTAATTAAAATTTATGAAGCCTCTACAGACAAAAATATTGCAGCGAGAAAAGATCTCATATCTTCACACCTGCTGGAGACTCTCTTTTCCTCTTCAAAATATTATACTTGAGCAGAAAGATCAACCCATATTTGCCAATAGTTTATTCTGTGACATGATAATGCATGCCATTTTTCAGAAGCTGGAAGTTTCCATGAGTAAGCAGATACATTCTTTTGTATCTTTTCTTCTCTTATGTGGGTATTCTGTCAAGGCCAATAACCGTGCTCTGCGTGAGAAGATTCTTCAAGTGAACCCTCTGGTTGAAGCATTTGGAAATGCCTGCACTGCAATCAATGATAACTCAAGTCGTTTTGGAAAATATCTGGAAATGATGTTCACGCCAACAGGAGCCGTAATGGGGGCAAAAATTTCTGAATATCTACTTGAAAAATCCAGGGTCATAAAACAGGCTGTGTAGGTGTAATAATGTTATGCCCTTTCATATCCATTGTAGTTATCTTTTCCCACAACATTTTTAAATTTTTTAAACACTATTCATTGGAATTCTATTCTAACTCACTAGTACTACATCACTTATATTAGGGCTGGAACAGTTAGCTGGGTTATTCTTGACTGAAGATCAATACCACTCCATTGTTCAGTAGAGGATATTCTGTACAGTATATTTTTCTCCCATAGCCTCTTTTCTCTGGACAGTAGACGTGCCATTATACCTCTCTGCTCAGCTGTCAGCAATTTAAAAAGGATGGAGAAGAGCTTGATCTTGGATTAATTGGCACTATGTGGTTGGTTGGGTTTCGTGTGTTTCACAAATATAGTAGAAGGTCTCTCTGGCTTTTGCTGCTTCTTGCTCTGATACTGTGCCATTAAAATCAGTGGTACCTTTGCCATTGACTTCAGTGAGCATTGGTTTAAGGCCTTCTGCCCTTAACTTGATGAGGTACTGGCTGAGACAAATGTATGGATGCAGATATACTTGTATACTTTATTATAATACACTTTTTTCCAGAGGAGAGAAAAACTTCCATATATTTTATTACATATATGCTGGCCTTTTTCATCAGAAGAAACTTTCTGAGTATAGACTTCCCGAAAAAAAACCTCCTAGGTAATTATCACTAATTTTTTTTAAATGCTGCTTGTAATTAGCTATTGATCAGCTCTCGCTCCCAGTGTGATGCTTTATAATCTCTCTTAATCCTTCTCCATCCCTTAAGGATCTTTCTTAATCTGCCCAACTATAGAAGAGGATGGACAATAGGGAATTACATTATTTGTATTTGTTTGAAGACTTGAACCATTTAAAAAAAGAAGGAAAAGAAAATCTCATTATTATGTAGATTTTCCATCCTTCTTTCAGGCTTTATCTGGCTCCAGAAATGGACTGTTATGAATATGTAACTTTACTGTAAAATGCAGGAGCGACTCAAAATGTATTGTTTTATGGCTAAAAACAGATGTTACATTTGAGATGATTCTGCTTGATCTAAGTCAAAACCTGGGGAAAAAAAGAAGAGCAGCACAGCCCTTTAGACACATAGATTGTCCCTAGAATGAATAGCAATTAACTTGAATAAGCCACAGTTGTCCTGGGGAAAAAGTAGTTAACACATTTTATCTCCCACGCTTCACAAGGAAAGGTGGGACACTGGGCTTTTAGGATCACAAAAAAAAAGGGGTTTTCTCAGGAGAAATGAGGTGTCTGTTTGTAGCCTTTGAATATCTGATATAACAAGACAAATTTAGCTGCAGTTATACAGGTGCAGCTCCATTAAAGTCAATGGACCCATACCGTTTTTCTTCAGGGCTGAATCTTGCTCATTAAACTTGAGTTACTAATTTCATTTTCTTTATTGGAAAACTAGTGTTGGGATAATGTCATAATTTATGCTAAAGAAACAAAAGTTACAGCAAAGAAAAAAATGTAAACTCTTTTTATTTAGCATTACAGTATCTACTTGGTTAAAAGACATTTATTTAGTACTACAATATTTATTTGGTTAAAAATATTTAAATATATTGTCTTCTCAGTTACTGATGCAATCTTATCAAAGTCACTAGGGGGTTGCTAATATGGCACTTCTATTATTCCATTTTATTTAGATACATTGATAATGAAACTGGAAGAGTAATGCAAGATATTATTACTAAAGACTCATACAGACGACAATTTGAAGCAATTCAACATTGCTTTAGGATCATAGGGTTTACTGATGAGGTGAGAAATGAAGCATGATCTTCTTCGCCAAATCATTATTGACCATATTTTTAAAGAACATGTCCAATGTTGTGCGTGCAAGGACTGACATTTGTCTAAATAGGACTGTTGTTACCAAAGGGGCAGTTGCTTCCTCTGTGGCTACGGCAGCAGCGAAGCCTGCCACTGCTGCTGACAAGACAGTGGGTAGTGAGCTTTTAGGCAGCCCTTTGAGGCTAAGTATAGACAGTCAAAAGCCCAAGGCTGAATTGATTCAATCTTTGCAGATTAGTCTAAACTGCACAGATTGGACTGATAAGCAAGTGAACAGACATTCACTTCTGATTTCGGAAATGCAGCCACATGCCTGCAGTGGTGCAGACCAGGAGCCAGGGGGTGCTAGAGCATGTCTCCCTGCTCAGCTGGACTAGAGAGCTTGGGCCAAGGCTAGCCCACCCATCCTGCAAGGGAGGGTTTGCAGGGGAGGTGCAAAGCATGCTAGAATGCTGGGGGACTGAGAGTTAACTTCTATCAGAAGGGGATCTGGGACAGAAGTTCAATAAACCAATATAACATAAATCAGTTAAGTCTGATCCTGCATCCATTCAGGTTTATCTTAAACCGGTTTCAGCCATTTTGAAAGCAGTTTATGTACACTAAACTTCTGTGCACAGAACACAATACAGATTTGAACTGATTTCTGATCACTTCTATTGTTTTTTGTGTAATTTCTGTCCACAGCCTGGATGCCCCAATCACTAAGATGCATGCTGCCTTCTGTGGGAGGCTGACAGCCTGTTCTGTCCCCCTTCCCAGCATGGGACAGGGCAAGTGTCAGTTATTGGACTCATTGACAGATTCCTGTGGGGGCTAAAGAAGTGAAGGCATAGCTTCCTGGTGCCCCCTGGCTGGAAAGCACATTTTTGGGGCAACATTGTAGTTCTCCACCCTGCAGGCACTGAATATGTATATGCTTCCATAGAGCTTTAATTTGTGTAGCACTTCAAAGTGCTGAGGTACTTGTAGCACTACAAATGAACATGTGTTCAAGATGACCTTTGTGCCAAAAATGGCCCGACCAAAATGAACCATTCAGTCCCATTCATGCTCCAGTTTCACAGTCTTGTTTTCCATTTCAGTGGGAGTTTGCTGAAACATAACTGAGTAAATACTGAGTTGGCCAACTAAGAAACTCAGAATGAACTACTTAACACCCTCCTCTACATGCATTTCTAAACTCACTAAATTTGGGGGCCAAAGTAACTAACTGTCTCTCTTTGAGGTAGTTCTCGCTGTTATTTGTAGGAAGTGCATTCGGTGTACAGAATTCTGGCTGGGATCCTAAATACTGGAAATATTGAGTTTGCTGCCATTTCTTCCCAACACCAGACTGATAAAAGTGAAGTTCCAAACCCAGAAGCCTTAGATAATGGTAAATATATATATTTTTTAACATTATAGTTCTATTAATGTGGATTATGTTAGAAAGAGTCTCTCATTCACTGTGCCAGATAGGCAATGCTGGCAATTTTTACACTCTGGTTATATCCATATTTCTTGTTTCTCTTATCTTTCAGCTGCTGCACTGCTAAGTATTGGGTCAGAAGAACTTCAAGAAGCTCTAACTTCTCACTGTGTTGTAACACGAGGAGAGACTATTGTCCGAACAAACACTGTGGACAAAGCAGCTGACGTGAGAGATGCCATGTCTAAAGCACTTTATGGGCGACTCTTCAGCTGGATAGTAAATCGTATTAATACATTGCTACAGCCAGATAAAAACATATGGCAAGTTACACATCACTTAATCATAAGCATTTACTCTGTGTGTATTTGATGTGATCGTCCATTTTTATAAGTCTGATTTTTCAGGAGAATGCTGTGTTTATTTTGGTAAAGACCTTAAAATGGCTGTCATGTTGTGATCCGGAATTCCATTTCTGGGACATTAACCCCAACATTTTCAAAGAGCTGAGCGGGATTTAGTTACTGAAGTCAATGGGTGTGTCTACATGAAATGCTTAACTGTGCAGTAGCATAGTTTACTGCACAGTAAACATGTTCATACATGTTCATGCTTACTTCCCAGTAAAAACACATAATCATAAGTAAATTTGCTACCTACAAATCCAGGTAGCAAATTTATACGTGATTAGTTACTGCGCAGTTACACGTGTGTAGACATGACCCAGGAGCAAGCTTGCTCCTGGGTCAGCCCTGACATTAGGGAGCTGGCCTGAGACTAGCCCCAAGGCTCCAGGCTGGGAGCCTTCCCTGCCCCAGGGCTGGGCTGCCTCTATGGCAGCCCCTGCCTCAGACCTTTAAAAGCCTGCAGGTACTCAGAGCCCTGAGGCACACCAGCAGGGAGCCTGAGGCCCCTTCAGGCCCCTGTGTCCTCCTGGACAGGCCACAGGCCACCTGCCCTAGCCTGCCTGCACCCCAGCACCACTGCCTGGCACCACACTGCTGTGCAGCTGCCAGATCCATGCTGGCCAGGCCTATAGGCTACTCCAGGCTGCTGCAGGAGACTGATAACCTTGTGACACTGTCAGGCGCAAGGCAGAGGTGCAAGTATCTATGCAGCTGTCAGACCAGATGTGGGAGTGTGGGCATGACCAGTCAGCACAGAAGTATTGCATAAATTTCAAGGCCTTGTGGGCACAGTCATCAGTCGGGGAGTACCCTTAAGTCCATGCAGCAACCAATGGACATCTCCATGCCCCAGAACCCAGGCCACAGCTATTTTGTCTATAGTAGCATGGGCAGCCTGTCTGAGCCCCCACCCTGGCCTGGCACCCCTTGGGTGTCCAACAGCCCATTCCACTGAGCTCCCCTGCTGCACCCTCCACCAGCAACTTGGGGAGCCCGGACCGGCACCTGCTCCAACAGCTCTGCAGGCCCAACCATGAGGCATGGCCAGCAATAACACCACAAACAGTGCCAGCTCCTTCCTGGGGGGGCCCCTGGCCAGGTGCCTGCCTCCCGTGCCCCGACGTCTGAAGACACAGCCCAGAGCTACATGCCATCACTAACAGCTATGATCACATGGAGCTGCCGGATATGCCAGCCCTGGCCACGTGGTAAGCCCTGCTCTGAGGGAAGGGCCTTCCCCACCCCTACCCCTGCTCCCAGCCCTTTCCCCTGCCCCTCCTCCCTACCTGGCCAGACTGCACTCCCCTGGCACCATGTTCCCCCACCACAGCATGCAGGGCGGTGGGAGACAGTACCAAACTTTATTGAGCAGCCCATGCCCCCGCAGCTAGGTGGGCACAGGCCTCTCACACACTGAGGAACACGTACATGCTGGTGGTGATGCTCTCCTCAGCTATGGGGGCCAGGGATGCACAGCCACAGGTAGGCCTCCAGGCAGCAGCAGAGGTTGCAAGGCAGCTCAGACTTGCCCCTTGCACCATCATAGCTCAGGGTTCTGTACCACATGTGTAGGTGTACCTGAGGCAACATGGCCATCATCAGCAGCAAGGCATAGAGGGTTGGGCACCCGAGTCCACACAAACAGCTCCTCATGAACTGCCTGAGGCATGCACAGCAGGGGCATGCTCAAGGTGCAGTGGTGGCTTGGGTTGGGTCTGGCCCTGAGGTACCTTCCTGGAGAAGAACCCTGTGTGGAGGGTTGGGGCACAGGCAGCTCCTTGTCCCAGTCACCCTGGAGCCCCATGCCCCCTGAGTTTGGGCATCATGGGTGGCAGAGCAGCAGAGTGGATGGCCTGTGGGGGGTGGTAGCAGGGTCTGGTGTCAGGAAGTGCTGCCAGGAGCCTAGCCTATCCTACCCTGGGAAGAGGTGGGTGAGGGAGGCTGCCCGCAGCCAGCGCCCAGCAGCCCACTGGCCCCAGGGGAGCAAGAGATGGGGAGCTCAGCCAGCAGCTGCCTGGGCCCAGGCCTGCCAGGCTGACTTACCATGGCCCCTGATCTCCTGTGCATGCCTGATGCCTGATCTGAGGCTGGGCACTGCATGTCCCTGGTACAGGGCATCTTATCTCTGAAAAGTTGCAAACTCACACAAACAGCTTCTTTCTCATGCCTCTATAGGACCTGAAGCTGCATGCAGGGGACAGGCCACCCTTGGCAGCTGGGATGTGGCCTCAGGGTCATTGCCACACACAGCCGGGGTCCTACAGATACTTTGGCTCTGCCAGAGGATAACTTTAGACAGGACCCTCCTCCTGGACTGCTTGGCCATGGCATCAGAAGACCGGCTGGGGGATACTTGGGCCTGGCAGGCAGAGGACGTGGCCTGCCAGGACAGGTGGCAAGTGGAGGATACCGCCCACGAAGAGGCGCAGGACCAGCACAGGACTGGGCAGACCAGGAGTTCCAGGCATAGCTCCTGGCAGTGCAGGCCACAGACAATGACTGCCAAATGCTGGACATCCCAACCCTAGCCCCACCTGCTCCCTGGCAGCCATGCACCACCCAGCAGCAAACCCCCACCTGGGCCTGGGAGGAGGTCCTGCACTGCTTTCAGCAGCCAAGAGACCCTGGCCTGGCCCCTACCCCTGGTCCAGTGCCACCCAGCCACCCTGCCTTGGCCTAACCCCACCAACTACCCTGGCTCCATGTGGGTGCAGAGCCAGAGCTGCCTGCAGCAGGGTCAGGACCACATGCCAACCCTGCTAACCCTGGACACTGCTTGCTGGAAAGGAAACCACTAGCACCAGGGGAGCACCAGCTGCCATCACCATGGACAAGCCCCCCGCCTGCTGCACTCACCACAGTGTGTGCACCCATGGGGGAGTGGCCAGAAGCCAGGGTGCTGGCTGCCTGTCCCTGGGCTCTGCCCTCTAGTTGCCCCCACCCCACAGCCCCCTACTCTAGGACAGTACACAAAGGACACACACAGTTTTCATGGGGAAGAAGGTTTTTTAGTGTTGGTGGGTGGGGTGGGTAATGGAGGGACTCTGTTTGTTGGGGAGAGAAGGGGACTTTGTTTGTTAGGGGGGGAGCTGGGCTCTGGTTGATGTGAAGAGAATAAAATGTGTTTTTCTGACATCTGCCTGCAGTAAGCATGGTGCTTGGAGGTGGTGGGGGGGCCTGTGGGTGGCAATCATGTGGTCTAGAGCAGGCAGTGTTGGAGGAAGTGGTTGACCAGTGCCTCCTGCATCTGGTGCCCTGGCCCCTGCTAGCAAGTCCATGGCTCTCCTGGGGCTTTGGGGGCGGGGGGGGGGGACCACTGCTGCCGTTGCCAACACAGGTGATGTTCCTGCTGTCAGGTGTCCTCTGTGCACCACGTCTCCTCTGCCCAGGCCTCATGGAAGAGCTCCCCCACCAGGCCTCATGGAAGTTATGCAGCATGTAGGCTGCAAGGATGACCTGGAGGAGGATGTCCTCAGTGAACTCGAGGTGGGCAGTTAGTGTGTGCCAGTGTCCCATAAGGTAGCTGAAGGTGCATTCTACCAGGGCATGGATCTGGCCCAGGCAATAGTTGCAGTGGGCCTGGCGGGGGTCCAGATGGCTGGGTAGGGCCGCATGAGCCAGAGCAGGAGTGGGTAGGTGGAGTCCCCAGTGAGTAGGGGCAGGACCACCACAGTGCCCAGCTGCACGTCCAGCATACCTGCCGTGAAGTGCCCACCCTCCACCAGGCTTGGCAGGCCAGAGTTCAGAAAGATGCAGGCATCATAGGCACTGCCTGCCCAACCAGCACTCATATGTGGGAAGGCACCTCAATGGTCCTTGATGGCCTGGAGCACCATGGAGTGAAAGCTCCTCCAGCTGTAGTAGGGGTGGTCTCTGGTAGGTAGCAAGGCAGGCAAGTGATGGGGATGTGGGTCCCATCCAGGGCCCTGATGCACTGGGGGAATCCCAGGGCACGGAACTCTGCCACCCCCCACTACGGGGTTATGCACGCGGAGCACAGTGTCCCCCAGTATGTCCTGGATGGCCCTGCACACCTCCAGAACAGTCTCCCCAGTGGTGGCCTTGCCCACTCCAAACAGGTGACTGACATACTGCAGACTGGCAGGCATGGCCAGCCTGAGCAGAGTGATGGCCAAGTGGAAGTCTGCAAAGAGGGGTGGCCTCATGTTGGTGTGCTGCCACTCCAGGTGGGGCTGGAGCTGCTCCAGGAGTTCCTGGAAGGTGGCCCGGGTCATCTTGAAGGCCTCTAGCCACTGCTTATCATCCCAGGGGTGCTGGATGACATGCCACCACCAGTCCTGACTGGTCCAGCAGGCCCAGAGGCAATGGGGCTGGAGGCCCAGGAGGGTAATTGTGGCCCTGGTGGTAGGAGGGTGATTGTGGCCCTGGTGGTGGCATCTTGGAGCCCATCATCAGCATCCCTGCCAGGGTCCATCCAGGCAGATGGGTTGGAGGTGGCAGGTGCCCAGTGGTGGCCCTGGGATGGAGCATGGCAGGCAGGCAGGCAATTGCTGCATGTGGGGGAGCCAGGAGGGGTGAAAAGGCTGTGGACCAGGTGGTAATTGGCACAGCGGGCCAGTAGGGCCAGCGCAGCAGCCAGCAGAAGCATGGGGCACTGTTCATCGCTGCCCGGGGCAGGGGCAGGGGCTGGAGCCACCATGGTGAGGAGAGTGCTGCCACATGCTGTCGCTGCACTGGACACACTGTTCCTGGTCAGGGAAGTGGCTGGTCAGAGAGCAGAGAACTGGGCTGGCTTTTGAAGAGGGCTGCTGGCTGCTAGCAGCTGCAGCCGGTGCCTGGAGCTCCCTGTGGTGGTGGCAGGGGCCTATTACAGGGCCACTGCTCCCACCTCCCTGCATGTGTAGGTGTGTGTACCCATTTAATTTACTCATGGGTAAACTGATGCTACATCAAAAGCACATGTAGATGCGCTCAATGAAAATTGCTTAGTTAAAATCCCATGCAAGTCTTTGAAAAGGTACTAGATACGGGATAAGCAAGAAAATTCTACCAGAGGCCTGTAAATAACTAATTAGAATAGGTTGGGTGCAATAAACATTTAAGTATAGTTTATGTGGGCCTTCCAGTTCTCAAGTAGTATTAAAGTAGTGATAAATACAGATATCAAATGATTATAACAACTTAATGAATCAATTTTATATTCCAATTCAAGCTGCTAAAATTGACTATAAGGACATTTAATTATGAAAACTTAAGTGCTAATAGATGTTATGGAGATGATTACAGTGTGCCACATTCTCATATCCTGTTTCATATGCTTTGCACTTTTCAAGAGCAGCGAGCTATGTTGATGCCTAAAAGAAACTTCAAGGTGATATAAAGCTGGTATAGTTGGTTCTCTTGCCTGCAAACCTTACCCCACCATATGAGAGAGTATGTTGGAGGACAGGGAGGTCTGGATGGGCTGCTTGTGAAGCAGTCTTTATGGGACAGCTTGTGCTGGTATAATAGAGCAGCCTTTAGGCAACTCTAAGTTATGCTGGTGCTGTTTTCTTCTCTGGTGATGCCAAAATGGGATGAGTGGGAAGGTATCTGAGAACTGTCTTTCCTCCAACTTCTCTTATTTTCACTGAACATGAAATCAGCATAGCTGAGGATTCAGATTGTAGTCTGAATCCACTTCTCTATGTTTGGTGGGGCTAATGTAAGGGGAAATAAAGGAATCACAGTTCCTATTTTATTAATGGCAGAGGAGGTGCTTCTGAGTAGTAGCATCTCTCTTCTTCTTCACATCATGACAAAACTCATGAAATGCAAGAGTCTTAGGGTTGAAAACTCTGGTAATGACTGTGAACAAGTTCTGTCTCTCTTCCTTTGATTAAATTATTTATGGTATCTGATCTTTATTGCAGTAGTATAGCTAGAGGTGTACAACTGGGATGCCAGCCCCAAGTGTCCCCTCATAGGAGGCACAAGAGCAGCAGTTACAGCTGCCTGGCCACTCCAGCTGTGACCAGCCTGGCTGCTGCAACCACAGCTGCCACTACCCTGGCTGTCACCACCAAGGAGGGCACAGAACCAACTTGTTATGTCACTATTTTATTGTCAAGTTTATTTTGATTTTTCCTGTTTTTTCTTTCTCCTTGATGGATTTTGTGTACCTTTTCCATATAGCAATGCTGACAGTGGAATGAATGTTGGGATACTAGATATCTTTGGATTTGAGAACTTCACAAGAAATTCCTTTGAACAACTGTGCATAAACATTGCCAATGAACAAATCCAGTTTTATTTCAATCAACACATCTTTGCACTTGAACAGGTAATTTAACTTTATAAAGGGAATGATTTAATTCAGCAACAATGACTTGTAGAATGAATCAGGAGTATTTTGTAAAATACACATGCCCACATATTTAATGCATTGTGGCCAAAAAAAGACCATATTAAGATTTTACTTCCACGTTGTTACCATGAGCATTGTAGGTAGCTAAATATTGTTGGGGCTTAAGGATGTAAGAGAAGCTTTGTGCCAAAAGTGACCAGATGATAATTAGTTTGGTATTAACACTGTTTACAACTTTGTAGATGGAATATCAGAATGAGGGGATTGATGCAACTACAGTGGTATATGAAGACAATCGCCCACTTTTAGATATGTTCCTCCAAAAACCAATGGGACTGCTGTCACTACTTGATGAAGAAAGTCGATTTCCCCAGGCAACAGATCTGACTTTAGTTGGTATGAGCACTCAAGAAAACTTAAAGAATGACTGATATCCCTGTGGCATTTTTCTTGGAATATTAAATGTCTATCTGCTATCTTTATATTGCATCATTCACTACCCAGTATGTTTTTCTAGCTTCCCAGGTGTTTTATACTGCTAATGTTATCTTATAGTTTAAAATAGATATAGTAAAAGATATAGACCATAGAGCCCTATCATCCATCCCATGGTGCTGCCGGTGAGTCTCAGAGTGGACTCACCTGCTGCATGCAATCTGCACTGGTTTGGCCTTGCATGCAACATACAGGGCCTGGGCTAGCATGTGTAAATTCTGGTGCATGGGGCCAGGGCTGGTACGTGGAGCCAATCCAGGACACACACTGCATGTGGCACATGGGACCAGTCCAGGGAGTGCTGTATGCAGTGCCTGCACTAGACAGGTCCCGTACCCTGGATCTGGTATGTGGAGCTGGTCTGTAGGCCCAATCCAGCCTATGGTATAGACCAGGGGTAGGCAATGTTTTTTGGCCGGAGTGCCGAAAAACACCACAATGCCTACGTTGGAAGGTGCCGGAGTGCCAGCATTCCAGAAAAACAAAATGAAGGCAGAGGGTACATGGCAGAATGCCCTGCATGTGCCCCTTGCCACCCACCCAAAGTCCCTGCCCCCCAGCCCTGCTGCCCTTTGCCCCACAGCCAGGGCTCTGTGGCTGGCAGCAGCTACCCAGAGCCGGGCCAGCTGAAGCTGGGAGGCTCCAAACAGCTGCACTGGGCTCTGGAGCCCCAGCATCAGCTCCGTACCGGCGCATGCACCTGGGCATCTGAGTGGACGGTGGGGGAAGGGTCTGAGGCAGTGCAACCCCAGTCTCTCCCCCGCTCCCAGCACAGAGCTGGTGACTGGGCTCCGGACCCTGGCGCAGCTGTTTGTAGCTCTCAATGTAGATCTTACTACTTTCTAAAACCTTCAAATAAGTTATCCTCATGATGTCCCTGGAGGTTGGCATTTTGGGTATTCTTATCCCCATGTAATAGACAGAGAAGCAGCAGCAGCAGCACAGAAGAGTGACATGTCTAAGGCTAGACAGTAAGTTAGCAGCAGTAGTGAGAAAAGCATCCAGGTCTTCCTGCCCCTAGTCTCATACTTACCCTATTAGACAACACTGTCTCGCTACAGATTACCTCATCATAAACAGAAAGTGTGTTACTTACATTGTGCCATCTGGCTGTATATTTCTTTACTTTGATGCATGTTTTATGAACATTATAATAAAAGTTAACTTCATTTTTAAAACATGAAGCATATTACATGCTGTTAAAATATTATCCTAATGCTGAATGCTCCCCTTTGACGTGCAAGCCAGAATTCCCATTCCTGTCAATGTGCTGAATGTTGGATTTATAACAGACAAGTATGGTGTGATTCAGAAAGGAGAATTTTGCTATTTAAAATGGCAGCTGTTAAGCTCTCCAAATGTATACATAAAATTTTCACTTCTGGAAAGCTGAGTTCAAACTTGAATTTAAGTTCAAGATGACTGATATGATTTCATTCCAACCTTCTGTCATATACTGAAGCTGGGAACCTGCCTGCGAGTCTTATAAATCAGCCTGTATTAAATATTGAGCTTATACTTTCACAGGCAACCCCCTTGCTTCTGACTGATGAGTTTTATTACTGATGTCTTGAAAGCAGAGTGATCTAGGGCTGGTGAAAGCAAGCTGGGACTCTTTGCCTCTTCCAGGTGCCCAATTGTAACAAACAAATAAATGAAGAGACTTGACAAGTGCTTGCTAGCCACTCTCATTTGATAGTTTCATATAGGCATGGCAATAGAAGTACTCTTAAGAAATTTGAAGGATATGTTTTAATGGGCTGGTATGGGAATGCTGCTCCAATCGTAAGTAGCAGCTTGGAAGAAAGAACAAAATGAAAGTGACAAACAGGCAAGACCAAGGCTGATGTCACTGATGGGCAATGCAATTAACTTACAAGAGTATTTTATCTTGATTCTGATATTTTGGGTCAATAAAGCTGCCCCTAACAGGGTAGAGATTTCTCTTTAAAATACTTCCATTCATTATTAACAATGTTATCTTTTTCAATGGCTAGATAAATTTGAAGATAATTTAAGATACAAATACTTTTGGAGACCCAAAGGAGTGGAGCTGTGTTTTGGCATCCAGCACTATGCTGGAAAGGTAAATTTTATATGATCTTTATTGAATTTGAATGTAATAAGTAGTATAATCACTAGCTGTTCTATCTAGAGTTGTTTATCTTGCTTATGGATTTTTCTTACTTTTTAATGGATTAAATAATATTTTTAAAGAAACCTTAGAACCTACGATTAAATCTACACTGCAAAGTTTCCAAAGTTACAAATTCTTCTTAAAATTCTTCTGGGCATGGCAGCTCCCTTTTCGCCACCTGAAATGCCACTCTATCCAGGACAATCTTTAGATGAAATTACTGCTGGAGATATAGGGTACATCTATAAGAGATGTTTACTGCAGAGCTGCCTTATTAGCTCTGCAGTAGAGTCTCAAAGTCTACATGTGCAGCCCTATTAGGCCACAGGAAACTAATTAGCTCTGTCTCAGGTTAGTACTTGTAAATACAGTACTATCCTGTAGGGCTGTGCAAAACACTATTGTTTTGTTTCAACATCCATTTCGAAGGGACAGTGTTTTGTTTTGTCGTTTCATTCCATTTCAAGACACTATCCCATTTCATTTTGTTGAAACTGTTTCGCTGTTTCAACTCATTTCAATGTTTCGCCCATAGGCTATAATGAGGAATCATGAAAATGCCTACAACTTTGTCATTTGTTGCCTGATTCAGATGCAAATTGCAGGGACAGTAACCCCTTCTGAGGGCATGAAGCCTGCCACATTTCAAGGAGACAGGTGCAGAGGTTTCTTAGAAACTGTACCTCAAAGTCTTGAAAGCAAAATTTGCCAGCAGCGGCAGCCTCTTGTCATCCGACACGCAGATCTGGGGGCTCGCACGCCCAGGAGGGCTGTGAGGCTGTGCTGGATTCCTCCCAGGAGTGCGGGCTCCTGGAACTACTCTGGATGACAGGAGGCTGTCACCACTGCCTGTGGCCAGTGGCAGCATCTGTCCCAGGCAGCAACGGCACCATCCCCTTATCTGTCTCATCTGGTGTGCAGATCCAGGGGCTGGCACCCCTGGGAGGAGTCCAGCACAGCCTGGCAGCCCTCCCAGGGGTGTGAGCCCCCAGATCTGTGCCCCGCATGAGAGGAGGCTTCCCTATTGCCTGGGACCGGCGCTGGGCACAGGCTGCACCCAGCACCAGAGAAAATTGCTGCTGCCACCTGTCCCAGGCAGCAGTGACAGCCTCCCCTCATCTGGCATGCAGATCCACGGGCTCATACCCCCGGGAGAAGTCTGACACAGCCCAGCAGCCCTCCCAGGGGGGTGGGCTCCTGAATCTGTTCCCAAAATGAGAGGAGGCTCAGGCTGCAGCAGCAGCAATCTTATCCAGTGTTGGGCGCAGCCTGCACCAAGCACCGGTCCCAGGTAGGAGAGGCAGCCTGAGCCTCCTCTCATATGGGGCATAGATCCAGGGGCTCGCACCCCGAGGAGGCCTGCCAGGCTGTGCCAGACTCCTCCCGGGGGTGTGGGCCCCCGGTTTGTGCTGGATGACAAGAGGCTGCCACTGCTGCCTGGGACCAGTACTAGGTGCTGCCTGCACCCAGCACCAGGGAAAACAGATGCTGCCACTGGCTCCAGGCAGCAGCAGCAGCCTCCTGTCATCCCAGCGCAGATCCGGGAGCCAGCACCCCCAGGAGGGCTGCGGGGCTGTGCTGGACTCCTCCCGGGGGTGCAGTCCCAAGATCTGCGCCAGATGACAGGAGGCTGCCACTGCCTCCATGGAGCTCAGCCTGGAGGTGGGAGGTAGAGTGCAGCACCGGCTCTGCCTGCCTCCTGCCACCAGGCTGCGTTCTAATTGGCTCCACCAGCCCCACGGAGCACAGCCCAGCAACAGGAGGCAGACAGAGCCGGCACTGTGCTCCACCTCCCGCCACTGGGCTGAGCTCCTTGGGGCTGGTGGGTCCAATTGGAGCGCAGCCTGGTGGCAGGAGGCAGGCAGAGCTGGTGCTGCCCTCCGCAGGAGGCGGGGAGAGGCAGGGCTACGTTCCCTGCTGGGCTGAGCTACACAGGGCTGCGGAGCCACTTGGAGCACAGCCCTGGCTCTCCCCTGCCTCCCACCACCAGGCTGCTTCAAAACTCAAAACGTTTTGAAACTTTCAAAATGTTTCGAGCGCCCTCATTTCATTTCAAAGTTGTTTCAATGCTTTTTGTTTTATTTCGATTTCACTGTTTTGAGCTCAAAATGCATCAAAACAGCTTCGAAAAAAAACCCTTGGTGAAATTTTGCACAGCCCTACTATCCTGCAGTGGAGTTCTTTACTGCACAGCAACGCATGTGTAGACACTGACAGGGCTGGCTGGGGCACGAGGGTGCCTGCCAACTAGCCCTGCAGTGGGGCACCCTCTTGCCCCAGCCAGCCCCTCCACAGGACATTGAGCCAGGTCAGAACAGCCCTGGACTGGCAGGCTGACCCCCCAGGTCTCTTTCTAGCTGGGGCTGTTCTGACCTGGCTCAACGTGCTGCAGTCCCAATTGCACATGAAGATACAGCACTTGGAAGCAATAAACTTTGGTATGGTATGTGCCAAAATTTATTCATGTGCATTAATTTCATATGTCAACACACCCATACAGCTGTAATATGTCTGACTGTTAGCATAACAATAACTATTTTGAATATGTGTAGATGTAGGAAAGGGAATTAAACAGATAAAACATAGTGTAAACTTCTCTCCAAAAGTTTGTTTATATTTAAACTCATGCAAAAGCTAAAGGACTAATTGGAACAATTCTCCATCTGCATAAATAAGTTCTGAAGTGCTGCAGAATTCAGCATTTTTGTTCCCAGAAGTTAATATGTAATTTTATTTGGTAGATTTGGTTCAACTTGGTTTCATGTAGCCTGAGCTTTGTCTGTGATTTGATGTCCTCCATTATAAGGAAAACTGAAATAAAAGGGCAAAATTTTGCATGGTTTCCACTAAAATCTCAGCTCTGGCTCTGGGTAAGGCTCAGGTTCTTCAAGAAATCTTCCATTCCACTTGGTCCAGTTTTCTGGTTTGTTGAGAACAACTGTAAAATTTCACACAGCTTCAGTAGATTCTCTACCACCCAAATACTAAGGCATAAAAACACTGCTGCTTTTTATCCTCCACAGCAAGGCTGCATTCAGTTCTGGTGTGACTCCATGAACTTCAATGGTTTCAAACCAGGAAGGAACCTAATTCAATGGAGTGTTTAAAACTAGCTTAAAAAAAAAATGAAGTCCTTTTCTATGTTTATACATGGAGCTATCAATGGCTAATAAATATGATTACAATAATTCAAAGAACAGTTTTGTTTGTCAAAGCTTTAAGGGTTAAAATATCAAGTACTGTTCCCTATGTCAGTGCAAATTGAAGAGGGGAACTCTAAAGTAATAATTTTTGTTCCCACTGTATCCAATAGTAACAATGAGAAGCTTTTTTTGCTGTATACAACAAGTAGATATTAGCTATGCCATCTGAAAACCATTTTCTAATTTCTTGTGTTACCTATCAAGTTATACTGCTTATCTGGAGCTGCAGAATGTTACATTATACCATGTAAATCAGAATTTGATGTGATGCAGTATTATATAGCATTAAGCTATTTAAACCAACTCGGTATGTAAATGAGATTTTATGAATGCAGATTCTGTTTAAAGCCAGTTCACATTTTGAGGATGCAGCCTAACCAGGTTAAGACCTCTGCAGGTAATTCACGTGCTTGTCACATTTGAACTAATAATTAGCCTACTCGGTCAACTTGCCAATGACATATTTAAGATAAATGGCAAGGTTTGGGATAGCTATCAGAGCTGTTTTTTTATTCTGTCTCCAATGTTAGGTATTATATGATGCCTGTGGTTTCCTTGAGAAGAACCGGGACACACTTCCAGCTGATATAGTGGTGGTGTTAAGAACGTCAGAGAACAAACTTCTTCAGCAGCTGTTCTCTAGTCCATTGACCAAAACAGGTATTTCTCTGCATAGTTTTGCTACTTTTAGGGCTTCTTCACCAGAAGGCCCATCATCTTCCTATTCCTGCTACAGAAGTTATAGTCACCTCTGTACAGAACAGTGATATTCTTTTCCATCTGGGATGTAGAAAGTTAACTCAAGATGCAAAGTACAGTACTAAGCATTTACTATCTCTGAGGCAATTTATAGCCATCAACTAACAATACTCACAGTTTCTCTCTGAGGTAAGTATCTTTATTATCACCCTTTTAGAAAAGCAGAGGTTAAATGATTGCTAAGGCCAGAGTTTGTTATCAGAGTCAAGATGAGAATTATGGAAATTTTGTTCCTACTCCTATGCTGTATATAATTCCTAGATATCTAATTTACTTAAAGAGGGGGATTTTTTTGCAAGTAATGTCCTATCTTTTTAGAATTGCTTGTGCACAATTAGTTAAAAGAGCATTTTACTAATTTGTGTTGGAAAAAGCACACAAAACTGATGGAATTAATTATTTTAGCTGAATTGAAAAATGGTGACACCAGCTTCCTTGAAGATGCCTGTCTTCTTGCTAAATTATACTAGTAAGATGTTCGGTTTCTTCAGAGATATCTGTTATTTGCTAAAAGAATGAGTATAGGACGCTTCTGCCACATAACCTCTTCCCCCCCAACCCAATGGAACACCCATGCACAGCTAAAAAGAGTCTGGCAGTCCTACCTTTTTTAAAAAAAATGCTTATATTACATTAAGAATGAAAAGTATTAAATTAAAAGAAATTAGGTGGTAGATTGTATATTTACAAATATTTGAAGACTTCAGATCTGATATGCATTTCTTTTAAGCAAACATAGACTTTTGGAAATTCATGTGTGGCTAAAGGATTATTACAGATTGAAACACTGTGTTGTAAGGACATCACTGATTACAAAGTTTAAAAAAAAGTAGCATGCTTGCTGGTTAACTGTCTTGTCCCATATTAACCAGTGGGTACGTCTACATGAGATGTTTACTGTGTAGTTGGCTAATTAACTGTGCAGTTAATGTCTCAGCATCTGCACGTGCACCCCTATTAGGGCACACAAAACTAATAAACTCCAGGGTAGTACTAGTATTTACAAGCACTACCTTGCTGCAGAGTTTTTTACTTCACAACACCGCACGTTTAGATGCTCACAGCACTGCACATGTAGATGCAGCTGGCTCGAGTGTAGGGGTGCTTTGTTGACAGGGGTCCCTGCCAGCTAGTCCTGCACTGAAGCACCTTTGTGCCCCAGCAAGCACCTCAACAGACCATTGAACCTGGTCAGAGCAGCCCCAGGTTGGGAGGCTGACCCTCAGGGCCCCCTGCCAGCTGGGGATGCTGAGATCTGGCTCATTGTGCTGCAGGCCAGGCACACACATAAACCACGTGCCCAAGAGCTTCCCAGGAGCAATAAACCTAGTTTATTGCTGCTTATTAATGGCATGTGTAGATGCAGCCAATCAGAGCAAAAAATAATCTGTATCATGTTGATACAAAATGTCAAAACTAGTGCATACCTTGCAGCACCAAGTCATTACAAACTAATATAAATACCATGGATTGAAATATATATGCTGTGAATTTAAAATTTGCTTTGATGTCAATGAGTTTGCACAGATGCAACTGATAGCAAAATAGGTGTTTGTACTCTACAGAGAATAGTTTCCTGCTGTACTGATTATATTGTTCTTCTATAGTTGAAAGACTATTTCAATGATATTGACCTTGCCTTGTGTTGTACAATCTATACCTAGAAATCAGAACTGTATCTCAGAAAATATATAATCAAGGATGAATCTGCCTGTCCTTTTGGCTGTTTTGCATTTAGCAATTACAGCTGGCACAAGCTGGGTAGAGACTCTAGTATAAGCTCGGGTAGGAGTATCTAGCTAGGGATGAGAACCCTCTGAGCTTTACTAGTTGTGATTTTTGTTTGGTGGGTTGGTGAAGGCTATATTCCATACATCCTGCAATAGGATCAGACAAGGCAAAATAATTTCATATATAGTAAAATGACTAGAACTGCTTCTGGGAAACTCCTTGCCAGTGATTTTTTTTTCATTTGAATTAGTTATTCTGTGCTGTTCATGTTTGTATCCTTAAATGCCAAATTAGATTCTTTGTTCCAGTTGTCAGTTCCAGTTATTATCAATTTTTAGCTTGATGATCGGCAAGGTAATCATACCCGATAAGCTCCTGTACACTGGTCCTTTCACACAAACTCTCTGGCATTTGACAATATTTTCAACATCAGCAGCAGTGAACTGAGTGTTTGCCAGAGAAACAGTAAATTAAAAACTGTATTCCTGTGTGCGAGCCAGAAGATACTAATCATTGTTGCAGTACATATGCTAGTCATTCCAGCTGCTTTCACTGTTTTTTTCAATCTTAAAATCTTTTATTGGTTTCCTTTCTAAATGGGTCAGGTGATTTCTGCCTTCCATTACAGAACTCTTGCCCCTCCCTGGATTACCAGTGACAGTATTTCCTGCCTAATCAATACAGCACATCCTGTTAAGATTGGTTTAGCATGTACTCCTGATCATAATGTCACAAGACTGTGTCATGAAGCCATTGTGTGACTTTGTTTTTTAAACTCTTTGTGATTTTGCTCTATTTTGTCCAGCTGTCTCAGATAATTGGCACTCACATCCTGTGTAGGGGCCTCTGTGCTCTAAAATCAGATTGTTGCCAGGTTTGGTTTTGGCAGCCTAAAGGATAAATGAAAGGTCTGGCTGAAAGTAGAAGGTAGGGCTGGTAATACTGCTTCATCCCTGCTTAGTGAAGGAATTGAATGCCATTCTCCTCTTAACTTTCTACAAAGAAGCTTTTGTAAACAAAACAGCAGAAACTATGTAAATATTCCACCACAATTTTACTCCTCTCTTAACACTCTTCCTCCCCCACCCGACAGATGCTTCACCCCTCAAAAAAAAAACCCAAAAGAAGTATTTCTGCTCACTCCAGGCCTGCATTTAGGATTCAAATACTTTACCAAACTGTGTTTGTTTATTGTAGATTATTAACTGATTTATATCAAAAGCTAATAAATTAAATGGACCTTATGTTTTAAAAGAATATGTATCCAGCAAACTTGACTCTAAATGAGCCTTCTGCCAGCTTCACAAGTGCTGTGTTTGGAGATGAACAGCAGCATATTCACACATCCGTTTACCACTGGCTTTGGCATTTTCAATGTGTGCATGCATGTGACTAAACAGTCCTCTTTCATATGTATAATATCCACTAGGTGGTGCTATCCCAGAGGTAAGAATGAGTTTGAAACTAATAACATGAGCTTGATGATTACTGCAAAATGGATTTGTTAAATATCCCTCAGAAGAGAGATAAGGAATCAGATGTGTGCTTCCTTCACCCTCTGACAAAATCCTCTGCATTTTAGGGAAATTTCCTTAAATGTTTTAAGAGAGAAACAAGACATATTTGGTAGTATCTTTTATTGGACAATTATATACTTACGGAGAGATCTTAGACAAGCTTTTGGGCACAACAGACATCTGGGAAAAAGCTAGGCACAGCATAAGTTTAATAACAGGTAGACATTACAACATGACTATAAATGTCTTGTCATATAGTTTCCCAGTGTCAAAAGCTGAACAAGAGCATTAAAAAGACAAAATTATTTTACTAATTTAAGATCAAGTTAATTTCTGTAATTCATCAAATATACTGATCAGTTGTTATATTTGATGATATACTTAACAGATGTTTCTATGTCATTGTAGCAAGCTGTATAATTTTAAATGTCAAAAATGAACAGCAGGACATTAAATACCCATTTTTAGTAGTAGATTAAGGCTAAAAGCATACACAGACCCTAAAATATAAGATATCAGAACTGAAACTCAGTGTTCTGGGACTAAGTTTGTTCTGGTCCTGAGCTCATTGTGTGTTTTTATTTCAAGGGAGCTGAGGCACATTCAGCACCTTGAAAAATCTGTTTGTACTTTCTAGAGATCTTTAACCTTCAAGCAGAATGGGTATATTCTGGATAGTGAACCTAAATATTAACCTACTAATTTTCCAAATTGCATCCATATTCTACATTTGTTCCATATGCAAAGTTCTTGCTGATGAGAATTTTGTGTTTGAAGTGAATATAGAAATATGCCCCACATAAAAGAAAGAAATAGAGTGTGTTTCCAAGAAACAAGATGCCCCATTTTTGCTGAATCTGCATGTTCCTGTTGGAGACAAACACAATTATTTTGGTCTCTAGTTTCAAGCTTTAGTTGCCTTCCCCTCAGAGCACTTTGATACTGGGAGCTTGCATATGCTGTCTAAGGTAGGATAACTACCATATACATGTCTGGTCCAAGAGAAAGGTATGTTGGAGTAATCTTTTCACCTTCTGCTTCTTAACAGGAGGTAGTAGAAAGGGGGATAGCTCAGGGGCTATGTCACTGGCTTAGGATGTGGGAGACCCGCCTTCAGGTTCCTGCTGTTCCATAGACTTCTTGTGAGGCTCTGGACAAGTCATTAAGGCTTGATCCACAAACCCATAGGCCTAGCTTTTAAATCCCTGACTCACAGACAAAACCTATAGCTCATTTTATGCTCTTAGCATTCTTACACTATGCAGTTAAGTGCCTCAAAATGGGATTCATAATGGTCACCACATTTAACAGGGAGCTACATAAACTAGCCAAACTGACTAGGAAAAACTGAGGACTTACATGTTAAGCTTCACTCCTCTCAATATTTCTCAGGTACTAACCCTGGACTGCTGATAGAAACCTGCCTTTTCTTGTGATTCAGAGTCCTTAATACTCTCCTGGGATAGGGACAGGCATTAAACCAGTTTATGTTTAAGTGATAAGAAACTGGTTTAAATCTGTAACAGAACAGATGTTCAGTGCACATAAGCCAGTTTGAGAATGGCTGAAACCAGTTTGAGTAAAGATGAATATACCTCCTCTGCTTGTGCTTGTAGGGAGGCAGTTAGATGGGCCAAAGCTACCATGGAGCTGAGGATGGCAACCCAAGTAAAAGACAACAAGAAATTGTTTTTTAGATATATAGGGAGTAAAAGGAAGGCCCAGGGAGGAATAGGACCCCTGCTAAATGGGCAGAAACAATTGGTGATGGACAGGGGGGACAAGGCTGAACTCCTCAATGAGTTCTTTGCCTCAGTGTTCCTAAGCGAGGGGCACGACAAGTCTCTCACTGGGGTTGTAGAGAGGCAGCAGCAAGGCGCCAGACTTCCATGCGTAGACCCTGAAATGGTGCAGAGTCATTTGGAAGAACTGGATGCCTTTAAGTCAGCAGGCCCGGATGAGCTCCATCCGAGGGTGCTGAAGGCACTGGCCGACATCATTGCAGAGTCACTGGTGGGAATATTTGAAAGCTCGTGGCACACGGGCCAAGTCCTGGAGGACTGGAAAAGGGCCAACGTGGTCCCCATTTTCAAAAAGGGGAGGAAGGAGGACCTGGGCAACTATAGACCTGTCAGTCTCACCTCCATCCTTGGCAAAGTCTTTGAAAAAATTATCAAGGCTCACATTTGTGAGAGCCCGGCAGGACAAATTATGCTGAGGGGAAATCAGCACAGGTTCGTGGCAGGCAGATCGTGACTGACCAATCTAGTTTCTTTTTATGACCAGGTTACGAAACACCTGGACACAGGAGGAGGGGTGGATGTCGTATACTTAGACTTCAGGAAGGCCTTCGATACGGTATCCCACCCCACACTGGTGAACAAGTTAAGAGGCTGTGGCTTGGTTGACTACACAGTCCGGTGGGTGGCGAATTGGCTGGAGGGTCGCACCCAGAGAGTCGTGGTGGATGGGTCGGTTTTGACCTGGAAGGGTGTGGGCAGTGGGGTCCCGCAGGGCTCGGTCCTTGGACCGATACTCTTTAATGTCTTCATCAGTGACTTGGATGAGGGAGTGAAATGTACTCTGTCCAAGTTTGCAGATGACACAAAGCTATGGGGAGAAGTGGACACACTGGAGGGCAGGGAACAGCTGCAAGCAGATCTGGACAGGTTGGACAAGTGGGCAGAAAACAACAGAATGCAGTTCAACAAGGAGAAATGCAAAGTGCTGCACCTAGGGAGGAAGAATGTCCAGCACACCTACAGCCTAGGGAATAACCTGCTGGGTGGCACGGAAGTGGAAAGGGATCTTGGAGTCCTAGTGGACTCCAAGATGAACATGAGTCGGCAGTGTGACGAAGCCATCAAAAAAGCCAATGGCACTTTATCATGCATCAGCAGATGCATGACAAATAGGTCCAAGGAGGTGATACTTCCCCTCTATCGGGCGCTGCTCAGACCGCAGTTGGAGTACTGCGTGCAATTCTGGGCGCCGCAATTCAAGAGGGATGCGGATAACCTGGAGAGGGTGCAGAGAAGGGCCACTCGTATGGTTAAGGGCCTGCAGACCAAGCCCTACGAGGAGAGACTAGAGAAACTGGATCTTTGCAGCCTCCGCAAGAGAAGGTTGAGAGGCGACCTTGTGGCTGCCTATAAGTTCATCACGGGGGCACAGAAGGGAATTGGTGAGTATTTATTCACCAAGGCGCCCCCTGGGGTTACAAGAAACAATGGCCACAAGCTAGCAGAGAGCAGATTTAGATTGGACATTAGGAAGAACTTCTTCACAGTTCGAGTGGCCAGGGTCTGGAACGGGCTCCCAAGGGAGGTGGTGCTCTCCCCTACCCTGGGGGTCTTCAAGAGGAGGTTAGATGAGCATCTAGCTGGGGTCATCTAGACCCAGCACTCTTTCGTGCCTATGCAGGGGGTCGGACTCGATGATCTATTGAGGTCCCTTCCGACCCTAACATCTATGAATCTATGAATCTATGAATCTATAAACCTGGTTGAATGTAGTATCAGACTTAACTGATTTGGCTCAAACCGGTTTATGCAATGTCTGTCCCAGACCTCTTGCTGGTTTAAGTTAAATCAGACTCCCCCAGCATCCCAGCATGCTCTCTGGGCTGGGCAGGGCTCTTTGTCCACAGCACGGCTGGCTCTTCTGCTCCCTGGCTGCAGCTCTGGCAGTCTCTGCAGGCATCTGCTGGCTTCTGCTCCCCACTTTCCCCTCCCCACTCTCTGCTAAGCAGGCTTTCCCCCATCCCTCACAGACACCTCTCAGCTTTAGCTAGCAGACCACATGCTGGCTACCTCCAAGCTATGGCACACAAAACACAGGCAGAATCAACAGGTAGATGGTAATGTCCCTCTGTTGTTTTCTTAATGAGCTGATAAACATTGAGTCAGGGGTGATAAACACTCCATGCTGGCCTGCTTAGGTGGTGGAGAGGGCATAGAAATCCTCCGTAAGCATAGAATCCTGTTGGGGCTCAGCTCTGTGCAAGGGAAGGGAGGGCTGCTCTAGTGCCCCCCGGCTTCTAGCCTGAGCCACTGCAGGCATGTGCCTACATTTCTGGGATATCTTTCTGGTTACAAAACTGATTTAAGATGATTTAACTAAAGCCAGGTTCGACTAACCTGCAAAGACTGAATCAATTCAGGCTTTTTAAATGTCTGTCCCTAGCCCTGGAGTTAGACATGTAAGCCATCTTTTTCCAAAATGAAATGGAGCCACTCCTTTCTTACAAAGCAAAGCAAAAAGGAAATGTTAGCAACCTTCTATGCAATAAGCTGGTGATTAGAACAGTCAATGCAAATGTAGGAAAGTTAAATTCTCTCTTTTTCCTGAGAGCGTTTGAACTCATTTTTACCTGTTAGGAGTGCTAATCAGCAGACTATAGACTCTGTTGAGGTGAAGACACTTGCACTCCTTCCTGATAAGCCGGTTCCATTTTACAAAGAAGAATTAAAAATTAATTGGGCCAGAGAAAGAGAGAGCTGGAGCTACATGGTTACTCCTGGGTTACAATTCCTGTTCCAAGAACGGTTTATGTATTTTACATTAAACAGTCAGTGGGTAAAACAAGTTAACAGTCCTTGGTTCTGGGGCCAAGCACTAGGCTACAGGGTCATGTTTGCACTCTCTTTCCTTTTCTCTGTCTCAATGAATCTTGATTTTTTTCTTCACATTAGTTTCACCAGGAAGGGTAATGTGTGCTATTCCTTGGAGTAGTAGCCTGGCTGTTAGAGCATTCTTGTGATGGGTGTAGGCTTGAGGAAGCAGAGAAAGTACTTGAACATAGGTCTTCCATACCCTGAATGTGTGCTCTAGCCATGACACTGTTTTATAGAGGAAGAGGGTAACGAAACCTCTATTCCTCTGTGTTTTGTAGTTGTGTACCTACTGTCTTGGAACATTCAGAGGATACTAGGTGGAGGAATGCCTACATTCTGGATCCCAAAGTGGCTTGAGATAAGCACTGACCTGCTCAGCACTGACAAGACTGAGTTACTTCTATAAACACACACAAGCTGAATTTTAGATGACTAGGAAACAATGGTGCACATGTAGGTGCCTTTGGTTTTCAGGAGTCAACAGAATTTGGTATGGTTTTAAGAATCACACTTTTGGATGTAGATACCTACATTTTACTTAAGCCTCTCTTTGCATCCATGTCTTAAAAAGAATACCTGTAAAAGTGGGGTAAGAGAAACTCCCTGTCTCTCAGAAGTGTTGTTAGGGTAAAAATATCCTGTCTAGACTGTGAGTCATTCTTATACTAAAGCACTGGGAGTCATATTAGTACTTTCAACAAACAGGAACTAGGAAATGTCAAAATGGTACATCACTTGAAGTAAGTTTTTGTTTTTTTCTTTTTTAATTCTTTGCTTCATAAGACCATAGTTTCTCCAAGAAGGGTGGAGTGTGCCCTGACTAGCTTTTAAAGGCTCACTTTTCTATATGTGATCAATACTGGAAATAATATATGTAGCACTTGTACTGGCATGGGACTGTCAACAGCTTGTGAATTTATGTACCAAGCTTGCATAGGTGCCATCTGTACTGTGTTATGTTTTAACTGCTGTGGAATTACAGCAGTGTTCACCATGATCTGGACTTGTTTGAGACACCCTGTGCAAATCTCCACTCATCAAGCAAGGGGCTATGTCACTGGTTTAGGACGTGGGAGACCTGCCTTCAGGTTCCTGCTCTTCCATAGACTTCTTGTGAGGCTCTGGACAAGTCATTAAGGCTTGATCCACAAACCCATAGGCCTAGCTTTTAAATCCCTGACTCACAGACAAACCCTATAGCTCTTTTTATGCTCTTAGCATTCTTACACTGTGCAGTTAAGTGCCTCAAAATGGGATTCACAATGGTCACCACAGTTAACAGAGAACTACCTAAACTAGCCAAACTAACTAGGAAAAACTGAGGACTTGCATGTTAAACTTCACTCCTCTCAATATTTCTTAGGTGCTAACCCTGGACTGCTGATAGAAACCTGCCTTTTCTCGTGATTCAGAGTCCTTAATACTCTCCTGGGCTAGGGACAGAGATTAAACCATTAGCTCAAAGTCTTCCCTAACATACTGTATCACTGAATTTCATAGAGAACAATTGAACAAGCTGCAACAAAAATGGCTAGGAACTTGGTTGTTAAACCAGGTGAGTTGAACCAATTCTAAAATCAGTTAGAAAAATGATGTATTGTGGATATTTTCTTCAGTATTGCCACCACATTTGAAATGGGGATGCCCTGAACAAGTATTCTTATGAAGGGAATTCCCTGCGTTTGGGATGGATTTAGATGTATAGGTTATGTGCAGCAGTAAGGAATAGTTAATGGGTAAGAAGCACTGAGCTAGCTGCTTTTGTTGACTTTCAGAAGTTAATGCCAGAGTCCAGCTAGGAGAGAGAGTTCTAATAACGAACAAGGCAAGAGTCTGACGTTCTGAGTCCAGTTATTATAAAAGAGGATTGTTACTGTGATGAAAAAAGCCGTGTATGCTGCCCTCAGTGCAGTCTTCAATGAATTGTTAAAGGCTCTAAGCCAATCTTGCCTCCACTAAAGGAAAAAAAAGACCATTCTAGGCACTTGGCTGCCATTTTGGGTTCTGGTGTGGATTTCACTAATACAGGAGAGATCTTGCAAATATTTCTTTACTTCATCCTTTTTCATGAAAAGAACATATCAACATCTTCCTTGAAATTTTTCAAATAAGAAAAAAAAAAGAGCACGGTAAACTGGAGATTGTTTTTCCATAGCATCTTGTGATCCCTGTCTTATGTAGCCCAAGAGAAGAGTGTATTCATTTTCTGGCATTTTCTCTTTAGTCCATGCCTGCATACTTCTATGTTTCTCTGTTGTGTTCAGTGTTTATAGGTGGCCCAACTCTTTGGGTTGAGGGCAAAGTGTGCATGTTATAGGGTCCTAATTCTTAACTCTAGGACTGAACTTCCTAAATCATGATGGTATTCCAAAAGAAACTCTTTTTTCCCCTCTGGAACCCAGGCTAGGCTGCTGCTGCTGCTCTGCTGTCCATGAGTCTCCATAGCTTCTGCTTTTTCATCTCACATCTCCATTAAGCATTAGAAATCTCAGATGGTGACCTGGGAAGGGGAAGAAAAGTTGCTTTTTAGCAGAGTAAAAGGGTTTGTTTATATAAAAGGGTTTTTTCTGCTTGATTTTCTTTTCATTGGAATTATTGGATAAAATTCTGGTTCTACTGAAGTCCATAGGGGCTGGATTTCTCCAATCAAGAAAATGGCTTATCCTCTGTATTTTTCCTCTGCTCAACCAGAGAACCAGATTAAAAGTTTTCTCAGCCTTCAGTTCAAGAGATGTAAAGTTTAAATCTTTCATAAAGAAACCTTTTTCTCTATAGTTTGAGGAAAAATGGTTACAAAAATAAATGAATTTCAAGTAGACTACCTAAATATCCCTTTCCCCCCTCAACAGTTTCAGTCACTTTTTGTGCTACTCCAGTCTTCTATGTCCCAACCATTTCTACAGTCCTTCACCAGCAAAGGGGAGACAAACTGATATGTTAAAAAGAAAACTGGAAATATTTTTTTGCATCCTTTACGTGTCCTAAAAATCCATAAACAAAAGTACAAACACTGTTTCTTCCCTTTCTTTTGAGGTCACTTTAAAAACTCAAGAGCTGATGTCTGTTTCCAATCACATGATGCAGAATTTTCAAACATATGCTATTATGTTGCATAGCCACCTTTGAAAAAAATGCAGGTATCATTTTAACTTGACAAGTCTCCAGTGAAACATACTGAGTGTCTTATTATTAGTTCATCTATTTCTTTGACACTACTTAAAGAATGAACACAAAAAGAGAGAAGAAATAGATTCTTTTGGGTTCCAATTCTGCAAATGCTTGCTGCCAGCCATAGAGTGAAATTCTGGCCTGTCTGAAGTCCAGTGGCATTTTGCCAGTGATTTCGTTAGAGCAAGGATTTCACCTGTTGTGTTTATTACTCTGTAGTCCTATGAAGTGCAAGCATTCTGGCTAGTGATAAGTGTTGGCAGAACTGGGCTCTTGGCTTGGTGTACATCTTATTTATTCACTGAAATGAAATATGTTTCCATTTAGGCTGAAAGGACTTTTTTCTTATAATTCCACAGATCACAATAAAGCAAAAGACTCCAATACATTTTATAATTACTAATTTATCCCACAGTAAAATCTATTTATAACGAGACTTTTGTGTTATATATTTTCCCTGCCAAAAGGTAACTGCAGACACTTTGAATCAAATTAATAAAAAATAAAGCTATTGTAATTATAATCTCTCTCCTTAAAGATGAATCGGAATGTATATTTTGCAAGAATTTGGGTCAAATTATGGAAGCTATATATTTTCTTCTTAGAACACAAGAGGCTTTCCTACTTCTGTCTGGTCCATATGTTAAAAGCATATAAAAATTGATTGTTTTTGCTTTGCTGCCAGTGTATTGTGTGCAAAGAGAGACTTTAAACCACAGCTGTGCAAAGTAACGATTGTGAACTTTACTGGGTTGCAGATGTGGAACATCAGTAAACTAAATTAAATGTAGCTTAACTGAGCTTGGGAGATGGGTGTTTGATTACATTTTATTTAGGTTCCCAATTGTATGGCATACCACTCAGTGGGTTTTTTTGTATGTAAGGTTGTTCCTCACATCCGAGGGCATAAGGTAATAGATAATAAACAGATGCTTAGTAACAAAAGTAGGGTCTAAATCTGCCACTAATGTAGACTATTTGGAAAAACCATAAGAAGAGAGCTCCCTTATGGTTACAGCCTTCTATCAAAATCATATTTAAGGTCCCAATCTTGCTAACACTTAAAACAAGGCATAATAGTTACCCATGGTAAGCACAGCAATTGATACTAAGGGCAACACTGTGATAGCTTTGCTTGTCTTAAGTGTACCTTTCTCCAGGAGAAGTCTGCTGATTTCAGTACTTGAAATAAAGTGCTATTCAACAGAATCTGGCTTCATGCATTTGAAGATCAAGCCCTGAAAGAGTATGTGGCTTTAAATAATAGATATTAATTACTTAAGTGTGTTAATTCATAGCGGACTATTTCCTAATCAGCAAAACTTGAGAGGATATTTTTTGTTTCCTTTATTCTGAATAGTTTTGGGGAGGTGAGCCTTCTTCTCTTCAAACCTAACTTCTTACCTGCTTAATAAATGTTATATGAAAGCACAGTAATTTATCCTAACATTTCATTGTTTACTAATTTAATTTAACTAATTTAATTAAAAATATAAATTAACTTTATGGTGTAACAGCAGATGTGTTGCCTAGAAAATATTATTGTTTTTAATATTAACTATGGATCTCATTGTGTAATATATACAGAAGTTTAAATAGTGAAATGTTTAGATAATGTTTATATTGATTATTTTAAAAGGAAGTTTTATTAAAAGATAATAATCCTGAGTGTCTTGAGATCAAAAGGCATTGGGGAAGATCAGCTCACAAAAGGCAGTCAACAATTCAAAGGATCACATTTTAAATGAAAAATTAATCATTCTAAAACTTGTATATGAGTCTGTAGAACGGCAGAGACCAGTTGGATGTTCAAGTGATATATGCAACATACTGGCAGCTTAAGCATCATTAATATTTTGTGGGTGTACTCTTTATAATGAGTGTGATTAAGTTTCCAAATGTCTCTACATAATCAAGTTCATATTTACTGTAGCTAATATAATGTGTGTCTTGTGGAAATCTAATCTCTGAGTCTGTATTAGATTTTATGCATATATTCATTTCAGTGTTTTGTATGATGGTGGTGCTGTTGTGCTCTGATTTTGTACTTTGTTTTAACAAGGTCCACCTTCACTGCTCCTTCACCATACAACAAGCTGCAAAGGTCAGTGAGTCTCTGAACCAACATAACTTTTTTCCTATTAGTTAACTCAGCCTTGATTCTTTTGACTTGATTTGTGAGAGCTCATAATTGAACAGCATGAGAAGTAGATAGCACTGATTCTGGAGCAAAATGTTAAAAATAGCACCCGGTATTTGTCCCACTAAGTATAGATAAAAAATAGATTATTTTCCTTAAAATATTATTTCCTACCAAAACTGAATAGCTCCAGTTTATGTGGGGGAATAAAACATAAAATAAAAAGATGTTCAGAAATACAGTTGGTAAGCATTAACCTTAGGAACCCTTGAGACCTGAGTAAGAATTAATAGCCAGACTCCTTAACTCACAGGCCTCAGAATTGGGTCCCTTTCCTTTTTCACAAGGCTCCATATTTTGTTTTAAGGCAAGAAGGCCACTGTTGTCTTTGAAGGGTAAATGCCTATGTTTGCAAATTCTCTTTTATGTAGTCATCTTTTTGAGCCTTATCTGTAAAAGAAAATTTGGAATCAAGGGCAGAAAAGGTAGGTCACTTACTACTGTATCAGTCGCTGCCAATGACTTGTTTTACATTTGATCCTTCAACCCTGAACTCCCTAGGAGTTTTGCTGTTGACTTCAGTGGGAACTGTATCAGGGTTTGTGTGATCTTGAGGGAATCACTTCCACTAGTTCTTATCCTTCCAGTCATGACCCTGTGGAACTCCTGTTGAATCAAAGGCTTTCTAGAACAGGCCATAGCCTCTCCATGTCCCCTAAGGTACTGAGGAAGGTACTAAGCGTATCTTTAATGTTAAGCATGTAAAGTCATGTGGGCTGCATCTGTGCTTAAAGGCAGATGTGCACTTACAGTTTTTCCTCATTGTTAATTAATGAGTATTATTGTTTATGCACAGCAATGGTATGAGGACTGATTAGTTAATACATAGATGATCAACTTTGGGACAGTGAATGGAGGGCTGCCCCCAGCCTCCTGCCCACTATGTGGTCTGCTCAAACTCCTACCCCTGCACAGATTGAAGGCTCCCCAACCAACTATCCTGCCCCACCCCAGGGGCAGGATCAGGAAAGAATTTGGAGGAGGTGAGACATTCTGGAAACCTTGGCAGCGGCAGCAGCAGTGGTGGAAGAAGTGGTGCCTAGGCCAGAGCATGCAGGCTAGGTTTTAACCCATTGAGGGCTGTATGAAGCCTGTAGGCTTCCAGTTGGACAACCCTGAGTTAATGTATGCTGAGCACTTTAAAGATAAAATCTTTTCTATAGACACCACCTGTTCTTTCTGTCTAAAGTACTGTTGTACACAATTGTCAATTTTATAAGAACTAGAGGAAATTTTTTTGACCGAACAGTTTTCCATCAGAAAACATAGTTTAATTGAAGTCCGAGTATTTCATGGAAACATTTTGATTGTCAGTTTTTATTTTTACTTAGGTAAAATGCTTCCTTAATTTCTCATATTGTTTTATTTCATGTTTACTTTTACATTATATTATTTTAATATTATATAATATAAATTATATCCCATTATAATATTTCAAAATTATCAAAATAAAACACTTCAATAATTCTGAATTGATATTTCTAGAATTTCTCTTCTGTAGTGAATTTCCCAATTATAGGGTTTTGTTCCAATTCAGAATAAAAATAAGAAATCTTACCATTTTGTATGAAATGGAAATTTCATTTTCTAATCAGCTGTATGTAGTAAGTCTTTCTTGCAAACAGTACATTGTTTCATTGACAGTTTACCCTCCCTGGCCATTGTACCTCCAATTTATACTGGCTGAAGATTTGACTTTGGGTTCTTAATCTTATTCTTTGAATCAGAGAAGACACCTTTTCCATCTCTTTTATATTACATTGAACATTTTAATTTATATTTTAGTGTATTTGCAGTAGATATACCATAGCAGGGCAGCGTTCAACTGGCAAAGCACTAAAGAGAAATTGCCCTGGTAAAAAACCCCAGTACAACTGTAGCTAAAGTAGTGGCTCAAAACAATGCTGTTATGCTATTTAGAGTGTTGTAAATATGACCCGATTCTACCCTTCTGTGTAGCTGGTACCAGTGAGGACCACTGAGTGCCAGGGAAAATTCATGCCAAGGAATATCAGACTCTTTACACCAGTGCTTTTTCTAACATGTTCCACAAACTGTCTAATGGTCAATCCACCACAGGAACTCCATCAGCATAGGGTGCATCAGAGATGAGCAGAAACAGCATGTTCCTTGTGTAATATGCTGTGTAAATTAAATGAAATGCACTGTAATGTGAATGTGCAACAGCAGGGGAAGCAACCCTAGTGACTGGATTTGGAATACAACTCCCAGGAGTCCCTGGGGGGAACAGTCTTGAAGAGCTGTACTGACTGCGTATAGACTGCAACCTCAGAGACACTGGGGATGGGATGACAAAAGGGACAGGAAGCAGGATTCAGCAGCAGTTTATTGTGGAGTCTCAAAGGGAAAAAATTAGCTGTGGGGTTTCCTGATTCACTGTACTTACTTCCAAGCAACTTCTAACATTAATTGCCCAATGCCCATTAAAATGCCAGAAACAAGTGGCATAACCCAGAGCTGAACTTAAATCCTGTCACCTATAATTCTGCAGTAGATTTTAAATCAGTGAGAACAACTAGACACTAGGGTAAATGCATCAAAAATACTGTGGCATGATCCTTATAATTACCATCTTACCTTACATAGCAAATAAAAGCTTACCGCTACAGTCACTCCATATGTAGAGCCCTCATTGACTTCAAAGTGAGCTTTATGTATGGAGCAAATGCAACAGCAAGTACTAAGTAGTCACATTATAAATTAAATTGAATAGGAGGGGGATATGCCCTGGTAGTGCAAACCAGGAGCTGGAAATCACTCAGCCATTTACCTAGTATTATTTTGGCCTATTTGGTTAATCACCATATACCTCAATTTATCCTAGTGATTTGATAACACTTCTTGACATAGTGTTTTGAAACTTCATGTTTGAGGACAGCTTTGAGATCTTTAGATGCAAGTTAACAGGGAAATTGAAAATATTATTCTTAGAAGTATGGTTCATATTAGTGAAAGACCTGATAGAATGCAAATGATAGTTAGCTAAAATCACATCTTTCTCAAAAAAAAATTTTGATTTATAATTTTTATAGTTTCTTTAATCAAAATTGCAAGGAATTCAAATTATTTTCTTACATAATAAGTAAAAGCAGATATTAGATACATAAAATCACAAAATAAAGCCAAGTAATTAGATAGTAAGCTATTAATTATGGTAAATCTAATTTATAAATATATATAGATTTTTTAAAAATGCTGAAAAAGTCATTTATGTATATGGTTTATGCATCCTTGACGAATGTAAAGCACAGGAAAGACAGTACCCTGGGTGCAGCAGTCCAGTTCAGAAGAACCTACAGCCTCTACATGAGGCAGCTTCAAAGCTCAAGTTATGTTGGGCCAAAGCTGGGGTGAGATTAAAGTAGTGAGGCCTTCACAGAAAATTCTCTGCTATCTCTTCCTTTTTATATTAGTGATACTTCAGCTCTTGGATGTCTGCTGATCTCAACTGTAGTGCCATGGCACAGTAAGAAGGGCATTTTTTGAGGGAGAGCCAATGAGTGTCTCGTTGGTGGTAACAGCTCTATTTAACAAGTGGGCTGCTACATTGTCTACCAGCTGCAGTTCCCCTGTGGTTTTTAGTAGGGCTGTGCGAAACAGCACCATTTCATTTCGACTTCTGTTTCAACGGAACAGTGTTTCATTTCAAGTTTTATTTTGTTTCAAAATCATGGTTCTGTTTCATTTTGTCGAAACTGTTTTGCTGTTTTGACGCTGTTTCAACGTTTTGCCCATAGGCTATAATGGGGAAGCATGAAACTGCCTATAACTTTGTCATTTCTTGCCTGATTCAGATGAAACTTGCAGGAATGGTAGCCCCTTATGAGGCCATGAAGCCTGCCAACTGTCAAGGAGATAGGTATAGGGGTTTCTGAGAAACTGCACCTCAAGCTGCTGACAAGCAAAATTCATAACATATGTAACTGTGTGTGTGTTAAGGGGAACCCTCACTGGTGCTGGGGCCTCTGCACAACACGGTGGTGTGCCCCAATGAGGTCTCCTCCTCCTCTATAGCCTCAGTTTGGTCCACCACTTTAAATGACAACAGGTAATAACTTAGTAAGCAGCACAGTAGCACAAGCAGCATCTCAGGCAGCCAAACAGTCAATATCAGAACAATTCTTCTCCCTCCCTCTCCTTACTTTCTGTTTCCCAGCAGGCAAGCCCAGCTTCAACTTCGAAAGTCGAAATGTTTCAACTGCCCTCATTTCATTTTGAGGCTGTTTCAAAGCCCTTCGTTTCATTTCGATTTTGCTGTTTCAAGCTCAAAACAAGTCAAAGCACCGTTGAAACAAAACAGCCGGCGAAATTTTGCACAGCCTTAATTTTTAGGTATAGCTCTATGCAAAGCACATTGTAGCATCTTTCAGTGTCTTGACATGAGAGTTGCAAAAGTCAGTATCCAAAAGGAATGGCCTCCTGGCTGTACATAAATGATAAAAGCTGAGCTACTTTATCTTGGGTAGTTGCTAGCAATCTAACTAGATGTATGGGGCTGCACACCTAACAGGCAGTGAACACCCCTTTCAGTTAGGGGGATAAATACTATTCTCACCATATCTTTAGGTTGCTTCACCTAGCCAACCTCCATGACCTCAAGTTTTGTCTGGATAGAGCTCCAGCCAGTGGATTCTTGGGCATGTTTGCTATGTACTCAGCTGATATAACTTTCATAGTTAATTTATGTGTTTTGGGGTAACTTATTTTAACATTTGAGTTTTAAAATACTCTTAAAAGTCAATAGTGACTTGGTCGCTCATGGTATCATGGCCAGTATTAGTGGTCAGCTGGCAAGGATGAAAAGAAAGACCTTCTTTCCTGGAATAATGAGTTTGTAAATTTTTGAGCAATGGGCTGCTTAACCTCCATTGCAACCCAGCCTTCCTGCCCTCTGATATCTCTATTCTCTTAAATCTCTAATTCCCTTAAATATAGTATAGAAACTTGCTGTTTGTTGTATAAGAGGCTGTGTGCAGTCTACCCAAGGAAGGCTTGCAGTTGCAGGCCTATAATGCCCAATTCTCATTTACACTGAAGTCCCTTTATATCACTCCAGCAGTGTAACAGCGCCTTAAAGTACTTGCAAATGTCATTTATTCCACTTGGAGACTCGTTTATATTAGCAGAGGCTTTATTGCAAATGAAAGTCAAGGCCTTGACTCTCATGGTCTTGTGGTTCTCAAGATCTCATGCTTACTATGTTCTCTGTTTTGTACTACAGATTTAGCTTAGAAAATTTTGGGGTCTTGACTACTGGTAGGGATTTCAGCAGAATTGCTAACTTGTCTTGGTTATAAAGTAAAAAAAACCCCGTAATTTTCAGTATAGTACTTGACACTGCAGCATATGGTATTATGAGTGTGTGTGTGCGCTACTCTACATATAGTATTTATATAAATGTTATATTCTTGTTTAAGAAGTATAATATATGTGAAAATTGGATTCTTAGCTCTTTTACTATATGAGATTAGCTTAAATGACTTCAGTGACTCCAAAGAAAAGAGTTTGATAGTCACTGACCAGATTCAAATTAGTGCCTGATAAAAAATAGCATGTATTCAGTTATAGTCTAACTAAGAGACGCTTAGCCTACAGTGGTAGAAGATGAAAATGCATTATGGAGATAAGCAGCCCAACCTCCTTAGGCTAGATAAAATGAGCAGAAAGAAAAGGCAGAAAGGAATCTGTGAATGTCAAAGATATAGTCTAACTTTGTACCTCTTTAGAGTGCAAGTGCTTAGCTGTGATTAGAAGTAGTGTCAATGAAATATGAATACATTGTATGATTCCTGACCATGTTATACTACTTCTACATGATATTTCTGTATCTACGCAAGAAGCATGAATGAAATTAATAAGAGGATAAGGGAAGAATTTATGCTATGTCCTCTATGTTGCAGTTGCACATTTCAGTAATATTCCTGGTACAGACTGTACAGTAGGGTGACATTATCATTAAGAACTCTCTCTCTGAGTCAATTTCACTTCACAAAGTAAATGTTAGACCAAAGCTAAAATGTTATTCTTGCCTGATTTTTTTTCAGTAAATCGAAAGGTGCTATCAGAAACAAATTCTAAATGAATCTCAATCAACATTAATCTGGGCATAGTAAAGCACTTTAAAACCTTAAATATTATAACTAGGCTTGGCAGGATTTTTATCAGTAAATGATAAATGTTGATTTAACCTCACATTCAAATCAGTGAAAAAATGTTTCCATTGTTAATTAAAATTTATAGAAAGGGGACATAAGAAAAATGATGGCTGATGGAGTGTGGTAGAATGGGGGAAGCAGTCCTACAGAACTGTGCTGATTTTAATTTGGACTGCAACTCCCAGATAGCCCAGGGGACAAGGACCAAAGGAAGAGGAAGTGACAAAGTGGATGGAGGAGCTACAGGCAAGTGGAGCCCAGACTGATGGTGCATCTGCTGCTCAGCTGGCAGCAGCCCTGTAGTTGTTAGGTTTGTTGTGTGGGGCAGTAAAACTGCACTATAGTAATACTATGCTGCCATTAATACATTGTCTGCCCCCATACTCCTAATTTCATGCAATCCTGAAAATGTATATCAATAAAAATGAAATAAATGTTTACAAATAAACATCAATATTACCCATTGAAATTATTACAAAATAAAAATTGAATTCTGCCAAGCCTAGTTACAACCCACTGAAGTGTTATGCTACCCATAATACAGGTGAGAAAACTGGTCATCAGGCAAATAAGCAATTCATCTTGGGTCACAGGAATCAGTGGCAGAGATGGGATTAGCAGTCAACACTGAATGTGTAGTTTATAAACACCCATAGTCTGGTTGCAGGAGCAACAACCAGGGCTACAGGAGTGCCTGCACCCCAGCTCACAGCCTTTTCCCATTGGGGCAGGTAGACTATGCCATGGTCTGCCTGGAGACTTTTTTTAAGTCCCTGAATCATGTTAGAATATTTCCCTTACCTGTTCTCAGCACCCCTTCCCTCTCTTTACTTATACTTCTGGGCATGGGGAGACCTTCCCACTGTTGCTGCTGTCCTGACCACTCCTGCTTTGCTCCAGCCAGGATTGCTGGGAGTGACTATGCAGGGAGCTGGCCTGGACCGAAGACAGTGGCAGTGGCAGGTAGGTTCACCCTCCGTATGCCTGCTCCAGGCTGGCAGAGAACACCTTGAGGGGACTGGGCATGGAGGGGGAACTTGCCTGATGCCACCATTGCTGCTGTCTCTGGTGGAGCCTGGCTTCCCACACCACCCAGATGGAGCATGGCAGGAGTAGCTCTGGAGCTCTCCCTGTCCCTTGGTCAGCCATGTACAGCAGCAGCAGTGGGTCCTGGTAGGGGAAGGGAGTTGCCACTGAGCATGGAGGGAAAGGGAAGAGATGCCAAGGTCAGGGGAATTCTTACCTGCTTTTGGGACTTAAAAAAAGTTCCCAGCTGCTTTCACAGTGTGGTCTAAAATCAGGGTATGACCATGCTACCACACCTCCTGTGGATATGCCCCTATAAACACCTAGTGAATGTTATTAAAATTGTTTTTCAATACCTCACCTTCTTAGTTGTTAGATGGAGGGAGGACACTTTGACAAAACCATCTTTTTTACCTGGTTGAAATGAGGCAGCAGAAAAAGAGAGTGCAGTTGCAAGAAAGCCTGTACTTGTTAGATTTCCAGCACAGAGAAAAGGGATTTTGATAAGCATCGTATGCTAAGTGAGACAGTAGTTATATATAGTTTTGCACTATTTAGTGCCTTCTGGCACACTTAATGAATGAAGCCTCCCAAAACACCAGTGGCATTATTAGCTATCATACAGATAGGAAAACTAAGATATAGAGAAGTTAAGTGACTCCCTCAAGGTTGCAACAAATCCATATCAGAGTCCTTAGGCCCTGAAAACTCAAGCACATGCTGAACATGATTCATATGAACAGTTCCACTGAATTGAAAAGGGCATGCATACCACTACAGTTAAGCATGTTTATAGGACTTGGTCTGTATAACCACTCATCTTTGCTCTTTTTTATTATTTCAATATGTGGTAAAATAGCCTTGTTGGTAGTTTAGGAAAAATTCTAATATCTTATTTTATTTTACCAGTGTTATGGTTTTGATTTAACATCGGTAGTACTTCATTTAAATGTGTCTACACCTGCAGGTCCTATATGTTTCTTATAGGGTGTTATGCTATATATGGGAAACTGGGCTATATAAAGAAACAGTGTTGTCTTGTAACCTTTAATCCTTTCCAGGAACACACAGCAGTTTTAACTAGCCATGATGTTATCTAAAAACATTTGTTCTTCAAATACCGATGGTCTTCACAAAGTGAAATAAAATGTAATTATTTTTGTGTGTAAAGCAATAAATGGCCCTGTAAATGAAAATAAAATGCAGAGACCACAGCACCCAGTATTTACTGAGTAGGGGAACAAACATCATGCTAACTCTTGTGAAACATTCTTTATTATATAGAGTGATATTTAAAGAGCATTCATTCTGTTTGTTAGCTTTAGTGACTAAGAAGAGTTACTGCTAAAGAGTTATTTTCCTGAACCTGATTTTCTTGAGCTGAGCAGTTCACAAGCCTTTATCTAAAGCACTGGTTTGTGTTAGCATTTGAAAGAAACTAACAAATACTTCCCATCAATTTGACTGAAGCTGCTATTCAGTAGGTAGTAATCTAACTAGGAGTGCATTTAAAATAGAATAGAAAGCCCAAATAAGAACTTACTGGAATCCTTAATGGGGAGAAGGGTGTTTAATTTTTTACCTAAAGTTGCCATTGCTGTTGTCAGTAAGAATAAATAAAAATAGCTAATTCAAACAGGCAGCAAATCAGTCTGTGAAACTTAATTTTCTTTCGCTTGTGTAACCCGGTTGTCCCCAAAGTGAGTGTACCCGCACACCAATAGAAGGGGAAAGCCAGCAGAGCACACGTGCTGGGGTGGAAACTGCAGTCACTCACAGTTCCCTCCCACCTATCGTGTCTCAATAGAGGTGGGACAGAAAGCAATGTCTTAACCAGGTACAAATTTAATATAGGTATATATAAAAAGGTAGCAAACTAAAGTGAGTATTTACAGGTTAGAAATACATATAACTATAACCACATACACACCCAAATACAAACAGGTAAGCATAATGGTTCCAAATGATATGAACAGGTCAGTACAACAATAAATGGCATTCTAAAATATAAGGTGTACAGTTAACAGTTAATAAACACTCCAAAAATGTACAGCATGTATCAAGAAATCAAAAAACACTCCAAAATATGAGACACGAGTTCTCTAGGGGTTCCCCTCCTCTAGGGGATCTCTTCCTCCTGCCTCTTTATTGAGGCTACCTTCCTCAAGTGTCATTCCCTGGTGGGAGACCTACTGCCCCACTGACCCACGTGTCCCAAGGAGCCAGGCCTGGTCTGGCTAATGTTTCTCCAAGGGAGGGCTCAGTCCAGGCCTCAGGGAGCGGCATGACTCGCTCACGTGTCCCAGTAGCTCAATCCTCCTTAAGGGAAGTTGCAAGCCTGGACTGCCTTGTGCGTCCCTAGGGCCGTGCCGCTCTGAACGCGCTCAGGAACCACTCCATTCCCAGGGGCCTTGTGGACCCATGGCAGGGAATGGGTCCCAGACTTCCCGACCCCTCATTCACCAGGGCCTTACACCCCACAATTACTCACCCCATGGTAGCACTGGCTCCCATGCCTGGTCTCACACTGTGATTGGAGACCCAAGCTGCCCGTCTTGCTGTGGCTCCCAGGGTCCCGGTCCCTCACAGATCCTCCATGCAGTGATGCCTGCACAGCGATGCCCGGCCTCATGCCGTGGTTGCAGAGCCGAGCTGCCTCACTGTGGCTCCCAGGGTCCCGGTCCCTCACAGACCCTTCATGCAGCAACTCCTGAACCACCCCCCACTTCCATCCAATGGTGGAATCGTTTGGGCTCTTCTGAGCAGCCGAATATGCCTGCTGGCAGCTCTCCCAGCTCTTCTTGGCCCCAGGACCTCTTCCTTCTTCATCCCTCACCAACTGCACCCTGTGCTCATCACACAGCTGCTTATATCCCCTTCTGCGGCTCCGCCCCCAGATTGAAAATGAACATTAGGGGGGCTGCAACTGCAGTTCCCAATTAAGTCCATTCCTGCCCCCCTCCTTTGGAGTAGAAAGGGAATGAACTCTCCTCCTGGCTCCTCCCCTGCTTGTCTCTGATTGTGGGTTTTGCCCCACAGATCACATTCATGGCCTCCTAAGCCCAGAGAGCCAGGAGAAGCCCTGCAAGCCTACTACACTCTCTCCAGTAGAATCATTCCCCATCCTGGTGAAGAATGGATTCTTGTCCCAATACTTATTGGGTCCGGCGTGCAAAGATAGGTACCTCTCCTGCCACACCAGGAGCATTGTAGGTAAGTTTCTTTTCTGGGCGCCGTTCTCGTTGAGGGTGAGGAGTGCTTCTGAGCTCCACAATGGCCCTGGGGATGCAGGCCTCACCTGTCTTGCAGGGCTCCTTTCCTCAGCAGGTGGAGATGAGGGGGTGGCCTCCTCACAAGGACGACCCAGTAAGTCACTCCCTCCATCAACACTGGCGAATGAGGACGCCAAAGGAGCCCCCTCATGTTAGAGTGCATCCCCTGGGGTGTGGATGTCCAAGCTGGGGTGGAACTGAGAAGGATACCATCCATCCCAGTCAGAATCAGAATCTGATTCTTTCTGGGTTGTGACTAGTAGGTTTGTTTCTTGAGGTGTGCTCTCCCAGGGTCATGATTTGGGCTGAGCTGTGCGACGGCCCTGGCTACTCAGACAGACCTCCACTAACTCCCCTACAGGCAATAGCAAGTTCCTGTGCATGACCCTTAAGCGTCCAGCCCCTCTTCCAGAGCTATCTCATACACAGGCAAGTCCTCCATCCTTTGGACAATGGTTTCATAGATTCATAGATTCATAGATGTTAGGATCGGAAGGGACCTCAATAGATCATCGAGTCCGACCCCCTGCATAAGCAGGAAAGAATGCTGGGTCTAGATGACCCCAGCTAGATGCTCATCTAACCTCCTCTTGAAGACCCCCAGGGTAGGGGAGAGCACCACCTCCCTTGGGAGCCCGTTCCAGACCCTGGCCACTCAAATTGGTGTACAATCCGGCTCTTCATTGGTCAGCAATTTTTATGCTTGCCTATACATCCGAGGTTCCACAGAAGCACTTAAGCCCCCTGACTCAGACCCTGCTCTCGTACATGGGCATCATAGCCTCACTTGTGCTGTCGTTGATTTTTACCCCCAGTGTCTGCAGCTAACTGGTAGGCTCTTCTTAAGCGATCTCTTAGTTGTTGGGCATATTGCCCAGGGGTAACAAGCTGATCATAGGCCTTCTCTACTCCAAAACAAGTCAATGGGGATATGGACTAACCCCGGTGGCATTGTTGCAAGTAGAATTATAAGCATGCACTAAATTGGCCAGATGTTGACTTCACGCAGCCTTTTGTTAGTGCCTTAGGGTGCCAAGCACATTTAATAGTGTGTGATTAAATCGCTTAAGTTGCAGGTCTCCTTGTGGATGTTATGGGGTGGTCCTGGATTTCTTTATCTCTGCAATGGTGAATACTTCCTTCAATAAGCAACTCTGAAAGTCCCACGCCTGGTCCAAATGGATTCGGGCAGGCAACCTGAATATGGCAAAATATTTTTCCCATAATACTCTGGCCACTGTCCTAGCCATCTGATGAGTGGAGAAGGCCTGAGTGTACCTCATGAAGTGGTCTGTTATCACAGATATGTTACCCTTTTGATTGCCTTCCCCTTCTACTGCCAAAAAGTCCATATACACTAATTCTAGTGGTTGCGAGCTTTCTATGGTGTGCAAGTATGCTGTTCTTGTGGGTAGGGTCCTTCTCTTTACACACCTCTTGCAGGAGTTACACTTGTTTTTAATGGTCTCAGCTAGCCGGGGCCAAAAGAACCTCTCCCTGGCCAATGCTAACATGCATTCCACGTCCAGGTGGCTGAAGTTATTGTGCAGGGCTTGGAGGGTGAGCTCTCACTGACTTTTAGGTAGCACTAGTTGCAACAGGGCCCTTCCCTCAGGATCTTGGATCTCACAATGTAACACCCTGTCAGTGAGCTGCAACTTCTCCCACTCTTTCACCAGGAGATGGGCCATGGGGGTGAGGCTCTCGCCAGGGGGTGGCTGCTGCACCCCTTTTCATCGGGGCCCATAACACATCCCTCACATCAGGGTCTTGCTCCTGCACCCATCACCATTCTGTGGCTGGCATGTGAAGGAGGACAGCCAGGCTCAAAGCACTGTACTGCACCCAGGCTCGAGGGATTCCCTTAGAGGGTATCCCCAGGATTTCGGCCACACACACCGCATTTTCCCTGGCAGCCACCAGGTCTCAAGCAGGCTTACAGTGGTGGGATCATTTCTGGGGGTATCACAGCTTGACCCAAAGGCAGAGCCAACTGGGAGAGCACATCTGCATCTACGTTTCGGTGGCCTGCCTGATAGTGCAAACTAAAAGAGTAGTCGGCCAGAGCAGCCACCCAAAGATGTCCCGTGGCATCAAGCTTTGCGCTGATCAGAATGTATGTCTATGGGTTGTTATCCATCTATACTTGGAATGTAGTACCATACAGATAATCCTTAAACTTTTCCGTGACTGCCCACTTAAGATCCAGAAACTCCAGCTTGTGGGCCAGATAGCAAATCTTGCTAGGAACCAAGTTCTGGCTAGCATAGGCCACTGGGCAGCGGCGTCCATCATGCAACTGGTAGAGGACGGCTCCCAACCCAGACAAGCTAGCATTCATGTGTAAGATAAAGGGTGTGCTGGGGTCCAGATATCCCAGAACATGGACCTTTGTCAGCTGACAGATGACCTCTCGGAACTCTTCCTCACACTGAGCATCCCATTGGGGTCCAAAAGGTTCGGTGGGACTCCAGGCCTTGTGTACTCCCTGTGTGGGGTGCCACACCTCTCAATGTTTCAAAGGCCTCCCCACTTGTTATCCTTGTGTGAGCCAATTTAGGGGGTGCGTGATGGCTGCATAATTTTGAACAAAATGCCAATAGAACCCAGCGAAGCCCAGAAACCTCTTTAGTTCCCTATAATTAGAGGGGCACAGCCAAGAGGTCACCACTCAAACCTTCTCTGGGTTGGTGCTAATTTTGTTCTGTAACACCATATGCCCCATATATTTGACAGACTCTTGGCAGAACTTGCATTTATCCAAGGCCAGTTTTAACCCTGTAGCCTTGAGGCAGTCCAATACAGAGGAGCTTCTTATCATGCTCCTCGAGCATCTTCCCAAAAACTATGATGTCATCTAAGTACACTAACACCTGGGTTAGGTGTATGTCTCCCACCACCTTCTCCATGCGGCATTGGACAGTGCTCCCAAAATGCCCTGAGGCATGCGTTCAGATGAACACAGTCTTTTCCTTGTCTTCCTCCCTCAGAGGGATTTGATATCTGCTCCTGAGGTCTAATACTGAAAACCATTTACTGCCCCCTAGGCAATCCAATGCCTCCTGAACCCGAGGGAGGGTGTACTGATCAACCACAATCCAAGGATTTAGGACACGATAATCAATGCACATGTGTAAAGACCCATTCTTCTTGTGAACAACTGCAATGGGTGACGCGTATGGGCTCTTTAGACATGATCTTGTGATCAAGGAACTCTTGTAGATGTCACTGGTCCTCTCTCATCAACATTGGCTGGGGAATGTGATGGGAACACTCCCTGAAGGGTCTGGGGTTGCTGAGGCATATCTGATGTTCCACCTGTTTAGCTTTTCCCACGTCCCAGTTGTGTAGGGAAAATACATTAGTCCGAGCCTGAAGTTTTTTCCGTAACTGTATCTTCCAAGTTTCAGGAGCTGGAGAATCCCCAGTAAAGAACCAGCTGGGGTCAATGGTGGGGGTGGCCTCTCCTGCTCTGGGGCTCACCACTTCAGCCCCTTGCACCGTGGCCACCTTTTGCCCTGGGTGCACATCATTCATTAATGGGTTTATCACCACTACCATCACTCATTCTTGATTCAGCTCTTTACCCTCAAATACCCTATTGGGGACTGTCAATTCCCCATGCCACCTCTTCCTGGAAAAGGACCCCACAACAACAGGACCCAGCCATCGGCCTTAACCCTCCCATTTGCAGGTCATAGGGAGGGCCTACTAGCTCTGAGTGGGGATTTTCTGAGGCATTTCCCCAGAATGTAATGCTCCCAAAAGCTTGAGGGGCCTTTCTACACCCTCCCTTTCCCAATGGATGTAGGCTTCTGAGCATAGCGAATGCATTAGCAGTTGGGTTTGGTAGCCCAGTCCAGCCTGCTGTCAACAGTATCAAGCCAGGACCTGAAACATCTGGGAGTTAGTCCCAATGAGGAGAGTGGCCTCCTTCATCCATCCCAGATCAGGGCATACCAGGGCTACTCTACTCCTGCCACCGTGGTAGGAAACTTAATACGGATTTCCACGTACCCTAGATATGGGTACTGGTCCTGACTCAACCCACATAATTCTAATCTGGTAAGTGGATGCAATTCCAGGTGAGAAAGATGCGTTTTATAAAAGGAGGTAAATAATATAGTCACTTGTGACCCACTATCCAATAAAGCCAAACACTGTTTCCCATTTACCGTGACAGGGTCCTCTGCCCTGGGGCCTATCAATCCTCAGGGCAACAGGGCTCAGGAGTCTGAGATGCCATGGGGCGGAGCTAACTCCCTTGTTCCATCCCCTCTTTATTTTCTGACCCCCACTGGACCTTCAGCCTTTGAAACACCAGCCCTGGGTTCTCTGGCTGCATGCACCTCCTGGCCAAATGCCCATAATCCTCACATTGGTAACAGATTCTGGGTGCCCTGAATCTGGGTCTCATTCTAGACTGGGATGAGGCATGCAACCCCAGCTCGGGTGGCACCCCAGGAGGAATCCTGGAGACCATGGCTGCCACCACTCTAGGTGGGGGTTCTTTGGAGGGACCTTCCTCCTGGGGGACCACCATCATAGCTGGGCCAATAGGACTTCCACAGGAAGGGGGATCCTCCTGCACCCACAGGGCATTTCTTAACTGGAGGATCTCCTCCTATTCTCTCACCTCTCACATTAGCTGGCTGAACCCTGGCGGGTTGCTCTTTCGCCCTGCCAGATTAAGGTCCCTAATGAGGGTCACACTATACCAGGCCCCTATCTGAACCTGGCAGAGCCTTATGCTATTGATCTCGCTGGAACTTATGGCCCCTTGGGCAATTACCCTCTGCAGTACTTGCTCCAAATGCAACAGATAGGCCAAGGCGGGCTCCCTTTTTTGTTGAAATGTACTAAAAAGCTCGTAGTATGCTCCCCCACTCTGGGATGGCCTCCTGAATACATTTTGAAGCATCTGCAGACACTGCTGCATTGTGGTGTCTGGGTTCTGGAGCTTCCCTGTCTGGATGACTCCAAAAGCGGGTTCCCGCATCAAGGAGGCAGCAGCATCTTTTCTCCTCTGGAATCTGCCATGTCATCAGAGTCTCCTGAATGTGGGCAGTCCATGATTCAAATCACTCCTCTCCTGCTGGAGTGGGGAGGCTGCCCAAAAAGTTGCTTAGTTTTTTATATGCTGCGCAGTCATTTGATGAAATAGCTACCTCTCTGATGATTTGTTGAATTTCAGCAATCTAACCTGGGGTCCCCTCAGGCAGGGTGGTGGCCTCTCCCTATCCTGGAGGTCCCGGCCCTCCATCCCCCCAAGAGAGTTGTAAATTGTCACTTTCTGACATTGCTTTCCTTTATCTATAGAGACATGTAGCACTTGCCCTATAGCACTGTCTGCTGGCAAGCCCCGGATGAGCCCCCAAAATGTAACCTGGATGTCCCCAAAATAAGTGTCCCCCCTCACCAATAGAAGGGGAAAGCCAGCAGGGCACATGTGCTGGGGTGGAAACTGCAGTCACTCACAGTTCCTTCCCACCTATCGTGTCTCAATAGAGGTGGGACAGAAAGCAATGTCTTAACCAGGTACAAATTTAATATAGGTATATATAAAAAGGTAGCAAACTAAAGTGAGTATTTACAGGTTAGAAATACATATAACTATAACCACATACACACCCAAATACAAACAGGTAAGCATAATGGTTCCAAATGATATGAACAGGTAAGTACAACAATAAATGGCATTCTAAAATATAAGGTGTACAGTTAACAGTTAATAAACACTCCAAAAATGTACAGCATGTATCAAGAAATCAAAAAACACCCTAAAATATGAGATACAAGAGTTCTCTAGGGGTTCCCCTCCTCTAGGGGATCTCCTCCTCCTGCCTCTTTATTGAGGCTACCTTCCCCAAGTGTCACTCCCTGGTGGGAGACCTGCTGCCCCACTGACCCACATGTCCCAAGGAGACAGGTGAGGCAGTGTTCATAAGCTCCCTGGCCTGGCTAATAGTTCTCCAAGGGAGGGCTCAGTCCAGGCCTCAGGGGAGTGGCGTGACTTCCTTACGTGTCCCAATGGCTCAATCCTTCTTAATGGGAGTTGCGAGCCTGGGCCACCTCGTCCATACACAGGGCCATGCTACTCTGAATGCTGCTCCCTGCACTCAAGATCCACTCCATTCCCAGGGCCCTTGCGAACCGAAGGCAGGGAATGGGCCCCAGATCACCCGACCCTTCCTTCACCAGGGCCTTACACCTTATAATGACTCACCCCATGGTAGCGCTGGCTCCCATGCCTGGCCTTGTGCTGGGGTGAGAGACCTGAGCCACCTCACTGCAGTTCCCAGGGTCCCAGTACCCTTCAGACCTTTCATGCAGCAATGCCTGCACCACCCACTGCTTCCGTCTAGTGGGATTTTTCGGGCTCTTCCGAGCAGCTGGATATGCCTGATGGGCAGCTCTTCCAGCTCTTTTTGATGCCAGGACTTCTTCCTTCTTAGATTCATAGATGTTAGGGTCAGAAGGGACTTCAATAGATCATCGAGTCCGACCCCCTGCATAGGCAGGAAAGAGTGCTGGGTCTAGATGACCCCAGCTAGATGGTTATCTAACCTCCTCTTGAAGACCCCCAGGGTAGGGGAGAGCACCACCTCCCTTGGGAGCCCGTTCCAGACTGTAACGGCAGGGTCCTGAAGGAGGGCTGTGATCTCCTTACAGCCCTCTCACCGTGCCTAGTCGGCCCAAGGGCACCCTCAAATTCTCGCCCACCACGTCTTTGATGGTTAGATAAAGTTGGGAGGCTGCCTTACGACTCCCTGGGCACGGTTAGCTGGGATGTCTGTCCCCGGACCCCCTGGGTGTCTTGTGGTATGATGGGTGCTCCCCAGGCACCCTAGCCTTATGGGCTACGCGTGGCTCCTACCAACCCCTAATACCATGCCTCAAGCCTTGCTGATGGGATAGACGCTGGTATGTCTCTCTATATATATACTGCCCGTCTCTCGGACCTCCTCTACGTATTGCCCTCTCTTGGGCTCTCCGAGCCCACTCGGGGCCTCCCTGTAATGTTGTCCCTTTCTGGGGCCTTCTCTATAGTGTCGCCCCCTGTCTGGGGCCTTTACAATAGTGCTGCCTCCTGGGGCTTTTCCTACAATGTCGCCCGAACTCGGGCTTCTAAAATACAGCCCCCCATTTGGGGCTCTCTGCGCCCACTCTGGGGACTTCTCGGTGACGCCCCCCCGACTCTCAGGCCCACCACGCTGCTGCTCCCTTTCTCCCAGGGCTCGCTGTGCCACTACCCCCTCTCGCCGGGGGCAACCGCAGCACTCTACCCTGCTCTGGGGTTTATCGCAGCACTAGCCCTTCTTCAGAGGCTCACCATGCCCACACTGGGCTTCCTAATAATATCGCCCCCTCTCTGGGGCTCGCTGTGCCCCTACTGGGCTTCCTAATAACACTGTCCCCCTCTGGGGCTCGTCGTGCCCGTGCTGGGGCTTCTCAAAGCTGCCCCTCTCTGGGGCTGAGGTCCATGTACCCTGCAAGTTGCGCCTTTACTGGCGCGGTGCCTTCACTGACGCCAGGGTTCCCATACCACTGGGGTTCCCCCTGCGAATACTGCGCCCTCTCTGGCACTAGGGTCCCACCCTCTGTGGGTCCCTATGAGTACACTGTGCCCTCCTCAGGCGCTGTGGCCCCCCACTCCTTTGGGGGTCCCTATGAGGCCTCCTCCAACCCCTATAGCCTCACCCAAACCACCAGTATAATCTTAGAAGCAAACATAAACTCGAGCCCCCTGGCTATAACTCAAACGTAAGGCACTGGGCCATAACAACATAAGGCTCCTGTCTGTAACTCAATATCATTGCTCCAACCTCTGGAGCTCTCACGAGCTATACTTGCTGTTAGGCTTTTCCTCCCATCCTAACTGCAGGAGCTCGAGCTCCTGCTCCTGCCCCTCTGGCTGCTGGCAGGGAACTGCCAGCCTGGCCTCAGCCCTGGGCTTTGTAAGGGCCAGGCCCTGCCTCCTACAGGCAGCTGGCTCTCCTTAGTTGCCCTAGCAACCCGCAGCTGTGCTCATTAGTGTCCTGCCAGGGTTCTCTCCTCTCTAGGAGCAGGAGCACCGAGGTGCCCTGCGACACAGACCTTGGCCACTCGAACTGTGAAGAAGTTCTTCCTAATGTCCAATCTAAATCTGCTCTCTGCTAGCTTGTGGCCATTATTTCTTGTAACCCCTGGGGGCGCCTTGGTGAATAAATACTCACCAATTCTCTTCTGTGCCCCCGTGATGAACTTATAGGCAGCCACAAGGTCACCTCTCAACCTTCTCTTGTGGAGGCTGAAAAGGTCCAGTTTCTCTAGTCTCTCCTCGTAGGGCTTGGTCTGCAGGCCCTTAACCATATGAGTGGCCCTTCTCTGCACCCTCTCCAGGTTATCCACATCCCTCTTGAATTGCGGCGCCCAGAATTACACGCAGTACTCCAACTGCGGTCTGACCAGCGCCCGATAGAGGGGAAGTATCACCTCCTTGGACCTATTCGTCATGCATCTGCTGATGCACGATAAAGTGCCATTGGCTTTTCTGATGGCTTCGTCACACTGCCGACTCGTGTTCATCTTGGAGTCCACTAAGACTCCAAGATCCCTTTCCACTTCCGTGCCACCCAGCAGGTCATTCCCTAGGCTGTAGGTGTGCTGGACATTTTTCCTCCCTAGGTGCAGCACTTTGCATTTCTCCTTGTTGAACTGCATTCTGTTGTTTTCTGCCCACTTGTCCAACCTGTCCAGATCTGCTTGCAGCTGTTCCCTGCCCTCCAGGGTGTCCACTTCTCCCCATAGCTTTGTGTCATCTGCAAACTTGGACAGAGTACATTTCACTCCCTCATCCAAGTCGCTGATGAAGACATTAAAGAGTATTGGTACAAGGACCGAGCCCTGCGGGACCCCACTGCCCACACCCTTCCAGGTCGAAGCTGACCCATCCACCACGACTCTCTGGGTGCGACCTTCCAGCCCCAAAGTTTGGTGTCATCGGCGAACTTGGCCAGTCCACTTCTGACTCCAGTGTCCATATCATTAATGAAGATGTTGAACAGTATGAGTCCAAGGACAGAGCCCTGGGGGACCCCACTGGTCACAGGACACCACGATGAGTGACTTCCATCAATTACTACCCTCTGGGTCCGACCCCGGAGCCAATTTTCCAGCCAGTGGATCGTGGAGGACCCAAGGCTACAATTGGCCAGTTTCTCCAAGAGGTGATCATGGGACACCAGATCGAAGGCTTTTTTGAAGTCAAGATATATGACATCAATCTTTTCTCCCTTGTCCAAGTGATAGGTCATCTGGTCGTAGAAAGAAATGAGATTGGTCAAGCAAGACCTACCCGCAACAAACCCGTGCTGGCTATCCCTTAAGATGTTGACGTCGGCCAGTCCATTAAGGATGGCCTCTTTAATAAACTTTTCTAAGATCTTCCCCGGGATAGAAGTCAGGCTGATGGGCCTATAGTTAGCCAGATCCACTTTCCTCCCTTTCTTGAAGATAGGCACCACATTGGCCTTCTTCCAGTCTTCGGGCACTACACCAGAGCGCCAAGAGTTTTCAAAGATCCGCGCTAGAGGCTGGGCTATGATGCTTGCCAGCTCCTTGAGTACCCTGGGGTGAAGATTGTCAGGACCGGCTGACTTGAAGGTATCCAGCTTCTCAAGATGTTCCTTCAGAAAGTCAGCATTAATGGAGGGCAGGGGATCACCCTCACCCGGACTTCCCGGCCCTGTAGCGGGCATGGGCGTCCCATGGGGCTGATGAAAGACTGACGCAAAGTACCTATTTAATAGGTTGGCTTTTTCCTGGGCGTCAGTTGTCAGTTGCCCCATCTGGTTCAGCAGGGGTCCAATGTTGCCCCTGCTTTTCCTCCGGCTCCCCACATATCTGAAAAAGGACTTTTTATTGTCCTTGATGCTCAAAGCTAGCTGGAGTTCAGTTGCAGCCTTGGCTTTCCTGGTCTGCTCCCTACAGGACCGGACCAGTGCAGAATAATCCTCCTTGGAGGTGACTCCCATCCTCCATCCTTTGTAGGCCTTTCTTTTTAGCCTCAGGAGGTCTGCTAGGTCCCTGGAGAGCCAGGGGGGCTGCTGTGCCCTCTTGCTGCCTTTCCTCCATGCACAAACTAAGTCTATTCCATTTCGGAGGATCGCTCCCTTGAGGAGCAACCACTCTTCTTGAACTCCCCTCTCCCTGTGGTCACAGTCCCTTAGGGCCTCACTGACAATTAGGAGGGCTGCAACTGTAGTTCCCAATTAAGTCCACTCCTGCCCCCACCCCCTACCCACTTTGGAGTAGAGGGGAAGCAAGCTCTCCTCCTGGCTCCTCCCTTGTCTGTCTCTGATTGATGGGTTTTGCCCCACCAATTGCATTTGCAGTCTCCTAAGCCCAGACAGCCAGGCAAAAGCCAGCAAGCCCACCACATTTGTAATAAACCACAGTTGTGTTACACAGCTACAGGCCTCTTTTGCAGTCCCTCTCAGCCACACCATATATAGGTAGAATCACACATATTGAGTGTAGAATATAGAAAATGCCTGAATGATTTACTTTAAAACTACATTTAGTCAGTTTGAAACATAGCCAGCAGAGAGTGTGGTACCAAGTAAAGTCATATCACTGTACCAGGAAGAGGGAGGCAAAATGAGGCGACAAAATGAGAATCTATCAGTCAGCAGCGTATTAAACAAGGAAGCAAGAACAGCAGTATAATCCTAATGAGGATGGATCATATGCCTCATCTCACTGATTATGAAGTACTCAGCCATCTTTTAACCCCAGGTAGGGTTCAAAGTTTGCTCTAGAAATATATATAGGTACCATGTCCCAGCTCTTGAAAGAGACACTGTTGCCCATACCTATGAACTGTCATCCATTTCCAGGAAAATATTAATTGAATTAAACAAGAATTAGTCTCCTGTTAAGACCTCAGAGTCGGGTCTTATAAATATGACAGGAGGAATCAGAATCTCTCCATTCTGAGAAAACCATATCTCCTTGTAGCAAATATCAGATAAAGTACCAAAGCTTGATTCTCAAATAATATGTACAATAATCCGAAATTTTCCATATAAAACAAATCTTGACTATAAGGTACAGCCCAGTAAATTTCAGAATAGATTTCCCATCAATAAAAAAAAAATCTATTATTTGTTCCTTTTAAGGTATAGATTATAACCATTATAAAACTAACAGACACTAGGGTGTGTGTAGGAGTTCCACAAGATTAAGGCAGACAAGGTTCCTTGGGTGAATCTGATATCTTTTATTAGACCAACCCAAATAGTTGGAAAATAATTATTAAGCAAGCTTTCAGGTTCAAAAACCCTTCATCAGGCTAAGGATGTTAAGGCCTTAGCCTGACAAAGGGTTTTTGAACCTGAAAGCTTGCTTAATAATTATTTTCCAACTATTTGGGTTGATCTAATAAAAGATATCAGATTCACCCAAGGAACCTTGTCTGCCTATGTCCTTAGACCAACACGGCTACAACTTACACCCCTGTAACAAGATTAAGGAACACTCAGCTATTGTGCCACAGGCTTACCAATGTAAAGGAACTTTTAAAATCTGTTTTTTAAAAGAAAACGGTTAGAATGGTGTTACTATTGAACCTGTTCTTTCATGGAATCATAAACTATATGGAGGAAAATCTATTCTAGATCCACAGCCAATTTATCTGCATGCACAATTTTTTTTTTAAAATGTTGAGGTAAAATTGTACCCCCAAAATAGACACCACTGACCTTTAGGAAGGTTGAAATCTGGACCTCAGTTTACAGTTCTGGTTCATCACTGAACTGGAAAAGCTAATGAAAAACATCACAACAGATAAAGGATTTTGTTTAGTAATTGACCTTTTCCATTTTTAGCCTACTAAAGGTGGCCAGCAAATTTGTTACTATTTCCATTTAAAGATGTTTCTTCTGCTTTTTTTGCCTTATCAGGAATGCCAAGTTTAACTTTAGATGAGTTGGATGATCTCTGGGAGGTCCCTGGCATATTAATAGCTCTAAAACCTTAGTTGAAGGGATCAGGAACTTGAACTTTTAACAAACATTATTTATATAAAATGTTAATTAGTCATTTGAGTTCAACAAGCGTTCGTAAGAGTGGGAAAAAGAAACCCTGTTGGCTGTTTAAGCAAACTAACTCAAATTTCTTCCTTCTCAATTGTTTAGTTTTCGTAATTGTGAGATGTTGCTAGTTCTACAGCTCAGAGGCTTCAAGCTTAAACAAGATTTGAACTATGAATGTAAAAACAATGACAAAAAAAAAACTCTTCCTAGGTTTTCAGTCTTTCTGCATCTAAAAAAGGTACAAATCTTTTTTTTCCCCAAGGTCATTTGTAATATTGAATTATGTCAAAAATACAACTGAATAAGGGGAAAAGTTATAATGAGATGCCCCCACTACTTGCTCATGCTTGGCTTCTTCATTATGATTAGGAGAAAAATATCCATGTTTTATCTTTCAATGTGTAGCAAAACAGACTCGCATTTGTCACAATCCAAAATATTATACCCTGAAAACATTGACACGTCCTCTATTCCATGATGTGCCAAATTGTTCTGCATTTTGTTTGGTCTGGATACGATATGTCATTTTTGCAGCATTGTATCAAAGTTCAGAATGTCAACAACTTAAAACAGAAAGACATGAATCATGACTGTCCATAGTGTTTGAATTGCTCCAAAGAATGCAATCTCCATATTTTCCAGTTCCAGCCTCCAGATTATTTTCAGAGGTTTGGCTGTTTCCTTGTTAGAAGCGAAGTAGGAGCACAGGCTGTCAAAAGTTCTCTTCCGTCTAATGTGCATACCATACTTACTCAGTTACCCTATGGAATAAGTACTGTTACGTAAATATACTTTGCTTTTGTTTATTTCATTTTGCTTCCATACCAATTATATAATAAATAGTTTAGCAAAACTCAAAAGAATGCTTGGAGTTACCAGCATTCTGTAAAGCAAATAGCTAGACACTGGAGTTGATGCAAACAAGACACTTAACATCTGAAAGAAGTGTTAACACTTTATTTACATTTAAATTAAAATGGAAACTTATTTATGTGTTATGTTTCTGAAAGGTGTGTGGTACATCTGCAGAGATCTATTGTTTATTCATGCTCTAAATCCTTTGAAATGTGTTAAAATGCTTCCCACTCATTATAAAAATCCTGCCACCCATGGATTAGGACTTTGATGTCACCAATCCTGCTTCAAAGGGTTCTTTCAATGCTATTAATCACAGTTTAGCCTCTGAAGATATAGCCAGAGAAAACATTTGGACATCTTGTGCTAGACTTGCTAAAACTTTGAAATAGACGGAGTGTCTTGCACATGCACAGTCCGTATCACTTCCTCTCTTTTTTCTGAGCATTTATGTTGAAAAGCTGTTTTATAATGACTTTGTCTTTCTGCAAATAAAAGTGAAAATGCTTTAGGGTGCTTTATACTGTACTTTTTACAAAGTAATCATGTCATTTCATTGACTCCAAGCTAAAACAATGTGATTTTGACCACGGAATCTTGTCAGTTTTTGAAAATCCTACAAGACAATAGCCTTTGGGATTAAGCAGACTGTGTGTCAAAAGGTCAAATAAGAGACTGTCTTATCAGTTTGTTAGTTTAAGCATGTTATCTAAGCACATGCCATTTCATATTAAATTGCTTTCTTCTGTTTTTTTTTTTTTCTTGAATCTTTGGGTGATTCACAAAGAAATTGATTACTAGTGATTGAGCTGTATTGCCTTTGTGCTCCTGTTGCTTTCATCAACTCAGTTGGCTAAGGCCAGTGACAGTCCACCTTATCACTGACATTTTCCCTCTTAAATCAACACTGTACCACAATACCTGTCTCCTGTTTCATTGCCAAATGCTCCATGGTGTGCAACCAGTGACAATCTGAGTTCAACGGAAGTGTGATGGTATCTGGTAGCATTCGTATTGCTGCTGCCCTGACTGCTTTCCCACCTTTGGATTTTCCCTGCACTGGGCTAAACTTTTTTAACTCTTCTTTCAATTTGTTTCCATCTCTTTAAACAGGTAATTTGGCACAGGCAAGAGCTAGAGTGACTGCAGCATCCAGGTCCTTGCCTCCACAGCTTAGTGCTGGGCGCCTCAAGGTTAGTGGTATCATCACCTTTGAAAAGGGGAAGGAAATAATTCAGACAATATGACAGTGAAACCACAGTCAAAACATTCAGCTGGTATAAACATACAATGGAAATACTTTATATTAAACTGATCTAAGTTACACAGTTTTCTGTAAGTGGCATAGGTTAGATTGGTAACTAACAGAACACACATCCCACCTTTGGTGTGGGGGAGGGGTGCAAATCTTAGACCAGGTTCTGCCATTTTTAAACCAGTCTCTGTATGCATAACTTCTGTTCTCTTATGGGCATAGATGGGTTTTGTGTGCTGAACTTCTGTTCTGGGTATAGACTGGTTTCCAATCACTTATACTGGTAAAAGGGTAATGTCTATACCTGGCCATGATACCTGGCAAAGATTAACAGATTTTGTTAGGAGAATTAATATATATGACAAAATTGCAAAGAACAGAGGTGAAATCTTGGCTCCGTTGAAGTTGCAGGCAACTGATTTGGGGGCTATAGGAGGGAGGGGGCACATGTCCACCCTGAGGTTGGCCCCCAAGTCAGCACCACTCAAGACAGGGCAGTTTTTTTGCTACACGGGCCTGCAGCGTGTTGGGGGGGGGGGGGACACTAACCTGCGGCACAGAAGGATAGGAATGGATATGGGGCTTTTGGCCTGGCCCCGGGCCTGCCCACATATTGTGCCCCCCCAGACTCAGGAGGCACCAATCACCCCTGGTTGAAGTCCATGGCTAAATTTCCATTGACCTCAATGGAGTCAAGATATTACTCTCAAAGTTTGTACCCTGAAAATGAGATTTAAATGAAATTTGGTTGGAATATTTCACATTGTGAAGGCCAAAGTAGAAAACTGATCCATTCCTGTTTTATGTTGCCTATATGGGCCTTGTTACATGGTACTTTTTCAAGGCTCCTGGAGCTCTTAACACCTGGACTGTCCACACATTAACACCTTAAAGTGGCTTGAAGCACTTGTTATGCAGGAAAAAATTGCACCACTCCAGGACAGGATTCTCTCTAATCTACACAACCCAGCTCCTATTCCATTAAGGTGTGGCTACTACCCACAGATGTGCCACTCAAGTTGAAGTCCTCCAGTATCCCAGAATGCAATGGCCTTTCCCTTACCCTTCTGTTTTGTGGGCTCTCACACCCCTAAAGGTTTAGTTGAGCGGCCCAGGGACTGGAGCTGCAGCTTTTCTATTTCCTCTGACCTCAGGAATCGTGGCTCGGGGCACCATTCCCCCCCAGCACTGAGCCTGTCTCCAACATGTCCCACCCACCCTGCAACAAGAACAGCCTCAGCCTCCTCCTGCTAGCCCAGGGGAGCTAGGTACTAGCCCTCCCAGCCTCAGCCATAGAATCATAAAGAACTAGGGCTGGAAGAGACTTCCCTGCTTACCAGGCCTCTAGTAGCAAGTCTAGCTATGCAGATGGGGTACAATCAGAGAAGATTTCTAGACTAAAGGTGTGACTTTCCAAATTCCAAGCTAGCACTAATGATCGATATTTATATGGCTCAAAGTAGAACATGTAACAAGGCCCTTAGTCAAAAAAACATTTGAAAGTGATGGACAATCAATGTAGAGATGCTGAAAGAACATGCTTCTTTATGGCCTGTGAAATTTATTGCTGCTGGATTTTATCAAGCAAATATAGTGGCAGAATTTTAAAAGGATGGGATAGTTTTCTTACCAGTAATAAGATTTATTGCAAACTGAGCCCTGGTAATAAGGGTAGAGAACTCTTACATGTAAGGCTGAGAGCATGAAACATTTAGGAAATTACTCCCTATTCTTCCCTACCTATTGCATCACTCTCTTGTGTTATGGAAGAGATCTTGTTTGGTAGGTTAGTATTTGTGCCTTAACAGCAATCCAAAAATTAGACAAATATTGATGATGATAATAAATTTCACCAAGTTTCTAGGGTTTCCTGTTTTGGTTTTTTCCCCTTCTCTGATGCTTTTCCATTATTAAGAACTCATTCCCAAATGCAGATACAGTTATTCATATGTTACCTTGGAGTTTATACATTTCACTGCACCTGCAAATACAGACTCAGATTTCAGAGTTTTATTCCCTCACTGGTATAAACAGGTAATGCTGAATGGGGGAGGATAATGTCCTATCTAATTTCCTTGCAGAAGAGCATTTAATATCCACCTTGTTTATCCAGTTTCACCTACCACATCCACCACAAGCTTTATCTATATAGATATTAATGTAGCTGAAGTAGAAGAGAACAAGTCTTTCCTAACAACTGCAATAAATGCATTCTGTTCTATTAAATAAAAATGAAACTGTGTATGACCGAATCTCTGGCTTAGGGTTCTTTAAAAAAGGGACTGACTGGCTGGTGGACATACATAGAAAGTGATGCTAGCCAGAGCTAGTTGAAAATTTGTCATTGAAACATTATTTTTATCAGCAAAAACTGGTTCAATTTTGTAATATTTTATAACTTTATATAACTGTTTTGTTGCATTATATAAGTTTCAATATAAAATTTTACAGGAAAAGTATTTTGAAATGAAAATTTGTTTTGGAAAATTTCTTACATTTGTTTTGAAAATCTGAAAATTTTTCAAATTTTATTCTGTGGACTTTTTATTTTTATGTTTATATTTTTACTTTGTCATGACATATTAGTAGGGGAAATGGATAATATATGGTGGTAATAATTATTTAATACTATATGACTTAAGATTAGACTTGGTAAAGAATTGTTTTATTTCTTTTTAAAAACCCTTCAAGGAAGCTTCTTCTTAGTAACAATTGAAATGTCTTTTTTTTCCTTGATCAAAATGACTTCATTTTCAGTTGTAATTGCACAAACATATATTAGGCCCTGCTGCTTCTGACATGTTACAATGTGATATATTGTAATAACATTTCAAAAACTGCAGTTATTTCTTAAATCAGATAATGATTTTAAAGTAAAATGAATATTATATTATTGCAGTGGTTCTCAAACTTTTAAGTCTCAAGATACCCCTCAACAATTTTTCAGAATTTAGGGGCACCCCATTTAAAGTCTAATTTATTTCTTAGAGTGCTTACTTTCGCCCACACTGAAGCACCCTTTGAAGGATCTCACTGGGTGGCAGGGAAGGCAGCAGCAGGCAGGGCACCCCTGAGAATATGGCAGAGAGTAGTACCCAGTGCTTAGGCTGATGGCGAGGCAGATTGGCGAGCTTGTAAGTATGGGTCAGTAGACCCCTGCAGGAGGCAGTTGTCTCTGCAGGAGTGGAAGAGGGTGACATTGACTACTGGTGCAGAGGCTGGTGCAAAGTGAGGGTGGCAGGGCCAGGACCATTGTTCTTTCTATGGTCTGCCCCCTTCCTGCCTCCAGTCTGTACCTGAAGGGGTGAGCATGACATGGCTGCTCCTCTGGAGACTTGCATGCTGGGCCATTTCCTGCAGCCTTTCCCATCAGCACCAGAAATCTGAGAAGCAGGTGAAGGAGCCAAGCTGAAAAAGTACAGCCCTGCATCTCCCTGCTCACTTGCCTGCAGCAAAATGCACCACTTGGAGCAGGGGTGACTGGTGCCTCCTGAGACTGGGGGTGCACAATTTGTGGGTGGACTCGGTGGTGGGCCAAAAGCCCCATATCCACTCCTATACTTCTGTGCCACAGGTTAGTGCCCTCCCCTCCACCCCCAACATGCCATCGGCCCACACAGCAAAAAAACTATCCCATCCTGAGCGGTGCTGAGTCAGGGGCCAATCTCAGGGGCCAATCCCTGTGCCCTCCCTACCAGTTACCTGTGACTTGGAGCATGGGGCAATTGGCACAGGGGCTGTGCTTTGCAGCCCAGCTCATTTCCCTGCTCCTCTCATGTGTCCAAAGCTGGTGGCTGCAGGGAGTGCTGCCAGCATGCTGGGGTTGGCATGGAGTGTCCCGTGTCTGGAGGAGCCATTGCTTACCTCCTCTCACAGGGGCTGGGGGCCACAGCACCCTTCAAAGAATCTTGCAGCATGCCAGGGTGCTGAAGCTTCCTGGTTGAGAATCACTATAATATGGAATATTATTCTATGCCAGTGGTTATAGTGCAGTGCAATAAGTACAAATCCTGCTTTGGGACAAAATATTATTAAATAAAAAAATTAACTCAAAATAATATAACGTAAAATCAAGCCTGAGTCTTTTAATTCTCACATGAAACATTTCCTAAGCTGAGGGATTTTTTTAAATTCTATTTCAGAAGAAATTTCATGCTGAATAGAAAAAATAGTCCTAAAAATACATTTCAAAATATCAGAATTTCCAGCAAAATGGAAGTTTATACCCCCTCTAATGCAAACCTCTGATGTTGAAATAATTCAATGTCATAGACCATGCAACTTCCAAATAAATTGTGTTTATAGCTTCACCCATAAAAAGAATGTGATGTCTGATTTCTTTTTTGTCCGTCCATCCCCACCTTACTCCCCACCCCCAGGAAATTAGATGATTTGGTTTCTAATATTAAAGACAAAAATATTGTTGGTGTTTCTGATACACAGCTCTAACAACTCTTCTTTTCCCCTGTCTCTCATGTTATGGAATTTTTAGTTCCAATACAAGGGGATTTTTTTTGGCTCATTTTAAATCCTTTCTTGAGAGACGTAAACTAATCTTAAAAGAATGTGTAGTACAAGAGACCTTAAAGTGGTGCAAATTCACATGGCTGCCTATTGTAGCATTTTTAGATTGTGACTCCCATTTGGTCACTTAAAAAATAAAAATGTAGGAAAAAGTCTCGTTTTCTGTACTGAGCTCATCTACATCAATATGAAGAGATGCATAGCATCTTTACACCTCTTTGTAGCAACACCATTTATAGTAACAACTTCTCCTAGCTCCTGACTAAATAAGAGCACTCCATTATACAGTTCTATCTCATAACTGAACATAACCAGAGATTCAGATACAAATATTCAAAACAGTTTCCAAGTTTCTTAGATAGTTTTGAAGTGCATCCTCATTCGTCTCCAAGGACACCCCTGCTATTCTGATCAGAGCACTGATATTTACTTTTCCTTTCAGATCTTAAAAATCAAACCGCACACAAGTTTTTACACACACACACACACACACACACACTGGTTTGA